>NC_090927.1:635539285-636164285 GCF_040938575.1 Ambystoma mexicanum | reverse complement strand
TGCAAATCGACTTTGTAGGCCCTGTGATTCGCTCGCCTAGAGGAAACAAGTACATGTTGACCGTTACATGCTTGTTTACCAAGTGGGTGGAATGTCTCCCAGCCCCAAACTGCAAGGCAGAAACAGCATCTGCCCTGATGATTAACCACATCTTTTCCCGTTTTGGTCTACCTCAAAGGATTGAGTCAGACAGAGGTAGCCACTTCACTAGTGAAGTAATGACAAAGATGTGGGAGATACTGGGGGTTAAAAGGAAACTACACATTGCTTAAAGGCCAGCTTCTTCTGGAGCAGTGGAGAGATATAACCGAACCATTGTGAGCATATTAAAGACGTTTGTGGCAGATTCTGGGCCAAGTTGGAATATCCGATTACCTCTGGTCCTAATGGCCATCAGATCTACCCCTTCATCTGCAACCAAAATGTCACCATTTGAGTTGACGACTGGACGCAAGATGGTGCTTCCCCAGCATTTGCTCTACAGAACCCAAGAGCAAACGTTGATAAATGCCTCCACAACTCATGAGTATGTGGAGAATTTAAGGAAACACCTTCAACATGCTTTTGCCTATGCTCAGCGGAATCTAGAAAGATCAGCTGAGAGTATGAAGACCCACTATGACCTGAAAACTTCCAGGAAGGAATATCAGGTGGGGGACCGGGTCTATTTATGCAACTTCCAAAGAAACCAGGCAAGGTAGCGCAAATTTTTGCCTACATGGAAGGGACCCTTTGAGATTATAGACAAGATCTCCCCTGTGGCCTACAAGATCCGCATCCCCAAAGGCGGTTTGGCAGAGGGGGAAGAAGACAAGTGGGTCCACATAAACCAGTTGAAGTGTTGCCATCCCAGGCACACTTTGCAGCAACTGGAGGAGTCCTCTGTAATCCCAGAGGGTACCGCTCCAGAGTAATTCAATTCCAACCCTAAAATATCCTACATATAGCCTATCAAATTCTGTGTTTCTCAAGTTTATGTGTTCCTGTCGCTTAATTTAAAAAAATGTGCATGTTCATATCTGTTGAGTTCTAAAATATATATGCCACCCCACTATATCAATGGTGGGAGAGAAATGTCCATGAATAGGTATTGCCGCTTTTCCTTTGTCGTCCTAGGAGAAAGAAAACCTGGAGACTGGCCAAGGAGGACGATCCAGAGACCGGGAGCAGAGACCCAAGGGGCCCAGGGTACCGCCCAATCTTCCCATCAGGACCGGCGAGGAGAACCGATCGATCAGTACCGGCTGGAGGAAAAGATGCTGAACTGTGCCATTTGCAGAATTGGAAGAAGATTATGCGGACATACCAGTGCGTGGGTCAAAACCTTCTGTGCACTCGACTCCCCATCGACTCAAATTCAAAGTGCAGTCGCGTGGGGGGGGCCTTGTTGGGTGTCCTGACCCACCTTTGAGCTATCATGCTGCAACATTTGGTGCTGTGGGCTTTGAAAATCCAAGATGGCCAAAAAGCCCACATGTGCGCCAGAATCCAGGAGAACCACGCAGTTTGTGACATTTTAGATGAAAACTGGCTTAAAGAGATTCCAATTCTGCCTGACAGGTTCCCAGGCCTGGCTGCATTCTGTTGCCCCGGCCAAAAGGAGGTCACACACTCTCTGATTGAATTACGAGGGCACTGCAAGAAACTAAACAAAGGGCCCAGGCAGATGGTTTATTAGGGGGGTCGTAAATGGCTTCCTTTTGAACAAAGCCCTTCCTTGACTCAGGCAAATGTTATATTGGGGGCGTCGTAAAAGTGGCTTCCTCTTGGCAGAAACGGGGAGGGGCAGCCCCTTCTGAGGACAGGCTGAGCTTAAAGAAAGTGGATAGACTGGTTTCTCCACCATGTGACCTGGGAAGACACACCCATGTTGGCCAGAATATGATTTTAAGAAAGATGTATAACTCATGGTGCGGACTTGTCAAAATTATCTAAATGATACCATAATTCTTGTGATTTTTCTGCCCACAGTTTAAGAGGTTTTAGGACCAGGTGGTATGATCTGGGGGTTTACGAGCGGAAAAGAGGTAGTTACTCTAAATGTATGCAGGTTAAAAATCTGACACTTCCTTATCTAAATGCCCACATGCCTTGTACACAATTGTATAAATTTGGAGAAAAATCCGATATGGGGAAAGCTACTAAAAAGCGCAAAAAGTTACCATTTCTTTACCCAAGCTCCTAGAAACGCCAGGGTCAGAACAGTGCCTCCCATCAGTAATGCATGATGTGGGTATGCAATGACAAACAACTGTGTATCTGTGGAATATGTATTTGGCTCAAATATAGATTTATGTGCAATTTGACAGGGGAGTGTCCTTTCTGCACGCCATAGAACAGCATCACCATGACTCACATTTCCTTTCCCCTATCAAGGAAGAGAGAAAAGCTTGACCAATGATCAGTTGAGAGAGGGGCTGTCTTAGTGATGCTGCGCACACACCCACTTTCAAAAGACATAGAAAGAGCCACTGGAAGCTAGAGAGGACATTCAGGTCCAGTTGCTGCGGAGCGTTTTGCCGGACCGCGCGGCATCCGTGGGATGCCAGTTCCAGGCTGGCTCCAGCTGCATAATCCAGAACCTGGAACTTATACTTTGGAGCCTAGATCAGAGGCCTAGGGCCGCGGGCTGAGTTCTCTGCAGCAGGCCTCAAGTCACTGCGGGCTGCTCACAGCCGGTTGAGCTGCTTGAATCCCTTGCCAAGAACTTTTGCCAGGACCGGTGCAGAGATCCAGGAGCCGTGCAGAGGCCGCTGTGTCCGGACGGACCGGACCAGTGCCAGACCAGATCGTGCAGAGCCGCAGACCCAGAGACCAGATCGCTGTGAAGTGCCGCTGGCCTGATTGATCAGATCCGTGACGAGACCCAGTCCTTCCAAATATATTGTGAGTACAGCTAGGACGGGGCAAAACCAAATCTCTTAGTTTAAAGTAATATAATTCAATCTATTTAACCTAAGTAGAGCTGCCTCCTAACTGTCACCTGTCATTTGTAAAACTGCACCACTGTAATTTGTCAATTCTGCAGCTGCAAAGCTGTCACCTGTCATTTTGAGTTTGCTTTGAATCTGAAGGGTGACCTTTACAAAGTCGTTCATATCTCTGGAACCGTTTGGGCGACGAACTTGGTTTAACTTTGCTCTGAAAGCTTAGAATCTAAGCTTTCCAACAAGCCTAGAACCGACGTCCTACTCCTTATACGTTTTCCGCGGTCACGATTCACGCACTCGCAAATTTTACCGCGATTTGCGATTTGGTTAAAAATCCAGCCACGTGTAACCATCAGCAGTCATTTCTTTCCTTGCTAAAAATTCGTTTGCCTCTTAATCACCATCTCTGAATCATTGCTAAAGTGAGCCTGAACTCATCCCACGTATCTCTCACTCACCCTGAACCTCCTAAAGGGAATTAAAAGCATTTTCAGCATATTTCTCACTTCATTGCCACCACATTCAAAGCACTTGGGCCTGATTTTTAAAACTCCTACCGGTTTTCTCTAAGCTTGCTGGGGGGGAACTGAATTTCGTATTGTATTCGATTGCATTCCTGAGAACTGTGTGCTCCTCTTTCCATCTACTTCCATGTCTTACATTGCAAAGGGGAGGGGGGTGAATTGCCAGAGAAAAAGTGATTATATTATCTTTTGCTAAAATCATCTCAAGTATTTCTGTACTGCATTTTATTCCTCATTGCTTTTCCCTTGAAATCATAAAAGTATTTTTGCTACTTGATCCATCCTATACTAACTCCTCATTGATTATAAAGAAGTGTGCTAGTGTCAGATTACCCATTGTTGATTAACATTATATTTATAAGGGCGATATCGATTATTAATTTATTATAAAAGCGTGGTATCTATATTTTGTCTTATTTCTCAAATAAACCTTTTAAACTTGCAAAACAGAACTACTTCTTGGCTCAGTGGGGTCAGGGGGATTCTAGGAGAGGGGTGTTATATAGGGTTAGTCATCCAGAACTCATGAACTGGACATAAAGATATATCAATAAGGGTTTCCATTCAGTATCCCAGACTAGGCATTGACTTAGCTGTAGTGTTGAATTGAATCTTCTTACACATGGGAGCTTTTGCGAATTGGCAGCGTGACAGCCAACGCTAGAGGAGGAAGGGGCTTGTCTTGGAGTGACTACACCAATGAGAGAGTTCTGCATCATAAGTAGGGAACTGAGCCAGTCCAGAGTGCATGGGCATAGGACATGGCGGAAGACAGGGGGGACCAATCCCCTCCACAATTATAATTGTGGGGGGATATAATGGCATTTATGCCCCCCAGAATATGTCTACCCTTGTAAGCATTTTAGTAATATCTGTTAACATTACACATTTTATTAAGATTAATGTCTTCATAAACTAGAGGTTTATTTGTTTGTGAGAACACTTTGAACATGGTAAAGTTTAGTTCAGTTGCAAAGGACGACATATGCTTGTTTTATATTACATTTTATACCAGTTGTCCAAATCCGTCTTGAACATTTTTTTTCTGGAAGTTATTGTAATAATGTAAAATACATCACATCAGATTCAGATGATAATGGTTCATTTTTAGTTTGGGATACCTATAAACCGAACATATTGCATTAGAGTACAGCTAGGGAGAAATGGCACATGAGGTGGGAGGGACACATAGATCGTAGGTGTTGTATTTGCCTACCTTTTGACTGCCCATGCCCATGCTAATCCCTATGGCAATTCTCACCTAGTTCCTGTTTCTCCCAACCCATGGGAACTCTTTGAGCTCCCTTTAATAACTCCTTACCATCAAACTTAACACTCCAAATGCCTCATCACGAGTTTGGTGGTAACCCTTAAATGCGGTGGTAACGCTATTACCGCTGCATTTAAGGGTCCTCCAAATCATGGGTTTGGCAGGATTTACCCCCAGCTCTGAGCTTTGGTAAATCCACCGTGAATTTGCTGATTTTCAGTGCTATTACCATGCGCTAATACCGCCGCTGGTAGTAGTGCTGAAAATGACCCTTTGGGCCCAATGGGGAATTCCCAAATGGGCCCAATGGGGAATGTGGAATTACTGTTCCGCCAAACCTGTGATCAGGCGCTAATAGCACTGGGGGGGTTTGGCAGTAACGCTAATACACCCGGCGGTATCCCAGCGGTATTACCGCTGGGGTACTGCCCAACTCGTGATGAGGCCCAAAGTGTCTGCCAGTGTGTTTCCATAGCAGTCCTCTGAGAGTTAATAACTTAATTGGAGTTCTAAACCTGCTGCTGCAATAAAAATGCCTTAACCAGGTCTGCCTTCAGCCATTCATTTTATTACCACTATCCGTGTCTTTCACCGAAGTCCTGTTAAAACAAGCACTGGCAAAGCCAACAGTTTTGGCTTGTCTATACGTATTAGGCAGATGCCAGACACAGCTCTTGGGTGGCAAGGCACTCCATTTTAGAGCTGCTACCGTCAATGCCCAGTTAATACCGCTATGGCAGTGCCTGGCAAGTACCATTCCCATACTTACACAAAAGCCCAATCTGTTGGCATTGCCAATGCTTGTTAATTATTAATGTAACGGGCCTCATTACAAGTTTGGTGGTAGCCTTGCCAGTAAAACTTGTGACTTTTTCAGGCACCCGCAAATGGGCAATTACTGGGTCATTACGGCACGGCCAGACCTGGAAATTGCCCATTCGAGGGCGTCAGAATAAAATGCTGCCCATTGGTTGGATGCACCAGCGCCATTCTTGAATGGTGCCGGTGCATCCGACATGCTCTGCTCGTGGGTGCTGGTACGGCCGCCAGGTCAGATCTGGCGGGTGGGAAAGAACCCGCGAGCAGAGTTTTTCCAGTCCCATAACAATGGTACCGGCAAGCTTAACAGTACCATTGTTACCGGACCGGCAAACTTATAATGAGGCCCAATGTCTTTCAATGGGTGCAATCAGTGGTGTCACAGACATGTCACATGTCAGGCTCCATTCGAAAGTGATAGGTGGCCCTGAATCCAGCAGTCTGGCATTTAGGTGCTTTCTCTCACTCTCGCTCTCTAGCTATTTTTCCCTCCCCTGCTGCCCTACACCCCACCTATGCCCTCCCGACCTTTCGTTTCTTGAGCCTTAAAAATAGCTGCATTTTCTCCAATTCTGGAGAAACAGAAAGCGCTCCTCTGGGCCCTGAGAAATGAAACTTGCACTGCAGTAAGCAGGTAAGAAAAGGAAACCGAAAGCGCAGCTTTAGTGGGCAACAAGACCCCATATCCTGCTGCCCCTGGTGCCAAGTGGCATTGGGTGCATAGCAATCACCCAAAAGTCTTATGGGTGTGGGGCAGTTTCACGGGCTCAGAAGCAAAGTCTGTTTTCTAAGCTGTCCTTAAATGTCTCCATTTCGTTTTGGTTTTTGATTGTAAAACTGCCAACAGGTGTTTAAAAGTGCGGCAGTGGGCGAAGGCTGCAATGACTCCTTATGGGAATTCAAGGCCAACATACGCACCCTTAGCACTTGAGAATTCAATATCAGTATATCATCATGTTGACCGTCAATATTACAGCAATGCACTTGCCTAGGAAAGGGGTGCTTTCATCCAGTTCTGCAAACATCTCCAAGTGTTGCACATGTTTCCAAAAAGTTTTTTTGTTATTAATCTTTGACAAGACTGGAGGTTTACTAATTCAGGGGTGGACTGGGAACCAAAAGAAGCCCCGGAAATAATGTTCAAAGTGGCCCCATATTACACATTTTCAGAAAGCCCAACTCTTTTCCTATGAGAAAATGTGCAAATAAAATAGGTTACCACACAAAAGAGGGCCAGGGCGCACAGGCCTACTGGGAAATCTCCAGAGTTCTCTGTAGGACAGTCCACCCCTGCCCAGGGTACACAGGCCTACTGGGAAATCTCCAGAGTTCTCTGTATGGCAGTCCACCCCTGCTAATGTTAACCATTAACGTATCCACTTTTTTCCCAATAGAAAGGAAACAGTACACTTTAAAGTACACTTGAAAGAACGTCTTGTATGTGTAGCATTTAGAGTGCTTACTTGGCTACTAATGAAGAAGAGGCATGGCCCCCAGAACAAACAATTCACACAGGGTACATGCACACAAAATTATGTGCACTGATTCCTACTTCCTTTGTCTTTGCTGCTCACCAGAGCAAATAAGTAGCCCACATTTCAGTATTCACTACTTAGTTCTGTGTAATGGCTTGTAAAGTTTGTGAGATTTGTGCACAAAGAATGGTCGCTGGACACCCAATCTTTTTGGGACCAGCTATGCTCAGGCCATCAAAGCCTTTTGACATGGGAAGTAGTAACATTTTTATGCAAACTGAGCCTTCTGAAGTGAGACGCCAAATTGAAGCATTTTATACTCTGAACTGCTTTTCTTTTTGTTGATTTTGTTCTGTTTTCTTTTTTGTTTTCTCTTGTTTTATACAGTGATGATATATGTAATTTAATACGTACTGCTATTTTAATTTAGATTCTGTAATTTTGTGAAAAGTCGAGTTCTTTGACTAAAACACAATAAATAAAAAAGCAAAGTCCCCAAGGTATCCCCTGTCCCCCCAGATTCTATGTGTCTCCTACACCCCTGCCATAGTGTATAAAAAGCAGGGTCTTACTCAGAATTGTAGCAGAGTTCCAGAGATGCCCTTGTGATGCCCAGCTGGAAGAAAATAAAACTTATCTTTTGAATAACCTGATTCAGCTTCATGATGTGCCTCAAGAGTTCCTTTCCCCATCCAGGAGTGCTGGGGCCCAGAGAGAGATGGTGTTGGGACAATCTTTACAGTATTGTGGAGATGCCCAAACCCTTGACCCACCTTTTGGGTCCTTCGTGACTGCTAAGCCACATGTGTACCTTTTTTCTTCCATGGCAAATCCTTCCAAGTGACATTGTTGCAAAGTATTGCCATAAACCCCTGCTACATTACCAGAGATCTTGACACATTTACATTCTGCATATTCTTTTTTTCCTCTCTAGTACAGTTATATTAAATATTGGAGTGTTTAATTACAATACATACATTTTTAGAGAAACTTGAGTGATATTCCTGTATGTTGGATTGTTGTACTATGGCTGTTTTGGTTGAAACTCTCATCACATTGGCATCCCACTTAAGGGTATAGCCTGCCCTGGGCATATCTTACCACAAAAGGCAAAGGTGGTTTATCTCTTGACTGTGTTTGTGGTTCATGAATGATTTGTATCACTGTTGAATTGGAGTAGTGTGAGTGCTGACAATGTGGTTTACCCACTACTCATCCTTGTATTGTGCGACAAGGTAAAACGCGAGGTAATTAACACAATGATCTCTCTATTCTTAGGAATGAATATGAAGAAGTTTGCAGGCCATACATTTCATTCCTCAAAAACAAAGAGACATGGACAGTTTACATCTGCTAATGAAAATAATCTTCGGTCTACGTGGGTGTTATCGACATACTTGTGATAGGAGAGCTCCTCTCCAAGGTAGAGTCCCCATAGCATTACCATATCGATTTTAAAGAGGGAGGTCAACAGGCTTGGAGTACTCCACTGAGAGTACAAAGGAATGGGCTAATCTTGAAGACTCCTATCTGAGCACTGCGGTTCAATGGGAACAAAATTGATGAATGTCCCTTCTGGCACATTCCCAAAAACCCTGCTGCACATTCAAGATAGAAATAACTGCCCCATGTGCAACAATGACGAAAACCCACCACAGTCGAAAATTCACCAGCAAGCAGATATCTTGACCTTGCAATATTTGCATGCCGTAATTCAACCCGTGATTGAATGGCTATTTTCTGGACCACAACCAAGCAGGAATCCAAAATAATAACTTACCAGCAAGTGTTGATAGGTATGGAGGTCTCGAGTTGAAAAGTCACAACCCTTTCCATGCCTGTAAAACATTGCTAGTGGGTGACAAATGTCAGTTTGATCACCAGATTGCCAAGAGGCCATTCATTATTATTTTTTAAAACTGGATTTCATCACTCGAATAGAGTAAATGTCTTTCATTGTCTTCATAAACATAGATATCAGTCTGTTTTGTTACTTTGCTTTAAACTTGGCTAATAAACCGCACCCTCTCCCTTTTTACAGTTCAAGAAACACCAGATTATCAGTGAGAACTATTTCTGAATTCACGGCTTTGTCGTGATTAATATTGGTAATTTAAACAATAGTGCCAATTGTCTGAGCTATTTTTCACTTGTCTCTGAAATGAAAAGATGGATGTCTTGTTGCTATGTAGTCGCCAGACTCCTGGTGTTTATTAGATAATTGCAAGTGCGAGCTATTTCAGTGATCAGTGGCAATTTTAGTCATCAAATTAATGAATAATGGTGTCCACATGATTCAAAGTCATTATTTTGAGAAATTAGTCACATTGTGTTGCAGTTTGTCAAGAACGGACTTCTGACTAATTTAATTATCTTCAATAGACAGATTTATTTTCTCATCATCAGAGAGTCCATTGTATTGAATGATTGCACCTATCAAGCCTAGCAGTATGTAACAGAATAATACAATTTTAATTGTGTACCTAGCCTATGTCCATATCTGATATGAATGTCTCTTTGTCGTTCATAATGGTATTTTTTGGTATTAGTTTCACAAATCCAGTAAATGGACCTGCAGACGATTCATCTGGTTGCCTTGGAAACTCATAAGCAATTCAATACAACCTCGTTTTAGGTAGATACACACAAGATCCCCGTGCTCCTATTAGTGATGAAGCGCCTTCTGTGGATTGTTGTCGAAGATGCCGCGCAGACAAGATGAATTGGCAATTAACATAACAATACGATATAACAAAATACCAATACAAACAATCTAAATACATTGGAGCCTGCATCTATCGTTTGTGTATCACATTCCGAAAGCTTCCAATTATTTCACGAACAATAATACATATTTGGGCATTAGTTAGTTAAGGAAGTATGGGACCTATGGAATGTGCATATTTCCTTAAATGGTTTGAAACTGTTGTTTCCTGCCCCTTTTCTCTGTGTGAGTTTCAGTTGTGAATATGTTGGTAGGAAAGGGGGTGTGCAGGGTCGTTTACCCCTTTCATTCCACGCACACGTGCGCGTTTGTGTGTGTGTGTGTGTGTGAGGGAGAGAGAGAGAGAGAGAGAGAGAAAGAGAGAGAGAGAGAGAGAGAGAGAGATGTTACCTTTATTATGCTAGTATGGTTCTGCTCCACTTTCAAGAGCTATGCTCTCATATGTCTCATAGATGCAATATTATATGGAGTCTGTGTTCCCAAATCGAAATGCATGTTGATGTAAATCAATGCTATTGAACTACACCTTCCTTTTAACATAACATAAAGGCAAGTTGAAAGAAAATGGAGCATTTTGCGAATATTTCAAGGAGTTGTGAACATGGAAAAATCGACAGGCCGATTCATGGAATTAATGTGCGCTGACATTTTCGGCGCAAGCATGCGAAAGTGTGCGAAAGCATACGAATCACAGGGCAAGTGTGAAAATCGCAGCGAAACCCGCGCACACCGATTCATGGAAGTCCGTGCGCGTGTAAATCCCAGGATGTGCTCCAAAATTCTGCGTGGCACACGCTGGCGCACATGTCTCCAAACAGCATGCGCTACACGCACAGCAAAATCGCACATAGCGTGGCGCACACAACAAAAGTAGGAGGAACAGGGGGCGTGACACGGGGAATGGGGAACAACGCATGAAAATGTGGGCGTCACGGGGGAAGTACAGGAGGCAAATGCGCGGGAACGCCCACACGCACGTTCAAAACACGTATTCATGGAACCGAACGGGGCTAACGCGTGTGCCAAAAAAGACGCACTAATCCGGAAACACATACGCCAGCAGAAAGCAGGCGTACGTGGACCCGCGCAGCTTAAAAGTGCGTGCAAACAACAAACAAGCTCAGACGCCAGGATGAATATACCGTTCCTAGCAGCACTGGTCGTGGGATACCGCAGGAGGAGGAGGATAGTCAGGGCCAGAGTTTTTACACCCAGAACCAGCCTTTTTGGGATGCCTGATGACCAAGTGTATGGGAGGTACAGGTTTCCACCTCACATAATACTCGACCTGGTCAGTGAGTGGGAGGATGACCTCACATCACCCACCCTGTGCTCCCAAGCACTCAGCCCCCTGCAGAAGGTCCTCAATGTACTGCACTTCTTGGCCACTGGATCATTTCAGCGGACAACTGCTATAGTGGGGTGGGGTGGCACAGGCCACGCAGTCTCGCTGCCTACACCAGGTGTTGGCCATCATGACTGAATGCCCATCAGTCCGCAGGCACATATACCTGCCCAAAGTGCTAGGTGCCATTGATTGCACCCATGTGGCTCTACTTCCCCCCCGGGCATCTGAGCACATCTACAGAAACCGCAAGCACTGGCATTCCATCAACATCCAGGTAGTATGTGATGCCAAGAGAATCATCACCTCAGTATATGCCAACTATCCAGGGTCCACCCACGACTGTTTTATTTACAGAATGTCAACCCTAAACCGGGACCTAGAAGCTGGGCGGCACGGCGATACATGGCTGCTCGGTGAGCATAAATGCCTATGCACATGCATGCATGTCAGATACTGAGTAATGTCACAACCCCACTAGTGATACCCATCATCACCTCCACAGGGGACAGTGCCTACCCTCTGAGCACCCACATGATGACGCCAATTCGGAACACCACCACGCCACCTGAGGTAAGATACAACACAGCCCATATTGCAACCTGGGACATAGTGGAGCGCACATTCGGAGTGCTTAAGTCACACTTTCGCTCCCTTGACCGTTCTGGTGGGCAGCTACTTTACGCTCCCCCAGTAGTGTGCAGGATCATAGTGGCAGCATGTGTCCTGCACAACGTTGCAGCACGCCGGGGCCTGCCGGTGGACATGGTGGTGCCCCCACATCCCCAACCACATGCACGCCCGCTGCGCATGGGAGGGGAAAGGGCACGTGGTCAGGCAGCCCGTACGCAGCTGGTGGCTAATTACTTCTCCTAAAATCACACCCCTGTGGAGTGCACACAGCCCTGGCACATACCAGCTGACAATCAATGATGATGACATAAGGGACAGTCAACTGTCATTACCATACCAGCCTGAGATTGGTCACCTGGAAGTGCTACATTGTGTGCATCTCTACCTACTTAAAGACAACCAATGAAGTGTGAAAAAAAGACACATTCATGCTGCATGAATGACTACCCCCTTGCAAAATACAACATGAAAATAGTCCCATGTCACCCAACCCCTCCCCATCTCAGCTACCCAACACACCATGGCATGTCATGCAATGTGAAAGCAACCAAATGAAAGCACAACACATGACACAAGTGTCAAAAGGTGCACTGTCCGAAATGGAAACAGGCCACAGACAAAATGCTCCCAGTAATCAATAAGAAACAGCACACATGAACAAATACTTACCAGCAACACAATACAGAAACACAGGATGAAACAGTGGCAAAATATGACAGTACAAAATCAAAGTAGTGCAAGTCTTACAACCTGAATACGCCAGCACATCGACCCCTTCCAACTGTACAGTGTTACTGCCACGCAAATGTCTCAGTGTACTACATACAACATGAACTCCATCTGCAAAGTAGACGGCCTTGTGAAGACATAAGGAAGGAACCTGCAAATTAGGAGAAAGACATGGATGCACAAGCACATATCAATACACCATGCAGTGTACAAAACAAAAACAATATCCACTAGGAATGTCTACACAGTATTGACTACAGACTGCCCACACAGCTCATGGGAGCCCAACATAATTGTGTGATTCACTGTCACTTGGGCACACCCTTTGCAAGCCCATGGAAACGGGAAGGAGGAGGGGTGTGTGTCTCACAAACCCAAGCATCTAACCCAAAATCAGGACAAGCCTGCATGTGCCCAATACAGTGGATTCCCACGGGAGCCACACAAGGCAACACACTGTAAAAAAATAAAAGAAAAAAATCAAAAATGGCCATGTGGGGGCCATGGGTGGGGGAGGCCACCCAGGAGGTTCGAGGACAGGGTGCACACCAACACCCACCTGCGTGGATGTTGCGAAAAAAAAAAAAAACTCCTTGGGCTCATGACCTGCACGGCTGTGCCATTGTGGGAGAACTGCTGTCGCTCTCCTCAGCCTCTGCTGCTGCATCAGGAGGTGGTGGCACTATAGGAGGCAGCCCAGGCAAAGCCCAGGTATGGTCCTCCATGGCAGCAAGCATGCGGGTCTGGAAGGTCTGATTCTGGAGGATAAATGTGCGGAAATCCCCACGCAGCACCTCACGGGTTGCCTGCATTTCTGCAAGCATGGTCTTGCGTGATGCCCGGATCTCCTCATGTGTTGCCTGCATCTCAGCTGAAAGCGCACGTGTGAGCCGCTCCAACTGCTGTTCTGCCCTAAGATTAGTCGAAACCTCAAGGTCAACCAGAGTCAGCCTGAGGGTATGTAGTTCTTCCCTCAGGTCTTCCTTGTGGGCCTGGGACTCTATTGATATCGATTGGTGCTAAGTCTCCAGTGCCGCCCGTCGGTCCCTGTTGGACGCCAACATGTCTTCCCTGTGTGAATGGCAAATGGAGTCAGTTGCCTGCTGTTGTTGCTCCATCTGCCTTTCAGGGGGCAGAATGAAAGTGGCCACCCTCTCCATTGCCTGAGCCATCATTTCTACTGATGCTGCCTGTTGGGTTGCAATACTGTACATGGAGTTTTCCCATACTGTATTGCCTGGTGGCGCACGGCCACTGCGTCGACGGGCACCACACCAGTTTGGGGTAAGGCGATCTGCACCTTGCTGTGCTGGCACTGCCTGAGGCTGCAGGACTGCATTCCCCCTCTGATCTGCTGGCCCAGGAACAGGATCAGATGCTGTGGAGTGTGACCCTGCATCCGTAACCGCCAAAGGCGCACCTACCAACACTGACATCCCCATAGAGGGTTCTACCCCTGGTGCAGGTGGTATGGACAGAACAGAATCCCTGCCAGAAACACTTACCTGCGACGGCACATAAGTCTCATCATCCGATTCAGCACCCGAATAGAGGTCTGGGGAGGTGCACCCAGAGACACCCCTGCAGAGTATGGTCTGCAGTAAATTTGGGTTCTCACCCACCACCACAACACGTCCCCCACTGGTGCCCGGTCGTGCCAGAGATTCCTCCTGGGTCTGCACCATCTCCTCAACCTCAACAGCATCAAGTGCGTCATCACTTGCAAAAACATGAAAGATAACAAATGGAAACAGGCATGAGCACCATAGCACACACATAGGCCGTGACAAGCCACAGATCCAGTACATGATCAACACATGTCCCACATGACTACAACCCTGCCATGCATGCACTGTCAAAGAGTTGGAAGTGGAGTAAAAAAGGCAGACACTGGGGAGAGCAATATGGAAAAGCAACACATTTGTAGCATGTTGGGTAGCACTGGCATCACACATCAGGCTGTGAGGGGCATGTCCAATACACATACATGGCACATGGCAGCACACAGATGTCATGTAGCATAGGCACGGTAAAGTACAAAACTACAGCAATATGTCAGTGATTGAGTACTGTCACACATCCATGTGAAATTAACATGATGAGAAGATTAATGCTGAATAGTCTTTCAAAATATGCCTGTGCCACACACAGAAACACATCCAGTGTCCATAAATACTGTCATTCTGGGCTGATAAATGGTTGCTCACTTTGACATCACAGGAAACATCTGTCATGTTCCACATGCAAACAGCCCCTTATAATAATTTGTATGCAGGCCAATACTCCATCAGCCTGAATTGTGTAATCATTAACATAACCAGGTAATAATAGTGCCCCAGTGTGGCCTGTAAACAATGACCGAAGCATATCACATATGTCGCAATAGGGCATAAAATTGTCTTGCAAAAAGGGGAGAGTGCAAATAATCAGCATGAATGAAGACTTACTAAATCAGACCAATGTATTTGCAAGACAACAGTTCAAGGTAGAGTGCACAAATGTGGGCTTAATAGGGAACTATGGCCAGAAGGGATACAGTCATGCCCAAATCCAAGGCACGTGAATGTATGGGAGGAAGGACATGGGTGACCCATACCACTCAGATGCACACCCCCTCACCTGGCACTCAATCTGTACCCGTCACCCAAACAACATACACATGGATCACACACACATGCATGGGCACTCACGGACAATGCATCATAATCAGGTAGTTCTCCCACGCCTTGGATCTGTTCCTTGGTGACGAAGGCCCCAGCAACAGACTCATGTTCAGTGAGTTTATTGTCCTCTTGTGGAGACCCACCGCCAGTCTCCAGAATAGCGGCATGATTTGAGGCCAGCTTGTTCTTTGCTCTGCGTTTCAGGTCATTCTACCGCTTGTAGCAATCATCAGCTGTGCGCCTCACAAATCCAAGGGCACTTATGCGGTCGGCGATGATCTACCAGTGTGCCTTACGTTGACCAGTTGTGATCTTGGACCCTGCAGTCACCAGCATTTCGTGGCTATGTGCTGACACATAGGACACAAGTGCATCAAGTTCCGCATCCTTAAAGCAAGGCTTCCTTGACGTGCCGCAGTGTGTAGCCGTGTCTGGGGTATCAGCCTGTCATGCCAGAGCACCCTTCTTCCTCTTCTTTAAAGGTGGAGCGGAGCCAGAGTGGCTTACGCCGCTCTGGTCAGTAGGGGCAGAATCACCGGTGGACTGGGTAGTAGGAGTGTGGGAATGCACAATGACCATAGGTCTTGATGCAGGCATTGGTTGCAGGGTAATGTTGGCAGGGGGAACGTCAGTTTGATGGACCTGGACTGACACTGTCCTGGCTGGGAGAGTCAGAGCTGGGGCAGATGGAGCTGCAGCTGCCCCTGCAGCCTCCCCACCCTGCATACTTGGGGCAGCAGATGACATAGCTGCCCCAGATCCACCTAGCTTGGTGACAACAACTTGCACCGCCACACATGGCCTAGACTTGCTGACAAGGAAGTCAGCCTGGGAGTCATCCTGTTCCAGGTCAGGTGCCACAATGGGCTGGTCCAACAGGGGCTGAGCTGGGATGGTGTCAGCCACGTTTCCCTCAACCATGGGGGGGCGCATGGGTGTCCCTGATTGTTCCTCCACACATGGGGGTATAGAGGCACCCTGCAAATCCCGGCCATGTCCCCTACCGCGCCCACCACACCCACCTTTTGAAGGTCGGCAACCTTTGCCTCCCTTACCACTTGGTCGGCTCCCAACCATGGCACTGATGTTGTTGTACGTATGGGAGTTGCAGTAAACTATTGTCCTGGGCAATTGGGGGTTAAAGGGGTGGGATACTAGATGGAATTCGTACCCTAGTGCTCTAACAAGGCTGTCGGTGACCCCTGGAGCAATATGATGGGTCACGCAACACACAGGCAGCCCAAAATCAAAAATTAACATGCACGCAACCCCTCGTAGACCACGTGCGTGAAAAAATGTACCCGCACTACGCTGTGGCACCCAGAAACACAAAGATAAGCGTACGTGTAATACAGGCAGCCTACAATGACCTCTGAAGGGGAACGCGACACACGGGGCAAGCATAGTTGCTAAGTACGTGCGGAACTCACCGTCTGCCTGAAAAAAGAACGTGAAAAATACATGCGTGTGCGCGTTGGCAACACCGCTGCCAAAAGAAGAATTGAACGCTGTCTGAGGAGACAGGACAAAAGGAGAAGTGAACTCTGTTTGAGGAAACAGGCCCAACCAATAATCAGAAAAGAGCTGTCAGAGGTAACAGGGAGTACGAACTAGAAACGCTGTGAAGTCATCGGGTGTGAACCGACAAGAAGTAAAGATTTCACCCACTCGCTCTCCACGAAAAGCACGTACAATGAAATGGCGTCCTACACGTAGCTTTTAAACTGGCCCACACGTACACGTCAGATACGCGTGTACGCCGGCCCTTTTCTCCAATTACATGCGATGACACTCGGACGTGCAGTTTTTCACGTGTGCTCTGTCATCACGTGCTATGAGGGAAACGCCTGCGCGAGTAATGTAACTTACGGGCTTACGCACTAAGGGCCTTTGGTCCAATGAAATTGCTACGTGTGCTGACGCGCTTACGCGCTAAGGCCCTTTCCTCGAATTACATGCTGACATGCAATTTTTTCACGTGCCAAATCACTCCATATCAAGCTGGCCACGAGAAAACACACGGAAGACCATGCTCCTGCCCAGAAGCCTGATTTACTGCCCCCCAGAGCCCCGAGCACACTCCCACCTGCCATCTACTGCTGCCTGACTGCCTGCTGCCCACGTGCCCTGCCATTTGCTGCCTGCATGTCAGCCAGGGGTGTAGTTGCTGTGACCACCCCTGCTGGAACTGAAGACTCCCGACTGGGATTCCATCGCTCCACAGCCCAGCCCCAGGACCCAGTTGCCCTCCCACTCCTGCCTCTGGGGTTGCCATGTCCAGCACAACAACATCTGGCAGCACTGGCAACCCCCAGCCAGAGAGGCAGAGGGCCACCAGCTTCACTGCCACTGTTAGGCAGAATTCTCTGTTTAGGCTGAATTTCCTAACCTAGTGAGTCCCCCAGCAGCTTTGCTGGATTTCTGGAGTTTGTTTTTTTCATCCTGTCAAGAGTGAGACTCTTTTCTTCCACTCTTGGACATGATTTGTGGTTGATTTCTTTGAATGTCAATGTGTTCTATGGGTTATGGGGTCTTTTACTCCATAGGGCCTCATGTGTTTTGCTATGTGTGTTACACCGCACCCTCCGTGCCGTAACACTGGGGGGTCCTAGGTGATCCCCACCATAGAATCCATACCCTGGGACTGACTACTGTCTCCCAGGGCATGTAAAGTCACCATTGGCTTTACTAGACCTAAATTTACTAACAGAACCAGTACAAACCATCCTATTGTGGACATACTGGTAGGGGTAATTGGATTACCCATGGGTCTGTTGTTCGAGGGGGCACTGTCCCGTCCCCCCTCGTCAAGTTTTGGCTGGTGGCAGTGGATACTACTTTTTATATTCGACCGCGAAAATATTCCTATGGGATTCTTCCCATTGTTCGAGGCTAATACTTTTTCACATTAGTCTCTAACATACCGCCGGTTTATTTATCTTAAATAAATTCACCGGTTGGTATTTTCTGCCAGAACTCGGTTTTTAAAATGGCGTATGTGTTCACCTCTGTAACTCCGAACCAAAGGTTGAGCCCTTTGTTCCACTTTTGGTGGGCTTCTGCAGAGAAGCCCTCCATAGTGGTGCCATTCTGTCTGGGTACCACAAGGGGTGTGGGAGGGGGTTTAGGCACCCTGGACTGAGTTGCCTTGCCAACTCAAGTCACCCTCTGGTGTGATTGGCCCAAGTGGTGAGCTTCCCCGCTCACCACTTAGCGTGTTTGATTGACAGCTAGGCTGAATGAATGGGGGTTTTCTGCATAAAAGCAGGTCTTTTGGGACTGGATCTTCAGAAGTCGCCACAGGACCTAAGAATCCGACGAGGGTAAAGCTGAGCCGACCTGCAATGACAACACCTCCGGTGGAGCCCTGCTGAACCGACTCACCACTTCCCAACGACAGAGGAGATCTCCCTGCCGGAGCGTCTTCTTTCCTTGACTGGTGGGAACAACTGGTCCCTTGCTTTTTCTTCGCTTCCAGGACGTCTAGTGGTCGAATTGCCCGTGCTGAGCACCCCGGCAACCGGGTAGCCACTAACAACTGTACCGCAACCAAAAGGTGGTGCCTTGTGACGGAGCACTCCGCGGCCGGTCTCTTCCCTGGTGGTGCAACGATCTTCAACTTTTCCTCGACGACGAGATCCTCTCATCTTCTGGCAAAGCCCCGACTTGCCTCCACCACCAACTGCCCCCGCCAGAGCTGTCTCTTCACTTTCAAGGTACTGTGTCCGCCTGTCTTCCCTTGTGACGGCTAGCGTGAGGTGTCTTAAATCCTTACCTTTCCACTGGGTCGCCTCCAGACCTTCTTAACTTTTGTTCTAAAACTGGTCCAACCTTTCTGTGACATTTTGCTACAAAGACTTGAAGTGCATTTCCACTGTGATACTTTTTGGGACATATCGCCTTGCCTCTCTCCGAGTGGGCCTGGCCTCTGAACTTTGTGAGTTACAGTAGACCCTGCCTTGCTTGCCTTGCATTTGCTTCGTAAAAGTGTTGGTACCGAGTTGGTTTCATACCCTGCCTTTTCTCTCCCTTTCTCACGAATATTAGAGTGCCATCTAGGTTAAAGCACTCACCTCTGTCTGCAAATAAGTGGTGCCGTTGAACCTAGACTTGTCGAAATATTGTTATGGGATTGGTATATACTTATAGTAACTGTGATTGAAGTTGTTTGCCATATTAGTGCCAGTGTGTTTTTCGTAGATGTGTTTTTAAATAAATAATTATATATCTTTGCACCCAAGCTCTGATCAGTGTCTGCTTGTTCTACTGTGTAAATTGCCCTATCTTGTATACTCTAAATACTGCCTAACTCATCTTGAGAGAAGTCTGGCTGCTCAGCCACAGCTACCAGGTAAATCTGGGTGGTACAGACTGCTACCAATTGGGTTTACTGCTAACTCCTGTAGACTTAAACTTTTTGCAGTGGTCCCAGAGGGAACTGCACAGGTTTCTGCCTAACAGCCACCGAAGTTGGTGTCCTGGTGGAGCAAGTCCTGGGGCAGTATGATGCCCTCTTTGGAAGTTATCGCGCCGACAATGAAGGATGGACCAGGATCTGGATGGACATCGTGACTGCCATCAACACGAAGGAGGTGGCAGTCTGCAACTTACATCATGTCAAGAAGCACTGGGAGGACTTCAGGTCCAGGACCCTCAATAAGGCCCGGCGCCTCGCTAAGGCAGTGGATGCCAAGGGGCGCCGGGGCAGCTGTCGAACCATCAAATGAGGGTCCTGGAACGCATATGCCCAGCGCTCTACATCCAGATCCTTGAGAGGCAGACCCATCTGGAGTCGAGCGGTAAGTGTACATGCATGGTGATAGTATGCTGTGCATGTCGTGGTGTGCCAGTGGTGTGCAGGGTGCACATGTGTTTATGTATGGCCATGTAGGGATGTGTATGAACATGGGCGTGAGGCTGCCACATGTGAGTCCTCTCAGTTGTGAGACACATTGATGGTGTATGTGTTGGTAAGCATGCTGGGCAAATGCAGGTGTGGGAGCACACATGTTTGAATTTCTGTGTATGTACATTGGCATGGTTGTGGCATGGATGGTGGTTCATAATGCATGTATCTGCACTTTGTACATGTGCATGTATGTGTATCTGACAAGTGTGCAACTGTGATTCAACATGGATGCACGTGACACTGATATGTAGAAGGATGAATGGCAAATGTGACATGTATGGCGATCTCATCACTGCAACAGTTGGAGGAGATGTGGACATGCATGTAAGTGTGGTGGCGTGTGTGCATGTCTAGTGCACTCCTTGTGTTTCATGTGATGTCAGGCTCACCTTTGGCTGTTCATGTTGTTGTATTTGTATGGATGGTGGTGCCTGGTGCAATATTGCTGTTGAAATGTTCATGTGTGTGAGTTAAAATGACATGTGTGTTGTGGAGTGTGATGCCGTGTCTGAAGTTAAACAATGCCATTCATGTGCAACTGTCATGTGTGTATCAGTCCATTGTACAGTGCCCTGATGCCTGTGTTTTATCTCTCCGTGTCAGCAGCGTCAACTGAAGAAGAGGGTGGAGAGGGTGCTGTGGAGCACAGCGGCAGGGATCATAACGCCAGCCGGAGACGCAAAGCCCGGCTCCCCTCCCAGGTTGTCATCTTGTTGGGGAGTGAGGAGTCCGGTACCGCGTCCCAGGCCGCAGCTGCCGAGGGGAGGTCCCAGAGGAGGAGGTCGGAGTTGGACTCCTCGGCAGCAGAAGGTACAGCTTAGACCCCACAGGGTCTGACGGAGGAAGATGGCACGGAGTCATCCAGGTTGGTGGGGTTTGGTGCAAGGGACAGACACGAGGTCTGGAGGTGGGGATTCCACTGGTGCTAGTGGTGCAGTGCAGGGACAGGAGGCAGCACAGGCCACCACAGAGGTGCCTCTGTGTAATCCTGTCCCTGATCCTGTGACTGCATCATCCAGCACCAGCAGGGATGCCTACGTCCAGACCCGTTTTCAGGGAGGGGATCCGCTTACAACAACTGGCCTTACACTCCCTGCGGACGTGGCTATCCGGGACCGGGTTGAGCCTGTCCTGGGTGTGGTGGCGTTGCGTCAACGGGCCATGCGAGGTGACCTTTTCATGAGGAAACTGAATGTCATCTTGAATGGCTCATTGACTGCGTTGACCTACTGGGACAGGTCACCAGGGCCGGATTTCTCCATTTGCTGGACCTTGTTCCCGACCCCCTCCTCAACGAAACCCCCTATGCGCCAGTCATACTCCATGCCATCTTCCCACCCATGTATCACCTGGATACCCTGTGGAGATGCCTCTGACCCTGCGGCCAGGCTGGTGGAGGACACATCCCTGCCACAGTCGGGAGTCGGACGTACAGAAGGGGTGGCCACCTCAACAACTGCATCCCAGCCGGAGGCACAGCAGCAGCAGCAACAAGGTGGGAGCTATGATGGCTCGGGGCCTTCGTCATCGGAGGGGCAGGCATCGGCAAGAGGGCAGGAGGACCTAGTACTGGAAGTGTCTTCCGTGTGGCAGCGGTTAGGCCTTGCTATAGATGCGGAGCGGCAGCGGGCAGAAGAGGCACGGCTCAGGATGGTGAGGGCGGAGAGCTCCATGCGGAGAGCCCTGAGATGGGCCGAGTTCCTCGAGGGAATTCGCAGGGAGTCAGAGGAGAACATGTCGTCGTCCCTGCGAACCTTCGGGGCCATGGAAGAGGACCGCCTCTTGGACATTGAGCAGGAGTTCGATGATGGCCTGTCCTGGGACATCCAAAAGTGAGCCGTCAGACTAGCCCGCTGCCATTGTAAATAGTTTAGAGTTAGGTTTCCTTTGCGTTTTCCTTTTATTTGTGGTCAATGGACAATGCCACACACATTTGTATATAGTTATATTTTTAGGTAGTTTCTTAGGTAGGTTTCATTTGTTTTGTTGGGCTCATGGACCCTTTACATCATTGGACAATTAATTGATTTAATTTTTGGGATTTTTGCACATGGATTAATGGATTTTTATTTTGGACAATGGATTGTATATAGTTACATCATGGATTCATTTGGATTTTTTTTTTCATTATGGTCATGGAGTAATGTTTGTTTTTTTCAGGACAATGTATTGTAAATAGTTGGGGCCTCATTACGACCCAGGCGGAAAGTTACCGCCTGGGTCGTACCTTTACCACCATGGCGTAAACTATGTTTATGCCATGGTGGTTGGCGGACTTACCGCCCCATTCCGAGGTTGGCGGGGCGGTAAGTCCCCAATCCCCATTTACCCTTCCCCATTCCCATTTTTCCCCCATAGGGCATAATGGGAGTGGGGAAGGCGTTAATTACGCCACCGTAAATTACGGTGGAGTAATTAACATCAAGGTCCCTTAGCGCCATGGATTTTAACACCTGCTAAAAGCAGGTGTTAAAACCTCCATGGCGCTAAGGGACCTCGGAATCAGGCGGTAAGGGTCGGCGCTGTTTACGCCGCCGTAAACCCCTTACCGCCTGAGTCGTAATGAGGCCCTTGGACTATGGATTGATTTCGCATTTTTATTTATCATTATGAACATGGAACAATGGATATGTTTTTTGTACCTTTTTTTGGATTTGCATTGGTGGAGGGAGAGTTTAGACTGTTTTTCTTTCAAATTTTTTAGCATTGCTTATCATTTTCATTCACTCATCTTTTTCACATGCTTTTCATTTCATGTTTGATATTTTGGTATGCTTTAATTTCATTTATTTATTTATGTACATAATACATTTTCATATTTTAGTTCCATGTGTGGGATTTGCTCATTGGGTTGATGCATGTGAAATTGTGGGTTTACACAAGCAATGCCAACCAGTGTATGTGTGTGATGGACATGTGTTGATGTACATAGTTGAGTTTTGGTTTGTGTCTTGAGATAGGCATGTCAGTGTGGGGTGGATTGGGAAATCATTGCGTCTCAAGAATGGGGTGGCGTGATGTGGTATATTTTGGTGTAGAATTGGGCCATGATTGGGCATCTTTATTTCGTTTAGGGGGGACATGAGTGGGGGACATGAGTGGGGGCCTGCTGGCAGGTGTCCCGTACTGCTGGGGGGTGGGGGTGCAGGGGGACATGAGTGGGGGCCTGATGGTAGGTGCCCCGCACTGCTGGGGGGGTGGGGATGCAGGGGGACATGAGTGGGGGCCTGCTGTCAGGTGCCCCTGACTGCTGGGGGGTGGGGGTGCAAAGGGACATGAGTGGGACATGAGTGGGGGCCTGCTGGCAGGTGCCCCTGACTGCTGGGGTGTGGGGGTGCAGGGGGACATGAGTGGGGGCCTGCTGGCAGGTGCCCCTGACTGTTAGGGGGTGGGGGTGAAGGGGGACATGAGTGGGGGCCTGCTGGCAGGTGCCCCTGACTGCTGGGGGGTGGGGGTGCAGGTGGACATGAGTGGGGGCCTGCTGGCAGGTGCCCCTGACTACTGGGGGTGGGGGTGCAGGGGGACATGAGTAGGGGCCTGCTGGTAGGTGCCCCTGACTGCTGGGGGCTGGTGGTGCAAAGGGACATGAGTGGGACATGAGTGGGGGCCTACTGGCAGGTTCCCCTGACTGCTGGGGGGTGGGGGCGCAGGGGGACATGAGTGGGGGCCTGCTGGCAGGTGCCGCTGACTGCTGGGGGGTGGGGGTGCAGGGGGACATGAGTGGGGGCCTGCTGGCAGGTGCCCCTGACTGCTGGGTGGTGGGGGTGCAGGGGGACATGAGTGGGGGCCTGCTGGCAGGTGCCCCTGATTGCTGGGGGGTGGTGGTGCAAAGGGACATGAGTGGGACATGAGTGGGTGCCTGCTGGCAGGTGCCCCAACTGCTGGGGGGTTGCAGGGGGACATAAGTGGGGGCCTGCTGGCAGGTGCCCCTGACTGCTGGGGGGTGGGGGTACAGGCGGACATGAGTGGGGGCCTGCTGGCAGGTGCCCCTGACTGCTGGGGGGTGGTGGTGCAAAGGGACATGAATGGGACATGAGTGGGGGCCTGCTGGCAGGTGCCCCTGACTGCTGGGGGCTGGTGTTGCAAAGGGACATGAGTGGGACATGAGTGGGGGCCTACTGGCAGGTTCCCCTGACAGCTGGGGGGGTGCAGGGGGACATGAGTGGGGGCCTGCTGGCAGGTGCCCCAGACTGCTAGGGGGTGGGGGTGCAGGGAGACATGAGTGGGGGCCTGCTGGCAGGTGCCCCTGACTGCTGGGGGGTGGGTGCAGGGGGACATGAGTGGGGGCCTGCTGGCAGGTGCCCCTGACTGCTGGGGGGTGATGGTGCAAAGGGACACGAGTGGGACATGAGTAGGGGCCTGCTGGCAGGTGCCCCAACTGCTGGGGGGTTGCAGGGTGACTTGAGTGGGGGCCTGCTGGCAGGTGCCCCTGACTGCTGGGGGGTGGGGGTGCAGGTGGACATGAGTGGGGGTCTGTTGGCAGGTGCCCCTGACTGCTGGGGGGTGGTGGTGCAAAGGGACATGAATGGGACATGAGTGGGGGCCTGCTGGCAGGTGCCCCTGACTGCTGGGGGCTGGTGGTGCAAAGGGACATGAGTGGGACATGAGTGGGGGCCTACTGGCAGGTTCCCCTGACAGCTGGGGGGGTGCAGGGGGACATGAGTGGGGGCCTGCTGGCAGGTGCCCCTGACTGCTAGGGGGTGGGGGTGCAGGGGGACATGAGTGGGGGCCTGCTGGCAGGTGCCCCTGACTGCTGGGGGGTGGGGGTGCAGGGGGACATGAGTGGGGGCCTGCTGGCAGGTGCCCCTGACTGCTGGGGGGTGGGGGTGCAGGGGGACATGAGTGGGAGCCTGCTGGCAGGTGCCCCTGACTGCTGGGGGGGTGGGGGTGCAGGGGGACATGAGTGGGGCCTGCTGGCAGGTGCCCCTGACTGCTGGGGGGTGGTGGTGCAAAGGGACATGAATGGGACATGAGTGGGGGCCTGCTGGCAGGTGCCCCTGACTGCTGGGGATGGTGGTGCAAAGGGACATGAGTGGGACATGAGTGGGGGCTTGCTGGCAGGTGCCCCTGACTGCATGGGGGTGGGGGTGCAGGGGGACATGAGTGCGGGCCTGCTGGCAGGTGCCCCTGACTGCTGGGGGGTGGTGGTGCAAACGGACATAAGTGGGACATGAGTGGGGCCTGCTGGCAGGTGCCCCTGACTGCTGGGGGGTGGTGGTGCAAACGGACATAAGTGGGACATGAGTGGGGGCCTGCTGGCAGGCGCCCCTGACTGCTGGGGGGTGGGGGTGCAGGGGGACATGAGTGGGGGCCTGCTGGCAGGTGCCCCTGACAGCTGGGGGGTGGGGGTGCAGGGGGACATGAGTGGGGGCCTGCTGGCAGGTGCCCCTGACTGCTGGGGGTGGTGGTGCAAATGAACATGAGTGGGATATGAGTGGGGGCCTGCTGGCTGGTGCCCCTGACTGCTGGGGGTGGGGGTGCAGGGGGACATGAGTGGGGGCCTGCTGGCCACTACCCCTGACTGCTGGGCAGTGGGGGTGGAGGGGGACATGAGTGGAGTCCTGCTGGCAGGTGCCCCTGACTGCTGGGGGTGGGGGTGCAGGGGGACATGAGTGGATGATCAGTATTGCAAGCTGACATGTGGCTTGGCAGGGGGCCAGGCCCATGGTAGATGGGATTCCTGCAGGACATGACCAGGGGTGCAGGGTAGTCCCCTGTGGTGTGGGCTGCCTGCAGGGGCCGTGGAGGGTGTCATGGAGTAATGTTTTTTTTCAGGACAATGTATTGTAAATAGTTGCACTATGGATTGATTTCGCATTTTTATTTATCATTATGAACATGGAACAATGGATATGTTTTTTGTACCTTTTTTTGGATTTGCATTGGTGGAGGGAGAGTTTAGACTGTTTTTCTTTCAAATTTTTTAGCATTGCTTATCATTTTCATTCACTCATCTTTTTCACATGCTTTTCATTTCATGTTTGATATTTTGGTATGCTTTCATTTCATTTATTTATTTATGTACATAATACATTTTCATATTTTAGTTCCATGTGTGGGATTTGCTCATTGGGTTGATGCATGTGAAATTGTGGGTTTACACATGCAATGCCAACCAGTGTATGTGTGTGATGGACATGTGTTGATGTACATAGTTGAGTTTAGGTTTGTGTCTTGAGATAGGCATGTCAGTGTGGGGTGGATTGGGAAATCATTGCATCTCAAGAATGGGGTGGCGTGATGTGGTATTTTTTGGTGTAGAACTGGGCCATGATTGGGCATCTTTATTTCGTTTAGGGGGGACATGAGTGGGGGACATGAGTGGGGGCCTGCTGGCAGGTGTCCCGCACTGCTGGGGGGTGGGGTGCAGGGGGACATGAGTGGGGGCCTGATGGCAGGTGCCCCGCACTGCTGGGGGGTGGGAGTGCAGGGGGACATGAGTGGGGGCCTGCTGGCAGGTGCCCCTGACTGCTGGGGGTGGGGGTGCAAAGGGACATGAGTGGGACATGAGTGGGGGCCTGCTGGCAGGTGCCCCTGACTGCTGGGGGGTAGGGGTGCAGGGGGACATGAGTGGGGGCCTGCTGGCAGGTGCCCCTGACTGCTGGGGGGTGGTGGTGCAAATGAACATGAGTGGGATATGAGTGGGGGCCTACTGGCAGGTGCCCCTGACTGATGGGGGTGGGGGTGCAGGGGTACATGAGTGGGGGCCTGCTGGAAGGTGCCCCTGACTGCTGGGCAGTGGGGGTGGAGGGGGACATGAGTGGAGGCCTGCTGGCAGGTGCCCCTGACTGCTGGTGGGTGGGGATTCAGGGGGACATGAGTGGGTGATCAGTAGTGCAAGCTGACATGTGGCTTGGCTGGGGGCCAGGCCCATGGTAGATGGGATGCCTGCGGGACATGACCAGGGGTGCAGGGTAGTCCCCTGTGGTGTGGGCTGCCTGCAGGGGCCGTGGAGGGTGTAGAGGGAACACCTGGGAGGACTGTTTGGCAGAAACCTGTGCAGTTCCCTCTGGGACCACTGCAAAAGATTTAGGACTACAGGTGGTTGGCAGTAAACCCACTTGGTAGCAGTCTGTACCACACAGATTCACTTGGTAGCTGTGGCTGAGCAGTCAGACTTCCCTCAAGAAGAGTTAGGCAGTATGTGGAGTATACAAAATAGGGCAATTTACACAGTAGAACAAGCAAACACGGACAGAGCTTCAGTGTAAAGATATATAATTATTTATTTATAAAAACACATCTATGAAAACACTCTGGCACTAATACGGCAAACAACTTAAATCACAATTACTATAAGCAGATCAATCCCCCTAACAATAGTTCGACAAGTCTAGGTTCAACGGCACCACTTATTTGCAGACAGAGGTGAATGCTTTAACCTAGATGGCACTCTAGTATTTAGTTAGGACGGGAGAGAAAAGGAGGCAGGTTATGAAATTAACTCGGTACCAACACTTTTACGAACAAATGCAAGGCAAGTAAGGCAGGGTCTACTGTAGATCGCAAAGTTCAGAGGCCATGCCCACTCGGCGAGAGGCAAGGCGATATGCCCCAAAAAGTATCACAGCGGAAATGCCCTTCCAGTCTTTGTTGCAAATTGTTATCGAAAGGGTGGACTAGTTCAGAACAGAAAGTTAAGAAAGCTTGGAGGCAACCCAATGGAGAGGCGAGGATTAAAAAACCTCACGCTTACCGTCAAAAAGGGAAGCCAGGCGGACACGGTACCTTGTTTGTGGAGAGACAGCTCCGGCGGGGGCAGTTGTTCCTGGTGGTGGATGCAAGTCGGGACTTTGCCAAGAGAAGAGATGCTCTCGTCGTGGAAGGAAAGTTGAAGATCGTTGCACCACCAGGGAAGAGACCAGCCGCGGAGTGCTCCGTCACAAGGCACCACCTTTTGGTCGCGGTACAGGGGTAGTGGCTATCCGGTTGCCGGGGTGTTCTGCACGGGCAATTCGACCACTACGTCCTGGAACGAAGAAAAAGCAAAGGGGACTGGTTGTTCCCACCAGTCAGGGGAAGAAGACTCTCCGGCCGGGAGATCTCCTCTGTCGTTGGGAAGTGGTGAGTCGGTTCAGCAGGGCTCCACCGGAGGTGTCGTCGTGCAGGTTGGCTCAGCTTTACCCTCGTCGGATTCTTAGGTCCTGTGGCGACTTCTGACGATCCAGTCCCAAAAGCCCTGCTTTTATGCAGAAAACCCCCATTCATTCAGCCTAGCTGTCAATCAAAACACGCTAAGTGGTGAGCGGGGTGGCTCACCACTTGGGCCAATCACACCAGAGTGCGACTTGAGTTGGCAAGGCAACTTAGTCCAGGGTGCCTAAACCCCTTCCCACACCCCCTGTGGTACCCAGACAGAATGGCACCACTTTGGAGGACTTCAGCGTAGAAGCCCGCCAAAAGTGGAACAAAGGGCTCAACCTTTGGTTTAGGAGTCACAGAGACGAAGACAGACGCCATTTTAAAAACCGAGTTCTGGCAGAAAATACCAACCAATAGATTTATTTAAGATAAATAAACCGGTGGTATGTTAGAGATTAACGAGAAAAAGTATTAACCTCCAACAATGGGAAGAATCCCATAGAGTTACATTCGGGGTCGAATATAACAAGTAGTTTCCACTGCCACCAGCCAAAACTTGACGAGGGGGGACGGGACAGTGCCCCCTCGAATTACCCCTACTAGTACAACCACAATAGGATGGTTTGTACTAGTTCTGTTAGTAAATTTAGGTCTAGTAAAGCCAATGGTGACTTTACATGCCCGGGGAGACAGTAGTCAGTCCCCGGGTATGGAGTCAATGGTGGGGATCCTCTAGGACGCCCCAGTGTTACGGCACGGAGGGTGCGGTGTAACACACATAGTAAAACATATGAGACCCTATGGGGTAGAAGACCCCATAGCCCATAGAACACATGGCCATTCAAAGGAATTACACACATTCATGTCCAAGAGTGGGAGAAAAGAGTCTCACTCTTGGCAGGATGGAAAAAAACAAACTCCAGAAATCCAGCAAAGCTGCTGGGGGACTCACAAGGTTAGGAAATTCAGCCTAAACAGAGAATTCTCCCTAACACTCGCCCCCCCCCCCCGACTAAGGGACAGGAGGATTTAATCCACTCCTGGATGAATCTCATACCTCTAGTCGATGACATACACCCTAGAGAGACCATCAGCATTTTGGTGGTGACACCCTGACCTGTGCTCAATGGTGAAATCAAACCCTTGCAGGCAGATCGACCATCTCAATAGTTTTGGGTTTTCCCCTTTCATTTGCATTAACCATCTCAGGGGTTGGTGGTCAGTCTGAATGACAAAAGTAGAACCATACAAGTATGGACTAAACTTCTTCAGAGCCCACACGATAGCAAAGCACTCTCTTTCGATTGTTGCCCACCTTGTTTCAGGATCCTTCAGCTTGCGGCTGATGAAGCAAATGGGGTGCTCCCTACCTTTCCCATCCAGTTGACTGAGTACTGCACCTATTCCTACATTTGAAGCATCTGTCTGCACAATGAAAGTTTGGCGGTAATCAGGATCTCTGAGTACTGGGGCTTGGCAAAGAGCCTTTTTCAGGTTTTCAAAAGCCTGATTGCACTCCTCGTTCCATCTAACCTTTTTAGGAAATTTGGGCGAGGAGATGACATTCAGTGGAGAAGCTATGGTCCCATAGTTCTCAATTAAATTCCTGTAATACCCAGTGAGGCCTAGGAAGGCTCTCACTTGGGTCTGAGTAGTAGGTGTTGTCCAATTTTGCACAGCTTCAATCTTACTGAGCAAAGGCCTGATTTCTCCACCTCCTACCTCATGTCCAAGATAGACTACCTTACTCTGTCCAATTTGGCATTTACTCGCCTTTATGGTCAGATTGGCTCGTCCAAGAGCCTGCAAAACATCTCTCAGGTGGGTTACATGTTCTTCCCAGGAATTGCTGAACACTGCTATGTCATCCAAGTATGCCATGCAGAAGTCCTCCATCCCATTCAGAACCTGGTTTGCCATCCGTTGAAATGTAGCAGATGCATTCTTCAATCCGAAAGGCATTACCTTAAACTGGTATAAGCCAACGGGGGTAGAAAATGCAGTTTTCTCCTTGGCATGGTCTGTCAGGGCTATTTGCCAATAGCCTGATGTCAAGTCAAATGTGCTGAGGAACTTGGCGGCGCCAAGCTTATCCACAAACTCATCTGTTCTTGGCAAAGGGTGAGCATCAGTCTTGGTGACTGCATTAAGAGCTCTATAATCCATGCAGAATCTAAGTTCTTTAGATCCGGCCTTTGGTACTAACACAACTGGGCTAGACCATGGACTAGTAGAGGGCTCTATTTCCCCGAGATCAAGCATCTTGCTGACCTGACCTTTGATGTGGGTTCGTACGTTTTCTGACATTCAGTATCCTCTGCTTTTGACTGGCAGACAGTCACCAGTGAGTATGTCGTGCTGGCCCCAAGGGGTCAAGACTGGTGAAAGCGAGAACAGAGAGGCAAACTGATTCAATATAGATTTGCACTCTTCTTGTTGCTCGGGTGTCAGATTTTAAGAGAGATTTACTCCTTCAATTTTTTCGTCTAAAGGTAAGCCTCTGAGGAGATCCGGAAGAGCTTCACTCTCTTCTTCTTCCTCAGATGATGCTAGAAGCAATGCTCCTACATCAGGTCTCAAGACATACGCTTTGAGTCGGTTGGTGTGGAAGACTGTCGGAGCCTCCTTGGGATTTCCCAAGTCCACCAGATAGTTGACCTCTCTGAGTTTACCCACAACTCTGAAGGGTCCCATCCATTTGTCTTGCAAGGCCCTCTGCCTTGTTGGGATCATAACGAGAATGAGCTGGTCTTGAGCGAACTCAACCATGTTAGCCTTTTGATAATGCCAGTGCTTGACCAATGCTTGTCCAGTCTTCAAGTTAACGCTTGCTTCCGTCATCATATGTGACATTCTCCTCCGGAGACCTATCACGTAGTCAGTCACTCTGACTGGCTTGGGGGAAGGAGCACTCTCCAACCCCTCATTAATCAGGGCCAATGGACCTCTGACGGGATGACCATAGAGAAGCTCAAAGGGAGAATAACCTACTCCCTCCTGAGGGACCTCTCTATAAGCAAATAGAAGGCATTGCAGTAGAAGGTCCCACTTACGCTTAAGGGGTTCTTCTAAAGCACCTATCATGCTCTTCATGGTTCGGTTGAACCGTTCTACCAATCCATTGGTTTGTGGGTGGTAAGCTGTTGAGAACTTGTAAGTAACTCCACAGGTTTTCCACATGGCTTTCATCTAGTGGGACATAAAGTTTGACCCCTTGTCAGAGATTACTTCCTTAGGAAACCCGACCCTGGTAAAAATACCAAGGAGGGCCTTAGCCACAGCCGGAGCTGTAACAGTCCTCATAGGAATTGCCTCAGGATACCTAGTAGCATGGTCTACTACAACAAGTATAAACCTGTTGCCTGAGGAGGTTGGAGGATCAAGGGGACCAACAATGTCAATCCCTACTCTCTCAAATGGGACTCCCACAACTGGGAGAGGCACTAAAGGTGCCACATTCTTGGAGCCAACCTTACCAGAGTTCTGGCAGGTGTGGCAGCTCCTGCAGTGTTTTTCTACTTCGGCCCCCATCTTTGGCCAATAAAAGTAGAGAGAGAGCCTTTCCTTAGTCTTCTTGAAACTCAAGTGACCAGCCAAAGGAATCTCATGGGCTAACTGCAAGAACTGTGGTCTGTTCTCTTGGGGTACTACAAGTCGTTTGTAGTCTCCAGGTGCAGACTCGGTCGGTTCACTGTAGAAGAGGCCATCTTCCCAGTGCAACCTTTACTTCCCAGGCTCTTGCCCTTCAGCCTGAGCTTCTGCCTGGTGGCGAAGACCTTCCAGAGTTGGACATTCTCTCTGTCCCTTACTGAAGTCTGCCCTGCTGGGTCCACCTTCTGCCAGTAAAGACTGCAGCTCAGGATGGTCAACAGTATCCAGATCTCCAATGAGTTCCTGGCCTTCCATTAGCTCCTCTTCAGAGTCTAATTCTACCACACAGGGTTGTACCTCCCTCTCAGCCTCAGCTGGAGGTGGAGTTACGGGTGTAACTTTGGACAACCGCGGGGATGTCCTTGTTGGCTGCACTGAAATGCTGGCTGCTGGTTTCGGTATAGAAGTCTTAGGTTTCCCTTTCGCTTCTGATTTCTTGGAGACAGCAGCTGACAATTCCAGTGGAGCAGAAGTGATTTCCTTCTTCATCATCTCCTGGAGAGTACCGTGCATGGTTCTCTCCCTTGCAGGTCTGGTTAGCTCCTGTAACCGTTTACTAGGAGGTCTGAGAGTATGCGACACAACTCTGAGAGTTTTCAAATCGTTAACCAACAAAACGCATCCTGGTACCTCACGCTGTATGCTGACAGGTATCTTCACAGTCATGTCATTACACTGGATGAGAACGGGTAATTGGGTAAGCATCTGCACAGGCCCTCCAGCTAACTTGGTGAGGCGTGTGGGTGCCTTAGCAACATCCTCAGCCTGAAAAAACGATTTATCCACCACAGTTATGCTGGCCCCAGTGTCCCTAATGGCAGGAGTCTCCTGACCATTCACCTGGACACTGTCCTTATAATACTCTTTAGTATTATCGGGGATAGAATTATAGACATCTAAATTCTGTTGTTCCCACAACCCCAGAGATACTAAAGAAACGCTGGCTGAGACTCCAATGGGTTCATCAGCCAGCAGTAGAAAGTTTCCCCTTGCCATTTGGACTTCCTCCTCTGGAGCGAAGGCTAAGGAGACAAGCTGGACCGCTGAAGGTTTACCCTTACATCTGGGATCTCCTTTCACGTGGTCAGTCGAGCCACAAACAAAGCATTTACTGAATGCTTTCTGGAATGGTGGCTTGTTCTGGCCTCCTTCCGGTTTGGCACCAGAAGACAAACTATTCTGCTGCGGTTTTCCTTGTGGCTTACCCTTCTGGTTTTGTTTGGGGCCCTCTTTGGAATTTGAGTTATTAGAATTCTCTTTTGAGTCTTTCTTAGGCTGTTTTCCCTCATCCTTTTTTCTGAGTTGCCCCAGAATCCTTGTGAGTAGCCCTGTTGGCAACCCACAAGTCAGCAGCCTTAGCTAGCTTCCTGGAATCCAATTCCTTCGAATCAGCCAAGTGCTGTCTGAGCTCAGGAGAACAGGCATCATAAATAGACTCCAACATAAAAAGATTCTTCATACCCTCATAAGTGTTCACTTGTAACCCTTAATCCATCCCTCTAAGTTTTTCAACCCTTCACTCACCCAGGTAGCCCAAGGGGTACCATCATGCTTTTTGAGGGTTCTAAACCTCTTAAGATACTGGGAAGGGGTCTTCCCGAATCTAGCTATCAAAGATAGTTTCACACTTTCATACTCTTTCCTATCCTCCTCCCCCAACTCCATTACCACATCAGTTGCAACAGGGGGGAGCCTAGAGAACAACCAGGTAAGCAACTCGTTACCTGTGATGTTCTGGAGCCCATGATTGTACTCAAACAAACTCAGCCAATCCAATACATCCAACTTCGGTTCATACAAACCAATTAATTCCTTCAGCATCGGGGTCTTTTGGGACTGGAGCTTCTAGAAGAGCCAGAGACAGAATCAGTTTCGACAGACAACTTTTTCATTTCTAACTCATGCTTGAGCTCCATTTCTCGGAGCCTAAGAATTTGTTGCATTTCTTGGTGTTTCTGTTCAGTTTGAGCAGTAATCCTTCTGAATTCCAAGTCTATTTTCATTTTTTCTAGTTCAAGGACTTGAGGACTTAGTGTGGGACCTGTAATAGGCCCAGTAGGTACAGCTGGCAAGGCAGACAGAGGGGCCGGGGAGACAGGTTCGTTAGCCTCTCCTTCCTCTTCAGCCTCTTCATCACTATCATCAGAACTATGATTTAGATCAACACCATTACTGTTATCTACATTTGCTGGAGAAGTTGGTTCCTCTGAACCAGTACCCAGACTTTGGTTTGCCAGCAATCTCGCTATCATTTCTACTTTCTTGCCTCTTACAGACAGATTCTCTTGTCTACAGAGAGCTCGCAAACTCTCAATATTTTCACCTGACAAGGACTCTTGACTGTAAACTTCCATAGTAGACATGTTTTTGAAAGATGCTTTTAGTGCTAAGCTTTGTGGTTAGTTATCCAAAAGTGTTGAAAAGCACTCTAAACTGTATACAATCCCCACCGCTGTACACCAGTGTTAGGCAGAAACCTGTGCAGTTCCCTCTGGGACCAGTGCAAAAGATTTAGGACTACAGGTGGTTGGCAGTAAACCCACTTGGTAGCAGTCTGTACCACACAGATTCACTTGGTAGCTGTGGCTGAGCAGTCAGACTTCCCTCAAGAAGAGTTAGGCAGTATGTGGAGTATACAAAATAGGGCAATTTACACAGTAGAACAAGCAAAAACGGACAGAGCTTCGGTGTAAAGATATTTAGTTATTTATTTATAAAAACACATCTATGAAAACACTCTGGCACTAATACGGCAAACAACTTAAATCACAATTACTATAAGCAGATCAATCCCCCTAACAATAGTTCGACAAGTCTAGGTTCAACGGCACCACTTATTTGCAGACAGAGGTGAATGCTTTAACCTAGATGGCACTCTAGTATTTAGTTAGGACGGGAGAGAAAAGGAGGCAGGTTATGAAATCAACTCGGTACCAACACTTTTACGAACAAATGCAAGGCAAGTAAGGCAGGGTCTACTGTAGATCGCAAAGTTCAGAGGCCAGGCCCACTCGGCGAGAGGCAAGGCGATATGCCCCAAAAAGTATCACAGCAGAAATGCCCTTCCAGTCTTTGTTGCAAATTGTTATCGAAAGGGTGGACTAGTTCAGAACAGAAAGTTAAGAAAGCTTGGAAGCGACCCAATGGAGAGGCGAGGATTAAGACACCTCACGCTAACCGTCAAAAAGGGAAGCCAGGCGGACACGGTACCTTGATTGTGGAGAGACAGCTCCGGAGGGGGCAGTTGTTCCTGGTGGTGGATGCAAGTCGGGGCTTTGCCAAGAGAAGAGATGCTCTTGTCGTCGAAGGAAAGTTGAAGATCGTTGCACCACCAGGGAAGAGACCAGCCACGGAGTGCTCCGTCACAAGGCACCACCTTTTGGTCACGGTACAGGGGTAGTGGCTATCCGGTTCCCGGGGTGCTCTGCATGGGCAATTCGACCACTACGTCCTGGAACGAAGAAAAAGCAAAGGGGACTGGTTGTCCCCACCAGTCAGGGGAAGAAGACTCTCCGGCCGGGAGATCTCCTCTGTCGTCGGGAAGTGGTGAGTCGGTTCAGCAGGGCTCCACCAGAGGTGTCGTCGTGCAGGTCGGCTCAGCTTTACCCTCGTCAGATTCTTAGGTCCTGTGGCGACTTCTGACGATCCAGTCCCAAAAGCCCTGCTTTTATCCAGAAAACCCCCATTCATTCAGCCTAGCTGTCAATCAAAACACGCTAAGTGGTGAGCGGGGTGGCTCACCACTTGGGCCAATCACACCAGAGTGCGACTTGAGTTGGCAAGGCAACTCAGTCCAGGGTGCCTAAACCCCCTCCCACACCCTCTGTGGTACCCAGACAGAATGGCACCACTTTGGAGGACTTCTGTGTAGACGCCCGCCAAAAGTGGAACAAAGGGCTCAACCTTTGGTTTAGGAGTCACAGAGACGAACACAGACGCCATTTTAAAAAACGAGTTCTGGCAGAAAATACCAACCGATAGATTTATTTAAGATAAATAAACCGGTGGTATGTTAGAGATTAACGAGAAAAAGTATTAACCTCCAACAATGGGAAGAATCCCATAGAGTTACATTCTGGGTCGAATATAACAAGTAGTTTCCACTGCCACCAGCCAAAACTCGACGAGGGGGGACGGGACAGTGCCCCCTCGAATAACAGACTCAGGAGTAATCGAATTACCCCTACTAGTACGTCCACAATAGGATGGTTTGTACTAGTTCTGTTAGTAAATTTAGGTCTAGTAAAGCCAATGGTGACTGTACATGCCCGGGGAGACAGTAGTCAGTCCCCGGGTATGGAGTCTATGGTGGGGATCCTCTAGGACGCCCCAGTGTTACGGCACGGAGGGTGCAGTGTAACACACATAGTAAAACATATGAGACCCTATGGGGTAAAAGACCCCTTAGCCCATAGAAGACATGGCCATTCAAAGGAATTACACACATTCATGTCCAAGAGTGGGAGAAAAGAGTCTCACTCTTGGCAGGATGGAAAAAACAAACTCCAGAAATCCAGCAAAGCTGCTGGGGGACTCACTAGGTTAGGAAATTCAGCCTAAACAGAGAATTCTCCCTAACAAGGACCCACACTGCCAATTCACGTGTAGGACTCCCCGCGCACCCCCGAAATTCAGTACACCACTCTGACAGAAAATCGCGTGTGAAACTTCCCGCGCACCCCTGGAATACACGTAGCCTGCTCAAATCGCATGTGAAACTTCCCGCGCACCCCAGGAATACACGTACCCCACTCGCACAGGGCCAATCGCGTGTGAAACTTCCCGCGAACCCCAGTAATACACCTACCCCACTCGCACAGGCCCTTTTGCGTGTGAAACTTCACGCGAACCCCAGTAATACACGTACCCTGCTCCAATCGCTTGTGAAACTTCCAGCGAACCCCAGTTATACACGTACCCCACTCACACAGGACCTTTCACGTGTGAAACTTCCCGCGAACCCCCGAAATACACGTACCAGGATCCAATCGTGTGTGAAACTTCCCGCGAAACCCCAGTTATACACGTACCCCACTCGCACAGGCCCTTTCGCGTGTGAAACTTCCCGCAAACCCCCTAATACACGTACCCTGCTCCAATCGCCTGTGAAACTTCCCGCAAACCCCAGTTATACACGTACCCCACTCGCACAGGACCAATCGCGTGTGAAACTTCCCACGCACACCTGAAATACACGTACCCGGATCCAATTGCGTGTGAAACTTCACGCAAACCCCAATGATACACGTTCCTCGATTGCCGTTTGCTGTTTGGCAGACCTGTAAACTGGTCCAGGGTTAGCGCAGCCCTTTGCGCTGGATTGGGGATTTTGATGGCTTTTCCTTGCGCGAGGGCGTTCTTGGCGGCGTAACTGGTGCTGCTGCAGGGTCGCTGCGCCACTCTGCGCCACGGCTGGTTTTGGAGGGTAAAATCCAAGAATACGCTGTGCACGGAAATCGATTTTAGCGCACGTGGCTGGCGCAGACATTCGCACGCGCACACTGTGCGCCAGCCGCGTGTGCCACTTGTGTGCGAAATTCTATGAATTACCCCCCGAATTTCTGACATACCACCCCTCCCAAATGTGGTTACTATGTGTGCTGTGTGGTGGCACCACAGAGAACACCCACGTCAAATCTTACCTAGCACATACTACCATAACAGTGCTTTGTTATATGGATGCATGTATAAAGTCAGAAGGAAAAAAAAAGATTATATATTTTTTGAATATTATGTTGGTCAAATGTTTTCTGACAGAAAGAGGGGAGAACCCCCACAATTGTCCCAATACCCCTCTGCATGCCCATACTGCACCCCTTCATTAATATTGCTTGACCTGCGAGCATCAGACACAGTACCATTTTAATTGGTAACTGTATTACTATATGTTTGGCAAACTGACATAGGGCCTGTTGCATAGTAACCCTCCTGGGAGCATGGTAGCTCCCAGGATGTTGTAATCGGTCACGTGGCACTTGCCACGTGACCAACACAATAAAAGTAATGAGCCGCTTCCGGCTCATCAGTCACACTCCAATCTGGCTCCGGTGTTGTCCTTTCTGTGCACCTGGCTGGCGCACCACCGCGTGGTGTCGGCCCAGGGACAGGGCCCACCATGAGGCCGGCGCCCCTGCTGGGCAACGCTGACCTCCACTGTGTGCAGGACATGTGATCATGGCTACTGGTGGCGACCCCGGCCTGGGTGCCCCCAGAGCCGGGGCCGTCGTGTGCTGGGTGCCCCCAGACAAGTGTGGGCTCCAGTGACCTGGAGCGCAGTGGGGTGATCCCCACTGCATCATCCACTGCGCGATCGCCACACAACGGAACCCCGTCGGGTGCTCCCGACGCGAGTATGGGGCCTGCCGGTGACCCGGAGCAGGCCCCCAACATGGCCTGACATATGGCTCTGCTCTGATTTCAAACGCTATGCTCGCTAAGGATTTTGGTATGCTACACATTGTTATAAATGCAATGTTTATCTGTTACAATATATGAGTTTTGTTCCCAAATCTAGAAACATGTTCACTTGAACGTATGCATTCTTTCTAATTTTAGGCAGGAAGATTCCCGCAAGTGACACCCTTGTTTGAGCACCACACCGTTTCTGAAAAGGCCTATGACATCCAGAGTAGGCTTACATATATGATTTGGTAACTTGATTGCACACCCATATTAGGAGCAAATGCCTAAATGCTGCCCTATATTAACAGTACAAGGAAACTACAGCACCGTTTGAGAAATCTGGGAAAGGCAGAATTATACAGATTAACTCCCAGAAGTGCCGCTCAAGCTCAGCCTAAATCATGTTTCCCTCTCAACTAGATGTATCCCCATAAAGTTCCTAGTAGGCTTCAAGAACCTCTAGGAAGCTTGATACAGGATTCTGCTTCTAGAATAACCGGGGTTCAAAACCCACCCTCACTTTAAGTGCCATAGTTCCATCCACACCTGTCTGAGGAAACTGTCTTCTTATGGATGTTCAGGACCTAGGGGAGTAAGGTAGGACTTTGCCCTCAGTTTTATCTGCCGGAAATGTTAACACAGTTTGATGATCCAGCCATGTGCTGATATACATAAAGGCACAGGTGAAACATTAGATGGCTCACCTGCATATCAATGTAGGGTCTCAGATATGGACTTGCTAGGCTCATTGTAAGAGCAAAAGCCCAGGCCAGGTCTGCCCAAAAAACAATAAACTCATTAGATCTAAAATGTCTGCTCTTCTGCATCCACCATCATAGGAGAATCTTCAATGTAGCATCCTATAAATAGGAAGTTTAAGGAACAACATGCCACAGCATAGGAGGTCATCTTCTATTATTCCTTATCCTCTTACTGTGCCCCATTATTTCATGTCCTTCAACAGACTGCAGTCTGGATAAACTGGGTGAGGGCACACTGTGCCAACTTTTTCCAGGCAAGCCAGTTGCATTGTGTCTCCTAGAGCGGTGATTTGGCACAGTATAAAATCCCCTTAACATAATATAACATAACATAGCATCATATAAACCAGAGACCAACATTTTGGAAACAATAATATCCTGATATGTTACTGATACTGATACTTGAGCGACATTGTAAATTCTCACTGCTTCCGGTAATAGAATTCTATCAGATGAAAGTCTTGCCAATACTGACCTACGGAGCAGAGGACACGCTTGCTTTATCATTGGCAGTGTTGCCCAAACATGAAGCCATTTTCTGGAGACGGTATTAGCTCTGCCAAAGTCTATGCCTATCCAGGCAATCATAATGGAGCTTGGCCTAACGTCGATGTATGCCGTAACGGTTTGGAAAACATTGTCCTTTTATCGTAAGTGCATTATGTTGACCAACAAGGGCAGCTTCGCTGTCTTAAAGAAAGCCTTGATAAACAACAATGAGTAGATATTCCTGGAGTGGAGAAATGTCTGCAGGGCAATTCTGCCGAGTGTGAACCTATCAGGCGAGACTTTAACGGAGAACCCTTTTCTTTTGAAGCAGAAACTGTGGAGATGCAGGAAGCCAGAAGTAAGCTCAAGGTCAATGGCAAAAGCTTTACAAACTCTAGAGTGCATGATATCGTTCCCTGCTACCTGTCAACATGTCCATGCTCGTATCTCTGTGGCCAATTCATGCATTTCTGATTGAACTTGCTTCCACCGAAAGAAGTGTCGGAAGCAAGGAAGAACAGAAATATGCAAGACATTTTGGGGCTGATTCATAGACCAAATGTGCGCCGAAAATCTTGGTGCAAGCCGGCACAAGCGTGAAAAAGCAAGCGCACGTGCACGCATGCGATACATGGAAGGGCCTGCGCCTGTTTACTGTGGGATGTGCGCCAAATGCGAGCGTGACGCTCACAGCGAAAGCACACAACGTCGGCGCACACACCAAAAAGGGGGCGGGACATGGGGCGTAACACGTGGAATGGGGAACAACGCGTGAAAAAGAAGGCGTAACTGGGGAAGTTCTGCAGGGAAATACACGGAACGCCCACATGCACGCGAACAACACGTATTCATGGAATCAAATACGGGAAACCCGGGCACGCTAAAAGACACGCACAGTCAACACGTCTGCCACGCAAAGGCAGGCAGAAGCATCCACACGCGCAGTATAAAAGTGCACGCAAACAACAAACACGTATATACAGCTACGATAAATGCCCCATTTGTCGCAGCACTGATCGTGGGACACCGCAGGAGGAGGAGAATAGCCAGGCCCCTTATTTTTTTGCCCCAGACCAGCCTTTTTGGGATGCCTGACAACCAGGTTTATGGCAGGTATAGGTTTCTACCTCGCATCATGCGAGACCTGGTCAGGGAGTGGGAAGATGACCTTACATCCCCCACCCTGTGCTCCCAAGCATTGAGCCCCTTGGAGAAGGTGCTCAATGTCCTGCATTTCTTGGCCACTGGGTCATTTCAGCGGACAACTACCATAGTGGGGGGGTCTCACAGGCCACGCAGTCACGCTGCCTACACCAGGTGTTGGCAATCATGACTGCTCGCCCCTCAGTCCGCAGGCATATATACATGCCGAGAACACCCGCAGAAAGGCAGGCCGTGGTCCAGGACTTTTACAGGGTGGCACACTTCCCCAAAGTGCTTGGTGCCATAGATTGCACCCATGTGGCCCTACGTCCACCTAGGGCCACTGAGCACATCTATCGAAAGCGTAAGCACTGGCATTCCATCAACGTGCAGTTTGTATGCGATGCCAAGGGAATCATCACCTCTATCTATGCAAACTATCCTGGCCCTACCCATTACAGTTTCATATACAGAATGTCTGCCATGAGCCGGGCCATGGAAGCTGGAAAGCATGGCAACACATGGCTCCTAGGTGAGTACAAATGCCTGTGCACATGCATGCATGTCACACACAGACAAATGCACAAACCCATCTAATCACAACCATTATCACTTCCCCAGGGGACAGTGCCTACCCTCTGAGCAACCACATGATGATGCCAATCCGAACACCCACCACACCACCCCAGGTAATATACAACGCTGCCCATATTGCAACCAGGGGCATAGTGGAGTGCACATTCAGAGTGCTCACGTCACGCTTCCGCTCCCTTGACCGCTCTGGCGGGCAGCTAATATATGCACCCCCAGTAGTGTGCAGGATCATTGTGGCAGCATGTGTCCTGCACAATATTGCAACACGGCGGGATGTACCGGTGGACATGGTGGTTCCCCCATATACCCTACCACATGCACAGGCGCTGCCCATGGGATGGGAAGGGCACGTGGCAAGGCAGCCCAGACCCAGCTTATGGCCACATTTTTCACCTAAAATCCCACCCCTGCGGAGTGCACACAGGCCTGGCACATACCAGGTGACAATCGATGATGACAGGGTGACAGTCAACTGTCACCACCTTACCACCCTGAGAATGTTGCCACGGAAGTGCTACATTGTGTGCATCCCTAGCTTCTTAAACATAACCAATCCTGTGTGACCAAAAGGAACACATGCAAGGTGTGTATCACACCACCCCCTGCAAAACAGGCCATGGCAATTACTGGTATGTCACCCAAACCCTCCCAAACCACATCACCCTTTTCTGCCACACCATGACATGGCATGCAACAGCAAAAGCCCAACACATGACCAATAAGATATGAAGTGACATGTGATAAATGGAAAGTGGCCCGAGATAATGACGCCTGACATGAATCAGATGAATTGACTGTCCAACAACCTCCCACACATACCAAGTCATACACAAATGCTTTCCACCAGTGGTAGCATGAACAAAAGACTGAATGCCTGTTCACATGCACATTGGGCAAGCCAAAATCGCAACTCCCTAACCCGTGTGCTGTGTGTGTCTCCTGCAACACACTGCTCAGCACACAGCACAGTGAGCAGCCATTGTGTTGGGGATACACCTTGGGTATCACATCAAAAGGACAAACAAAATAAATAACCTATTGACGGATGTACACAATCCCCAAATGGCAATTGATCATGCGCTGCAGGGACACAGCGTGCCCGAGAAGGCAATCTGTGTGCACCTGTGGGCATGGAAGGGTGGTTGTAAGGGTGGTGGAGCATTGTGTAACTGTGTGTGTCAGTAGGGACATGCACTCAATATATGCATGTGAAATCAAGTGACCCTCAGTGTCCTGTACACATCACATGTGAACATTGCCCATGTGTACACCCCAGCATGTCAACCCGCAACAATCCCCTGACACCTGAAAAGTAAACACAACACACGACAGCCATTGACCAGCAGAACACATCATGTACATAGTACCCCACAATGACAATGTCAGAGAGTGCCCAAACACTGTAGCCCAAGCTTACTGTCCAACAACAAAAGGCCCTCCCTCATTTACACATCACCATGTCCTTCTGAACAACTGTGTCTGGGGTATGTAGCCTTCTTCCTTCTAGTCTACCTGGCTACAGGATCCCCCTACCCCTTGTCTTCATGTTCTACCTTGTGTGTAAATAGGTTCCAGCCCCCTCAGAGGCCACCTTAACTGGTAAAAATACCAAATCGCAGAGAACTCCAAGGAGCCAAACTAGGCACAAAAATACCCTGGAAGAGTCTCCAGTAGATGACTTGAAGTTGCAAAAAATGTCCAAGCACATGTACAAGCAGAATGATAGAATAACCAAGGTAGCACAGTTCAACAATGGTTCAACAGGATGGGTACCATTTTCAGTACACAATATACAATGACGATGCAACAACTGATGGGTAGTGTCACAGCTCTGTTCTCCAGGCGCAGGAGTGGCACGAACCAACCACCCCCTCTGTGGTCTGGGCGCCTGAAAGCGGGTCAGGGATCCGTTCTTTGGACAGGCATTGGTATTCAGGATAACCGGAAAGAGGGGCAGGAGAGGGGAGTTGGATTGGCAAGGGAAAGTAGGCAAAATACAAAATACAACTATTGACAATAACACGTACTCAATCAGATAAAACCATGTTCTTCATGCACATTGTACTGAAGTAGTCAAATGCAAGTCAAAGAGAGACTTATCTCTGTGGTGAGTGCTGGCCTCCTGCCTGCGCACTCTCAGGTCCGGTAACAGGAGCAGTTCAATGCTGCAAATAGAGCGTGAGTTACTAATCTGTGTGTGTTTACAACAAACACACACCATTCATGCCCCAAACTAAGTGACTTCTCCACAAACAAACACTCTTGTCTGCTGCTTTGTACATATACGTTAGCTTGCCCCCGTGATGGTTCATACACTGTCAATGCAGTAAGACAGGCGCACGTGGGTGCATGGTAAGTGGAAGACCAATGTGTCAAGAATCACACATAGTAGAATGGTCCCCGGATGAGCTGCTAGACGCATATAGCGAGGAGCGACTTCATTACAAGCCGTGTTCTGGCAGCCGCGGATTTCAATAGGTAGTGCATGTGGCAATTTGCACATTCAAATGATATGCACTGCACTCGAGTCTGTGCCTTCATGGGTGCCCCTGTGCGCTGTATTAGTTTCTGGCTAGGAACGCTACTGCGCTAATAACTCAGCTTCTATGGAGCAGGGGGGACTCAAGGATATGTGTGACGGCCCCTGCGTGTGCCCCTGACAACTTGTAAAGCTACTTGGCATTTGTTCTTCAACGCATCTTAGCTGCACTGTGCGCTTCTACAACAATGCCTGGCCAAGCTCGGCAGCACTGGTGCAACTTAGCATGCATGTGCAAGTCTCCTGGTGGAAGGTTGACTGCGGTGTGGCCCCTTGTGCTGCTCACCTTGCTTGGAGCTCCTGTAAACACGACTGCTTCTGTCGGACGTCTGAGCACAAGCCCTGTGCTTCTGCTTGTGCACACATGCGCACGTGTTCACCACCCAACGTGGCCAGGTTTCAGTGTACTTGGCCCCGTGTCTGTTGGGAAAGGTAGTCTGGAGGCTCATTTTCCTGCAGAAAGGGCATACAAGATAGTAATAAGGCTGGAAAGTTCCCTGTGTGTGTGTCTTCATGGTGGTTTTCACTGGGCCATGTTTGAGACCTACATCCGAACTCCTCCCACCATCAGTGTGACTTTGACAGCCAAAGGGTGCAGGCTACTGTCTACAGCATGAAATTCATCAAGTACATATACAGGCAAGAAAATAACATACATCACAATCAACATCAATTAATGGAGATATCAATCATGTACTCACCCAAATTGATTGCAGACATACCGTGGAGAAAACCCACTTAATCCCCACTAGGTGTGTTAATACAAGTAGTACAGCAGCAGACAGGTCACAGATATGACGAAAGTCCAATGCCCTTGTGTAAATTGTTCTTACACCAAACCATCCTTTCGAGTCGATGGATAAGGGAAGCAGGAGTGGCATATGTGAGTCAGGACCCCAAGCTGCAAACACATACACGAGACAAGCTTGAAGGGCCCAACTGGAACAGACAGTGGATGCTTTCAAAAGCCCCAAAGCACCACACCGTCACATGAAAGCACAATTGACAAGCAATTTTAAACCATATTAACTAATTAAGCTAACTATAAAAACCTATATTACCTAATTAAACTAACTATAAAAAATCATATTAACTAATTAAACTAATTATAAAAATCAAAAATGGCCACATACGACCCGGGGGGGGCACCCAGGAGGGCGGAGGTAGAGGGTGCACCTCAACACCCACATGAGATGATGTTGAGACAAAAAAAACCTCCATGGGCTCAACGCCTGCACAGCCCCATCTGTGTGGGAGATAAGTCTTCGTCCTCAACACCCTTTGGCTGAAAAGGTTGACTTTGCACAGTACCCTGACCACGCCTATGCACAGCTTGCCCCTCATTGGCAGTAAATCCGCGGGACAGCTGAGCCTGGTTCTGTGAGGCGAATACACGTAGGTCAGCATGTAGAACCATTTATGATACACATGCTTCCTCTTGCAAGGTAACACATGTAACAAAGAGTTCTTCCTGCATGGCCTGGCTGAACAACTGGTACACCTCCCGGCATGCACGTAGCTCAGCCGAGATGGTATTCTCTAGCTGCTCCAACCGCTCCTCTGACCGCTTCCTCTGGGACATCAAGAGCACAACCAGAGTAGATCTGAGGGATTCATAGTCAACCCTCATGGCCTCCATGTGTGCCTCTGCGTGAGCAGCAATTGCTTGACGCAAAGACACCATTTCAGCCCGGTGTGCCCTGTCTGAGGCCGCCATGCCCAGCCTGAATGAGCGGGCCGTGGACTGCGCCGCCCACTGCTGGAGATCCACCTGCCTAGCAGGGGGGAGCACGGATTGTGACACATTTTCCATGCTCTCAGCGATGTTATCAATTGCTGCCCCCTGGTGTTCTGAATTGGCAACCATGGCTTGCTCCTGCTCAGTATACCCCAGTGGCGTGCGGCCACCACATTGCTGGGCTTGACACCTGCGGGACCCAAGGAGCCGACGTCTCTGTTGGATTGGTACCGCCCGCGGCTGCAGGACTACATTCCTCCATTGACGTGATGCCCCAGGCACATCAGCAACTGGTGTGGAGCGTGACCCTGCATCCCGATCCACCACAGACGGAGGTCCCACCACCGTCTGGCCCCCCAGTGCAGGTGTCGCAGACAGAGGAGCGTCCACAACAGAAACACTCACCGTTGATGAATGGACCCGACGCACATCCAACCTGACATTGTCGCCAGAGTGATCATCCGGGCTAGACTCATTGCCAGCCCTAGACAAGATGGTCTGGAACACAAGTGGGTTCTCGTAGTCTACCATCCCACGACCCCACTTGTGCTGGGTTGCTGGTGGGATAGCAACCCTGTGCCTGGCATGACAACACCATCCTCTGGCTCCATTGCGTCATCATCTGAAATATGGAGAAAAATAAACATTAGTACACATGTCAGAAGCACATAACACACACACACACATAGACATCACATTGACAGCCAACCCATGAAGCAGACATGTCACACACAAATGAGAACCTGGCATGCATCCAGTGGCCATGATATGCAAACACATCCCAAAAGTAGAAATGGATGTATCTAAATAGCAAAGCCTACACAAGTACAAAATGTAGTATATGAAGTCCATCAGAGACCACCTCTGTCAGGCACATGTCACAGGCAGAAAAGACAGATGGCAACTAAGAGATGCAACACACCATAAGTATGTCTAAACTGCAAATTGACTACTGCTGCAAGTGAATCCAAATACACAATGACACAGGTAACATGCATGTAGACATGCATCACTAAATCATCATCAGCAATATAGCTCCATCCATCTGAAGCTCGGCCTGTAACGGGTGGCATGGCCCATGTAGATATATTGAATGTCCCAAGCTAAGCAAGGGCCTGCAACCAGGCCTGATGGACTATAACGCCCAGTACCGTCCGAGCTGCAGGACATGAGGCCTCCACAACACCCCTCAGGGCCTGATTGAGCACGTTGGCCTATGAATGTGCCCTATTCCATCATTCCTTGTGTAAAATCTCCACGCCCAGGATCCACCATATTAGCTAAGTGGGCCTGGGCATAAACATACTGCACAACGGTGAACCTTCAGGATCATGCCAGTTCCACATAACATGCGCAATGCAGAAATCTCACCAGCATAAACGTCAGTCAACTACATATTAGTCAGTCAACAAAAAAGCTGCAGAAGACACGTGTGTAAATGAAAACTTTCACAAACCCATAAGTGAGTACTCACAATGTTGCACTACGCAACGTTGAAGCTGCTTGCATGTGTACATGTGAAAGCTTTAAAAAAAAACATTTCCCCATACACCTGTATTGTGAACATGACCAGCATCCAATACACCAAAGCAAGCAGCTACAATGCTGCTTGCTTTGATGTATGTGGAAGTGCACACATACACACGTGAAGGAAGCTCCACAGTCATTACAACCCGATTGGCAGGCTACATTCAATCAGCACCCTATGCCAGTTGGTATAGGCCGCAGATTGACCAATCAACTAATCTAAACAACCACTAGGGAGTTCCAATAATGAGTACATGTGTCACAGGATGCACCTGTGCCAGTGGCATTCATGACAGAGAAGGGATGAAAAACTGACCATATATGCCAGGCCACTTTGACATTGCATCAGTGAGTAGGCATGTAGAACGGTGTAACATGGCTCAGAAATGGGTTGATGCAGTGCAGAACATGTGTACGTTACCCACTATCTACATGAACAAGTACATTATGATGTCTATCAATAAACGTGAAGGCAGTGTAAGGGCAAGTTCAGGCATCACGTGCAATGTGCATGCAATGAGTTGCATGGCTACAAGCAACTCCCCCCCCCCCTAAGTGAAATGCAGGGAAGCATTGCAGGGCAGTGAAAGGGTGACCAGAGACCTGTGTATTGGCAGACAATGTTGACTATCGTCAATTGCATCATCTGAGTCAACTGACAACACAGCAGATGATAATGGGACAGTAAGCAGGACACATGATGAACCCTCAGTAGTACAGCCATGTGTGCAGAAGCCACTCCATCAGTTGAACAGAGTCAGTGGCCCTGAAACAGGGGGAGGCCTGTGCCCCACACAGACTGTGACACCCTAAACATGTGTGTGATACAGGACTGAGCCAGAGTGGGCATGGAATGATGATAAAATGCCATGAAATGTAAGTCATTCTGGACACGTTCTACAATGATCATCCAGTCAAGGACACGTAGGGGCATGCATGGAATGCACATGGAGCATTGATGGGCACTCATGTCCCTGCGGAGCATCTGCCATCTGCACAGTCCAAGTGAGCCACCCTGCATCAAGGACAGAGGATGTACACCACTGTATGTGTAAGGCAGGTTGGCTGGTGAAAGTTTGCATGTACACAGGAGCCTTGAACAGGCCATTGCAGTACGCTGACATGATGCACACCAGTGCCATGGTGAAATTGAGGTGCGGGGGGGTTGAGGGGCAAGGGAGAATGCCTACGTGGAGTACCCGCATGCAGGCAGAAGACACATGCACGTCAGTCATGCAATGATATAGTCCCAGTGCTGAGAGGAAAGACACCCCAGGCTTAATGCAGAAGAGCCAGTGAGCTGGGACATCGACCATAGGTGCAGCCGGTTGACTAGCATGTGAATAGGGTGCAAGTGTGGTGATGAGGACAGTCCCCATCTGCTCTACATGTCCAGCATCCTGCACAGCAGGCACACATCAGTGAAGCATTGCATGACTTGCATATGAGAACCATGAACACATGACATGTAGTGGCAGTCAAGCACAACACATCACACAAGCAAACCACAAATGGCCTCGACAAACACGCGACAACACTCACTGGACGGGGCATCAAAGTCCAGCATCTCTCCCACTCCTTCGACCAATCCTGCCGGTATTATCCCCACAATGACTGACTCATGCGAAGTGAGGTCTTCCTCCTCAGGAGTCATGTTGTAATTAGAGGCACGCTTCGCCTTAGCACTGCGTCGGAGGTCATTCCAATGCTTTTTTCACTCTTCAGCTGTGCGCACCTCATAGCCGAATGCACTCAAACAATCCGCAACTTGCTTCCAGTGGGACGTACGATGGACAGGCGTAGTGTGACAATTTGGCCACACTAGCATATCACGGTTGTGGTCCCGCACGTAGTCCACAAGGAAGTCCAGTTCCTGCATGCAGAAAGGCTTCATCCTCGGCGTGCCGGAGGCCGGAGCTGTGTCTGAGGTCCCAGCCTCTACTGCAGGTACAACCTTCCTCCTCTTGGACATTGGTCCGGACCCTGACTGGCAAATGCCGGCCTGATCAGTATGGGCAGTGGCGCTGGTGGATTGAACCAAGGTAGTGGCAGGTGGAACAAAGACGGAAGCCCTGACTTTCCCCAACGGCTGCTGGGTGCCTTGGAATGGACCCTGCGCAGCAACATCCGCTGTTCCAGGGTCATTGACCGGGACTGTCCTGGATGGTAGACTCACAACCGGGCTGGTGTTGGCTGCATCTGCCCATGTACTTGCCAACACCCGGCTGCTCAGGGCAGCAGATGACAATACTGCCCCAGGGACACGTGCCTCATTCAGGGCAGCCCTGCGTGCACTTACAGTTTGCCTCCTGACCCCCTGGAAATCTTCCTGGGACTCTTCAGGTGCCAATGCAGCCTGCGCTGGCAGACCCTGAGCCTGGGTGGTGGTGTCCACAGCTTCACCTGCAGCTACCACTACCCTTGGGCCCACAGCAGTCGACGAAACTGACTGCTGGGTCACATGGGTGCCAGTGCCAGATGCAAGAACTGCATCTCCCGGAGCCGCAGGGGGTGGTGGCATGACTGCACCAACACGTGGCACAACATTGTGCTGAACTGGTGCACCCCTGCCTCTTCCCCCTCTGCAGCCACCCTGGACACCCTGGAGTCCCCCTAATCCCTGGTCACCCCAGCCAAATCCCAGACCACGCTCGCCACATGGAGTATGCCCAGCTGAGGCGCCCCTCACCTTACGTGGCCTCCCAGCCATGTCACAGATGTTGTAGTGCCGGCATAGATGTAGTAGTGCCAATGGGAGGTGTACACAACAATTGTCCTGGGCAATTGGGGTGAAGGGGATGGGATACAAGATGTTAACACCACCCATGCGCCTGCAAGGCTGTATGTGACCCCAGTGATAAAGTGACGGGTCATGCATCTCTCAGGCACCCCAAAACTGCAGTAAAACTGTGCACGCAACCCCCGGTAGCCCACGTGTGTGGAATTAACCTCCCGCAGTACAGGGTGGCACCCAGGGACACGAAAAACATGTACGCGTGGGACATGCAGGCTACTATGACCTCGAAAATGGTACGCGATACACCGGGGGCCCGCAGTGGGAAAAATAGCATGCGCAACTCACCGTCTGACTAGCATGATAATGAAAAACACGTGTTGCCAATACCCCCACCAAAAGAAGACATACGTCCTTGATCCGCTGTGAAGTTGTGATGGTGCGCAAAACAACACGAAGTAGCAACACACACATCGGTCTCCATGAAAGGCACGTACAGCGAACTGCTGGCCCCGCTCACCTTTAACCCGTGCTGAGGGAAACGCCCATGCGTGTCACTTCTCTTACACGGTTAGGCCCTTTCCTCGGATTACACGCATTAACACGCGGACATGCTGTTTTCTCACGTGCTGAATCACTATGCACCCGTGATGAGGGGAACGCCCGTGCGTGTTATGTCACATACGTGCTTATGCGCTAAGGGCCTTTCCTCGAATTACGTTCTGACGTGCTGTTTTTTTCACGTGCCAAATCACTCTGTATCAAGCTGGCCATGCGACAACACACGAAAGACCACACTCCTGCCCAGAAGGCCATTTTCCTGCCCCCCAATGCCCCGAGCAGACTCCCACCTGCCATCTGCTGCTGCCTGCCTGCCTGCTGGCCACGTGCCCTGCTATTTGGTGCTTGTACGTCAGACTTCTGCAGGGTTCCAGTTGCTGTGATCACCCCTGCTGGAACAGAAGACTCCCGACTGGTATTCCATCGCTACAAAGCCCAGCCCCAGGACCCAGTTTCCCACTCACACCTGCCTCGGGGTTTGCCATGTCCGACACAACAGCATCTGGCACCAGCGGCAACCCCTCAGCAGAGAGGCAGAGGGCTGCCAGCTTCACTGCCAATGAAGTTGGCATCCTGGTGGAGCAAGTCCTGGGGAATTATGATGCACTCTTCGGAAGTTCACGCGCCAACAATGCAGGACGGAAGAGGATCTGGAAGGACATCGTTGCTGCCATCCTCGTGGAGGGGGTGGCAGCCTGCGACATGCAACACGTCCGGAAGCGCTGGGAGGACTTCAGGTCCAGGACCCTCAGCAAGGCCCGGCACCTCTTGAAGGCAGCCCATGCAGAGGGGTGCTGGGTCCGCCGTACCAACAACCAGATGAGGGTCCTGGAACGCATACACCCAGCGCTCCACCCCCAGGTCCTTGAGAGGCAGACCCGTCCGGAGTCAAGCGGTAAGTGTCCATGCATACTGATTGGACTCAGTGCATGTTGAGGTGTGCCAGGAGTGTGCAGGTTGGACATATGTTTTGAAAGGCCCATGTATGGAGGTGTATGTACAGGGGCATGAGCCTGCCGCATGTAAGTTCAGTCATGTGTGAGGAACATCAATTGTGTATGTGTTCAAATGCATGGTGCCCAAATGCATATGTGATTTGACATATGTTTACATTTCTGTGTATGTACTGTGGCATGTTTGTGGTGTGACACATGGATGCTGGTTCCACCTTCATGTATGTGCACAATGTACATGTGCGTGTGTGTGTGTTTATTTGACATGTGTGCCACTGTGATACACGTTGGATGCATGTGACACCGACGTGTAGGAGGCTGATTGGCAGATGTGACATGGATGCCGAGCTTTTCACTGCGACAGGTGGTGGAGATGTAGAGATGCATGTATGTCTGGTGGCATGTGTGCGTGTGTTTGGCACTCCCCGTGTTGCATGTGATGTCAGGATAAACTTCAGATGCTCATGCTGTTGTATTTGTATGGATGGTGCTGCTTGTTGCAATATTTCTGCTGATTTGCGCATGTGTGTGGGTTCAAATGAAATGTGTGTTGGGGAGTGTGATGCCATGTGTGAAGTTTGACACTGCCACTCATGTGCAACTGTCATGTGTGCATCACACCATTGTACAGTGCCCTGATGCCTGTGTTCAGTCTCTCCCTGTCTGCACTGTCAACTGATGAAGAGGGCAGAGACAGTGCTGTGGAGCACAGCGGCAGGGATCCCACCGCCAGCCGGAGACACAAGGCCCAGCTCCCCTCCCATGTTGTCATCTTGTTGGAGAGTGAGGAGTCTGGTGCTGCGTTTGCAGTGCCGAGGGTAGGTTCAAGAGGCAGAGGTCTGAGGTGGACTCCTCGGCAGCAGAAGGGGCAGCTAAGACCCCACAGGGGCCCATGGAGGAAGATGGCATGGAGTCATCCAGGTTGGTGAGGGGTTTGGTTGAGGAGGAGGCCGTGGAAGGCCCGCACATGGGTTCTGGAAGGGGGATTCCACTGGAGCTAGTGGTGCAGTCCAGGAGCAGGGACAGGAGGCAGCACAGGCAGCCGCGGAGGTGCCTGTGTGTAATCCTGTCCCCGATCCTGTGACTGCATCATCCGGCACCAACAGGGATGCCTTCATCCAGACCCATTTTCAGGGAGGGGATGCGCACACAACAACTGGCCTTCCTCTCCCTGCGGATGGGGTAATCTGGGACTGTGTTGAGCCTGTCCTGGCAGGGGTGGCGTTGCGTCAACATGACAATCGGGATGACGTGCAGGGTTCAGGTGAGGACACGCATTTTCGAAAGCGCAAGAGCGGTACATGTATTCTGAGGGGTGCACGTGCACTTTTACACATGTTTTCATGCTTGGGGGGGCTGTATGCTGGTCCCCCGGCCTTTACACCATGCAGGAGATTTGTGTGATGTTTTTGGCACCCAGGGCGGGATTGGGAGCATTACTGGCGCAGCTGCAGGGTCTCTGCACCATTCTGCGCCACGGCTGGTTATGGATGTTAAAATCCATGAATACGCTGTGCGCTGAAATGGGTTTTGGCGCACGCGGCTGGTGCAGACTGCCACACGCACACACTGTGCACCAGCCGCGTGCGCCACCTGTGCGTGAATTCTATTAATTACCCCCTTTGTGTATAATGTGTAATCATAATTTAAAGTCATTGTACCACCTCACCTTATTATGCCCGGCATTAAGAGACATTAGGTCAAAGTTAATGAATGTATGAATTTAACAGCGAAAGAGTGGTGGGTTCTACTTATTCACGGGAAACGGGTCTCATTGACATTGCCTGCTTGCCTTTTTGAAGGAAATACTTTTGGAAATTGAGCTCTGCTCTCCACGATCCAGACAATTTGAGATCAAGCTATGCTTGACGGGCGAAATAACTTAATTTAATCTCTTGCATGTGTTTTTACCTGGCTTTCATATACGGGAAATGACTCAGGTTAACTGTTTTTGGATTAGAAATGTTTATTACGATATGTACATATGTGTACGATTTTCTTTTTAGCGAGAATGTTTCATTTTGTAAACCATGTGCTAATAAAAATAAAAAATAAAAAAAATAAATACAATAATATTCCATCTGATTTGGAGTGGACTGTAAGTAAGAACATGATTGTGGCTTGTCCCATCCACTATGCCTTCTATCTTACACTGAGAAGTAGAACTGTGTTGATTTGTAAAAAACGAATCTTTAGAAATATTTTGGCAATTCAGTAAAATCCATCAACACAACTCAACTAAAGTGTCATAAAGTTTAGACCAAAATATGCCTTTCTTCCACCTTCTTCAGTAAAGCTAAGTGAACACTGGCTTTGGAGTCCATTATCTTGAAAGGTTAAAAAACAAATAATTGGTCTAGACCAGTCCAGCATCCAGATCTCACACAATTTAAATCTGAAGCAATAATTAACCTGAAAATGTATGACTCCTTTGTAATTTAAAGTGTTGATAAAGTTTTGTTAATTGGTGTTTTGGACAGTGAAACATATGATATTGAAGTGTTTAGATTATTAAGCAATACTGATCATTACGTAAGACCACTTTCTGATCCGGCTAGTTCAATTATTAAGAACATGATGAACGTATTTATAAAGCATGACCAAAGAACAAAATGGGCAAAAAGAAATACTTTTCTTAAGTGCACAGAATATACCTTACCATTATTTCACATTTTTCAAAATAGGTGGGCTTCTTTATTAAATTCCTGGCACAACAAAGTTTAACATTTTTGTTTGACTATCAAGATGTCATCGAGTGCCATGATTCTGATCCTGTGAATTGTATTATAGTCACTTTGGGGACACGGTATTTGTACAGCAAGATCCCTTAGGATTGTGCTATTACATTCCTTTGAACATTTGGCAAATCAGTGAAAAGCACATGATGTTCCGAATTATTTTAAATTACATTTTGGTGGAATAACACTCAATATGAAATATCTTTGTTGAAGAAACCAAAAGGAACTGAAAGTGAAATGTTCTTCCACAAATACTACAGTCAGCATAATTGGTAAATGTATTTAATGGAAAACTGCAAACAAAGTGAAGCTGACATCACAGGACAGTGCTCCAGGACAAATGCAAATTGCATGCAACCCCCTTCCCTCACAACATCAAGTCTTCAAGCTTTCTATTCCATTATCTTGCATTGAGAGTGCAGGCTTAACTGATCACATTTGTGAGACGTTGACTGTATCCTGGCGGTCTGATCATTCTTTAAAGAGGCATTCATACAATCATCAACTTTTCAACTCTTGAGTGAGGAGGATTCATCCAGTCTCACACTGGCAAGAAGCTATTCTTGGAGCAGATCAGCCTTATCTAGTTCCAATTACATTTTGTGAAACATTCAAGTTGCAGATACAGTGATATAGTGTTATAAATTCAAACAAATGGCCCTAGAAAAGTAAAACGTGAATAATATGAGAAAGAACATCTTTGTTTACTAAAGTCAAATGGAAATGCATTTGAAGAGAATATTGATGCAAAATACATGGTAATGCTTTCTCTATACAGGCATGTCTGTTCATGCATCAACTAGTCCTAGTCTACTATCCCTCCGAAAATACCTCCCCTCTCGAGCTCTTCTTCGCTCCTCTACCTCTGACTGCCCCCGGGTTAATTGTTTTTCAAAGAAACGAGCTGGGGGTAGATATCTATCTTCAGCTGGGGCCTCCCTCTGGAACAGCCTCCCTGCCACTCTAAAACGTGAGGAGAACCATCTCTGGTTCCGGAAGCACCTCAAGACCTTCCTCTTTGCTTCTGCCTTCTCTATCCCTCTCCCCTGCTGACGTGCTCTCTTTTGGCACAGTGCACCTGGCCATTCTCTTTCCCCTGGGCCCAGGTACCTGCTCACCCTGCCACCCACCTGCACTGCCTCCTGGCCACCCCTTGCACTGGTGGACTGTATCTGTACCCTTACAGCCCTTGCCCCCATTTTTCTTCTTTTCTGCACTTATCAGACTTACCCATTCTGCCTCCATAAACACAGCACTTGCTGGCTGCACAACACTGTTTATTGCATCCATTCCATTTATTTTGCATGTATTATTATTTATTTATCTGCTCTCCTCTGCTCTGCACTTTGCAGTCTCCCCCTTCCATGCACTTTTTCCCTTTTCCCCTTCCCATGCACTTGCGCGTTCTCAATGTCACTGGGCCTAGTAAGATCGTTGTTGTTTTGGGTTCTCCCCTGTTTCCCCTCACTTGCCTAGTCACGCTCTGAAACAACTGTCATGTGTGCAATACAAATAAAATATATCATATCATACTGATAGCAGCAATATATTGGTTTTCAGATACTCAACCTACTTATCATATTGACTAATAGTATCTCTATTTTAGGTTACACATTAGTCTATACATATTAGTCTCCATTATACTGGCATATCATTTCTAGAACAATCCCTCATATGAGACCCTCACTACAGTCTCTTCTAGTATACAGTATTCAGTATTAGTGATGTATACACATTGTATAATTCAAAATCTCAATTCAGTAGCCCTTCAGATGTCTTCATGTAAAGCAACATTTCAAGGACTCTCAAGGTACTTTGTGCTCTCTTCTGCACACACATAAATAAACATTTTTCTTGGATGAATAAACAATATATCCATAGTAGAAGTACAACCACTAAATCGATTTTGTGCAGTATTGATGTTCCTAGTGAACCAAAGTGCCTACTAGGCAGGATGATCTAGAATTATTGTCATTGTGTAGGGTAGCAAATCTATTACATATGTGGGAGATGATATCAGTAATATTACTGGCATTTGAAGTCAATATTGTATGTTGATATTATGTATCCCATGAGGTCCACAATTGTATCCCATCCAGTACTCCTTACACACCAGGGAGCTAAGGGTACCTTTTCAGTATGATGTTATAAATGTAAAATCATACAAAAGGACTCAGGAGTCATATTGGAAGTGGACAAAGCAAGACATCCTTTAATGATGATTTGCAAACCATATGAATGAATAATACCCTCAGCCCACCACCCAAAACTTACCCAAACCACCTTGTAGTTGCCTTTCCCTTATGTTCCCTCTTGGTCAGGTCCCTCATTATCCCCATCACATCCGTCTGACCTTCCCCGTCCCCATGACATAACAATAATGTTAATTGTGGGCAGCTGTAGTCCATGCATGGTTTCTAACTTGTCTCCTGTTACTATGTGATCCTCCATTTCCGGGTTAGTCAATCTGGTCTGTGGACATCCGGTGTAGTCCCCCTTAGGTGATGAGTGTGTGGCCAATGACCGCTGACGCACTTCGTACTGAGAAAAAGGTTTAAGCCAGCATGATCCAAGTTGGAGATCCAGGTGGCCTTCACCCAGTGTATCTGAGAGCATTTGAAAATGCTGCTGCAGCAGTCCTACAGCACATGCTCATTGTAAGGCAAGCACTGCCTTGTGGTGATTACCCTATCCATTGTCAGCCATAATAAATGGGAAAATAACAAACTCTCAGTGCACAAAAGTAAATAGAAATCACACTAAGAGTATCCACCGGTATTACCAGACTCTTCCAATATCATGGTTTATTATCCTTTATGTTCACAGTTGTGTTATTGTCTTCATGGCTTCATTACAACATACATCTTATTTCTTCCTCCCGAAGGTCATCATCATTCACAGACCCCCTGTTTTGCTTACTGCATAACTAATCTAGCTGATCTTGCTTAAACCCCAATTCACCTGTTTTTCATTTGCACAGGGAATTCTATTCTAATCCTCCCTAACTGGTCCATAACTGCTTTTTGTTTGTGCAGCTAAACCATCTACTTTTACCACAATACTTTACAATATATACGATCATCCTCATGGGTTTGAGGGGTTTACAGCAATTGTCCCCAGCTCCTTCTGCAGCATTTTGCTTTCTTGCTGCATTTGAAATAAGACAAAGGAAAGGCTGTGTCAGGAAAACAGACCAAAGTGGAAGCGAGCTGGAGGGTTTATTTTGTATTACCAAGGCTCCTGACTGGCAACAGCACCCCATACAATACCTAATTACCCCTGCCCATAGAAGAGAAAATGTTGTGAGACATACTGTGGAGGTACAGCACATATAACGTTTCCCTCCATACACATTGTGGCTGTTCAATGGGCTTCCTCAAATGCATATTCTCTCTGTTGAATACTGTTTCTAATACCTGCTAAATTTTGGTCATATGTCTTACTGCAGCTTCTACTTCCTCTAAATCCTGAAATCTCTTTGGCACTAACTGTGGCCATCCTTTCAGAAACTCCACGTACACCTTTACATCCGCCTCTCTGTAGCTGTCCAGAAAACCATGACCTACTTGGTAGATATATGGATAGTAAAATGCACATCAGATTCTGGTGAAGCTACTAATTCTACACATCAGCATTTTCCTCAAAACAGCCTTCTCCCTACCAAACTATACCCTGCCCTCTCTCCATCTCAACATACTCTATTTCCAAACAATACTATCTGATTTTCACTTAATGTGCTCAAAAATTGCAATGCAGGGGACTGAAAAGGCCATAACTCCCAATTTGAACCAATACTAAACCACAGATCCAGTGTCATTCGTGGGGCAGAGACCAGGTATCTGAAGGCACTGTTGAGTATTTTGATTTCCCAAACTTCATGGTGGGTCACCTAATCCCAGTTACATCCTGCCCACTGTCCTGGCCGCATTTGTCCTTTTATTGACCTCTGTGCTGTAAACAAACACTTGTTGGCTTCACAGCATCAACTGCGATAATTCCAGAAGTTCCTTCATGGCCATTGACATTCAGGTATCCCAGAGTCATTATTTAACTGGGGCCAGCTATTGTACTGGACATCTCCTCTGATCGATTTCAATTGGGTATTTAGATAATATTGCACCTCCTCACATGCCATATCTCATTCCAAGTTTATTCCAGCTTCCAGCATGCCATCCATCAGCATCTGCAGAACCCCTTTGGTAAGCTGACACAAGGACCCAATCACATGCAACTTCTCAAGTCAGACAATTCGACCCTCTAAATGTGCGCCTTTATATATATCCCACGTATCAGCACCACTCCACATTTTGTCTAGTACGACGATCATCTGACAACTTCTCTCGTTGCTGTGAAAAGTGAACTACACCACCTCCCCCCCGTGGAGTTGGGGTAGTGTGTAGAAACATGAAAGGTGAACAAAGGAACATTAAAGAAAACCATTGCCAAGTTTCAGTTAGTACTATGGGCCTCATTACGAGTCAGGCGTTAAGGGGTTAACGGCGCCGTAAACGGCGCCGACCCTTAACGCCTGATTACAAGGTCCCTTAGCGCCATGGTGATTTTAGCGCCTGCTTTATGCAGGCGTTAAAATCCATGGCGCTAAGGGACCATGGTGCTAATTACGCCACCGTAATTTACGGTGGCGTAATTAGCGCCTTCCCCACTCCCATTATGCCCTATGGGGCAAAAATGGGAATGGGGAAGGGTAAAATGGGAAATGGGGATTTACCGCCCCACTCACCTTGGAATGGGGCGGTAAATCCGCCATCCACCATGGTGTAAATGTAGTTTACACCATGGTGGTAAGGGTTCGACCCAGGCGGTAACTTACCGCCTGGGTCGTAATGAGGCCCTATATATCTGTATAAGGCTCCATGTGGATTCGACACATGGTTGTACCAAATGCCTTTGATTATACACCAGGGTTTATTTCATGAAACCTCCTATTTTCATGTCTGGTGATTATAAACGCTGAATAATAGTACACATCCTATTATCTATACTGTCTGACAAATGACACTTGGCATCAATAGAATTCGATCTCACCTTCATTGACCTGGTACTATTCCTTGCTTTCATCCACTACACTATTGTTAATACATAATATTCCAATCATACTGCCCGTTACTTCCATTTACCTACAACTGTACTGATATCTTCCATCTCACAATTGCTTGCCACCACCTCCCACTGCATAACCATGGCCAAATACACCAAGTTGGGAACCAAACTTCGATTACCAGTAAGTACTCTTTGTACTTTCACTTGTACGTTGCTTATACCAATAGATGATTTTAGAAATCATTTTATTTCTCCTCCTAGCAAAAAGGACAAAGTAACAGTAACATATTAGATAAGAGACATGTGAAGGCTGTGGATATAAGACAATCAAAATTTCAGTTACAGTAATAGTTATGTTAGTGGTTGCACTTCTTTCTCTATTTTTAAGGTTTGGTTGGGGCCTCACTGTAGGTTCTCCCCATTTGGAGTTCAGAGCTGTCAAATAATCTTTCTCACTCATCCAATTTGGTAGAGCCTCACAGGGAGATGGTAATTCCCCCACTGAACATCGGGCTTTCTGTGGTATAAATCAAAACGAAAGGCCCACCCTGCATTCCCAAGATCCATTTAGGTTACATGTTCCCCCTTGCCAATGAACTACCCATTGCTTCTTACTATACAGCGGGGGCTACCGCACATATGCAGTGACTCACGTGCACCTATGTCAGGTGCCCCATAACTTTTACAGCTGAGTAAGAGGTGGGTAGGGTGAGGCCAGAGCAGTTTTCCTTTGGTGTACCTTTATCAAGATACTGCCACCAGGTTGTAAGGAATTATCTGGATAGTCTGGTTTTCTTGGCAGAGCGGTGTTAACCTAATTGTGCATAAGGGTGACAGTACACATTCACATATTGACATATTTCAACAGTCGATCATCAGTTAATTTAAAATAATCTGGTACAGTTTTCACTGGTGGTGCTACATGCAATCTCAGATTTCTTCCATACTGTCACGATGCCCGCTCCCGGGGAGCCGGCTCAGGCCCTGCGTCCCTGAAAGCGGACATCAAGTCCCCGGGGAAGGTCCCAGCAACCCCTTATAGGGGCCCTTTGGACAGCGTCCTGGCGCCTATGGCGCCAGGCTCATAGAAAACGTCAGTCCTGGCGCCATAGGCGCCAGGCTCATTATGAAAGTGTTTGGGTGCACTTACCTGATGCAGACCATGCTGCAGAACCCCGGCCTCCTTGAGGCCTGAAAGGAACTACTTTACCTGTGGGACTCATTTACCAGCCGGGCGTGGTCGGGGAAGGATACATACCTGATTGGAGGAAGGACACATTCTAGGAACTTCTTCCAAGGCTATTTAAACCACACCCGATAAGCCACACGTGCTTCGCGTTGTTCTGCATCTAGCAGCTGGACGCTCACCGTGTCTGCTCCTGCATCTTGACTTCTGCCACACCTGCCAGCATCCTGAATCACCTGCAAAGGAAGGGAACAAGAGAACAGAAGAAGGAAAAGGCCTCACCTGCTAAATCTGCATCCCAGAGACATTTCGCCGACAATCCTGAAAAGGAAGACATTTCTTTTTAAAAGCACATCGCATCGATCGCTGCAGCACCGCATTCTACTCACCTTTACAGGGCGCCTCCATGTTCAGCAGCGACCATCCGGATGCGCAGTCGCGCCCCCGCGCCTAGGGAGAAAAAGACAAGAACAAAGGTGAGAGAAAGAAGGGAAAAGGGAAGCTAAAACTCCATGTCAAGACTTACTTGTTGGGTCATTCCCTTTTCATTTCGGGTCCGCGCCGCATCCAGGCATTTTCGGACCTCGGCCCCTAAGGGGAAAAAGACATCAGCGTTAATGAGTGAATGAAAAGACATTACCAAAACACTCATTAAAGACTTACCTGATTTCCTCAAGGATTTCACCGCTCACCTCGGGTCGGTGCCTGTTCCCCGGCATTCCGTACCCCGGCCCCTATGGGGAAAAAGACACTAGCATTAGAACATTAATACATGGACACAAGGGGAACCACTTATAGAAAAACTTACCTGGAAGCCAAGCAAGTTTGGTTCTCACCCATCCGAAAATCCAGTGACGTAACTGGATACCAACGCGCCCCTGCATCAGAAGCAGGATGGAGAGCTCGTCCTTCCAGACCCTAAGGTGAGACGCTACGGGGAAGCACAGAAGGGTTTGAGGAGGGTGAGAGGGGGAAGTGGGAGGCCGATTGCATTACCCCGCAGACAGTTAACACCCTATTCTCACCTACAGAAGGATACTTCTGCGAGTCAGACAAACCAGATCTGGGGCCCGGTCCAGTCCGTCTTCCGAACCCTGCGCATCGCCTTAGACGAGGTCACAGCAGCGCGAACCAGGCCAGCGCCCCCGTGGGTGTCAGGTGAGCGTTACAGAACGCGAAGCCTTCCTACAAATTCCCACCCAGGCGCTATGGAAACTTCTGAGACTGATCAGTTGGCCCTATTACTGGGGGCATTACGGGCCGAAGTACATGCCGCTCGTCAAGAGACTAATGCCCTCAAGAGGGAATTAATAATATCAAAGGAAAGAACTGATGACCTGGCCAGACAGCTTTTGCAAGGTCAAGCTGGACAAACTCCTCTACCATGTTCCGGAGGGAACCCCGCTCCTGTGGTTCCCAGTAGCCCTGTGCAGATTAATCTACCTGGAAACATGCCGCTGGCCCCACCTGAACGCTTTGCTGGGGACCCCAAACGATTCGCCGTATTCATGAATCAGTGTCGTTTGCACTTCCTATGCAGACCTGGGGCCTTCCCTAATGATCAGACCAAAGTAGCCTTTGTATTGTCATATCTCAGCGGCTGCGCTGCCGATTGGTCAGTTCCACTGGTTACTCAAGATGACCCGATTCTCTGTGATTTTCAAGGATTTCAAGCAAGCATGGAAAGGTTATTTGCTCGACACTCTCAGGGGCAGGCTCTGGATGACGAACTTCTATCCCTGCGACAGGGCAATCAGGACCTCCTATCCTATATTGCAACCTTTAATAGACTAATTGTGGAAACGGGATGGCCAGAGGATAAAAGAGTCACGTTATTTTATCGAGGTCTACGTGGAGAACTTAAAGATGTCTTGGCCCAAGTTGTAAATCCGCCCCAAGAATGCACAGAATATATAGACTTAGTGGTCCAATTGGATCACAGACTTCAAAACAGAAAAACAGATTGGTCCAGGTTTGAGACCCGGGTTTTGGTCAAGACCCACGCTAACCCCAAGGGAGTTGATGTCTCTGAGCCTATGCAAATTGGAGGGGTTAAAGAACCCTTAACTCAAAAGGAACGTGAAAGGAGGCGGCAGTTAAAATTATGTCTTTATTGTGGGAACTCTGGACACTTTCTACGAGATTGCCCGGCAAAACCGCCCCGAAAAGCGGTAGTAGCCGCTGATAAAAACCATGAAGACTCTGTTTCGGGAAACGACTCAGCCCGACAAGCGTAGGGGTCCGCTTGCCGAGCTTGAAAACTAACTCTCAGACCTCGCATTTCATTGTGCCAATGGTTCTCGTAGATCCAGAAAAGCCTAAGCGGTTGCATGCAATAAAGGCATACATCGATAGTGGGGCTATTGGAAACTATGTGGATCGTGAATTGGCCTCTAGGATTAACCTCCCTCTCCGTCCTAAAACCAGCAAAGATGTCATCACCACAGTCGATGGAACTGAAATTGCCTCTGGACCGGTAACACATTCCACTACTGGGGTGACTCTTATTGGTCCTGACGGCCATCGGGAGGCAGTTGTGTTTGATGTAATCAAGGCTCCACAGTTTCAGGTTATTCTTGGAATTCCTTGGTTAGAGACACATAATCCTCGAATTGATTGGTGAACTAAGAGAATAACCTTCCCGGATTGTGCACAAACATGCTACCCAGAAAACCTGAAGATTAATCTAGCATCTGTAACCTCTGCCTCCATGCAATTACCTCCGGAATACCAGGACTTTCAGGACGTCTTCCAAAAGGAACAGGCCAACACGTTACCTCCTCACCGATCGTACGATTGCCAAATCGATCTGGTGCCCGGTGCACAACCCCCTTGTAGCAGGATTTATGCCCTTACCGAACCTGAGAAACTGCATTTAAGACAATATTTGGATCAATACCTCGCCAATGGTTTTATTCGCCCGTCAAAGACCCCGGCATCCTCGGCTTTGTTCTTCGTGCCTAAAAAAGAAGGCGACCTTAGAACTTGTATCGATTACCGCGCATTGAACCAGATAACGGTTAAAAACCGTTATCCTCTGCCTCTGATTCCTGAACCTCTTGACCAGGTGAAGGACGCTTGCATATACACCAAGTTAAATCTCCGGGGGGCATATCATCTGGTGCGAGTAAAAGAAGGCGACGAATGGAAAACAGCCTTTTGTACAAAATATGGATTATTCGAATACCAGGTAATGCCTTTCGGGTTGTGCAATGCGCCTGCTGCCTTCCAATTCTTCATGAATGATGTCCTTCGGGAACTCATCGATGTTTGTGTTGTCGTCTATATCGATGACATTCTAGTGTACTCCTCTTCGGAATCTGATCACAGAAAACACATTAGGGCAGTTCTGGAAAAACTGTGCCAACACAAACTATTTGCTAAACTGGAGAAATGTGTTTTCCATACCACAGAAATTGAGTTTCTCGGTTTCATCCTGACACCCAAAGGAGTCCGAATGGACTCAAGAAAAGTGGATGCCATCCTCAAATGGCCATCACTTAGCTCTGTAAAAGGGGTTCAAAGCATGCTCGGTTTGCCAATTTCTATCGCAGGTTTATCCCGGGATTTTCACGCATAGTACAACCCATTACTGCACTCTTGAGGAAAAATAAACATTTTGAATGGTCTGAAGAAGCCGAGCAGGCCTTCCAGGATTTAAAAGCTAAGTTTACCTCTGCACCTATATTGAAACACCCACGTCCAGATCTCCCGTATGTCGTCGAAACTGACGCATCCAGCCTAGCCATGGGAGCAGTTCTGTCTCAAAGAGATCCTGAAACCAACCAACTGCATCCCGTAGCATTCTGGTCCAGAAAATTCTCGGCACCAGAGATTAATTACGCAATCACTGACAAAGAACTGTTAGCCATAAAGTCCGCTTTTAAAGCCTGACGGCATTACCTGCTTGGCGCTCGACATACCATCACGGTGATCACTGATCACTGGAATTTACAGTATTTGAAAACCGCCAAGGCTCAGTCATCACGGCAGCTCCGATGGGCTTTGTTTTTCGCTGAATTTGATTTCGTGATTACCTATCGACCTGGCTGCAAGAACGGCAAAGCAGACGTCTTATCCCGAATTGGAATGGGAGAATCTGATACAAACTCAGAACCAGTACCAATAATTCCCGAACAGAGAATTCTAGGCATGACTTTGTTACAGACGCTTGAAGACATTCAAGTCAGAGTGAAACAACTCCTGGACCCTACAGTCCTACAGGATTGGATACAAAAGGGATCAGACTTTACCATAGATAATGGTTACCTTATTACCAAGGACGCTTATTCCTGCCGCACAAGGATTTACACAAACTAGTTATTTCAGGTTATTATGATACATTAATAGAGGGACACCCCGATATTGCCAAGACAATGGAAAAGGTGAAACGACAATTCTGGTGGCCCTCTTGGCGAAAAGATGTTAAATCTTTTGTGATGTCCTGTGGTGTTTGCGCCCAAAATAAAGGTCAAAAGAAAAGACCAGCCGGTCTCCTTCAACCTCTAGACATACCGCCAGCACCCTGGCACACTCTATCAATGGATTTTATTACGGACTTGCCTTTTTGTTCGAGATACAATACCATTCTGGTAATTGTGGATTTGTTTTCCAAAATGGCCCACTTCATTCCTTTGAAAGGTTTACCTTCAGCTTCTGTCCTAGCCAAAGAATTCCTCGAAAATATTGTTCGGCTACATGGATTCCCATCTATACTAATCTCTGACCGGGGAAGCCAATTCATTTCCCACTTCTGGCGCAAATGTTGTCAAATGGCACAAATCGACGTAAGATTATAGACCAGTCACCACCCTCAGACCGATGGTCAGACCGAGAGGACAAATCAGACCCTTGAGCAGTACTTACAGTGCATGTTAAAGCAATCTGAAAGCAAGTGGAAAGACATTCTTTGAATAGCCGAATACGCATATAATAATTCGGTACACTCTGGAACTGGCCATAGTCCTTTTTATACCTTGTTTGGACATCACCCTCGAACCTCAAACCTCGACTCACCTCAAAACCTCGGAGTGCCCGCAGTAGAACATCTGCATTCTACAATTACCCGAGCCTTCAAAGAGGCAACCACGCATTTACAACAAGCCAAGAGAAAATACAAGGAGAATGCTGACCTACATCGGAGTGAAGCACCTCCGTATCAGATTGGGGATCAAGTGTGGTTAGCTACCAGACATTTACCGCTCAAAGGGCCTCGAACTTTTAACCCAAAATATCTGGGACCTTATTCTATTACAGCAATAATTAATCCAGTAGCGGTTAAACTTGATTTACCAGCTAATATGCGAATTCACCCTGTTTTTCATGTGTCACTTCTGAAACCAGTGGTCCCCGGAACCCGACTACTCAAACCTCCAGAACCTATTCAAATAGATGGGGAACCCGAGTTCGAAGTGAAGAACATTTTAGATTCAAAAATGTTTAGGTCAAAGCTTTTCTACCTAATTGATTGGAAGGGGTACGGACCTCAGGAGAGGTCGTGGGAACCCAGTGACCATGTGCATGCACCTCGATTAGTCAGGAAATTCCACCGACTCTTCCCAAACAAACCAAAAACCCCGGAGGGAACAACCTTGGGAGGGGCCTTGGGGGGGAGTGCTGTCACGATGCCCGCTCCCGGGGAGCCGGCTCAGGCCCTGCGTCCCCGAAAGCGGACATCAAGTCCCCAGGGAAGGTCCCAGCAACCCCTTATAGGGGCCCTTTGGACAGCGTCCTGGTGCCTATGGCGCCAGGCTCATAGAAAACGTCAGTCCTGGCGCCATAGGTGCCAGGCTCATTATGAAAGTGTTTGGGTGCACTTACCTGATGCAGACCATGCTGTGGAACCCCGGCCTCCTTGAGGCCTGAAAGGAACTACTTTACCCTTGGGACTCATTTACCACCCGGGCGTGGTCGGGGAAGGATACATACCTGATTGGAGGAAGGACACATTCTAGGAACTTCTTCCAAGGCTATTTAAACCACACCCGATCAGCCACACGTGCTTCGCGTTGTTCTACATCTAGCAGCTGGACCTTCACCGTGTCTGCTCCTGCATCTTGACTTCTGCCACACCTGCCAGCATCCTGAATCACCTGCAAAGGAAGGGAACAAGAGAACAGAAGAAGGAAAAGGCCTCACCTGCTAAATCTGCATCCCAGAGACATTTCGCCGACAATCCTGAAAAGGAAGACATTTATTTTTAAAAGCACATCGCATCGATCGCTGCAGCGCCGCATTCTACTCACCTTTACAGGGCGCCTCCATGTTCAGCAGCGACCATCCGGATGCGCAGTCGCGCCCCCGCGCCTAGGGAGAAAAAGACAAGAACAAAGGTGAGAGAAAGAAGGGAAAAGGGAAGCTAAAACTCCATGTCAAGACTTACTTGTTGGGTCATTCCCTTTTCATTTCGGGTCCGCGCCGCATCCAGGCATTTTCAGACCCCGGCCCCTAAGGGGAAAAAGACATCAGCGTTAATGAGTGAATGAAAAGACATTACCAAAACACTCATTAAAGACTTACCTGATTTCCTCAAGGATTTCACCGCTCACCTCGGGTCGGTGCCTGTTCCGGCATTCCGTACCCCGGCCCCTATGGGGAAAAAGACACTAGCATTAGAACATTAATGCATGGACACAAGGGGAACCACTTACAGAAAAACTTACCTGGAAGCCAAGCAAGTTTGGTTCTCACCCATCCGAAAATCCAGTGACGCAACTGGATACCAACGCGCCCCTGCATCAGAAGCAGGATGGAGAGCTCGTCCTTCCAGACCCTAAGGTGAGACGCTACGGGGAAGCACAGAAGGGTTTGAGGAGGGTGAGAGGGGGAAGTGGGAGGCCGATTGCATTACCCCGCAGACAGTTAACCCTCTATTCTCACCTACAGAAGGATACTTCTGCGAGTCAGACAAGTCAGATCTGGGGCCCGGTCCAGTCCGTCTTCAGAACCCTGCGCATCGCCTTAGACGAGGTCACAGCAGCGCGAACCAGGCCAGCGCCCCCGTGGGAGTCAGGTGAGCGTTACACATACATGATTTCATACGACTTAACACAGTTTTCTGAGCAGGTACACTTCTCATACGAAACAGAACTATTGTGAGGTTTCTGGCCACTTCAACCCTGTTTCCTGGCACAATTCTACCAATTCATTTTTCAAAACACTGGTTTGTCTCTGTACTGTCCCGTTCAAACTGGGCAACAATGTTTTAATGATGTTATTAACAACGCAAGTTCCCTGATCGCTTTTAATGCATAGAGGTATTCCAAACCTGAGCACACATTCTCAAATCAGTATTTTTACAACATTTACTGCATCTGCCTTTCAACAAGGGTAAGCTTCCACCCATCCTGAAAAAACATCCACTATTACTAACAAGTATTTTGGCAGATGTACGATCTCAATCTGTAACCTCACACATGGGCTATGTGGTGAAAGATGCGTCCCTGGCCTAATTGGCACACTTTTCTAGATGTTGTTCTGTAAACATATTACACATCTTTGACAGTATTCTTGAGCCACTTTGGTAAGTGCTGGTGCAAAACAGGATTATCCCACGAGTATTGCCATGCCATCACTTTCAACAAGTGCCTGCCCATGATACATCATAATTAGCTGTAACACTAATATTTTTTAAGCCACTAACTCACCCTGTTCAACTCGCCACAGAGAGTCCTCATGTAACCAGCGCCCCTTTTGGATCCGTTTATCCTTTTCATCAGATGGTGCATTCTCCTGCATATGCGTAATGTGTTCTAATGTTTTCTATGGAGTTTCCTCCTGCACTGCTTGTACTGGCAACATATACTCATCATTGCCCTCCAACATTGCAGTCAATTTAGCGGTTTGCTCAGCAAAATCATTTCCACAACTAATAGGGTCATCCAGTGCTTGGTGGGCGGCGCACTTGATGATAGCAACAAACAGGGTAGCATTATAGCATCTACAATTCCTAATACATAGTGGCTTTTTATTTATGGGTGTAACAGTTGAAGTCATGAAACCTTTCTCTTTCCAGATTTGGCCAAAGTCGTGGATTACACGAAATGCATACCATGAATCTGTAGAAATATTAAAAGATAGTTAAGCTGCAAGCTTGTGTAAGGACACTAATTGGGCCACCTGTGCTGATGTTACTTAGGGCAGTTTACACCACATTGCCTGGTGCACATACTATGTACCCCAAGACCAGCTATCCATTCTGATTTCTGAAACATGACCCATCAAGGAAGTATTTGAGATGTGGGTCTGGCAGTGGTACATTGAGAGATCTGTATGGGTCATGACCAGACAGTCCATCACGACAAACAGTTGTGTGGGGTGTAATCATGTGGCTATCCTACTTTGGAGTGGGTAACAATGATGCTGGATTCAGAAGTGAGGATCTTGTCTGGGTAATATTTAAAGAATTTAGTAAAAGTATTTAATATGTACTTGTTCTCAAGACCGACATGTGCTGGGTCTTTGTCTTCAATAATAACAATACCATTGCATGTGGAACAGCCACCTCTAGCGGTCATATCAATACAATCTCCCCACTTTGTTCAACTACTAGAGCTGCAGCAGCTACTGATAGCCATCAGGTCAGCATTCCAACTGAAACTGGGTCCAACTCTTTACTGTAGTATACCACGGGTCTATAATGAATCCCATGCTTCTGGGTATGGAAAGCCAGAGAAAAGCCTTTTCTCCTGCAGAAGTACAAATTAAATCTTGTTTTGTAACTAGGCAGACCCAATTCGGGAGCCTCTGCTAACAGCCTTTATATTCTTGTGAATGCCTCTTCTGCTTCTAGTGTCCACTACAGTGATTCAATAGTGTTCAATCGGGTATAGTCCTGAAATGGTTTAACTATATCTGAAAATCCTGTGATCCATTGCCTGCAGTAGCTTATTGTCCCTAGGAAAGCTTGTATTTGTGTTATATTCTGTGGTTTGGGTATATTACAAACTGTCTCTTTCTGAGAAGAAGATATCAGCCGACATCCCTTATTAATGTCATGTCCTACATAATGCACTGTTAATGTCATGTCCTACATAATTCACAGATAGGGTGCAGAACTGTACCTTTTATCTGAAGGCTTATGTTCCTTCTCTGCTAATGCTAATAACAGGACCTTTGTATCTACTTTACAAGCCTCATATGAGGAAGAGGCAATTAACAAATTGTCAACGTATTGTATCAACATGACTTCCCGGGTAAATTATATATCATCCAAACCTTTCTTTTGTGATGTTATCTTTCATATCCTGGGTGTTAGTCTTAGCAGTGCATGATGGCGGTGCAGGCAATGGTTGCTTAACTTACTGTAACTGGCAAATGTCAAGGGTTTTTTGGTTTTACTTGTAACCATAACATCCCTTGAACAAAATTTGTTCTGTGAATTTGATATGTTTGTATTAGTACAACTTAATCATAACGTCCCTTTAACAATGTTTTTTCACTGAATTTCATAGGTTTTTACCAGTGCCCCCCTAATCTGCTACAAGTTCCTTATATTATTCTCACCCCCAATGTAGCACCTGCAGAGTCTGCCAACAGTGTGGTAGTCCGCAGACATCAGGCAACATTCATACAGACCAGAAGCACAGGGGAGAACAAAAAATGTTGGACCCATCAACCAACAAACAGATGTACATAAAACAGCATTACTTACATTTACTACATGCAAACATACCTTTTTGTACAAATGATTACTCCAAAAGGTACCAATTAATATTTTTTTCATTTAGCACACAACATAATGGAATGCACTATTCAATAACTATATCTGAACACCTCATATTATCACCCGGGTAGAACTCTGCATGCACATTTGCAAACACCAGGAGCTTGTTGGAAAACAAGATCTCATTAAATAGTAACTGCACTGTACTTATTTCTCTATTATTACTATTAATTATATAAACATTTATTTTAAGAAAAAAGCACTATCTTGTTTTCTCACAGAAATGGCAAGCACTCTGGAGTAGCTAGAGGAGAACTTCCCAAGAGAAGAAATGGGTGACAATAACAGCTCTAACGGTATACAATATATCTTTTAATATAAATAAATTATGTAGCTGGTAGAAACCTCACAGAAAAACATTATTTCTTATTTGTTTACAGTACATCATTTTCATGAAGAAGCAGCACCTGAATTGAACTAAGCACAATCTGAAGAATCACAAAGAGAAGTCCCATCCCCAACTGTACATAATGAGATCATGATGTTGTCTAAAAAAGTGGATCAAATTAGCAATTACTCTAAAGAACTTTTCAAATATCATGTGATTAAAAATGTTCAATATCACTGTCCTTCCTGCAACTGTTTCCCTTGTCCCCAGCAGTCATCCCCATCACATTTCCAAAATGTAAATGAAAGACGCTTTGATGAAATCTCACTCACTTTCTCCCCATCATTATTGTATAGAAGTTCTGAATTACCCCATTTATGTTTCCCATCCCTTTCATAAATACATGTATTTTTCATATTGTAAATATCTTGTATATGATTGTGTGATATATTTTTTGTTTTTTTGAAAGCCTCATTGTGAGTGTGTGAACACGGCGACAGTCGGGGATGTCCACACTAAAAACGGAGGTGCCCCCGGACAAGCGAGATGACCGGACATGTGTGGGTATGCATGTTGCAGTTTTAATTAGTCTGAGGACACTGTGCCTGTTCTACGGACATCCAGCGCATGTACCCAGCGATTCTCGCCCAATGGTTGTCTGTGGACCGCCGTCATGCCCGTGGATGATGTCATCATGTGACCGCACCCATGCAGCGTGACTGCCTCTTCACAAACAGTGTCCGCAGCCGCAGACAGGTTAAAAGTGCATTTTCAGTGTTTTTCAACCTGGATGATTCAGATTTTACTGCATATTAGGAGGTTGTTAAAGCTATTACTTTGTCATTGGCAAGTCTCTCACAACAAAACCCTTCCGTGCAACTTCACAATCTTCTTAAAAAAGTTTCTACTAAGGCTGCATCGCTTTACATATTTCTTATTTCGGGTCCCAGCACGTCGTCTGCTGATTTCCACATCAAAAATGGATGGCTATATGACCTCTGTTATCAATATACTACTACCATGTGAGAAATGGTTTGACTACACATTTTCCAGATATCAAAAGCCACACATTAAACTCAGACAAACTTTTCTTGTTTTAAATAGGGTGTACCTTACTCCTAAACATGTTTCTAGTTTTTTACCAACTTGACAATTGTGTACTGGTCCTGCAAACAATGCACTGCTGATTTCAAACACTGTATTTTTACATTGTAACTTTGTATTCACTTTTTGGTAGAGGATTTGAACAACACTACAAAATATGTTCCATTTTACCGCTCAACTGAATCTTGACAATCTAATTGTTGGATCGCATGGTTACTCTGATTTAACCAATATTCCCTCTCCCAGGTTATTCCTCCTAATTTTCTACATTGGTTCCCATTTGATATCTTCTAATTGGAAATGTTTTGGTCGCTTATCCTATCCCACCAAGTGGATTTATATATGCTATATCCACAGAATGGAGAAAAGGTTGTGCCATCTGTCTAACTAATGTGCATAAATATAATCAAAAGAGGAATTCATTGATCAGATATCTTAATGCCTCCTCTGCTGACTCTTTTTAATTTAGTTTCATATCCTTGTGTGTCTTGTTTTGTCCTGTCTGTTCATTATTCTTTTGTGTTACTGTGGTTCTTTTAAGTTTATTTCTCATGTATTGCACCAATTCATTTTCAAATGGATTTCTAATGACTCATCAATTACATTTTGGCCCTCATTACAACTCTGGTGGTAGCCGTGCTATTAAAAACGGCACTGCTGCAGCCAGAGTTGCATTTCTTCCGGCACCGTGAATGGAGAAGAACCGGGACATGCTGAGTTAGGCGGACCCGGTAACTGCCCATTTTCGGTTGCCGGAATCAAGGGCCTCCCCATCCCCATTCTGCCAAATAGGGCTAAATGGGGATGGGGACGTCGGATGCACCGCCACAACTCTGAATATGCCGGTGCATCCAACGTGCTCTGCTCACGGGTGCCTTTACACCCACCAGGAAAAAACTGGCGGGTGAAACGGTTCCCACAAGCAGAGCCCGTAGTATGGCAGTCCGAGAAGTTCGGTACCGGCATGCTTACCGGAAGCGTACTTCCCAGACCGCCATGCTCGTAATGAGGGCCATTGTCTTTCTTACAGTTATTCAAACCTTGAAACTATACATTGTTGCTGTCTAATAGTTAACTCAATTTGCTTATTTATCTTAGATTATTTGACTGTCAATTTTTACATTGTTCATTATAAACACTTAATAAAAATTACATTACAAAATGATTTTAAAAAATGCATTTGTGGCAAAGTAGTATATTTGCATTAGATCTTAAAGAAAATGCAGAAACTCTAGGAGTACAACAGTCAATAGAACAATCTTTGATTTTACTAGTCAATGCTGTAGCAACAAAAATCAAACAAAATTGGCAACAACTAGTTGACTTAAACAAGGTCAGACAAGCCTCACAATATCTAGAATAAAACTTTGAATACTACAAAGATATAAACATAGAGGAGAACCTAAGAAAAACACTCACATAATTCAGGATACACCACCAACTGGCCAATTTGAACATGTGGATCCTATTACTGCAGACAACATGTTGGACCAGTATACAATTCACCCACTAAACTTCAAAGACACCCTAGAAGATGCATGAGCAACATATCAAATGCGTGAAGCCAAATGATCTCCAATGAGCACATGGGAGAAAAGTGTAGAAGCATGTTCCTTTCCTCTACTCTTTCCTACAAGAAAAGGAGGATGATATGATGAAAGATCCACACAAATAACTGCATCAGTATATCGCTCTTTATGAATGTATTCTGAAGACCGCAGATTCAGACAAAATGCAGAATACATTTTCCACCTCCTGTTCGAAAGTGAACTAGCAACTCTATGTTATGAAGTTGCACACACATTAAAAACAGGCTCTACATTTTTCTACATGTCTGCTAGCCAACTGCTTCAAAAGATAAAAGACAAAGATGAAGTTGTGCAGCCATTTATCACAAATCTCTTGACAAACATGCGTGGTTCAAAAGAATACTGCTTCCAACATCATGCTGATGTACATTGTATGCTAAAGAACCCAAACCCATTCACATGGTTTGTTACTTTAAGTTGTTCAGAATACGCATGGGATGACTTGCACAACATCTTACACATAACAAACCAAAATAAAGAAGCAATAGACATAAAAAATTCAGGAGAACTCTGTTCTCTTGACCCTGTCAATGCATCAAGGAACTTCCACCATTACTTGATCTGCAATTAAACTACCCCTCCACTCAGAGAAGTGGAACACTTATTTTGGAGAGAAGAATATCAATTCAGATGAGCACCACACATCCACATTCTTTTGTGGATAAAAGATGCTCCCAAATGTGGCAGTGACAGTGATTACACTGTTTTCAATGTATTCAAAAATACATTACCTGCAACATCCCTTCAGAAACCACACATAATGACCTATGCACACAAATCTTACTTTTCCAGAAACATAAGTGTGGCAAATAATGCCGACATAGATATAATAACAAAGGTAAATACTATGCCAAATGTGGCTTTGGTTTCCCTAGACCAGTTTCGGCAAAAGGACAATTAAATAGCTTGATGCCTTCTGTTATACACAGTGTAAAAATAAAATTGCCTATAACACATACACCATTAAAAGGGACAAAGCATCAAAGTACATCAATTATTTCAATGCAATCATTGCCCTCTTGTGGAATTCAAATTTGGGCATACATATATTTTAGACAATTCCACTGCTGTTGCAAGATATGTCACACACTAACTCACAAAAGCGGAGAAAACAGAACTAAAAGACCTCTGGGATGATATATCATCTTACAAAACACTGTCAGAAAAATTGTACAGCTTTGGTATAAAAATGTTCTCCCATAGAGAATGCGGGTGCTACAAAGCTGCAGACCTTTTAACAGGTACAGACTTATATGGCAAATATGAACACATTGGGCCTCAACACGAGTTGGGCGGTAACGCCGGCACTATTAGCGCCGGCGCTAATAGCCCTACCGCCAAACCCTCCAGTGCTATTAGTGCCGGATCACGGGTTTGGCGGAAGGGTTATTGCCCATTCCCCATTGGGCCCATTTGGGAATTCCTCATTCCCCATTGGGCCCAATGGGGAAAATTTGCGCTATTACCGCCAGCAGATTTCCTGCTGGCGGTAATCGTGCCAAAAATCAGCAATTTTGCCGCAGATTTCCCCCCAGCTCAGAGCTGGTATTGTGGTGGTATTATGCCACCACATTACAAGTACTGTATACTCCCCCTACAGTACCTATAATTGCCATACATATAATATTATTGTGCTTGTAACAAGTGGCCAGATTCATGGGGACATGGCCTATGACCATGCACCCAGGAATTTGGCCTCTGGCCCCAACCACCACAATATAATGAAACCATAAAACAAGTACAGACAAACCATGTTGAAAAAACCAAACTCGCCCAGAACCCCCTTCGAATGCAAACTATGTCCATGGACACCGAAATTGACCGCAGACTCGGCGGCATCTGCAAACTCTTTTTTCCACCTATAGAAGAAACAGCTCATATCATCTTTATTATAATCCCCTACCCTTTCCAAACCCTCTTTCAATCACCAAATAACACCAAATGTGTTTTGCAAGCTGTCTGTTCACAACGCTGTCCGCTGACTACCGCCGTGTCCTCGGACTACCATGTGCTGCCTGAAGCCCTGATGCACCTTATCTTCACTACATTATTCATTGTTATTCTGAATAAGCATACGACCATGATCCACAACATCTTACTATGGAAATTTGATGCCCCACTCCAGTCTCTGAATGCACGAAAACCACGAAGCTTGCACCTCCAAGATGGCCGCCGCCATCTGATCCCGACTCTCCCAGCATTGTGATTGTTCCTACTGCCTCCGGATTGGCCAGGCCTCCTGCCTTAACCAATAGCGGGGCACCGGCAGGCATTAGCCAGCCCCCCACCGAAGGCACACAACTAAGGCACCTGTCCTGTGATGCCCGTTCGCCCACGCCGAACCCCCTGCCCAAATTTCCCTCACACACTACCAACCGAGACAGAATTGCTTGCTCAATTGCTCCAGTGCCTGTCTCTGCCACCCTACGTCAGTCCACCTTTCAACAGTGGACTGCTACATGTTGTGGTAAGACTCGATTCATATACATTGTCCAAACGACTTTTCCCATCAATCATAACATTGCTAACTGCGATCCCCCTAGCCGTACATCATGGTGAGCACCTGTGTGTACTAACAGGGAAAGGGGCTGCTCCCATGTGTTCACCTTTTCTGATATTTTGATCAATATGTACAACTGTTATGCAAATGCCTTGTTTCAAAAAACGTACCTAATAATAACCATGCCACTGTAATAATGTTCAGTTGCCTGCTAATGCCTGCCGATGCTGCTTTACGTATTGTTCAGATTACCTGGCCCAGCATATAAACATTAGACTGCACACTTTGTTAGGCAGAATCACATGCAGTACCCTTTGGGAACAACACACACAACTACAAGTGTAAGTACAATTTCACTGTTGGTACAGCCTATGCTACACAGTAAAGTGGTAGCGATGGCTGAGCAGCCAGACTTATCTCAAGAGTAAAGTTCAAGAGGTTACACAAAGGACAACAATCACTATGATTCCAGCAAACACTGATTCAAGGTTTCTGAGTAAAAGAATGTACATTTATTTACACCATCAGTTATTAAACAGTTCACTATAATAAAGCAGCAGAAAATCACAGTCTTAATACACTACACAACACCAATTCAATTCTGGAAAAGTTAAGATCAAAATGAAGTGTGAGCAAAATGGCACTCCAGTAATTTAAAAGGGAGAAAAAGACAAGGTTATCCAAAATTAACAACACCAACAAGTGTTAGGCAGGGCAATCTAGAAAAGGCTACTACAATGAGAATTCAAATCAATAGGCCTGGGCCAATGTTAATGGTTCAGAGTCCTTGCAGAGGATCACACAGTTCAGAGTAGTTCGCAGTTAAGTCTTTGCCAAGAGTTTAAAATGAAGTTGGTCGGAAGAAAGGTATTCAAAGGAGAATGGAAGGACAAGCCTTCAGAGAGACGAAAGATTTCAAGCACTTTAACCACAGTCGGACAGTACCTTAAATGGTGAAGAATGCTGTAGTTGAGGCAGTTATTCCTGGCAGTTTCTGCAGGCTCATGGTTCCTGAAGTGACTGTCGTGGTGACAAGAAGAAGGACATCTGGAGGGTCCTGCACTGCCAGGGAAGAAACCAGCAGCGGATCAAAACGTTGAATAAAAGGTGCGCTCCTTAAAACCCAAACAGGTTCCGTTCCTCCGGGCTATCCAGGTTTACTGCAGCGATGCACAGCAAATTCGACCAGGAGAGGGAGGCCAGCGTTTGGTGTTTGGCAAGCTGGTTAGTCCCACCAAGCTCAAGGGAAGAAGATTCCTTGCAGATCTTCTCTGTCGTTGAAGTTTCAGGCGATTCAGACCTGCAGCAGGGCTACACCGGGATGTCCAGTAGTTGCAGCAGTCGTCTTCCTTCAGCTTCTCTTCGGTTCTCTCAATCCAATGGCGACTCTACCTTCCAGTCCCAGAGACTGGCTTTTTATGTACCAAATCCCCCATTCACACTGCTTGGCTGTCAATCACACAGCAGGGTGGCTTTCCTGGCAGGACAGTCACCTAGCCAATCAAACTAGAGTACGACAAGGAGACCCTGTGCAGGGGGCATCAAACCCCTCCCTCACACCCTTCTAACTCAGACACTCAGGCGCCTAAGGAGGGCTTCTGTGCAGAAGCCCGCCAAAGGACGGCAAACAAAGGAACCAAACCTGATGTTGCACACAGAGTAAAACATGAGATAGCCCTTTACAAAAAGAAATGGTGAATAAACGCAACCAGAACCAAAATAAAATAAAAGGGGTCCAGCGGGTTAGATTTTGAGGCTACCACCAAAGCCTCTAATGGTACGGAGGCTCTTTTCATAGCTCGCAGTACAATAAAAATGGTAGATACCACTGCCACCAGCCAAATGTTAGAGAAAGCGGAAAATAAAAATGTCCCATGGGAATCAGACAAAAGGGGATAACTATTAACCCCTCCAGTACTCTATAGGAAGATAGGTTGTACTGGGTCTGTAATTTAAAAAAAGACTAGTAAAGTCAATGGCAACTTTACATGTTCTGGGAGACAGTAGTCTGTCCCAGAAAATGGAGTTTAAAGTGGGAAGTCTAAAAAGACAACCCTGTGTCACTGCACTGAAGGTGCTGTGTGACACACAGTAAGAAGATGATGCCTCCATAGCCCATGAGCATACAATGTACCACACATGTAAGAGTGGGAAAAAAGCTCACACTCTTACCAAGCACAGAAATGATACCCTAGAAATCCAATAAAGCTGCTGAGGACTCAACAGGTAAGGGAAATTAGCCATTCTGGAGAATTCTCCCTAACACCCTTTAGTGTACAAATAGCCACTCCCCCACCTATTAACACTTCCAATGAGAATGCATGTCTCACGCACAATAGCACCTTGATCTAGCATCACCCTTAATCACATGGCAGACACCGACCTATGCAGCCGGATCCCCTCTAAATCAATACTAAGACCTACAAGGAACGCTGGACTCTCCTCCCGCACCCACCTTCATCCATTAGCTACTAAAAACCACAGCATCCCCCCTCCCAACAGCCAGTCACAAGCACCCCAGCCACCCCATGTTCATAAGGCCTCCACCTCCATTACCCGACCACCGTTCAATTGCCAGAACCCACAGAACAATACTGCAGCCCAGCCACTGACCCCTGCACCCCAAACAATACACTCCCCACATTCTAAAACACCACTAAAAGGTGCCTTACTTAACAGATGATCCCTAGGCACTCACGGCATCAACGTACACAACCTCATCATAGAATCCCAACTAGACTTCCTAGTAATGACGGAAACATGGCTCCACCCTGCCTCAGGCCCTTTACTATCAGTAGCCATCCCACCTGAATTTACCATTCTCAGAGCGGACCACCATGATGATATGATATGATATGATATGGTATTTGTAACGCGCCTATACACAAGTGTTTCAAGGCGCGACGAGGCAGGGAGGGAGGGAAACAAGGGGAAGACAGACAAACGATCCTACTAGGCCAGGTGTCATTCAGATCGTGCAAGTGCAGAGGTAAGGGGAAAAGGAGAAAGTGGAGGGGGAGGAGGTGGGGGGGGAAAGTGCAGTACAAGGTAAGTAGCGTAATAAAATAATAAATAATAAATAATAAATAAAAGGGCCAGCTGGTGGCAAGTGCGAGGTAAGTGCAGAGCAAGTGCTGGGAAGGGGGCTGTAGGGATGCAGTGACAGTCCCACAGTGCAGGAGGAGCCAGGGAGGCAGTGCAAGTGGAGAGTGGCTGGGCCCTGGACCGAGGTCACAGAGTGGCCCAGATGCAGGTTTAGTGCAGACTTCAGTGGGGAGTTTAGCAGGTTTAGCAAGGGAGAGGGAGAGAGAAGGCAGAAGCGAAGAGGAAGGTTTTGAGGTGCTTCCGGAACCGGAGATGGTTCTCCTCAAGTTTCAGGGAGGCAGGAAGGCTGTTCCAGAGGGAGGCCCCTGCTGCGGAGAGAGATCTACCCCCAGCTCGTTGCTTCGAGAAGCGGCTGACCATGAGGGAGTTGGAGACGGATGAGCGAAGGGCTCGTGAAGGCAGATATTTAGGAAGAGAGAGTTGAAGGTATTTAGGCCCCAGGCCCCAGAAGGCCTTGTGGACAATGCAGAGGGTTTTGAACTTAATCCTCGCAGCCACTGGGAGCCAGTGAAGAGATTTCAGTCCTGGAGAGATACGGTCCCTGGGCTTGAGGCCAAGGACAAGTCTCGCAGTTCTGTTCTGGATAAGTTGCAGAGGGCGGAGAGTGGAGGCAGGCAGATTAAGATAGAGGCTGTTACAGTAGTCCAGCCTTGAGAGAACCAGGGCTCGGGAGACAGTGAGCTTCTGGGGGAAGGAGAGGAAGGGAAGAATACCTCTGAGGAGGTGCAGCTGGTAGTGTGACTTCTTAGAGACGTCAGATATATGAGGAGAGAAGGAGAGTGTGGAGTCGAAGATGACCCCGAGGTTTTTAGCTTTGCAGGTAGGGGCAGGAAGGGGGCCAAGGGAGGCCGGCCAGAGAGCTGCAGGAAAGGAGGGAGTGGGTGTGCCGATGAGTAGAATCTCAGTCTTACTGGCGTTAAGGCAGAGGTCGTTGGCGGCACACCATTCCTGGATAGCAGACAGACAGTCGGAGATGAGGGAAGGAGAGGAGGAGGCCGAGGGTAGCCTGAAAATGAGCTGGGTATCGTCCGCATAGCACTGAAAGTGGGGGCAGAGAGCGGCGATGCGGTGGGCAAGGAGTGCCAGATACTGGTTGAAAAGCCAGGGAGAGAGGTTGGATCCCTGGGGGACACCACAGGTGGAGTAAAAGATGTCAGAGAGGAAGGAGCCCATTTGGACCTGGGAGGGTCGACCGGAAAGGAAAGAGGTCAGCCACTGGAGGAGGTGTAGCCATCATCACTAAATCCACCCTACAGTTCAGAATATGAAAAATTGACATCCCAATAGGCTACAAACTGCTACATCTCAAACTAGCCACCAATTATAATACCACTTCAATTTCCTAAAAGTATACAGAGCCCCTAACACAACTAGCAACCCAGACATTGATTTGCTACTGTTCATTACTTCCCTCCTTAAACCTGAAACTAAATTCATCGTTCTAGGAGATATCAATCTGGGATATAACAATGTTACAGATCACAAAGCCACTGCCTTCCATAGCGCCCTCTTACAAATACAGTTCACACAAATAGTAAATGCCCCTTCCCACTCAAAAGGCAGAATCCTCGATTGGATCCGAACACTGAACATTGTAGTCACCCTAGAAGCCATCCTAGACTTATCATGGATGGACCACTTCCTAATTAGCTTCAATCTATCACTGAACAATGGCCCAGTGGCTGCCCCCATCCCTCCCACACCCATCTTGATGAGAAACACATGCAAACTCACCCATGAATTCCTCTCCCCCATCTTAAAAAACCTACTGTGTGCACAACCCTTAGTCGACAATATCCCTGAGAGCATCTCACTACTCAACCACACTTGCCTCAAAACAGCCATTGATGATGCAGCCCCCCTCAACACTAAACTTCCCAAACCCAAATGTACTAACGCTTGGTTTAATGATGAATTCATCCAACTGAGGAGAAAAAGAGCCTTAGAACATATATTCAGAAAAAACCCTAATAGTGACTCCAAAATAGAACTTATCAATACAGCCAAAACCTACAAACTTGCAGTGTTTATTCACAAAGCAAATTCCCACAACCAACGCATTATCAATGCAGCATCTAACAGCCTCTAACAGCAAAGAGTTGTTCTCTAGCATCAAAGAATTAGAAACTCCTATTCCACCTCCTAGCCAGTCATCATAAGTATAGCTTGGTGCACAACCATCCAGGGTGCACTAGCTTCCAAGGTAAACACACTCCAAAACAAAATCACCCAACAAAGTAAACTTCTAGCACACATTGCGGAGCCTACTCCCACAATACAAATAAACACTCCCGCTAACATACCACTATTCAATTTCACACCAGTGATCACCACCCAGGTACTAAAGACCATAGCCTCCCTTAAACCATCCAATTGTAATGGCTTCAGGTGTCCTGCAAATGTAGCTAAGGCTTGCGCACCCGCTCTGGCACCCATTATCACCAACTTCATTAATGCCTCGTTTAACTCTAACTCCATTCCTGCAACATCAAAGAAGCATGGTTTACTCTCCTTCTTAAAAAACCTAGCCTAGACCCCACCACCCCCACCAACTACAGGCCAATCACAACAGTGCCCTGTCTGCTTAAAATTATTGACAAAGTTGCCTATAGCAAAGTTTAATCCCATTTCGAGAATAACCTACTGCTAGGTGATAAACAATCAGGCTTTCACCCAGGCATAGCACTGAGACGGCTCTACTGGACTTAAAAACCAGATGGATGCCATCAGAGATTCAGGCAACCTATTAATTCTACTACTACTCGAGCTATATGCAGCATTTGATCTAGTGGATCACAACAAGCTATGCCTAACACTAGTAAACAACTTCCACTTTTCGAAGGAAGCGACCACATTGATTATATCATTTTTATCAGACCACACCTCTAGAGTGGCCATAGGAGACAAAGCTGCTGATCCCATAGCAGTTCCACTGGGCGTCCCACAAGGATCTTGCTTATCCTCCACTCTTTACAATGCCTATACTAAACTACTCTTTGCTGCCCTAGACGCAATGGGAGTAATATATACCAATTTCGCTGATGATACACAGATACTAATCCCCATTACAGGCAATCTAGAACAGGACACTCTTTGTATGAAAAATAACTACTCACTTATCCAGAACTGGATGGCAACAAACAGCCTTTGCTTCAATGTAATAGTTGCCACTCCCACTCGCCTCAACAAACTACACCCAGACTATACTGCCATAGTCATAGATGGCACACCAATTACCATTGCGAACCAAGTCAAAACTCTAGGTGTATACCTCAACTCCAATCTCACCTGCTGATCTGCTCTCTCTTGCACTGTGCACCTGCCCATCCTCTGTCCCCTGGTCCCAGGTACCTGCTCACCCTGCCACCCTCCTGCACTACCTCCTGGTCACCCCTTGCACTGGGGACTGTATCTGTACCCATACACACCCCCCCCCCATTTTCTTCTTTTTCTGCACTTATCAGACCTACCCAGTCTGCTGCCTTAAACACAGCACTTACCACTTGCCTGCTGCACTAGCAGTGTTTTTTGCCTCCATTTGCTATGTATTTTATTTATTATTATTTATCTGCTCTCCTCTGCTACACACTTTCCACACTACGCCTTCCATGCATTTTTTCCCTTTTCCCTTTCCTATGCACTTGCATATTCTCACTGTCACTGGGCATCGTAAAATCGTTGTTGTGTTGTGTTGTTTCTCCCCTGTTCCCCTCCTGTGCCTAGTCGTGCTCTGAAACACCTGTGTACGAGCGCAAAATAAATATCATATCATACCATGTTCTTGCCTCCTCCACGGCCCACAAAGCTAAACTCATTACCCTAAGCCAACCTTTCCTCACACCCAAAAACTGCACCACTCTATGAAGAGCCCTCACTCTTGCCAAGTTAGATTGCTGCAACATACTCCTTCTAGGGACCTCAAAGAAAAACATTAACACATTGCAATTACTACAGAACAAGGCCCTGAGAGCAGCACTAGGTATAAACAGAAGGGAACACATCTCACAACACAGGAGAGAGGCACACTGGCTGCCCGTTCAAGCCACAATATTACATGAAACACTCACTATCACACTATCACACTATCACACACAACCAATAATCTTGTAAGATCCGCTGTACATGCATTAAGTTTTGTTTTTGTAAGTGCTTAGAAACCAATATTCTCTGTAACAAAGAATCTCATGTAAGCTGTAAGTAATCTTGTAACCTACGCCGTGATTCCTCAGGGTTTGGGCGTACAATCAAATCCTATAAATAAATAAATAAAAAATAAAAGTCATGCTGTACAAGTATAGCAAGAAGGTCAGCAGTCCTACATGAGGGTATCACACTGACTCATTCCCAACCTTTTAGCTTTTGATCCTCTTCTATAGTGAAAGGATGAGGCATTTTCCAACAAAACCACAGAGCACATTGATTAAACTCAACAAGGCATTTCTGTGTTAGACTTATGCACCCATACCCTTTCTGTGGGTGCAAATTGTATCTTCCTGAAACTGAGGAGCTTTATTCTGCGTGGGCAACAGTATTGGGCTAATAGCCTTCTAGGAGCGTGGAATCAGCTTCATCTCTGGCAAGGCTTCCACTGCCTGTTGAAGCTGATGGAACAGTAATTCCCATAGAGCACCCACTATTTCAAACAATTCTTGCAGAACAGGATCCCGATTTAGTTCCTGATTATTCAGGTAAAGAGGAGGTGGTGGAATCAGCGACTACCCTTGTTTCAGAATTGATTGCAGAAATGGCAATGGTGGAAAATCTGTGGACTCACTGGTCTCTGTTCTGGTGGCTGCAGTAATGTGTCAGCAGTTCCAGATGGATCGATTCTATAAGAAATAGATCCAGGTTGGAACGGTTCGAGTGGTTATGGTGGGCTGTGATTTTCTACACAAACAAAGTCCAGATTCATGACATACATTGGATAATCTAACTTTATGATCTCCACAGTGCTTCACAGATCCACTAGATTATAAGTGATAGGCACAGTGAAACTGCTGAGAGATGTTAAGGGCTTTACAAATCTCATGGAACACCTGACCAGTAATATGCGTTCTGAGGTCATTGTTTCTTTGTTTGTTTGTTTGTTTGTTTATTTTTATTATTTGTAAAGTGCGCCTAACCTGTGGGTAGCAGGGCGCAAAGCAATAAGAGGATTGTAAAACCTAAGTTACAGAGCACGCAGTAGATGAATCCAACGAGGTTACAGTGTTGGAAGCATCAAACATTCGGACAGATACAACTGAGTATAAAATATAAGTGAATAGACATAATTTACAGGTTGTAGATATATCTAAGCATCTAGGTGAGAGGAAATACAATTTATACAGTTTATAGGTGATAGGATATACAATGTATAGGTGAGAGGATGTACAATTTATACAATTTGTACACAATTTATAGTGGGCGCGGCAGTGGAAGAGTTATGTTGTGGTATTAGATGTCATGTTAGTTGATCCAGTGGATAGTGTTGGATCTGAATTGTGGCTATGGAAGGTCTTCCCTGAGAGATGGTGGTAAGGAATTCCAAAATTGTTCTGCTTTGACAGGAAAGCTATTTCCTCCAGACATAGTGGGTTTGAATCTTGGGACAAGAAGGAGGTTTGAGTTAGCCTTTCTAGTGGGGCGGCAAGAAGTTGGTCTAGTGAATCTTGTTATCAAATATTGAGGGACCGCTTGGTGTAGGCATTTATGAGTCAGAGGCCCTCATCACAAAACCGGCGCTAAACCATGGCGCTATTAGCACCATGGTTGGTGCTGGTGTTGTAACAGGTCCGCCATGGTTCAATGGGGAATTACCACCCCATTCGAAGGTTGGCGGGGCGGTAATTCCCCATTGAACCATAGCCCTTCCCCATTCCCATTTTCGCCCCATAGGGCTCTATGGGAATGGGGAAGGCGCTAAGTTCGGTACCGCAAATTGCGGTACCGTACTTAGCACCAAGGTCCCTTTGCGGGTCCCTACTTTAACGGCTGGTGTAGACCAGCCGTTAAGGTCAGGTCCCACAAAGGGACCTCGTAGTAAGGCACTAAGTGTTTAACGGCGCTGCAGCCTTTTACGGCGCCGTTAAACACTTAGCGCCAGGGTCGTAATGAGGCCCAGAGAGACCGATTTAAGGAAAATGTTATCTTTTGTAGAGAGCCAAATGTGCGATCTTCTAGTCTCCGAGATGTGTGCTTTCTTTGGGAGGCTTAGGGCTGCTCTTAAGGCATTGTTTTGTAGGGTTTGGATTTTATTTGTAATATATTTGTTACTGCCTATATAGAGTGCATTGCAGTAATCCAACTTAGATAGGATCAATGCTCTAGCTAGAGTAATGCAGTTATTTGGTGAGAGGAACGGTTTGGCTGCCCTAATAAGTTTGCAGGTATAGGATGTGGCTGAGGCTATAGCATTGACTTGTTTTTTGAAGGTAAGCGTCGAGTCTAAGTAGAATCCTAAGGTTTTAACCTCTTTAGCTACGGTGATGGTATTATTGTCAATGACAAAGGAAGAGTAGTTTTGGCCTAGTTTATTGAGGTTGGGTGCGGTACCTAGGATGAGGAGTTCTGTTTTATCATCATTCGGGCATAGACCATGAGAGGCCATCCATGCCTGGATGATGAGGTACACTCAATTTACAAAGGCCAAATCCTTGTCATAATCCCCCGTCAACGGGATGAGGATCTGGGTATCATCAGCATAGTTAGTATAGGTGATACCCAGGCTATCTAGATCATCAAAAAGGGGCTTTGTAAAAATGTTGTACAAGGTGGGGGAGACACAAGAACCTTGTGGCACACCACAAGTAATGGGCATAGGGTCAGCAGCTGCTGAGGGGGAGAAAACTCGCATAGTACGGTTATTAAGGAAGGACTGAATCCATTCAGTTGCCTCTTGGGAGAAATGAGCTGCAGACTGTAAGTGTGTGCAGAGGATCTCATGGTTGACCAGATAAAATGCAGCTGAGAGATCGAGCAGCAGCAGAAGTGCTGTATTGCCCTCATCTCTCAACTCATCTATCTGTGCCTTAAGATCTATCAGCGCAATCTCAGTCCCGTGCGTAGGTCTGAAGCCTGACTGTCGGACTCCTAGAAGGTGGTTAAGTTCCAGGTAGTTTTGAATTTGTTGGTATGTTACTTTATCAAGGATTTTGAGAAGAACAGCACTGTAGTGATAGGCCGGTAGTTGGTGGGGGTGGCAGGATCTAGATTTGGTATTTTAAGGAGTGGAAGGACCCAAGATTGTTTTAGATTGTTGGGTATGGTGCCGGCTGTAACGGATGCATTTATTAATTTAGTAATAAATGGTCAGAGTTCTCGAGAAGCATCCTTTATCAGTTGTGCATGGCATAGGTCCCCATGGCAGTTTGAGAGTTTGAGTGCAAGAATAACTTTTTCAACCTCTTTAGTAGAAACTTTACTGAAATTGAAGAGGGGGGTAGACACAGGAGATGGTGTCCGGAAGGGTTGAGGTGGGGTAGAGCTGGTGTTACTCAATTTAGAGATGGAGAGAAGGGATTATTTTTTGTTACTGATTTTAGTTTGCAGAGAAATAATTTTATTGGCAAGGGCATTTTGGATATCTGTGCACCAGTTTTGATCCTTGATGCATATGTCGGGTGGATGGACGGGAGTTTCTACTTCTTTCAAGATTGCGAAGAGCTCTTTAGTATTGGATTTCGCTTGAAAAATTCAAATGTTATAGGACGTTTGTTTCGCAAGGATAATTTATTTTTTGTACTGGGAAGCTAAATTACTTAGGTTTGTCTTATTAATTTCTGATGGATCTGATCTCCAGATTTTTACGTAGCGTTGTTTCTCCTGTCTGATAGCCTTAAGGTGAGGAGAGAACCAAGTGTTCACATGTTTGCGAGGTTTGCTCTTTCTCAGTTTGAGAGGTGTCTATTATCAAAGGTAATTCGAATTGGGAAATAAACTGTAACAAAACCTTTCTGCAGCTGTGATAGCATCAATCTTCCTACTTTGAAAGTGTTCAATCCAACTAGAAAATGTGTTGAGAATTACGGGGCAATATATATAACCCTGAAATTTTGGGAACTCTATAAAGTGTATCTGCACATTCAAGAAGGGACAATCCAGTATTGCATGTGCAGATGGATTTGTTTTTACCCATCTTCCCATGTTATGAGCTGATATTGTGAAACATTTGGCGTAATAGTCATGGTTTACAATTTCTTTCATAGCACCTTTAACTGTATGCGCAATAGAGAGCGCCAATCCAGCCAAATATGGTAAAATCATATGCAGCCATTTAGAGAGCGTCAAAGTAAGTCACAACACAACTTACACGCTCTTTATGATCACAGCACCTTCTCTGACACATATGCTTGATCTTGCAGCATTGCAAGACTGGAAAGAGAAGCCATCAGTGATCTTTTGAACTGAAACACAGCTAACGACATAATTAGGAGCCAGGGGGCTGTTTCAGGCGGTATGCCGGGTTTCATTATCAGTTAGTGAGCATCCTCAGACTGCGAAGGGTAATGTCTAGCACATCATGAGCAGAATCAATTTCATTAAAATAGTTAAACATATATCTTGCGTCCTTAACTCTAGCTTAATGTCCCTAGACAGGAAAGGAACCTGTTCCTGGTTTTACCCAGGAGACAGCCAAGGTCTCCCCTTCCCCCAACTACTATCCCCCGTCACACTCAATTACACCAGAGTCAATTACCTTAAAAAAAGCTATATTGAAAAAGATTACAGAGATTGAGAAGGAGGAGAGTCATCCATTCTTCAACCTCATGAAAAAGGAACAACAAGCTTTGAAGGACTTACAGAATAATGAACAGATTGTAATTAAGCCGGCAGACAAAGGAGGAGCCATTGTCCTGATAGACAAGAAGAACTAACAAGCAATGGTTAATACTCTAGTTATGGATAGAACTACATACAGACAACTGGAAATGACCCCACGCAATCATTAAGGAGAATGATTGACCCAATCATTGAAGAAGGTCTAGCAGAAGGGTACATCAGTCAAAAGGAGGCAGACTTCGTCTCACCCAAACATCCGAAATGCCTGGCGTTCTACGCCTTACCGAAAATTCATAAAAATACAACACCAATCCCAGGACGCCCGATTGTGGAACTCCAAAACAATGTGGAACCCCTGTCCCAATTTGGCGATTTCTTTCTTAAAGATGAGGTGATACATATGAAATCTTATACGAAAGACACCACTGCTATCCTCAATTATCTAGAACATCTGGTACTATCTGACAATGATATTTACATCGTAACTATGGATATATAGGCCCTATACTCCAAGATACCACAAGGCGAGACACTGAAAGTCATTGAAAAGGTACTACACGCTAAGAGACAGATACCAATTGTCTTTATTATGCAACTGGCAGAGATTGCTTTGACGAAGAACATTTTCTTGTTGGATAAGAGATTCTTTGAACAAATCTCTGGGACAGCCATGGGGGCCACATTTGCCCCATTCATAGCAAATTTATACGTAGCTGAATTTGAGGAGAAAGTCATCTACCATCAAACCAACCCTTTTTTGAAAAACATCTTGAGCTGGAGACGATACATTGATGATGTCTTGATGCTTTTTGAAAGCAATGAAGCTACTTTGAAAGAGTTTATAGAATGGCTGAACATACAGAACCCACACTTAAAATGTACGTCTGTATCCAGTAAAGAAACAGCAACCTTTTTGGACCTAAAATTGGTGAGAAGAGGAGCAAGAATTTAAACGAAAGTGTACCAGAAACCCACGGATCGTAATTCATTACTGGAATTCAGTAGTTTCCATCAGAGATCCTTAAAAGAAAACTTACCCTTTGGACAGTTTTTACGCTTTCGGCGCAACTGCTCGACAAGAATGGAGTATGACATACAAGCAGAAATCTTGGCAAAAAACTACAAAAAGGAAACTATCCTCGTAAGATAATAAGGCATGCCAAGAAAAGGGCCACTCTCCCATCATTAATCGAATAAAGAAAGAAGTAAAAAAACTGTGGCCCATCCTGTATGTGGGAGAAACAACATTGCACCCTCCAATTTTTGCCATCAAGAGGAGGAGGAACATTAGATACATCCTGGTACACACATATAAGGAAGAAAATGAAAACCAACTAACGATATAGAACATTACAAAACCAACATGACTTACACCATGCGGAACCTGTGCAGCTTGCCCTTTTACAGATCGATCTACAACAATAGATATCGGCTGGAATACACCTTGGCAACAAAGGACGCTGACAAATTTCAATACCGCCAATGTGGTGTACCTTATTAAATGCCCCTACAACAAGATTTATATTGAATGACAACCTGAAAAATTAAAACAAGAATAGGGGGACACCGATCTAACATCAGGACAAAAAAAACACACTAGTGGAACATTATTGCACAAGCACTCTGAGAATGACATGCATTGGACTATCCTGGAGAAAGTCTAAACCCGAACGAGGGGTGGAGACCAAGCAGGCATGTTACAAAAAGGAGAACAACTTCGGATTTTCAGATTGAAAAGCCACACCACCGGCCTTAACGATGGTATATGCTGACAAACATTAGCAGTACAGAAATTACCCCTTAGGTAATCGGTCCTTAATAATGAGTAAATAAAGTATATAGCCCCTACCTACACGATTAGCAAACTTGGAAACCGTGATAACCCAGATAGGCTCATAATATTCATATGGCCTTTGTTCAGAACTAAATGATTTGCACTTTGTTTTAATAAATATGGTATGCAATTTCTATAATAATCCAACATTGGGACCAAATAGTGAAGTAATTGACAATAAGAAGAGGCACTTGATACACTGTACATTGTTAAGTTAAATAGGGACATGCAACTCACCCAAACACCGGTGAATAAGACGTGGTAAAATTGCGGCATTTAAGGAAGCCTACTATTAACTACCATCCCTCCTAAAATGGAATTATATGTGTCCTTCACTCAAAACTAACATATTACGAACTTTTCTTTATGCTTTTAAAAAAAATTCAGAGCACTCCGCATATCGAACTAGAAGACCCGTGCCCTGTTTTTAAACTTGTGACTAAATACTGATTCACAACATGACTAGGCACGTGATTAGGTACCCCTATGTCTATTAGGTATATACATCAGAATGATGTTAAAATCTCGCTATACAGAATAAATGAACCAACACAAAAACAAAGAAAGGACTAGCAGCCACGATTATAGGATAAATATTCCTTCCCAATATGGCGGCCGTAATTGTTGTTTGAATGGAACCGGCCCAGAGTGTATCAAGAAGCTTAAGGTAAGAGAGCAATTACCCTTATTTAAAAGAAGCTGGGTATATCGCTTCTTTTTGGCGTTACGCACGGTATATTCATAAGGGGAATAACAGTAGATTGACTATCGTGCAACACACGCAACATGTTTCCCACTATGGGGAAACACAGCGGGATTCGTATTTCCAATATACAGCCCGTTGGCCCATAAGAGCGAGATGACATCCGCTCGCTGTGTGTAGCCTGCTATTAAGAACAATTCAGAACAGATGGCAATAATGGGCGCCCAGTCTGGGGTAAATGTGACGGGATCTACAATGCTCGCAATCTAGTTGAACTAAAAGAGCGAGACTATATCTTTTTACTGCTCGTTATTGTTTGCACCAAGAAAAATAATAGATACCAGCAATGGGGCATCTATGTGACACTGCACTCATTTTGGGATACGCCATGTTACAATATGGGGCGTTCTATATGTTTACAGAGAATAATGCCTCGACCATCTGCAGTATCGTAGTAATCAATAAGTGACCCCATAACACATGTGGCAAGGACTTGCAAGTGATAATGCCACACTAAGCAGACTTTGTTTTCTATCACAATTGGCAGCAAAAAAAAACCCTGAAAGTTGCCTTATCATTTCCCCCGCACTACTTCTAGTTGACTAGGCAAGTAGAATACTTACCGTACTGAGATGTATTATGAGAGTATTATCAACTCTCAACAACATCAATTATTTATGTCTCACAGGAATGCCAGCTTCACCACACTTAAGAAGAATGAATGAATAGACAAGACTCGAAGTGATTACCGTGCACTGATAAAAACCAAGTGACAGTAAGTGAAATAATAAACAAGCAAAACCTAGAAAAACCTATTAGATACTATATCCTTTTAGATACAGATGTAACTAACTAGGAGACTCTCTATTCACCCAATAGAGACCACGAAAACCCCTGAGAGGAACAGAGCAATTTGAACTGATGTCTTACTATTCCAGACGACAGATAGTGGTAAGAAACCATATGTTTTAGAACAATCCAGAATAGAATAGTCATAGACTTCAAGGTCCCTGATGTGTATAATTCCCTTGCAGGGAGCTGTTAAACAGATGAGATGTCCCATCTAAAAGTGGAACATGCCGGATCCAGAAAAAGAAATTTGAAGACAGGAAATTGTTACTACTGTCCAATTGTGAATGTATAGAGTGTGACAATCAACTCTATAGTCCTGAAGAAAGCGGCAAACCAATTATCCCCGCTGAAACCAGTTGCCGATTTTAGGCTCAGGGTGATGTCCTGATCCACCTGACTCATAAAAAAGCAATATATGAGCTTGGCAAAACTATCCATTGTGTTTTTAACACACAGCAAGAACTGGACCAACTCTTTGGTCCAACAAGTGCTGTTTTTTTTATGTATAAGTCACACCGAGGGTTAGCAACATAATTAAAGAGATTGGTTGACTCCCAAGGGCGTGCACCTCTTTTTTGTTTTTTTGTAGGAAAGTAGTGAGCCAGGATAGTGTGAGTGCCCCCTTGGCTGTCTCCTGGGTTAAACCAGGAACAGATTCCTTTCCTGTCTAGGGACATTAAGCTAGAGTTAAGGACACAAGATGTAGGTTTAACTATTTTAATGACATTGATTCTGCTCATGATGTGCTAGACAATATTGGGGGGAGACAGAATCCAGATACCCATGTAACTCTAATTGTACTGACTGTGAAGGGTAATGCCCACAACATTTAACAATTTCTAATGCAGAAGGAAGGAATAAAGCTTGTAATAAAACATGTACATATTTACCTTTGAGAATAGGGCTGCCAGTTTAGGTCAAATCACCTCTCTATAACAACATGATACTCAAATCATAAACCGCTGAGTGTGTGTATCTTGAATCTGTGTAAAATAGTAACTGATTTATCCTTAGATAAGATACAAGCCAGGGCCAGTGCAATTCAGCAATTTGGGATTATTTTAGACTAAGTACTCAGCGGCAACATGCTTGCCTTGGAAACAACACTGTAAGTGATTTCAACCCGGCACTCCACCTAAGTGTATGCCTAGTGTGTGATGCACAGCTGAAACCCTTAATTATTTATTTATGCCTATAAGTTATTTTATTTCTGAATGATGTACCACTTATATCTCGCTCCTCTCTTTGAATCCCCCCCAGTCACACTGAACCAGGAAGCAGGCTGGTTTGCAAAGTTAAAAATATTAATTTTATGTATTTCACAATATATATCACACTATCTTAATGGTTATACAATGATCACCCATAGGGTGATGTCACACTAACAATCTCTTTAATCTCAAGGAGTAATGATAGGAAAAATAATGCAGCACAGAGATAATACTTTTGTCAAGTTCAATCAAAATGCAATGTGATTACTCTTTTTCCCCTGCACACTACTCAATCTCCCCAATATGCAATATAAAGAGATGGAAGGAGAGAAAACAGGTTTCGGGAATACAGAATTCAACAACATAGTATCACTCCCAATTTCCCCCAGCAAACACAGAGAGAGAAGCAGGAATGATTGCAAACTTGTCAAAAATGGTTTTAAAGTTGGCTTTGCATGAATGTTAAAAACACTGAAAATGGTTTTAATTCACTGAAATTGTTTCAATACTAGTGGGAGCCGCTTTGGATGGTTTTAGACAATCATTAGCAATGATCATAGAGTAACTATCAAGCTGAAAACTTAATTTTGAGGTCGGGTTCAATGAACAACTATTTCATGCATTATAGATTTGAGCCAAATGAAAAATGTGTGGCAAACTTTTCCGTGCGCGGTAAGCGTGATTGCGGAATAACTAATGATAATAATAAGGACTTGAGAAGGGGTTTTGGGTTAATTGGAAACCTTAGGATGCTATCTTCAAGTAGACACTTAAATTGCGTATTTAGCATAAACGGTGAAGAAGTTATGGAGATTTTTGTGGAGGTCATTTTTTTTCTGAAAGAGGCAACATTGCAAAACAAGAATGCACTTTTAAAATTACAAACAAGGTTTCATTACACTAGGGGTAGACTATGAAGATGCAAACTACACGACAGCACAGCCAACAGCCCAGGATATCTCCGGTTGGTTTCCCCTGCCGAGATGCTTGCCTTTCTTCAGAAAATATATATCAGCGCAAAGATGATTTTAACACTACTATTACAAAAGGACTATAGGATAAGAGAAAGTATTCAGGCAAGACAAAAAGAATTTCTAAGAATGCAGTCTGGATATAAAAGAGGATGGGTTTGGATAGGGATGACTTATGGACAATACATATGCTAGTGACAGTCCTATATTAAGGATACTCACTACCAATGTTTGGACAGAACCGTCAGGGATTCAGGTCAGTCAAGATTTCTGGACAGGAATTCTGCTGGACACACCGGACTGGAATCATAGCGCTCTGGTCTGCACTCAGCAAGGCACTCTGGACACCGCACTGTGGGATTGGACTGGATCTCTCGGGCTCTGGTTCTGGTTCAGAGCTATCTAGTCACAGCATGGTTCTACTGGGTTGGATTTTTGAATTCTGACAATAATTCTTAGCAGGAAAGCAGCTAGAGCACAGCCAGGATGTTCTTTGGTTCCCCTTAGAGGTCTGGGGTAAAATCAGGTTTCTGGATTTTTAAAGGCCAAGCTGAGAATGGTTCAGCTTTGGAAATGGGCCTTTCTGCTTTCAAAGTTTCTGGAGTCTGGAGTCTGGAATATGGATTTCTCTTGCAAAGTGCTCCGCCAGCAATCGGTTGGTGGGTGAATGTGGGTCTCTCAAGGTCTTAAGCTGTATCTATTTATGTGTTTACTAAAGAGGTGGGTATGCTGAATTATCCTAGGCACACCCCCTAGGTAATCTATTGGCTAGTGTCTTTCCTCTCCTGTGATTTGAGAAGAACATGGAGTGTCATCATGACGATGTGGTTTATGATGCAGAAAAAACCTCCCCTTTGTTTTTGCACATGAAATCTATTTTTTGTAGAATACATATTTACAATTTTACAAACTTGATATCAATAGCATATCTATATCACATATTTTGTGGAGCAAGTATTCATCCAAGCCCTGTTGCTGTGAGAGCTTGGGCCTGGATTTGGCAACTTTTCACACTTTTGGTCCTGGTCCCAATGTCTGATTTGTCCACAATTGTATCCATATGTGCGCACGCATGACATCTCGGCATAATCATATGAAGTCCTCAGAACATCGCACAGAGTTCTGAGTCCTTTTAAACTGTGCACCAAAAAATTCACATTAACAATACTGTAATTTTACAATTTTTACAAATTCGCAGTCCTTAGTCAGTCCTTTTCAAAAATATACTTTCTGTGTTTTAAGAATCAACAAAAATGTCTGTTCCCGGGCCAAAGTTTCTGGTTGCTCAAGAGCAATCCCCGCCTTCTTCCTCTATCAGAGGCTACTGTTGACACTTGCAATCTGCATATCCTTTCAGCAAAGGAAGTCCTCTGTCTCTCCCAAGAGCAGCAGCCCAAATCTCCTCCCCTCTTCATCAACACCTGCATGTGATTTCCTGGCTTTTGGTGGGAAGCAGGAGAGGTGCCTTTTGTTGGCGCAAGCTGGGGAATTTGCTTTGTAGTTTTGGGCTTGCATCAGGCTTACTTTAAAAATCACTTTGTTAAATTTTTCTTTGATGAAAATAAACTTACAATTTTAAAACAGGCAAACAGAACTCTAATTCCATTCTCTAAAACATAGAGATTAAATAGTTGCAACCTATATTACTTTTGATAGCAGGTAACTTAATTCCAACCATTTGATTTTAACTGCACAAGTTTAAGCTTCTAATGCAATTACTGACAGCTGTCATACAGGCGGCTGGTGGTACTGCACACATATTTTGACAGATTTTCACAGGCAAGCACACATTTTGCAGTGGATATTCTGATTATAGTTTCTGCTTTTCCTGACATTGTGTGCTCATATTGATTCCTTTAATAAAGTGACGTGTAACACCCAGCAAGGATGTTGGATATTTTCTGATGTTTTGAACCATTATTTTGTATTTTCAGCTGCCAAGGAAAAAGGATTTCAGAGGAATTTCTGAGTTTCCTTGCAATAAAGCACTGCCTTCCATGCAGTTTCCATGTTCAATCGGTGGGCAGCCTAGTGACAGGTTTCAGCAGTGTGGTCTCCTTCCACTACTGACACAGGCAAAGTAGATTGGCAGCCATCTTTTTCCAGTCTCAAAGCACAATTTTCATAGGTTTTGGCACGCATAGGACTTTTGCTGCCATTTTACTGATTCTGGTGCCACCAGCACGCATGGATGTCGCAGGGCAGAGCCTAGTGGGTCAAAACATCCCACAAGATGCCACGAAGCAACAAAGGTTCGATCCCAGGGTCCGCTCAGCACAGAAGTGCACAAAGTGGTTGTCAGATATGGCGGGACCCAGAAGAGGAGTCGTGAGAGTCCCAGGTGAGTCTGTGTGTGTGTGAGACAAAGGAGAATGTTTGTGATGGTCCGGGGGGTAATTTAACTCTTTGCGTGTTTGTGTGTTTGGTGGGGGATTGAGTGGAAATCCTTGGGGTAAAAGGAGGCAGCGGGTGGTTTGGGGAGCAAGGGGGAAAGTGGTGATTGGTGGGTTTATAAGAATACCCATATCCACAGGAGGGCAGGAGGTGCAGGTGGGTAGGGGTGCAGCTTGCCTGGGAGGATGGGGTTGTGAAACTCCCAAGCATGTGCTATTTCTTCTTTTTGAGGGCTGCACAAAATCGACTTGAAATAAATTGATCTTTTTTATGTGAAAAATCACATTTAACTGCCCTTCACTTCCTCTACATACAGAATACTTAGCAGAAACTCCACCCCTTTAATTCATTTATAAACAAGACCCATTCACAAAGACAATGATATCATAATTTGCAATGGGACATACCTTTAATCATCACAAGGTGTTAATATATTTTCAACCAATAGCATAAAGTCATGAGATTCACCATCAGATGGGGTAGGAAGCAGAGAAGCTGAATTTAAAATGGAAATCTGATGAATGTTACATTGGCAGCTGTTGTATGTATGTAAATGTGAAGGCTGACAATGCATGCTATCCACCAATGCTCGGTAATGTGGTATGTAGCTTGGAACATCAATCAGACTCATATGCTTCCAAATGAGATCAAAGTTTGATTACAGGAAAAGCAGATTTGCATAGAAAGGCAATCACATTGGCTGATAGAGCAGACACCCTCCTCCCCACAGAGTGTGCACAAAACTGCACACTTGACATGGCAGACAAATTCAGGACAGTCTTTAAAATCTCATACAAAATACTCAGACACAGGAGTCACTGTGCCCTTCACAATTGCACCATCTGTAAAAGTACATTTGTTTTTCATCAATTGATTAACAACTATGAAGGATGCCTCTGTAACAGCATATGCATTGAGGTGATTAATTTACCTACTTTTTAGGATCATACAAAGCTTCCTTTGGGAACATTATTTTCATAATTTGTTGCGTATTATTGCAAACTGCCTAACAATGTTACTCTTTCTCCAGTGCAAATTAGGCACAATAGATTAAAGGAGCACATTTTATTTTATGCTGGAAGAAAAATAAAATGGTTTCCCATTCTGGATGCAAATGGTACATCTTTTGACTTCTGTTGGATGGTAAAGGGTCATTTTTGTCTGCCGGGTTTGCTTGTTCAAAAATCATCTGAGGAGTTTTTGAATGAATGTGTTATACAGTTTTAAAATAAATTCAGCATACACCATTTGTCAAAAAATAATATTCACTACCAATTTAGCATCTTCCCATTTCATCCACATCGATGACATGCCAGGTCACAGAATCCAGCCACAGAAACGTAAGACAAAGCTTACTTTTTCGACTACCCTTAAATATTTTTATTTTGAAAAATTTGGCAAGTTTGGAAAAATTAACATGTGGAAACCAAATCAACAAGGAGAAAACCAAGGTGTTAAGCTGTGGCAAGCAGACAGGCATATAGTGAAGGGTCAATCTCAAAATTTGCAATGAACGAAATAGAAGAGGTACCATTTTTTGCCATCTGGCGGTTAGTCTATAATGGGATGGGAAGTGGACCAAACACAGCAATAAAGTCAATGCATCTCATGAAAGAAAGTTGAATGGAATTGTGAGCTTTTTCAATTCTTTTGGAAAAAGCCTTCTTACAGCAGCTCTGTAAGTATACCTTGACCAGCAGAGGTTTGGCACCACAGTAAGACCCAATTGTTGAATGTGACAGAAACTATGTTTCTCAAAAGATTATTATGGGTGCAGAGAAACACCCCAAATACTCCACTCTACATAACTGACCAGGTACCTCTTAGACCCCTTCTCTATTGGGTGTATATTTGGGCATGCCCCTATCTTGAAAAACACAGAACTGCTCTTATAAACATGTTAAGCTATCAGCACACTCTCATTTCTTTTTCATAACAACATTTTATTTGGTTTTACATATAGGCAATACATATATCACAACAGCAATCGCAGAACAGCAATCATTCAGTATGATTTAGCAAAAGCGACTCATGGGAGGGCCGGAGTGCAGGGAGCTACAATGTTAGAATGGCCACTACTGACCATGGTCTGTCCTGTCCTTTTTCGCCAAGTGGATTGTGGGGCGATGGATAGCTATGGTGTGAGGCAGTGGTTCAACAAAGTGGGCTGCTTTGGAGCCATCTTGTTAACAGAGGCCTCCTGGTGAGAGCCGGGAACCTGGCGGCATAGTCCATAAATGGGTCCCATATGTTTAGGGCTCTATTTAAGGAGCCTGACCGGATCGAAGTGATTCTTTCGGCCACCACTATATCCCAGCATTTCGCCCACCAAAGTGCCACGGAGGGGCCTTCTTTATTTTTCCACACCCAGGCCATTGCTATTTTTGCTGCTAGGAGTAGATGTGTGCATAGTCTGGGGATTTGGCCTGATATTGGGAATGCTCCGTCGCCTGTGCTGCCAAGAAGGATGATTCCAGGGTCCCATGGGATGGTGAGGCCCGAGATTTCCTTGATGTGTTTGAGTATCTCTTTCCAATAAATTTCCACTTTCGGGCATGACCACACCATTTGTAGCAGTGATCCGGTAGTCGGGCACCCATGCCAGCAAGTTCTGGGAATGGATGGGTTGGCCTTGTAGATTTGGGCTGGGGTTATATAGTACCTGGAGCAATGTTTATAGCCCCCTTCTCTGTTTGTAATGCATTGTGAGCTTTTGTGTAGCCTGGCCCAGATTTTCCCCCATTCTTCAACTTCAATTTCTTTTCCCAGGTCCTTTTCCCATTCGATCATGTATCTTTCCTTTTTCAAGGGGTCTGTCCTCTCTAGGAGTCGATACAGGGTCGAGATTCTGCCTTTGCTTGTAGGGGTTGTTAATGATAGTTCTAAGGCTGTTAATTCTCTGGAGCATTTCTCCCTGGTTACTCAGTGGGACATCCAGTGTCGGATTTGGGCGTAGTGGAATCTCTCCCCTTCATCCACTCCGAATTTTGCTTTGCATCTTTCAAATGAGATAGGTGCGCCTGCTTCCAGGAAGTCACTGGTCATTTCCAGGCTGCTTCCTTCCAGCAGCGCGCTGTCGATATTGTTGGCAGCAGCGGGCAGCTGTTGGCTTGTGGTTTTACAGGTGGAAGGTGTGGGAGGGATGATGGTGCCACCGTACACCAAGATTCTTGGAGGTGTGTCCACTTCAGTTTATCTGTTTCTTGGGCCCATGTGAAGGCGTGAGAGAGTTGCGCTGCTAGGGTGTATCTAGCAAGATCCGGTACTCCCAGACCTCCCTGTGGAATTCCTCTCATCATTATTCGTTTGGCTATACGAGGTTTCCTCCCCACCCCCATATGAATGCTTGGATTTGCTTTTTTTGGGCTGCAAGGACTGGACCCGGGATGTTGATTGGGAGTGCTGTGCAATAGTATAGCCATCTGGGGATCAGATTCATTTTGATGGCTGTGATTCTGCCAAACCATGATATTTCCTGTGGCTTCCACCTTTTGAGATCCTTTTGAAGATCTTTGATCAGTTACGGGAAGTTGCTTGAATATAGGCGCAGTGGGTCATTGGGGATGTGAACCCTGAGATAGTCGATTGGGCCTGATGACCATGGGATTGGCATTAGGGGGCTGAGAATGTCTTTTTCCTGTCTAGAGGGATTCACTGGTAGTGCTACGGATTTGGATAGGTTTACCCTGAACCCTGATAGAGTCCCGAATTTTGAAATTTCATCCCAGATAGCACCCAGGGACGATGCCAGGTTTGTTGCCGTTATTAGAACGTCGTCAGCGTATAGCGCAATTTTATATTCATGGCCTCCCACGGACAATCCACTTATGTTCGTATTTTGACTGATTCTTGCTGCAAAGGGCTCCATGGAGAGAGCAAAGATTAGGGGAGAGAGTGGGCAACCCTGTCTAGTGCCCCTGGATATGTTGATTTTGCTAGACCTTGTGCCGTTGACCCCCAGCTGTGTGGTGGGAGAATGACAGTTAGCCATTACCCATGTGGTAAAGTTCAGCCCAAAACCCATGTGTGTCAGGACTGCCCGGATGTACCCCCAGTCAACCAGGTCAAAGGCATATGTGCGTCTAAGGATATGGCAGCCATTCCTACCTTTAAATTGTGGGCACTGTCGATCGTCCTTCTAATATTCTCATGGGTACTTCTCCCAGGGATGAATCCCGTTTGGTCTTGATCAATTAGGGCTTGTAGGGCTGGTGCCAGTCTGTTGGCCAGTACTTTGGCAAAAATCTTCCCGTCGATATTTAGGAGTGAGATAGGTCGGTAAGAGGCAGCTAGTTCGGGGTCTTTTCCAGGTTTGTGTAGCAGGATTGTGATGGATTCAGCCATTGAGTCGGTTGTTGACTTCGAGGTAAGGAAAGGGTTAAATAGGGCCGACATCTGAGGTGCTAGAATTCTGGCATATTTTTTGTAGAAATTTGCGGATAGTCCGTCAGGGCCCCGGGCGGCTCATTTGAGCGATTTGATGGCGTCTATGATTTCTTCAGTAGAGATGGGTAGTTCTAGGGAGTCCAACAGGGTAGTGTCCGGGGAGGGCATGGTGCTTAGCTATTCTGCTAGATTGTCTAGTGCCGTGGGTTCTCCGGACATGATTGATTTGTGGTGCTTCAATAGTTCTTCGATTTTCTCCGTATCAGAGTAGAGCATTTGTCCGTCTTCCCTTCTTAGTTTCAAAATGTTATTTCGGGTGCAGACTTTTTTCAGTTTTTGCGCTACGACTTTGTTTGCTTTGTTCCCTTTGCTGTAGTAGAATTGCTTTGTAAATGATAATGCTTTCGCTGTGCGGTCGGCGCAATGCAGTGCTGTTTTCGCTTTCCTCAGGGCTCTCTGCGTTTTCCTGGAGTTGTGTGATTTTAGTTTGTTCTCTAGTTGCTTTACCTTTTCCTCCAGTTTAGCATCCATGATGTTCGAGACTCTTCTCTATTCTGCCCGGCACTAATCAGTGTGCCTCTGACGACCGCTTTCAAGGGATCCCAGATGATGTTGATGGGAGAATGCTCCATTGTGTTTTCTTTGAAATGATTGGAGATAGTTTCTTCAGTTTCCGTTCGGATGTATTCATCTAATAGCAATGAGTCGTTAAGTTTCCAATGCCTTTGAACCGGCTGTTTTTAGCCTGAGATAACTAGATTCGCGTATACTGGAGCGTGGTCCGATATCATGCAGGTGTGGATTTCTGCGTTGTTGAGACATGGGAACTGGACTCCCGATCGAAGTATGAGATCAATTCTTGAAAAGCCTTTATGCACACATGAGTAGTGAGTGTAGTCTCTTGAGGTGCCATTGAATAGCCTCCATGTATCGACGGATTTGGTTTCTCTTAGCAATTTGGCTATTGCTTGTACGAAGTCTGTGTTTGTAGGGGGCAGAGTTTTATCTATTTGTGGGTTTGGCATGCAGTTGAAATCTCCACTTATGATCAAATGGCCTTCGGGGAAGGCTAGAATGGTCAGAATTAGGTTTGCGATAAAGTTGGCCTGGGATGTATTGGGGCCGTAAACTGAAACGATGGTTAAGGGAAGTTCTTCAAACAGGCCCTTTAGAAGGAGGAAGCAGCCTTCCGGGTCTCTTTTTATGGTGATATTTGATAGTGGGACTTTGTTGCTTAATAGGATTGCAACTCCTCTCTTCTTCTGTATGGAGGAGGCAAAGTATGCTCTGTGTTTATATCTATTGAATCTTACTCGGGATTCGTCTTCCTGCAATAGATGAGTTTCTTGGAGCAGTACAATGTCACCCGATAACTGACCCAGTCTGTGTTCTACTAATTTACGCTTTCTTGGCGAGTTCAGGCCTTGTACATTCCACGTTAGTATCACTATTTCACTTGTATTGATCATTGGTATACATTTTAGGGTCTGGTGGGTCGTTGGTCTTGCTCTCGCTCCTGAGCCAAGACTCTGTTAGCGACGATCGCTTGCTGCGTTGGTCTGGTAGAAGCTTAGTTGCTGGTGCGATATGCTGTGAGGATGACTGTGAGGCCAGAACCTGTTGGGCTCGGATTGCTCCTCTCCAGGTTGGCTGCCATGATAGTTTATCTCCCCCCTTACCCCCACCCCCCCAACTTGAACTGGTAGTAGAACCATTGTCCTGCTGCCACTGGGGAACTGGTGGCACCAAGGCGCCTAACGATTGCCAACTGGGCCGCTGATCCAAATTTTTTTGGAGCTCATCCTTGCTCCTGCACTGTTGGCGTGAATGAAAGTTGATGTCTCTGGAGGCTTTCTCCCCACGAGATTGAATTGCCAGGACTCGGCTGAGTTCTTGTCGGGTTGGTCATCCCAGCAAGGTGTCTTTCTTAGGGGGACCCCGGAGTCTTCATCTTCTGCTGGCTTTTGACCATTCTCCTGTGGGAGGCTTTTCTCTTTTTTAGTAAACAGATAGTTTATAGTACCACATGTAAGTCAATCATAACATAAAATAGTCGTAGATCTGATCACATCCATATACAACAGTATTAGGTTCATACTTAAGATAGTTTGTGATTAGTCAACATCAAGCCTATATGGTTAGTGATTGCATAACGACACGCCAACACGTGTTTCAACCTAACAAGGTTGTCTTCCTTCAGGGCCTAAGCAAACTGTTTATAAACAACACATTGTACTTAGAATTGTGTACGTGTTACTTTTTAACACCTCCTCTAATTTGGTTACTGGAAAGTTATCATGTTCCTGGTATTTGATACGTGATAGTGAAATACGGTGACTGCCTCCAAAAAACACCAGGATGCATTGATTTTAACTGTTTGAAAAATGTCTATGTATCTTTCATGAAGTGTTGCAAATCAATTTTAATATCTATATAATAATGTATTGTACTTTTATGGTCCATCACAGACATAAAGTTTAACTTATATGACATCACTGATGGTGGAACTAATGTCATCATACATGACATCACTGATTTCACTGGTTAGATTAATTGCATTTTGAAAAATGAGAACTCTTTTTAGTAACATAACATATGTGTACATATTGTATATGCACTTTATTCTTTAAATGTAGTGTACACCACAATTGTGAGTGCATACAGATATTATTACAATGAAGAATAGTATATAAGCATTTATGTACTTTGGAAGGTAATCTGTTATCTTGGAAATACAAATTAATGATTTATTTTCAAAAGAAATTACTAAAAATATTAGTAATTCAATGGCCATGTCTGTAATTAAATATGTACTTTCATATCTTTTTATTTTCCATAAATGTAATTATGAAGCATAAGTACATTATTATTTGGTATATATTAACCAAACTTCCAAATTCTTAGGTTCTATACTATCATAATGCACACTGGCACATACGTTCTTGTACATTGTCAAGGGTTTTGACCCATGTTGAATCCTTAGACTGGGTAAATGTGGGGATGAGCTGTCACCACCCAGATTCACGGCAGAATCCAGGAGAACTGCGCAGTTGGCACAAGACTACTCCAAAGATACAACCTTCTTGTGGGGGGGTTCCACATCACCACTCTACTGTAAGGATGCCATCAAACAATGTTAAGCAAGGGTCCTATACTATCAAGCAAAAGACCACTCTATTGAAATGCAGTAATTCAAGACAACTCAAAAATGGATGCAGTACCGACAAATTCCTCAAGGCCGAGCTAGCGGTCTAAACTCTGACAGGAGAACTGGCTAACAAAGGGACCTGAGTCAACTGGACTTCAAAGGCCTGTTGGTTAATTAAAAAATCTTAGCCACCTGCTGTTCCCAGAGGCCAAGAGGCTGAAAACTCTTAACACCCCAGAGACTCACCACAGGAGGCAGGATATCACATGGCCCTTCTGAGTGAGAGGGAGGGGTTTTCCCCTTCAGCCTGGAGGAGAGAGACAATAGCCCCTTTCTGTTGAATGGGGTATGTTAATTTTGAGTGTTTCCTGTCAACAGCCCTCTGCCAGCAAGGAGAGACATGTGATCACTGACCCACCCAGACTTCTGGAGGCGGACCCAAACACTTTCGGGAGTTGAATTGCAACAAATATATATTTTATAGAAACAGTGATAACTTATTGTAACCAAATGACAGGAATGTACAACTTTGAGAGTCTCAGTTTGAAAAATGCCCTTACGATTTGAGTCCAAACTCCAATTTGTACCATGTTCTGGGGCAAAACCCCGCTAATTATGAAAATTGTAGACAATGGGCCTCATTCCGAGTATGGCGGTAAGGGATAGCGGCCACCGGTAACGAGATCGGTGGCGGTGATCCCTTACCGCCATACTCCGAGTTCCCTTTGCGCCCTCGCCCTTAACGCCTGCTTTGAGCAGGTGTTAAAGTCGAGGGCGCAAAGGGGCCTCCAAGCCAATAACGGTGACCGTAATGAACGGTCACCGTTATTTGCACCTTCCCCATTCCCATTGAGCCCTATGGGGGCTCATTTGGGAATAGGGAAGAGCCTTGGTGAATGGGGAATTACCGCCCCGCCAACCTTGGAATGGGGCGGTAATTCCGCCATCCACCAAGGCGCTGCCGGTCCGGGTACGGCGTCAACCAAGGCGTTAATAGCGCCATTGGTTAGCGCCGTACTCGGAATGAGGCCCAATGTATTTAAGCTAGAGACTTGGAAAGTTACTGGGATATATGTGGAAGGGAAATGTACCTTTGTATAATTTTTTATGAAAATCCCATATTGCACAACCCACTAAAATCGAAAATAAGTTGCCATTTTTTAATGCAAGCTCCTAGAAATGCCAAAGTCGGGACAGGGACTATCTTTAGTAATATATGATGTGTGTATGTGATGTCAAACAACTGTGTACCTGGGAAATATGTATTTCGATCAGGAATAGATTTGTGTGCACATTGACCAGGGGAGTGTCATTTCTGCAGGTCATAAAAATGACATCACTCTGACACACTATCCCTTCCCAAATCAGGGACCAAAGAATCTATTGACCTATCAAATCAAGAGCGGGGCAGGCTTAGTGATGCTAGCCTCTCCACCCACTTTTTAAAACACATAAAAAGAGACTGCTGGGACAGGTAGGGATTCAATTCCATTTTCTGCGGGACGCTCTGCCGGGAGACTCCAGACTTCACATCCATCAAACTTCAGAGACCAGACATTTACTTCAGAACTTAAAGCAAGGGCCTAAACCCACAAACTGAGAACTCTTCTCAGCAGGCCTCAGCATCCTTAAAATCATTTGCAAACTATTCCACAGCCGGGTGAGCTGTCTGAATTCTTTTGCCAATAACGTTTGCCAGTACCCAGAAAGCAGTGTTACATCCAGAATCCACTTGATCCGTACCGGAAAGCAGAGCAGTATCCAGAAACAGAGGCCGCTGTATCCAGAGAGGCTAGACCAGCAAAGCAGAGCTGACCCAGACCGCTGTGAGCAGAACCAGAGATCCGGATCGCTGTGAGCAGAACCGGTGCCTGATTGACCCGCCGAGCAGACAGAAACGCCGCCGGATGTGTTGACCAGATCCGTGACGAGGCCTAGTTCAAATTTATATTGTGAGTACCTAGCAGAACTGTGCAGAACCAATCTCTTAGTTAAAATAATCTAATTCAAGCTATTTTAACCTAAGTAGAACTGCCTCCTAGAAATCGTGTCATCTGTCATTTTTAAAGCTGCACAACTGTCACCTGTCAATTCTGCAGCTGCAAGCTGTCACCTGTCATTTTGATTTTTACTTTAAATCCGAAAATCTACCTTTATTAAATCGTCCGTATCTCTTGAACCGTTCGGGCTAGGAACGAGACTTCCTACTCCCTATACTTTTTCCGCAATCGTGATTTACGCCCTCATGAAATTTACAGCGGTTTGCGATTTGGCTCAATTTCTCCACTTGTCAAAATAGCAGCTCCATTCTTTTCTTTGTTAAAATCCGTTTGCAACCTGGTAATAACTCATAGAGCATTGCTAAAGTGAGCCTGAACTAATACCAACAAGCATCTATCACCCACCCTGAACCTCTAGAGGGAATTAAAAGCATTTTTAGCACATTTATCACTTCATTGTCATCACATTCAAAGCATTTTGGGCCTGTGTTTCAAACCTCTACCTGTTTTCCTCTAAGCTTGCTAGGGGGGAACTACATTTTGTTGGGATTCTTGAAGACTGTGTGCTCTCCTTCCATTTCTTACATTGCATGGGGGGTGAGTGAATTGTCAAGGAAAAGTGATTACATTGTCTTTTGTTGAAGCCATATCAAGTTATTTTCTGTACTGCATTTCATTCATCATTGCGTTTCCTTGAACCATATAAAGCATTCTTTCCCACCTTATTCTTCTGTTCCTATTCATAAGTTACCTCTTGCTGATTACTGCTCATATTCACAAGTGTAATATCCATTATCAATTTATTTATAGAAGTGTGATATATATATATATATATATATATATATATATATATATTGTTTAAATTTTCAAATAAACCTTTTAATTTGCAAAACAAACCTACTTCTTGGCTCAGTGGGGACAGGGGGATTCTAAGAGGGGGGTGTTATACAAGGGTTGTCATCCAGAGTACTGAACTGGACATAAAAATACATCAGTAAGGGTTTTCCTCAGCATCCCAGACTAGGCATTGACTTAGCTGTAGTGTTGATTGAATATCGCTTACAACATCTGGTTCTTTTTTTTATAATACTTGACATTTAGTCAAACATGTATTCATGTAATGTTATTACAATAAGGAGAATTGAAATTTTAAATGTGTACATTTACTATTTGCATAACACTGACTAGCAAACATGTTTCTCCTATCTATTCTTATTTATTTTTACTAGTATACATAATCATTATTTTATTACCTTTTAAATATCTGAAATAGATTTACCTGGATCAGTTTCCCTCCCTGCAATGAAGTATTGCTTACTAATACATCAAATACAAATCATTTCTATTAATGTACATATTTGTATTTTACATTTTATACGTTGATAAATACTAAAACTGAATGTGCCACACAAAATCACATGATACTTGTGTATTAGCATATCTTTCCATGTCATGTTGATATTATTATTAAATGTAATAAAATATGTATCAAAAGAGGCAAACAGAAATACATTAACTTATATAATCAGTAATGTCATATATGATGCAATTATTGATCCCATCAGTGATGTCATGTATGATGTAATTAGTGATGCCATCAGTGATGTGCAACACTTGGTGCCCGGAGGAGTGCTGTCCTCGTGCATGACCCTTTCCAATACCCTACATGCAGGAACTTGTTGACAGTCACTTTCAACTCAATATGATCTAGATAATCTCTTGCCACCAGGTCTAACTACTCTTCTAAACTCTTTCAGCCATTGCCATCAATGCATAAGCTGAAAGGATGGGTCTGCAATTGTGGGCTCTACAGACACTTTGGACTACAACTACAATCAGCTGTGGCCAACATAGTCAATGATAGGAGATCATGGACGTTGTAGTCCAAAATCTGGGAATGGCACAGTTTGCAGATCCTTGGCCTGTAGAGAGTATCCCTGAGCTAACTAGTTGTACAATAGGACCACTTTGTTGATGATTCCATGCAGGAATCATAAGCAGGGCAATGAAATATGAGCTATTGCCTCTCAAATGTAGAAACCATAAAGTGTATCACAATGTTATTAGTTAAGACAGTTTCCCGGTTGCAGAAAGGAGGTACATAAAGGGAAGAGAAGCCATTACTGTTGACTCACATGTGACCCATGGTAGGCATAATGGTGTATTTTATATCTAACAGGATGCAGGTTAGCAGAAAGAAAATAATCTGTGGTAGACTTTGGAAACAGAGAAGCACATGCCCCTTGAGATTTGTATTGTTCCAATTCCTTTATTGTGATGTTTCTTATCCTGCCATTATAAGGAAATCAGTTTCTTTTATAATGAGACGTAACAACGTTTTGGGAAATGTATGTGTAGTATAAGTGGATATTGCAAAACATTCAATTCTATGTTTTGACAATTTCTTTCAAAATATCCTTATTTCTAAATATTCATATTCTTGTCATTTTTTCCAAGGAGGAGGTACATAGTAGTTGTAAGTATGTCAGGTCCTGTATCTTGCAGGTGCTTGGATGACATGCAAACATACCTGATTTACAGAGGATATTCAGAGAAAACATCTCAGTTTTATCCCAACCAACCCAGTGCCCAGAGATGGTCCCAAATCTGTCAATTTGATTAAAGAATTACAGAAATAATATCCCAGTGTGTGTCAGGTAGTAAAGAACATTCCGTGCACAAGCTGAAAACTTTGCTGCTACAAATGAGATGGGATTGTCTTTCCTGATCTTCATTGGGAGGGGGTTCTAATGATAAAGTAAAAACGATTTTAAGGAGATAGGTCCCCCATGATGAATGTCTGGTGAGGCTATACAAATTCAGTCTTTTCTATTCCCAAAAATAGATGATCATGCATCAGCATGCAGAATATCTATGAAGGTAGTCAGAGGGGTGCAGCCGGACTATGTAAATACATTGTAGACCCTCCATTTGGTATCTCCTCAGGACTTGGTCAGACACCTTTTATGCATTGATGGAGATAGCAGAAGCAGGTTTATTTTATTGTCTGGCGGTATGTCTAGTGTTGCATAACAGCCTGGTATTATAAAACGCAAGTTGACCTTTCACAATGCCGGTCTTCCCGAGAGACAAAAGGAGTGTGCAGATTTCTACTTCCTGTATGCCAACATTTTATCAAAAATGATACATTCCCAATTCATGAATGGTATGGGCCTATCATTATTCAGCCATAATGGGAAACTGTCCTGGCTCCAGAAAGTCTACAATCAGGGCTTTGCATAAAGAACAACAAAGGGATGATGTATACGATTATAGTACTGTGGGCACCAGTTGTTTTGCAAAGGCTTTACAAAACCTAGACCCTCGGGCCAGGGGACAATCTCCCAAGTATTCATTTGATAGCAAGGGTGATTTAATTACAGAGTAATGGGTTGTTCAATTACCGGGAGTTTCTCTAGACAAATCCTGGTGGGGAATGTCTTCCTCAAAAGCTGACATATCTATTTTTGTTGGTGTAACTTATAGGTGTAAAGCTATAAAGAAGGCAGTGAAGGCCCTGGCAATAAGCAAGTCTTTTGTGATGAGCTTGCAATTTGAGCCTTATACAATACCCACCCGGTTGAAGTCCTGCTGAGCCCTCAAGTAGCTGCTCCGAAGAAGTCATCTTTATTGTGCCCATGATGATATTTAGTTCTTGTTTGGGTATCATGGAATATAGATTTTTATTTTTTATTTTTTACAAACCCTTTTACATTCCACCACCTTTCGTGGCTATATACCATTTGTCAAGATTAGGTTAATATGGATCATTTGGATTTCGTCCTATGGGAGGCAAAACAAGAGACCAGTAGGCCATTAAGGGGATACTGAAATGCATCCTATTTGACATGTGATGGTTCTTGCTATTACCATTCCCCATTGTAAAAGTCAAAATACCACCTACAGTACTTAGTGGAGGTCATTACAACCTTGGTGCTAAGTGCATCAACTTTACCACCATGGTGTAAACTCTGTTTACACCATGGTGGATGGCGGATTTACCGCCCCATTCCAAGGTGAGTGGGGCGGTAAATCCCCATTTCCCATTTTCCCTTCCCCATTCCCATTTTTGCCCCATAGGGCATAATGGGAGTGGGGAAGGCGCTAATTACGCCACCGTAAATTACGGCGGCGTAATTAGCACCATGGCGGGTTAGCGCCATGGATTTTAACGCCTGCTAAAAGCAGGCGTTAAAATCAGAATCAGGCGTTAAGGGTTAACGGTGGCGTTAACACCTTAACGCCTGAGTTGTAATGAGGGCCAGTGTCTAGATCTACCAATGGCTGCAGCTGCAGTAACGCAAATCACTTCTTGAGTGGCATAAGAGACTGGACAATTGTTCATATGAAAATAGTAGATTTGTAAGTATGGCTAATGTGGGATGGAATAAACGGCAGATTGTAGAGTGTTGGATTCTACAGGAGTACCCAGTGTTGTGACCGTGCTGAGAGAGTCTGCTTTCACTCTATATCAACACCATCATCCTCATAAAACATCCACTCTGGACAGGGAGCATCACGCAGTGTTTGCAGAGTGGTGAATTCTGCATGAGTACCCAATGTTGTGGCCGTGCCGAGAGAGTCTGCTTTCACTCTCTATCAACACCCTCATCACCATAAAATATCCACTCTGGACGCAGAGCGTCGTAGAGTGTTTGCAAGGTCGTGGATTATGCAGGAATACCCAGTGTTGTGGTCATGCTTAGAGAGTCTGCTGAGAGTCTGCTTTCACTCTCTATCAAAACGCTCACCTCCATAAAACATCCACTCCGGACATGGAGCATCGTGGAGTGTTTGCAGAGAGTTGGATTCTGCAGGAATACCCAGTGTTATGGCCGTGCTGAGAGAGCCTGCTGAGAGTCTGCTTTCACTCTCTATCAACACCCTCATCTCTATCAAACATCCACTCTGGACGCAGTGCATCGCAGAGTGTTTACAGAGTGTTCGCGCAAGGGAGAGCCTGTGAGCCGAAAAGAAGGGTGGATTGAATAAAAGACGTATGGAACCGGAACTGGACCAGAGAGCTCTAGAGTGTACTCATAGGCAGGTACATTTGCACTCTAAACCCTCTGTCGAGTCTACGCCTGCCTCTCTGGTGTCCCAGAATTCCCACATGATTCACACACACTGGTAAACCCTCCCCACCCTACCAAACCAGAGCTGTAGAGAATTCATCATTGGCCCTAGCCCCCAAGCAGACTGCATCAGAGCATGCAGAACTAGTAAATCACCTTCCCAACTTCCGTCAGATTCAACAATGGAAGGCCTGGCTTCCTCTAAGCAATCAGAGGAATGGAGATTCTCGGACCAAATGACGCAGGGATCCATGGAAAATGGGCCTTCTCGTGTCAAGATGAAGGCTCCACTGGCAAAAGCTTGACCCTTCTCTCAGGAAAGTAACAGCGATGACTCTGTCAAAATCCCAGCCACTTTTGGTAACATAATGAATGATGAACGAAAAGTGGACCGGCACTCAAGTTGCAATTCAGGAAAACTAAAATGGCATTTTTAGTCTAAATCCCTGCAAGGTACAATTTACCAATCATCTTGTTGGAAAGGAATCCTCTGTGATGTTAATTCCCCATAGAAGTTTGATTCCATCCCATGAACTGACTGACAAAGCTCTATTAAGTAGCACAACGCTATTAAGCCCGAATAGAACAGAGCTGGTTTCTTCTTTGGTGGTTTCAGCAGAACTGTACCCGAGAAATACAGCGAGTGCTTCCAAACAAGGTGAGACTGTAAATTTGGTCACAGAAAGCATCAATAAAAGAATTCCTGCCCTACCAACTGATTTTTATCAGAAGAGGATCTACTACAGCACCACAACTAAAGAGCAACACAATAGCCGTTTCTTTGAAGGGCGATCCATCAGAGTGCCAAATGATGGACTTTGGAGTCTGTGCGAACCAAAAGCTAGATCTAACAAACTGCATATCAGTTGTGGTTTCGCAAACCCCAAGATCGAGATACTATGTGGGGCACCAAGCAGGGGTGATCACTAGTGAAGAATTTTCTTTGCCAGACCAGGATACCATTAAAAAGTCTATGGGGGTCCTGAGCGACCTTACAGGATCTTGCTCAAATAAAATATCATTATCCTAGGAGACCAAAGAATGCTCAGCCCAGGCAGCCTGAAATACTAAATAAATCACCCAACTGGTATTAAGAGTATACCGAGGTTCTACCCCTAGGACGGGGTAACACATTAAGGGAGTGTGTAGAGACAACCATGAAGAGGCACCTCCAATACCGGGAAAAAAAAAATTTGTCAGACTTTAGACACACAGAAAAGCCTCTTAGAAGACAGTTCTGACCATAGTGATCATGAACAGCAGTCTTCCCCGACAAACACTGAAGTGCTGGATGTTTGATATAGGATGGATTCGACCAGTGAAGTAGACTCCTCTGAACTGGAGTCCAACAAAGTCTCAGATTTGGAGCAGAAACCCCAAAAGATAAACAAAAAGAAACAATATACCTGGGCAAAAAATCAGAAGCAGTTGATAGAGGACCCAGCCAGTCAACCGATTTGGGCTATAAATCTCCAAGCTGCAATCCTTTCAGCAGTTACCATAACTTTAGCATCCTACCTAAAATTATATGAGAATTTGAGTGAAAATTACAAGGACAAAACTGCCTTGATGAACTCAAAATTAATTTTCGTGGAATCCTTTATAGAATCCATCAGAGAAGATAGGAAGAGAAAAAGAAATGGAGGGAGTCATCGTAAAATCTTTAATCGACCTGCTGCAAGACGCTAAAACAGACAAGTGGATTTTTTTAGAGGGTGTCAGAGAAATTGCCTCCTGGTCTGACTCCCAAAAGATCACAAAAGAGGATACACATATTGATTTAAATGAGGGAGAGACCAGTGAAGAAATTTGAATCACCCCGTTGGAAGCCCAAGAAGCTTCAAGTAGAGGGGGAGATGGGTGTTAGTGCCAGCCTCGAGCCTACTATGCAAGATATGGACCAGGAAGATTGTGCACCTGCAAATCTGCAATCAGTAAACATGCAATACCAGCAGTGGTAGTAGTGAGGGTCCAAATACATTATGATGATGACAAGCTGGATGACTTGGAAAATCCCAAAACTGGGAAGACCAGTGACTTGAGTGATTTGAAAAATGGTAGGAAAAATCCTTTCTCTATTTTTGAGCAAGGAAGACGAAATAGAACAGGGGCCCTTATCAGTGAACCAGGCAAACAAGCCAAAAAGCCCAAAAATGTAAAACAAATGAATGCAAGGAAAGCCATGTGGCTCTCAAAGTTTCTTTAAAAACCTGAAGGTTCAAACTGCTGTAAAATCAACCCGCAATGATCAAATGGGTGAAAATGCCTGCAGGGGAGAAGGGTGCCGGTGTTTGCATCCCGCAAGGGGGATATTCCAAGGCCCAGGAGGGCCTCCGTAGCTAAGCCATTCCCCCTTCTTGACTTCCTCTCCCCACCACAGCCCGTCGGGTGAAGCCCACGGGGGAGAAAGGCGCAGGTGTTTGCGTCCCATCAGGGGGATAGTCCATGGCACAGGAGGGCCTCCGTAGCCAAGCCACACCCCCTTCTTGACTTCCTCTCCCCGCCACAGCCCGTTGGGTGAGGTCTGTGGGGGAGAAGGGTGTAGGTGTTTGCGTCCCACGAGGGGGATATTCCAAGGCCCAGGAGGGCCTCTGTAGCTAAGCCACTCCCCCTTCTTGACTTCCTCTCCCCACCAGAGCCTGTCAGGTGAAGCCCACGGGGAGAAGGGCACGGGTGTTTGTGTCCCGCCAGGGGGATATTCCTAGGCCCAGGAGGGCTTCCATATCTAAGCCATGCCCCCTTCCTGACTTCCTCTCCCACCACAGCCCATCGGGTGATGCCCGCGGGGGAGAAGGGCATGGGTGTTTGCGTCCCTCGAGGGGGATATTCCAAGGCTGAGGAGGTCCTCCGTAGCTAAGCCACACCCCCTTCATGACTTCCTCTCCCCACCACAGCCCGTCGGGTGAAGCACACGGGGGAGAAGGGCATGGGTGTTTGCGTCCCTCGAGGGGTGTTCGAGCCCCATTAAGTGGAGCACCCAGGGCCTACGCTGTTGCTAGGACATCGCCGACAGTGCACTATCAGAGTGGAGTGAACACAGGACCTCGTCTAAGGCCTAGGTGAGAAAACAAATCGGCTCTCTTCACTGTGGTTATTGTAGAGACTAGAATTGGCCAGGCAGTGCTGTTGGAATGGCCGGACCTGAAATCATGGAGGAACTTTCCCCTTCCCCCCCTCTTTTTTCTAAAGTCGGCACTTCTGTCCAACCTGCCTAATTTGCAAGCTCCCGCCGCATCCAAAACAGACTGCAAGTTTTAAACTGGACAAAGAAATGGGGGGGGCATGCCAGTAAAGCCACATGGGAGGGCCAGCAGAGTGGAACAGTTCTTGCATGGTCTGTGGATGCTTGTGTAGGTAGGGCAATGACAGTCACCCTAGCGGCCAATGTCCTTACACAAGACAGGGGAAGAGACAGGGGAGACAGGGGAGGATCCTCATGGGCCTTCTCAAGACCATGCTTCAAATGATGAGCATGTGCCCAATGCTGATGCCAAGGCCAATGCTATCCTGCTAACCCCCAGAGGTGGCTTCGATCTTACTGCCATTGCAAATCTTCTTGAGACCCTAGGCAATGGATGTGTGAGGATTGTGAACCTCATTGGGGGTTGTGAGCCATTGCCCCCTCCATTAAAAATGGTGGCGGCACGTCTACCGTCCCCTCAGATGTCTGCAGTGCCTCCCCAAGGTATTTTCTTTTGGCCCCGGAGCTCCGATGACAGGGTTGCTGAGGCTGTTCATTCACTACCTCCCTTTACGCATCCACAAGTGGATTTAATGGACCCGGGCCCTGGAAAATCTGGTGAGAAAAAGTGCCCCATGAGTCCCCCTTGCAGCACTTGGAGCAAGTTTATGTCAACAGCACCTTCTGGGGCTAGCTCTTTTTTTACACCTAACTCCACTTAGGGTTGCTAAGCCTCCTATCTAAGGGAATCGGTCTCAGTTGGCCTCATCACCCAAGGATCCATCTATTACTCTGAGCTGTTGCTGTGTCTGTGTGCTTATCGAACTGGCCAACATGAAAGCACCATTAGCGGCTCTGTTCATGGGTGTGACAGAGGCTAGAGGGGAAGGAGGGGCTCCTAGAATTGGAGTCAACTTATTTGGGGCTGGGCAGGGAGGCCCGGTCCCAACTGATGGCACAGTGCTACATTCCTGACTCCCCTCTTCTGGGGGGACAAACCAGGCTCTGACAAAGGGGTTTACCCCATACAGTCCTGTCTGTCCCCTGCTTCTGTGGTCAGGTCTACCCCATCTATTCCACCTCTGAGGAGTAAACCAGGGGTGACTCTCCCACCACTGTCACCCTCATGGAGGGCACCCTCAGCCTTGGGGGCCAACCCCCCCAACCTTGTGGCTCCCCATTGGGAGAGTACAGCATAATGTGTGCCTGGTGGAGATGGGGAAAAATGCCTCATTCTGCAGCCAAGGGGTTTTTTTGTCTGTGGACCACGCACATGAAGTCTGCAGTAGCTCCAACGTGCTTCTCCATGGTGTCCCAAAGTTACCAATTGCCACTAGAGAACCAAGGGATGCCCTCCGAAACAAATGCCTTCATTGGTTGCAGGCTGTGGGGGAATGTGGGTTTGTGTCAAGGGGCTCTATGTTGAAGTACACTAGACTGTCCAAACCTGGACCCAATACGGACATTGTCAAAGTGGTCTTCGGGGATGTCGATATGGAAATGGTTGTCATCGAAAGATGCAATGGCCCTGGGTGGTCCAGGAAAAGTGGTATTACAGTTGGTTCTTGTTATGTCCCTGCCCCTGTGTAGCCCATAAGAGACTATTCTGGTAACAGTCAACTCTCAGAGGCGTTAGGGGCGGTTCCAGAAGTAGGGGGAGGGTGGATTTTTTGTTTACTGGATGATAGTTCTGCTCTGCGGCACTCATGAAAGGAGTGGACCTCTTGTTTATGATTTTGTTGTTTCCTTTACTGAAATGATTATTGTAATTATGCACTAATATTGTTATTTTAGGATGTGCTTTGATGGCCTTTTTTGGCTCAATAAAGTTCTTTGATTGATTGATTGATTGAAAATGCAATTTGGGCGGGGCGAGAGGAAACCAACTTTCAGGCAGAAACCTCTCTGAAGGCCCAAATTAACAAGTATTAACCAGATGAATTGGAAGAGGGTGTGATGGAGCTAATGGACCTAACAGTATATGAAGATGTTGTTACACCTATGAATGATGAAGATTTGAGAGTGGTTCAGGTCCTATCTTCCCAAGAGACAGAGGAACAAAGACCTTCCACTCTACGGAATCCTAACATCTTTCCACCATTTCTCACCTTATCAGAAAGAAGAGAAAAGCTAAGGTCCGAGACTGGTCCCGATACATGCCCCCCGTCTCAGTCCATCTTAATGATATAACTGCTTATGAAGTCAAAACAAGATCGACTTCTCAACACGTCAAAAGAAAATAGGGTTGGACAGCTCTATCCAATGTCAGATGGATCATAAGAGACCAAACCATAAGGAAGTAAATAGAGTGGAGATAACTGGGACCAGAGCTTAACAATTACATTGGAAAGAATGTTGAGAGCCGATGATGGTCCGATATTAAACAGATCTAACACAATGACTCTCCGACATCACATTCCAAAATTAAGGGTGGTTAATACCAACAACATTAAGATCATCAGCTTCCCAGATGAAAGAGTTAATGATAAAGTAAATGTATTCATGAGCCCTGCTGACTTGATTGTGTCAATGCTGGATGCAAGCAATGAACTTCAAGCTTTGGGCTTTGATCTGAGTAGAAGATCTAATGCAAGTAAACGATGGCCAGAAAGGACATTGAGTTCAAGAAATAACACAAGGAATTGATTAATAGAAAAGACAATAATGACCAACACCAATTCAAGGGAACCTAAGGGCCATCATTCTACCGGGATTTGCCATACACCTAGGAGAACCAGCAACATAGAAAATTTGACTCCACCACTGACAGAGAAAGGAAAATGTGCCTCAAGTCAGATCAAGATTACTGTATGACGAAGGGAGGTGGAGGAAAATGTAATGAAGAACAAGACCCACATCCAACTGAATACCATTCCATTACAAGATCAAACTTCTTGGAGCTGGCTGGCGGGTGCCTTAGTCGTCAAATCCCATGGTTGGAGCTAGAAGAAAGAGAGACCAAGAAACCTGGAAATTGGGAGCTGGAACACTCAAGGATTTTGACATTTGTTTAATGAGTTGTCGCCAGTAATATCAAAATTGGGCATACTATGCATCCAGGAATCTTGGTTAAACGAGCCTCCAATGTTTGAAGGTTACGGGGTGCATTTAAATTTGGCTAAAGGAGGAATAACCAGTAGACTACCTTCCGTCCTCCTAGCATTGATAAGAAACTGACTTAAACTTTGAAAGTCATGCAGACTATCAATCCAAAGACGTGTATACAGATCTTACTTATTCGACTGAATTAAAAGGCACAGAATGATGATGCATTTTTGCTCCTACTTAATTTGTATTGGAACCCCGGTGCCCAGGAGGGAGCTACATTCGTTGACCTAGTTACTGACTGTATTGACGAAATGTCTGCGGAATACTTGAACATTCATCAGGTGATCTGTGACGATCTCAAATCAAACTGCCTTTTAGGAAGGCAGGGGATACCAGAAGTAAAAATTGGAGAAAAAGAACCAAAGAATCGTTGTGGTCACGAATGGATGGAAGAAATGGAGATGAGGGTGATCAATCTCCTCAATGGAAACATCAAGGAGACATCCCAGCTCCAGCCACATGGAAATCCGGAACAAGGAAAGCCACATTAGATTATTTTTTTTGTGTGAGAAAATCTTCTTCCAGGCATTAGTTCCTTAATTGTCCAGCAGGTATCTTACAGTGAGCACGACCCAATAATAGTGACCACCTCAGGAATGATTTAAGAACATTTACAAAGATGGAAGGAATGGGTAGAAGTAGAAAGAGGACTAAATAGACTCTGTCTATTGCCCAACAGTGTTCCTCTAATAATAAAAGATCTACTGGTGTGGCAAAACTATGAGCCAGAAGAGGTTGAGTATGACAAAATTCTGCTAGCTTTCAGAGAACTTAAATACAAAAAGCAAAAGCCATGTCATAAACCAATCCATGTTTATGATAAGGAGATAGACTCTCAAAAGAAGCTCCTCACAAAAGACCTTCGAAAGCTGCAAAATTCAGAACTAATTCATGAAAAGGAACTTCTGAGTAAAAGGAAGCAAACATGTAACAACTGGTTAAGACAGCACAAAGCCAGGATTCTTCAAAGAGATGCTGAAGTCATGCTAAAATCACTCAACAATACTAATAGTATGAACCTCTGGCAGCTTCTGAATGACAGAGGGAGATCGGCCGGCTCATATTTATTAAATCCTATACCAGATGATACATGGGTACAGCATTTCGGGAACTTGTTTGAAGCAAATAAAAATCCAACTACTTCATATAGGGAAGAGATACCTTCCCAGAGTTGGAACATCAAATTAGATAGGGAGGCGATTGTATTGCTTATAAAAAAAGCAAGTCGGTCTCAAGCTCCTGGGCCGGACAGCATTTCCAACGCCACCCTGAAAGCTGCCCCGGAACTGTGGCCAAACATTTCCCAAATCCTTTTCAGAAGATTAATGTATAAGGGAAAAATCCCCAAATCTTGGCAGGTGGTGATAGTGGTCCCGATATTTAAAAAAGGAGACCGCCTACTACCAATTAATTATAGACCAATCACACTACTCGATGTCCTGGGACTTCCCGATGATCCTCTTAAAGTGATTGAAGGAGTGGATTATGGTGACAAGGAACTTTAATAGTAGACATGCAGGCATTGTTAAAGAGGTACGATGCAACCTAAATATACTATTACTCCGTCTCCTTAAACTTCGAGCTTGACACAATAAAAGGAAAAACTATATGGCATGTATACATTTGGAACAAGCGTTTGACTGCATAGACCACAATTTATTATGGAAGAAATTAAAATCTAAATGTTGCCCCAAGGATTTGCTGTCTGTCATTAAAGATCTATACTCGATGACAAATATGCAGATTAAGTTGGACCCACAGGTGAGCCTAACAAGGAAAATTGATGCCGCAAAGGGGTTAAAACAGGGATGCCCACTTGCCCCTACTCTGTTCAACATTTTTATTCAAGATATGAAAAGGGATTTGGGAGACAAAACAACATTCCCACCTAAAATCAATGGAATAGAGGTTAGTTGGCTACTATACGTCGACAACTTGGTACTTCTGGTTCAGACTTAGATTGGTCTGCAGAGAAAACTGAATATCCTTCAGAACTATGTGGGCAAAAATAGCATGAAAAGTAATGCTGCCAAATCTAAGATAATGGTATTTGGTGCAGTGAGAGGAAGTTAGAAGCAAAAACAGAGTTGGCTGTTAGATGGGAAGTGCTTGGGTGCATCAAAGGAGACAAAATATCTGGGAAAGATGTTAAGTGTGGCAAAAGGAGAGAATGCATGGATTGACTGCCTAAAGAGGAAAGTTAAATATCTTACTGCACAGGGAAGGGCGCTTGATCGAAGGTATGGGAAATTCTCCCCTCAACTGATTATAACTTTCTACTTTCAAAAGATGTCACCAGTACTTATGTTTCAGGCAGAGGCTTGTCTGGGTCTCAGCTGGGAATTGTGAGACTACCTGGAAGGTTTCTTTTGGAAACAAATTCTACATCTGCTGAAGGCCATTCCGGTTGCAATCATTTGACATGAATTGGGGCTACCATTATTATATGTCAAAGTAGCGTGGAATGAGCTATCACTATTTAGGAAACCAGAGTCAACAAATAGCCCCCCACAATTTGTAGCGATTAAGATCAACGATTCATGTATGATTGACTGGGCACTAAACCAGTGAAGGAACTACTGTGTAACACTACCCCAGAACCTACATCAATTGAAACCCTATGCAAAAGTCCAATGAACGTAAAAAGGATCTTATGGGCAGATGATTGGCACAAAAAGGAAAAGAAAAGAGCAACTTCCGTTACGCATACATTCTCTCCAAAAAAACTATGGACCACTCAAGGTCATCCCAGGTTACATAAAAAACATTCCAAATAATAAGCAGTGAGATTTGTTACTGAGATTCAGGCTGAATGTACTCCACAATAAAACAACTCTAATGAGGTTTGATTGGGAACAAGTAAATGATAAATGCCACTTGTGTTACTCTCAGAGCGAAACTTTGGTGGGAACTTGTGTATAGTGGGAAAAATCAGAGAATTGTAGAGCTAGTAGCCACCTATAAGTATATCTTAATATGTACGTGTAGTGATTTGCATAGCTTAATACAAAAATCAGGTCAACAGTTACTGGGGCAAATATATTGGTAATCAATATTATGGCTAAAGTGATAATGAGACACCTTTCTTCTAGAACAACCTGGAAACTAGCAATTGTAATGTCACAGGCTCTTTAATCAGAATGGAAATGCCATCTTTCCTTCCTACTGCAGGAGCTGCAATGACAGTGGCCGCCTATTCCCACTGCAATATAACATGGTGAAATGCGCATGAGTGCGGTTCTTGTAACAGACCAAAGTCACATAACTCCCTTCACAGATGTGCCAATTCCAGGGCCCTTTTTAATTTGGTTTCTAAGACGCTGATTCTTCGATGTCATACATTTAAAGATAGACCTTGAATAGGAAGGAACACGCTTTATAAAATCCTGTATAAAACATGTACTTCGAAAACACTTACTTATTACTACTACTATTATGAACTAAGCATTGAAAGAATCAATTGGAAAACATAAAAAGGGAGGTAGCTTGTCACTTTCTTAGTTTCCTATTGGTCAAGGATCACCAACGAGTATGTGTACACTCCTCGTCTATCTGATTGCAGTAATGAGCCTTCTGGACAGTAATATTTGATGCACCACACTTGGGATGCTCTCCATCTCAAATGGGATCTCACAGAGACTTTCTTTACTGTGGCTGCATATATATTATCATTCTAAAAGATTCTAAGGGCATGATTTACAAACGCGTTCTTCAATGTTGCAATCCCATTGGAACATGTTTTGTAATTCAAGCCAATTGTGTATTCAGACCTGAGCATTTGCTCAGGCATCCTTACCTGAGTGTGGGTTAGGCTTCCCGTTCTCTCTATTCTCCAGTACAACATTTGGTCGACATTTAAAAAAAACGTATTTAAAGCTTTCAGTTTCTAGTGTTGAACAAATCATATTCTGCATTTGCGTTATGAAACACACCTGAATTTTCTCAGCCTCCAAAATAAAACCAAACGGGCTATGCATTTCACCAGAAAAGTATAATGAAGTGTCCCGTTCGCTCATTGACGTGGACTTTGGCTAAATGTATCGTATCTCTAAATGATACATTTATTTTTATTAATCAGCTTTTCAAACTTTTTTTTTCTTTGCACTCCTCTTTTTTAATGTACTTTTTTGAGGATTAGGGACTTGATCTCCATTCATTGACTCCACTTAATAGATATTTCTTCACTGTTTCACTTCAAATGGTGACAATTCATGTTTTACTTGCACCAGTTTTGTCCGATAAAACAGGACATTCTCAAACTATTCGAAAATAAATTGTTTTTGATAATTTTCAAATCAATTGTGAAGTGATGCCCCCCCTGGAGTCTGCCTGTGCAAAAGACCCTGCTCAAGCAAATTCTTGCCACCCACAGAAATTCAGTCAAGGGAGCATGAAGGGGACGTGGAATGCACATCACCGGCGCATCCCCAATTCCACGCCAGGATGCACTCCCTCTCTGACACCATTCCTCTGCATCTGACTTGGCCTGTTCCCAGGCACACGGAAATGACAGTTGCAAACATGAATCTTGACAAGGCCTTTTATGACTTTGTTGTATTAACATATGCACCCCTGAAAGAACACTTGTTATGTAAAAATGCTATGAACTGTGACTGGACTTTGTAAGTCCTTTATTGATAATCTACACACAGCACCTACCTAAGTGGAAGCCAGATTCCTGTCCTCTTCTCATTGGGGGAAGGTATTGAATGCCTATTTCATTGTTGGGTGTGCACGCAACTACACTTAAACATTGATGGAACAGCTGCCAGCGTATGCTTTGCACCCACAGGCAGTCTTTCCCACTACATGCAGAGCCCTTCAATTAAGAGAGTCTTTGTGGAGAAGTTGTGGGGCACAATGGAGGAGGACATGTCCCTCTTCCTCGTCGTAGTACTTAATCTATGAAGGAACCCCACCCCCTGACAGAACCCTTTCCCATTTCTTTATGTTAGATCCTCCCTCTAATAGATCATGGTGTAAAGAACCTGACTTGCCACATAATCCCCATATTTTGCTTTCTGTTCTTCTGGGCAGTGGACCCTGGCAAGGTCAACTGGGCTGGTCCCTTGTTCCCTGAGGGTTTGAGCCTGCTGCTGGGCATTGTATGTCTAAGAACGCTATTTTGGTATTTTCTGCTCAGTCTATGTTCGGATTAGAAGTTGGGAGAGCAGGGCAGCCCCAGGCCATGTGAGCATGGGGCAGCCACGAATCTCTGCTGTGCTTAGGTGCCACAGGTGTCCAGGTATATCGGTGGCTGATGAAGAATGATGTGCTTTCTGTCCATCCAGAATTCTTGATCTTGATGCAGTGCTTTGTGGATCTATGAATGTTGTTTTGTGATTTTCCCTCAGTCCCTGCTGGCCTTGGACATTGGGAGGGGAGGGTTTCTCAGACCTAGTGAGTATGGGCAACCTCCAGAGTCTATGATGGGATGGGCAATAATGGTGGCTTGGCTTGTGGGTGGCTGTGAATGGCTCAACCCTGCTCCTGCAAAAGGGGGAGTCACTGAGATTGAACAACAGAAGTCAACAGTATTTGGGGTCAAATGCTTTGGCCATGACTTAAGGCGGAAGCATTGCATAAGGATGTGTTGAATGAAGACACCCTTTCAAGAAGTCTTGAGGTCACAGTGAGAAGAAGAGCATTGGACCACAGTCAAGGTGTTTTTCTTTTTAGTCGCCACAATTCTGGGTATGCAGTCTGGTGGTTCTCCACCTCTTGCAGTGAATCGTATCAAAGCCAAGAAGACAAGCTGCTTGTGTTGCTCATTCTCCTGTCCCCCCTCTGTTAAAGGAAGGAGCACGCCATGCAAAATGAAGGGGGATCCTAGCAAGATACAGAACTTGTACATCTCCGGAGGTTTTGCTAGTACTGCCTGTCCTTGTGAACAAACAATTTCACTGGTTATTTTGCAAACCCGGGGATGTCAGCAGCTGAAAGTAATTGGTGAACTGTTGGAGAAACTAGGCTCACAAATCAATTCCGGGTAATAGTAAGCAGGGGTGATTTATTAATTGGCATGCAAATCAAAGGTACAGTGAATCTTGTCTCTAATTAGTACCCTGTATAGATCATTGTTCACCTGACCAGGGAAGAATTGTGAATGCTACCACTAGGCCTTCTGGCACACTTTTCCTACCTGTGTGGATTGGTTGTAGAGGTGCACTCGTCAATTACTTAATAGAGTTGGAGAGATTAACTAATTAACTCAAAATTCTGGGTGCTCCCTATTGGATTTGTGCTACCAGATCAAATGTGACTAGGACAGAGAAGTGGTATCTCAACAAACATTGAGATACAAATAGGTGCACAATCCAAAGATTGCAAGTGTGATTCTTGAAACAATACATTTACAGAAAGTCACTTAATTTCAAAATACAATATATTTCCAAAATTAAAATACAATGTTACTTCACAAAAGATTGTAAACCATACACATTCAAATTTTCAAAAAATATTTTCAAAAACAGTACACACATAAAATAATCAAATAGAAATGTTTTCAATCACATTAGGTATCTGTTAAAACAACAGATTAATGCACTGAAAGTAAAAAGAGCAGTAATCAATAGTTCTTGATTTACCTTCATAAGGTTATCTCGATATCTGGAAAAGGAGTTGTTCTAGGTATCAGTTTTAGATGTACTCCACTAGTCTAATATTACGCGTTTTGGGCGATGCACCCTTCTTCAGGTATTGATATTGTAGAAATTCTTCCTAAAGGATTAACAGAAATATATAATTTTAAGTTAGAATGATTTGGATTATTTTTCATTAATTAAATTATGTCAAAGAAATTCATCACGTCTAAAGTTCCTGAGGAAAGGTTCTGTACACTAACCTGTGTCTTCTAATCAGACAATTTAGAGGTATTGGTTGTTTAACTGCCGAGAATATGGGTAAACTCCTAAAAGCAAGAGTAAAGGAGATTGGAGGGTAAGTGGCTGCAACCACCCTATATGCAATGCATTTAGCTAAGACGTGTGGTGTCCCGCACAGTAAACAGATTTTCGTGAGGACCAGGTAAATTAGGTAGTCACATCTAAAGTTAATAGTGGAGACTCACCTCTAGTGTGAGTCCTTCGTTGTTGAAATAATAAGTGAAACGAGGTCCCTACTGAAGGCCAACTTGTGGGTCTCCTTTTGTTTAAACACATTCACTGAAATAATACATATGTTGCGATCATTTCTCTGACTTACAGTGCTATCTGAATATAGGTATCTTATATAATATAATATAATTAGTACCTGTTAGCGAATCGACTTGCTCCAAGTGAACCCGCTTCGTGGTATGTTTAGGCAGAGTGTAATGATCGTCAGTCCGCACTGGTCGGATACTGTTTGTCAATTCAGCAATTTAATTAGTTCCCTGTGAAAAAAACCCAGATAGATATTTGGTAGGCAGAATTGTATGCAGTACCCTTTGGGAACACCACACACAATTAAGACTACAAGTGACAGTACAAATTCACCTTTTGTACAAGCCTGTACTACACAGTAAAGTGGTAGTGATGGCTGAGCAGCCAGACTTATCTCAAGAGCAAGTGAGCAGTATAAATGTTTACACATTTAAAAGGATAAGGATAAGTATAAAAGGACAGCAATTACTATGATTCAAACAAACACTGACTCAAGGTTTCTGAGTCAGTTATATAACATCTCACTAAAGTAAAGCAGTTAAAAATCACACTCTTAATACACCACACCACACCACTCCCAAGAGATTCTGGACAGGTTAAACTCAAAATGAAGTATGAGCAAAATGGTACTCCAGTAATTTAAAAAGGGAGGGAAAGACACAGTTAGGTAAAAATTGAGCAGCACCAACAGGTAAGTAAGCAGGGCAATCTAGAAAGAGGAACTACAGTTATTGAATCAAATCAAAAAGGCTTAGGGCCAAAGTCAATAGGACAAAAGTCTTTTGCTGAAGATCACACAGTTTAGGGTAGTTCGCGGTTAAGTCTTTGCCAAGGGTTCCAGATCAAGTGGGTCAGCAAAAAAGTTAGTTTAAAGAGTAGAGAAGGACAAGCCCTCGGATTGCCGAAAGGTTTCACACACCTTCACCACGGCTGAACGAAACTAACAACCGGATTTGCATAGTACCTTTAAATGGAGAAGAAGCTATAGCTGAGGCGGACGTTCCTGTCAGTTCCGGCAGGCACATGGTTCCTGAAGCGGCAGTTGGACTGACATGAAGTAGGAAGACTGGAGGGTCCTGCACTGCCCAGGGAAGAAACCAGCAGCAGAACAAAGCAACAAATAAAAGGTGCACTCCTTAAAACCCAAGCAGAGTCCGACCTTCCTGGCTATCCGGTTAACTGTAGCTATGTACAGCAAATTCGACCAGAGGAGGGAGTCCTGGCTTGCAATTTTGGCGAACTGGTTGGTCCTACCAGCTCAGGGGAAGAAGATTCCTGGTAGATCTTCTCTATTGTTGGAGCTTGAAGATTCGTACCAGCAGCATGGCTTCACCAGGCGGTTCAGTCGTTGTAGGGGTCCTATTCTGTCAGCTCCTCGTCGGTTCTTTTGTTCCAGTGGCGACTCTGCCTTTCCAATCCCAGAGACCTGCTTTTTATGCAGTTTTCCTCCATTCACACAGCCTGGCTGTCAATCACACAGCAAGGTGGCTGTCCCGCCAAGACAGTCACCCCAGCCAATCAAACAGGAGTGTGACTTGGGTTGCCAAGGGAACCAATGGCAGGGGTGCTAAAACCCCTCCCTCACATCCAGCCTACCCAGACTTTCAGACGCCTAAGGAGGGCTTCTGTGGAGAAGCCCGCAAAAAGACAGTGAACAAAGGAACCAGACCTGGTTTGGGGCACAGAGTAAAACACGAGAAAGACATTTTCAAAAAGAAACTGTATAAAAACATATATGGTCTAGCGGTTTTAAGTTCAAGGCTACCAAGATAGCCTAAAAGAATACCAAGGTTATTTAAGATAACCGCAGTAGGAAAAATAGGGTAGTTATCACTGCCACGAGCCAAGTCTTGATGAAAAGGGAGCGAAACAATGCTCCAAGAGAAACAGACAAAAAGGGATAAGTATTAAGCCTTTCCAGTACTCTATGTAAGATAGGGTGTACTGGGTCTGTGGATTTTAAATGACTAATAAAGTTAATGGCAACTTTACAAGTTCTGGGAGACAGTAGTCAGTCCCAGAAAATGGAGTCTGAGATTGGGAAGTCTAAAAGACAACCCTGTGCCACTGCACTGAAGGTGCTGTGTAACACACAATAAAAAGATGAAGGCTATGGAGTAGGTGAGGCTCCACAGTCTAATGACAGAAAGAATGTCAAATACACACAGCAAAACACATGTAAGAGTGGGAAAAAAGGCTCACACTCTTACAAGGTGAAAAAAATAAATCCTAGAAATCCAGCAAAGCTGCTGAGGGACTCAATAGGTAAGGTAAATTAGCCATTCTGGAGAATTCTCCCTAACAGTATTCAAATACTACCACATGTAGTTGCACGTAATATAGTCATTACTTTATACGTGGTCCTAAAGGGACTTGGATATTAATTGCTAAGCTGAAAAGCAAAGGGTTGACATTGTTGTCCAAATCACAAGTAGTTTGTCTTTTTTTTATCATCCAGCACTAAAGGTTAGAGTGTACTCAACTTCCTTATACGTTGTACTGTGAACGTTGAAGTAACACAGTACGTGTCAGTAATACATTTAGTAACACTACATTTTTTTTATAAATTTTCCTTCTATGTTAGCAATGGGTTATAATACCAGTTAACCTACTTCTTTGTGTGCCTCTACTCCTGGTCTGATTAATCCCTTCCTGCTCATTCCCACAAAACAGTGCAGGTCGGTCAACTAATTTGTATTTGTATTTGTTTTATTTATAAGGCGCTCCCTCAGGCCCGGAGGCATCAGGGCGCAACTTGGACAGGGTTACATAACGAGCATACATATATTCAAACTATAGGTACAGTGCAAAGTATTCAGAACATACAGCTATATTCATCAATTACAAAGTAGAGATTAGAGCAGGCACATTACTGTTACGCTCACCTGGTTCCCACGGGGGCGTCGACCGGAACTGGGCCGCTGTTGTTTCCACCAGCGTGACGTGTAGCGCCGAGATGACTGACGGGACTGGCCCGCTCAGCCTAGTTTGTCGGGCTCGCAAGAATATTCTTCTGCAAAGGAGAAGAGGAATTAACCACCCGTGGAATTGAGTGTCAACCCGCCTTCCCCACTCCCGTTGTCTTCCCACAGATCACTCTTTATGTCCCCTCCTTAGTCTCACCTGATGGTTTGGAAGGATGAGCTCTCCATCCTGCGTCGACCGCAGGGGCGCGTTGATGACCAGTTACTTCACAGTGGTAGAGGAATTGGTGAGTTCCAGTATTGACTCTAAAGTCCAATTGTTCATAAGAGTTCAAATGTCTGATCTTCACTCTGTCCGATTCCTTGCAGGTTGCCGATTAATCCACTCGAAGATTTCCAAATGGCACTTGGTAAGATTCAGGTAAGTCTATTGCGGTTTTCCCCTTAGGGGCCGGGGTCCAGCGATGAAGCAGAGTTGACTGTGCCGACCCGAGATGAGGTGAGACCCCCGTGGTAAATCAGGTAAGTTTTGTGGGGGGTAACTGGTATTGTCTTTGCTTTCTCCCCTTAGGGGCCGGGGTATGGCGTTGAAGCAGAGTTGACTGTGCCGACCCGAGATGAGGTGAGTACCTCCCGTGGTAAATCAGGTAAGTCCTTGGGGGTAGCTTGTATAGCCTTAGAGAGTCCCCTTGCTCACCTTGCTGTCTTTGTCTCCTTAGGTGTCGGAGGGCGGCCGCGAGATGGAGATAGCATGATGGAATGCTGAAGTACCGCCAAGCAGGTGAGTTCAGCGCGGCGCCGTAGGAATGCGAAGCAATGCTTCAAAGACTTCTGTCTTTCAGTTCCGTGGCAAAATGGATCAGGATTCAGGTAAGGATTAAAGTTAAAACTCCTGTTCTAACCTTTATCCTTCTTTTCTTCTTGTTGACTGGAGCTGCTGAAAACACGGTGAGCGTTACGCTGCAGCAAGCAGAATAACGCAAAGCATGTGTGGCTGTCTGGGCGTGGTTTAAATAGTCTTGGAAGAAGATCCAGGTACGTATTCTTCCACAGCCCCACCCAAGTAACAAAATAGTCCCTTCAGTAAAATAGTCCCTCCTAAACCTCATTTGGCTTGAGTCTTCATGCAGCATGGTCTGCCTCAGGTGAGTATGCAGCATGGTCTGCTTCAGGTAAGTTATCAATAATGAGCCTGGCGCCCATGGCGCCAGGACTGACTTTATCTTTATGAGCCTGGCGCCATAGGCGCCAGGACTGCACCCAAACAGCCCCTAACTGGGGCTTTTGGGCATGCTCCAAGTGGCATGATGCCTGCTTCCGGGGCTGAGGGGCCTGGTCTGGTCTTCCGGGGGCAGGCATCATGACAATTACAGGCACGTAGAAAGTCCAAGTTTCATGGCTGATTGAAGAGCCAGGCTTTTGTTTTTGGCCTTGAAGGCACTAAGTTCGCTTTATGGAGACTAGACTATCACAGTATGTTAGCGACCACCATCTTGTAATAAAAAATGGCTACCAAGTAATTTTGATGTTGTTCATGCGGTAATCCTACGTATTAGAAACAGATTAATCAAACGCCTATTCTGATTAGTTTGTCCAGAGGCAGGGGATTCATTTTGCCAGATCTGCTCCAAATCAAACCTATATTGTTCATGTCAACAATACTTTTGTGATCGCATTTATAATGACTCAGGTTTGAAGTAAAACAGTGAAATGCAGCAGTTTGATAATTCACAGTATAATGGTGGATCTGAGGTAATCTGAGCGCTATGTACAATCCATATTTTCACAACCTCATAGACATTACAGAAATAATTGATAATATCAATTGTAGTCACCTAACTCAGACAAATATACTAGTTGATAATTTCAAAAGGAGATCAAAGAGGAAATGTCAGAGTATTTCTACCTTCACAGTATTTGATAATCCCAGTTACACTTTTATTGGCCCTGTGCCCATTCACGGAGCACCACCTCCCAATTTGGTGATAACAGAAGAATAAAAGTAAAAGGTACCAAATATTTGTAACATTGCATTTTGACATTCTTCCTTTCAATTATGCTCCACTTATACTCACATTTTTCAATTTTTCAATTATTCAGATCACAAGTAGCAATATATGTCCCATTCGAGATTCATTCCCCTACAGAGTGAGGTACCATGATGGTTAAAGTGTGACCTAGAACCATGCCCTCACTTTGTTTTACAGATGCAGCAGCAGTAGCAACAGCTCTTAAACATCTCGGCAAAGCGCATGCAACAGGATCAAGTGTGGTGAAAAATAACTGCACAGTCTATTCTTCCCCCCATGTTCCTGCATTAACACAATGAAAGCACATCCATCACGTTCATGCACATACAATTCGAAGGCCTTATCATAATTTGGTGTGTCCAAAACCGGTGCTGAATACAGTGCAGTCTTGAGCAGATCAAAAGCTTTCTGCTGTTCCAAGTTCCACTGTAGTGGCAAAGAAATGCCCTTCTTTGTCAATGCCAGCATTGCTTTTGTCACTAGTGAAAAGTTTGGGATCCACTGTCTACAGTAAAAAGCCATTCCTATCAAGGCTCTGACTTCCTTCTGTGTATTTGGGACAGTCATGACAGAAATGCTTTTAATTTGTTCAGGTGTCAATCTTCTTCCCTCCTTTGACAGGAGATAGCCTAAATAGGTGACCTCCTGTCGACAATATTGAAACTTTTTCAATGACGCTTTATGCACATGCTTTGCTAGATGAATAAGCAATAACACAGTGCCTTCCTTGCAAGCACTTTCTGAGTCTGCAGCTAGGAGAAGGTTGTCGACGTGTTGCAGCAATGTACAAGCAGAAGGCAACTCAAGTGTATTGAGCTGATCTTTCAAAGCCCTACTATAAATGCTCGGGCTCTCCGTGTACCCTTGTGGTGCACGGGTAAATGTAAACGAATGGCCCCTAGGGTGAACATGATCAAATATCTACTATCCACGTGTATGGGAATGCTAAAGAAGGCATTCTTAAGATTCACCACACTGAAATGAGTAGCAGAAGCTGGAATCATTGTTCGTATTGTTGTTACATCAGGCACAACTGGAAATTGTGGAGCAACAATCTTAATGATATCGCGCAAATCGATAATGAAACGGTACAGAATTGCTTTAACCCCTTTCTTATACACTGGTAAAATCGGGCTATTACACAAACGTCCTGCAATTTCTTTGATTACTCCACGATGTACAAAGTCGGAAACTATACACTTCAAAGCTTGCTCACCATGAACTGAAATCTTGTATTGTGGAATTTGTAGCAACTTGTCTCCTGGTTTCAAAACAATTTTAACAGGCTCAATTGGCAAAATACCAACATCATTGTCGCCAACCGCCCATAAACACGCCGAAACTGCACTAAATTCTGGCTGCAAAAGTCTAGTCAAAAACTGTGAGGCAGAAAATTGCTGGGTGAAATCGTCAAACGCACTCCATCTGAAGAACAATGAATTACCGCATTTAATTCCTTCAACAGATTCAACCCCAACAAATTCTCTCCACAGTTAATTGTTAGAAGAAGCAGACAGTGATCCGTGAATGGCCCCAGTGAAATTGGTACTGGAAGCGAAACCGGACTAACCACTGGCGTGCCAGAAAACCGTACAGAAACTTTATTCTGCCCTAACAGTGGGACTCTGGAACCTGTGAATGATCAATGGAACACTTCTGTGCTCCTGTGTCTATCAAAAATAGATGCTTCCTATTCCCCACATCATCTCAACGTAGGGACCTTTCTGATTAATGGGAATAGGTGTTGGTTCCAGACCCTGCTTCGGGCTGTCCTAACGAAACAATATATCATCAAAGACAAAATCTTCAGAAAGATAGGTAGTTGAAGGATTATCAAAAATATTTCTGCTATCTACACTAGGCTGCTGATTATCTTGCGAAAATGGCTGAACATTTTGAGCGAACTGGCTTCTACCAGGACCCCCTAACCCAGGGCGTCCTCTGGATCGTCTACCCATGACGCCATATGTGTTAATCGACCATTGCTGAAGGATCGGGCATTGTGCTCGCCAATGACTCTCTTGTCTGCAATAAGCACATTGGTTTGCATGTACAGGACCCAACAGCGCATTACTTTGTAGAACGAATTGACCTCGGAACTGTGTACTTCCACCTGTAGGCCCTCTGACCATCTGTTGCAATAATACCTTGGTTTTTAGATCTCCCCTTTTCTTTTTGATCCTTTCTTTTTTATTATTGACTATATTCTCGTAATACTGAGACATATGCAATACTTCAGACTGTGATTTAGCTTGCCAAGCACTCTCGGAAGTCATAATTTGTGACTGGATATCAGGCAACAAACCACGCACAAACTTATCCACAAACAATCTTTTCCCTGACTCGGTGCTTAATTCTTGTCTGCTAAAATCTGAGAATACTTGTTCAAACTGATTAAAGAATTCATTAGCTTTCTTTTCTCCATCTAACCTAACCAAGTTAACCCACATGTCACCTAACCCTGCTGGATCATCTACAGTCCTAATCTGTTTCCATAAATCATCAGGTAGGATCACGGGAAACAACAAATCTATATCACCCAAAGTGAACACTGATGAATGCAGGACAGATTCTATTTCTTTGTAAAACCCTTTTGGATGTTTCCTTATGTCTGGAATTGACTGTCTAATAGTATTCACTTCCTGCCTTGAGAACGGGACGTGAACAAACTGCGATACATAGTGAGCTTCAACATTGATGGCTGCTGCCCCTTTTGTGACATTAGCCAGAATCTCAACTTTAGGATCGAATGTCGGAGGAACCTCTCTCATAGGCAGCTGAGAAGTAGGCAACTCCAAATATTTACTAAGCAACAGAGCCAAATTGAGCACTAAAGAGGTGGAAGCAGTATCAGAAGCAAAAGCTCTCTTATAAATATTCAATAATTTTGCGGGACAACAAACCTTTTTCTTTATACATTCATCCTGTATGTATTCTACCATTACCTGTAACACTTTCCTTTGCATTTCTGGAGTATACTGACTATAAGTATCATATATTTCTACGGGAGATATCGACATGTCTGAAATCCACAAAAGTGCATCCCTTGTGCAAATTCACGTTTCTTCACTCGTTGATATACAAGGAGGAAGGAACCGTTTCTGCACGTAAAAAGCGTCCAAGCTACCACCATCTATTTCATCATTCTGTAACCATTCTAACTCTCTTCTAAAAAAAAACCCTCTCGACATGCTCATGTACTTTCTCTGCTGTATCCCTTTAATAAGCTAAAACATTCAAATCCTTCAACCCTTGTGGGACATCTGTGTCCATCAATCTATTCTACATTACAGCCAAATGTATCCCTATCCCCTCAATAAAGCCATTCTGATCGGGAATACTTTCTAGATTAAGGAGTGTAGCTAAGAAAGTAGATGTTTCACCTTTCTCTATGCAATGCTTAGCCCATGCATTCAAATGTCTCCTCTTCTCTTTGGAAACTGTGTTCTGCGTTACAACTTTTGATTCAGAACTCGCCCCTTTTTCAGCTACAAGCAGAGCAGAACCGCTTGGGAAAGAGAGAGTAGACAAATCCTGTACAACAGGTAGTGGAGACACTATTACTGGCAACAAAGACGGATTTACTGGAAAAGTAACAGTCGGTAAAGGTGAAGGCACAGGCAGAGGAACAGCAACAGGAAGAAGAGCAATAAGTGGCAGCGGAGGAGCAATAGGAAGAACAGGAATTGCTACTGGAGGAGGAGCGACAGCAGGAAGAGGTACATAAGGAGGTGGTGCAGTGGCACCAGGCCTATGTTCATTTAAGAGTTTATCAATTACCTCATCTGAGGCACGAAAATCTTTAAACAGATATATTTTCTATATACCAAGTTGAAAACCCCTATCCATGTTTCTAACAGATTCTGACTGTTTTTGTTGATCATACAATAATGCCTTTTCTGAATTGGACATATAACGACGTGCATGCTTCTCTTTACTCTTAAGTTGCTGCACAGCTTCCTTTTTCCAATGTTCTATTACATCAAATGCTGCAGGTCTATTTTTTTCTTTAACAATGTGGATTCTAAATACTCTTTTCGGGCAAGCTCAAAACTACCATTGACTGGCCACTGAAGTTCGGAAGTATGTCTCGTTTGTCTGTGCCAAATATTGTTGAATATTATACTACCAATGCCGTACTTACAGTACATAGTACATGCCAGCGACCCCTCCGTTGGTGGCGGTCAGCCAAATTCCAAAGATTGTCTGTCTCTGCAGAATAATCCCCTGAAACAGGCAGACAATTTCGCAGGCATGTCAGATTACTGGTGTTACCTGGCATCGTTTGTGCTCACGAGTACAAATCTACAACCAAATATCAGGATACTTAGGAATCGGGGCACAACTCACCTGATTCAAAGGACAAAGGGAGGTCAGATCGGATTACAAAGGACAAAAGACCCTCGTGGTTGGTGATTTCAGCAAAACTGCCCGCCTCGATTTATGGACCCTCATCAAGATGCCGTCTCAGACCGCATGCTCACCGTCCTTGGATCGGATCGTGCAGTACTGTTGAGGTGTCACATCTCATCCAAAAGGGGCCCCCTTTTTCTCACCATCTGATTCCGGTCTGATAGTCGTGTCTACTCTTCAATGAGGTGGCATCAATCTTGAGGGTCCATATCCGGCCGCCATCTAGCCATCTAAAAGAACAAAGAAATTTTGAGGCTGCGTACCACAAAGGAAATATACCAATCATGGGCTAAAAAGATTCACAGATCTTTTATTACTGTACAGTTTACAAAGCAAAACAGATAGCTATTTTGCTCCAACACCTTGCAGTGTGTACCAGCTGACAAAGAGAGGTGAGAGAATGCTGAACATCTAAACACTAGCGTATTTATACATTTCACACAATATTGTCCAGCCTCTCTTCATGTTAATAATTTGTGGTCTAGAGTTCGTACCTAGTTCACATACAGATTTTACAATATCATGCGAAGGATTACATAAGTTTGCATTTCCATGAAGACACAATAGTGATGTATGTTCTCGGATCCCGTGGTAAGCCTTATTCCAAGTTTCTTCACAATGTAGTTCGGCTAAAGCATACGCTCGAGGTTTGTTCTTCATTGTCCCAATGTTTATACAAGAATGAGGCTTGTGAGTGCAGACAATACTGTAATGACAGTTCATATGAAGCGCAAGGTCACTTTGCTCAGTTTAAACAGTTGGCTTTCGGACAACCTAAACATTAACAGAACTCAAAGGTTGGAAGGCTTGGCTGCAAGTCGAAAACATAGTCCACCATTTTAGAACATAGAACACACAAGTGAAAATCAAAATGGCGGATGAATCTTAAAATGGCGGCGAAGTTAACCCAAAAATCGGAACTTTGCAACGCGGTTTTCCGTGTAGCGCAAATAGGTTAGGCTAATATAAATACTAAGGAGGCACTATATAATTACCGTTTAACACATAGAGTCCAAATGCTCAATACAATAGGTCTCACTTTGTTGTAAAAGTCTTGGGAGATTACCTACCTCCCACCAAACAATATTCCCGTTTGTGCAATTCCCTTATCTGTCCTTAGTGTTCATGGACAGAAGTGATGTACTTCTGGAAAAGCATGACCTGGAAAGGGAGTTAACCTTTACCTCCAGGGTGTCTTCCAGTCTTGCCCCAAACTGCCGATAGGGGTAGATCCTCTAGCCCAGGACAATCGCTGGGTTTAATCAAAAGTCTATTGTATCATACAGTACATGCAAGATTGTTCTGCTTGACTCAGGGCTGTGGCCTTGCTCCAGTGACTCTGTGGGCTGCTGAGTCCTTATTCCTGACATGCAGGAGTCATCCAATTCATGATGAACATGCACTGGCTACAGCCAAGACGGGGGTGGCCTAATAAAAACTGTGAGAGTAAGAAAACTAAGGGGCATTTGGGTGACATGTTATCATAGTTATGGAGTGATTCTGTTTTAGGTCTTATATGTTTTCCTAAGAGGTTTCCTGGAAAGAAGCCCATTCTCTTGTTATTGTTTACCTGACATGTATTTCGTATATTTATGTGCCTATTTATTTACGTATTTGAGCAAAGTACTCCCAGAGTTCCCCTCCTTTTGCACTTTCAGTGCAACAAAACCTCAATATGTTTCATTTCTAAATGCAGCTCCTCCTTTTTGTTTACATAGGCAACATTTTTTCATGGGAACTGGGCAATATAATTAAATCATAAGCATTATTCAATGTTTATCTTAATGAGTACTTCCAATCTAAAGTAAGTGCCTGAAGTTTGGAGACCAGGTTTCGCCAAGTGCTTTTCCTGGAGAACATCTACCCTGCCCAATACGACTCAAAACAAGGGCAACCGACCTACTGATAGGACTGAGTTTAAAAGGTCACAAACTTAACACACACACCGTGGTACTTCATAGAGTAAATACTGTGACGAGGAAGAGTAGAATTAGGAGTAATGATGATTACTTATAAGTAATCAGAACATTTCCAATCCAAATTAATCTCCTCTGTCGTGTATGTGAATTGGCAGGTGAAAGCACGGCCAGCAATTCTCATTGAGTAATTGTAATCTTTATCTTGCCACTTTCATTAACATACCTTTCAGGTTCTTTCAGTAACCACCAATTTGGAGTTTGTTATGCCAGGTGGGCATACATTTTCTAAGTCCCGCATGTTTTCCAAGACGAGAAAGAAAAACGCGAGCTGTGATTTGCCTATTGATATAAACCTCGCATCACTACTCAGTTCCAAAAGAAAATATGAGGTAGAATTGTCTAAAATTCTTCTCAGGAGTTGCTCAAATCTGACAATGGAATTTTCCGTAGTTTGAGCGTGAGCTTGTGTAAATGAAATGCAAGGGTCCCAATCCAAGTAGCAGCAGTCAAACCTTTAAAAACACAATATAAATCATTGTTCGGATCACTCTCCATTCACCCTTCCAGCCTGAAATGCAGGGGAAGCATGATTGATCAGGAGCATCTTCCAAGGAGAAGGTGGGTGTGGCGGGATCATCAATCTTGAGAAGCCCCGGCTCTTTGTCTGCTGCAGCCGTAACAGGACTCATTTGTCAGATGCCGCAAAGTGCAAACCCTCTGCTATCAAAGAAATGATACAAATATGAGAGCCCTGTTTAAAATTAGCCGGGATCATCCGAGCAAGTCCCGTTTGGCCAGGTTTGTCCTTTACAGAGACTGGTAAAATAAAAAGTTTGTGTTCCAGTTGCTGCTCTTGCTCGATGTGAGTGCCTGGGTCTGTTATCAGCTAGATGGATGATACCGGCAAGGGTTGCTGAAGACTTCGTAACAGTTCCACATGAGGTATTAATATACGTAATGGCCTAATTTACAAAGACTTTTTCAATGGGATTGTCCCCTCGGAAAAGGCTTCTGTAAATCAGGCCATAACGTTCCCGTTCATGTTTGTTGCGCATGGAGAAAGTAACCGCAAACCGAAAAAAAAATTAATTGTACAAAATATTTTTCATGTGTGAGTGTGCAACCCAACTCCCACAAGTTATGAGTGCCAGAGTCTATTATCCGCTAGCGAGATGACACCCACCGGGGTCTCTCTATACTATATTATACCTTCAAGAGGAACACTACTAGTAGACATGGGCCTGTTTACAAGGTGCCTTTCAATGTCATTTCCCCATTCAAAAACGATTTTGCAAATCGGTGGCAGTTCATGTTAATTTTGTGCACATGTAGAAGGTGATAGCAATCCGAAAAAAGTGACTACAACACAATGGATACAATATTTTTCACTAGTAAAATATTCTCCATTTCTGTATGTGCAATCCTATCGATGCAAGTGCAAACTTCAAAGCCATTGATGTTATTACTGAACATGTTCACCTGTGCTAGTGCCTTTAGCACTAATGCAAAAAAGTGCCCCAGTGCAAAAAACATATTCTATATACTTTACTTTTTTGGGGGGCCCAAGTGATGTTTGCTCTAGGCCATGTCCTTTTACTCAGTGCGAAAATGCATTGCAAGAATACGATTTTTTCACTTGGGCAATTTTTGCCCTTGTAATAATTGCACTTACACCTTTTCAACATTTCTGTAATATGGCACCATGAGGCTGATTATGAGTTTTCTGGTATCCTAGAAACTATAGTAACGTTTCCGCCACTTTGTCTGCTGGAATTACCAACATATTTCAAGTGGTGGGAACGCCAGTAAATCCCCATTCCATGGAGTCCCTGGGGGGGATTTGTCCATATTACTGCCACCAGTGTTACTGGGCTGGTAATTTCAGCAGTGTTTGCCATTGGGGTGGCGGATACAGCTCCAGCTCTTAGCTGGAGGTAAACCTTCCTCCCTAGTCAGGAAAAGTGCTGTTCCACATTATTACTGGCACTTTATTTCTGGACCAGACAACTTATAATGAGGCCCATCATGCTTTGCTCCCTCAATTTTAATTGAAAACACATAAAAGATTTAATGGAAAACACATGACTCAAGATTTATTATCGGCATGAAGAATAAACAACTGAGACATTCAGTTATGTTCCTGACTCCTGATGCACATCACCAGCCACTTCAAGATACAGGGCCTCATTACACGGTAGGCGGTGAACCATGGCGCTATTAGCGGCATGGCTCATGCCGGTAAAATACCGGCACCGCCTTGGCGGAAAGGGGATTTACCGCCCCATTCCAAAGGTTGGAGGGGCGGTAAATACCCCTTCCACCATTGCCCTTCCCCATTCCCATTTCTGCCCCATAGGGCTCTATGGGAATGGGGAAGGTGCTAATTACGGCACCGCAATTTTGCTGTGCCGTAATTAGCTCCGAGGTCCCTTAGCGGGTTGGATTTTAACGCCTGCAAAAAGCAGGCGTTAAATCCCCCAACCCGCAAAGGGACCTCGTAGTAAGGCGGTAAGGATTTACCGGTATTTTACCGGTACCGGTAAATCCCTACCGCCATCCGTGTAATGAGGCCCACAGTTGTAGATTTGATGGTAGAACATCACTGCCTCTTTGAATAACAACTGTGGGGACATGTTATAGAAACTTTGCAAGCGCAATTAGCACTAAGGAAAGATGGCTTAGCTCCCAAAACATATTCTTTTAATTCATTTTTGCAACAAGGCAAAGAACTAAGACTGGGGCAAACATGCCCCAGTAAAAGATGCATTGAAAGGATATGTTTTTCTAGATGGGGTCAGTTTTGCTCTAGTGATAACTGAACTTGCACCGGTGCAAAGTTTCTCTAATAACACCTCTTACTCTGGTCAGCCAGTATAGTCTGTTTGCCAGCAAAAGGATTTTTCCTATTTAGAATATGTACTCATCACTCTGCTATGGCTCTTACCAGCCACTTACCTGAAGACACCACGATTATTTATCCACTACCACCTTGCCACCAGACCTGGAGCTTATGCCAACATCTGTAAAGAAAGAAGCTGTCAACACGAAGAGTAGCACACGAACAGCAAGGTAATCTCACCTCCATCTCCTTGGGTTGAACCCCTTCTGGGAACTCTGGCATCACGGTATGGGCCCCACACCTTCAGTACAGCAATATAAAGAACCTATTAAAGATGTTGTTTTTACTAGCAACATATAAGGACACAACAGAAAACAAACAAGTAAGGCATTTGGAGTTCAATCACATTATTGCAATATTTTGGATATCATCCTGGAACCTTAAAACTGAACTGATGGAAGAAGCTGCTTTTTGGAAACTCTTTGGAGTACTAACAGGAAGGCCGAAGGAAGCCAACCACAGCTGGACTGGGTCGTTGTTCCAGTGATGCAAATGAAGCAAGCCACTTCTGAACCCACCATCACCAAGCACTATTGTAAGTCCAACATCGCTGGAGAGTGGACTATGGTGGGCGGTGGAGAATGCCAGGGGTGATAGCTCTGACACTCCTTGTTCTCTCTTAAGGCCAGATCATCAACAGATGAATAGTATCAAGGGAGTTCAGTCTTCATATCACCAGCTTTCACATATTCTCACCATCCTTTTTGCCCTGTCTATGCTGGGGCACCCTTGAGTGCTAAGCATGATCAGTGCACAAAGTGTTGTGGGCTGTGTCATCGGGTACTCCATGATGCCCCCGCAAAACCCAGACAGGTAAGCGTTCTGATAGTACTGCTCCCCTGCTGATGTTCGATGTGTCGGCCTTGACCAAAAAGGGTTGTTTCCAGATTAGGATGCATGAGAATGGGGGAGGTGGTAAATCGTTCCCTTAATACACACAAAGCTCATTCAGCCTTCTGATTCCACATTAAGGGTTTATTTTTTTGTTTTTTGTGAGCATGGAACTAATAGGGTGGATGAATTCAGAAATGTTTGGAATAACACGCTGATGAAAGTTGGCAAATCCTAGGAAACTTTGGACTGGTTTGATTGTTGTTGGGCAGGGCCATTGGAGAATGGCTTCAACCTTATGGTTGTCCATTTTAATCCCTTGAGGGGTTAGGATAAAACCAAGGAACTCTGCCATTGTCACATGGAAGGATTGCTTCTCTAATTTTGCAAAAAGGTTATGTAGCAGTCAATCCAATACCACCCACACATGTCAGATATGTTTCAAGAGGAATGTCAAGTAGATCAAGATATCATCAATATACACAATGACACAAATGTCAAGTAGTTCCCTTAGCACATCAGTCATAAAATATTGAAAGTCTGTGAGAGCATTGCACAACCCTAAGGGCATTACTTGAGATTAATAAAGGCTGTATTTGGCATGGAATGCTGTCTTCTACTAATTGCCCTCTTTTACACTTACCAGGTGGAAGGCTTCTTGGAGATATAGCTTAGTGTAGATGGTAGAGTCCTTCACCTGATCCAGGAGCCCAGGAATGAGTGGAAGCGGGTATCAGTATTTGATGGTAATAAGGGTCAAGGCACGATAATCAATCAAAGTCCTCAAGTCATATTCCTTTTCAGAGACACAAAATAAGACGAGACTGCTAGTGATTATGACAGTCGGATGAATCTGTTGGCCAGGCACAGATCCAAATAGGCATGCAGATGTTCATTCTCTGGTGCCATCAACATGTACATACGACTACATTGCAACTGTGCCCCTGGCATCATGTCTATTTGGCAGCCATACAGCCAATGTGGAAGTAAGGTATTGGCCTGCTCCTACTGGAACATGTCTTTGTAATCTTGTTATTTTTCCAGTAGTTCTCCTACCACACGTATTCTCCTCATCCCTTCCACCCTGACGATGCTGATGTATCCTTCAGAGTGAACCGTGATCAGGGAGCAAAGTGTCATTGGGTATGTCATTGAGGTGTTCCACAACACCCTCACAAGACAGATGAGTGATATAAACAAGGAAACATATTCAGCTATACACAACCCCACACACTCTGCTGGCCATAACTTAGATGCAGTCTTTGGGTCCTATATTGACCTCAGCATCTTCACATCACACATATTATATGGTAAAATCACTCTGATATTCTATTACCTCTCCTCCCTGGACCTTGGACCTAAAAACCCAATCTCATAGCCCTAAGCTACTATTAGAGACCCTGTATACTGTTGCTCTTACACTAAACATTGTTTCAATCTCTAAGTTCAATAGTTGGCCCCTCAAATCCTTCATCACCCCTAGAACCTTCTCAAACAACAGGAAATACAAATTAGCCAGATGGTTCTCGCACTACTTCAAAACATGAAAGCCACGAATCATATTCTTGAGTTGAGTGTACTTGGCTTTCAAATCTATCCATTTCTAACAGTATCTCCTATGCGAGTGAACGAAAGCACTACAGGGCTGAAGTCTGTAAAGTCAAAACATCCTGTAACACGAACAGAACCAGCAAAGCACAACATCCAACTGGAGACATTTTCAAACTGAACTCTGATTTCAATGCCCCTACCTATTCTATTGATACACCACCTCACTCACAATCCCTCTGTGATTCTCTTTGTGCAGATGGACCTCTGACCACCTGAATCCAAAATAGGCCCACCTCTTAAGGAGTGAGTGCACATTGTCCATAAAGCAAGTGTATTCTACAAATGGTCGGCAGGAGCTAGATTCAAACTAACCTGAGTTTCCTCAAAACACAGAAATTAACACATTGTATACACTTTGTAATAGTTAAACCATGCCCACATAGTTAATTAAAAATCACCTCCCCCACATGATTGATCAAGCCTATACAAAAGAAATCCAATCTTCTTCAATTCTCATGCTCTCCTTGAACACCTTTATTTAGCTACCATACCCTTTTTGGGACCTTTCCATGGTAGGTTGTGATTTTGTCCCATGTTGTACATTTACACAACAAACACAATTCATTACAATTTACAGCTGGCCTCGTACCTCTAAGCCCGGAGGTGATGCACATGGTCTTGCAAGGACACTGCAAACTATATGAAGAGGGGAGAAATAAACAAATTCACTTTGAACTGGCGATACCTATATCACCTGCCCAGACTTACTGGTGTCCTTGTTCCACATTAATCTACAAGATAATAATTCAGCACACATGGCCGCTGGGCACATCCCGATAAATTGATCGAAGCCCATAACCCATTTGACAACTATGCCCCTAAGTAGTCCTTGCACCAGGTTTTTTACTTGGTCACCAACAGATGGCTGGATTTCGCGGGACAATGAATAACAGACTCCCGTGTACTTAAAATTATTGTTTCTTCTTTCCACAGTAGTGCCAGTTTGTAAAAACCTGAATCTGGCCATAGTTGACCATCTGATATTGCAGCTTCTCACTGACCTTTCTCAGCCTTGAAGCCTGTTAAACCAGTTTTCCCAGTCACGCAGGTTTCATCTTGCCAACCCAGATTGCAGGGCCTGCACAAACTATGAGAGAGCTTGCTGCATACAGATTTGTATATTCACCATGTACCCCAACTCTCCCAAATGTATGTCCCACAAGACCCCCATGTATGTATGTCTACAATGCATCAACTTAAACACAAAGTAACACTAAAAGTAACAATTATTCCATTCCCTTTAACTGCACTACATAAATGCTAAATTGCAACATCTCCATTTCTCGTAGTCACCAATATGGCGCACACAACGTGAACCCCTCTTTCTCTTTGAAACCTTTATCGACCACCACAACATCTTTCTGACTACTTCCACAACAAAGCGATTGAAAAGCACAACTCCATCATATTGAAAATGTCTGCCCTCCTTCGTCCCCCCTTCCTCTTTCTACTGTCCTTATAGACCAACCTCCAGCGTTTCTCTTTTTCAACTCCTTTACTCAGCTCTGCTCTACCAATATCCTCAAGCCTCTAACAGATGGCTCCGCAGGTTTCCATCATCATCACTTCATTCACCTCAGGCTCCTCCCAAGCAGAATCTAAACCTTCCTATCTCAGGAATCCCAATATAAAGTCATCAATTGAACCTCTTGACTTGACCAATTACAGGTCCATCTCTAAAACCTGTGACATAGAACAATTAGCTAATCCAGCAATGTATTTACAACTATGCCTCTTCTCAGAGTTTCAACAACAGCCTAGATTTTGCTCAATCAGTTTTCAAATCCCTCTGAGAAAAATAATTGCCCTTTGTTTCCATTTGCGATTGCTGCTCACAACCTAATTGCTTCTTCATTATCAAATAACTGAGAATAGTAATTGGTAGTATCAATAGTATTGTTATTGCTCTTGTTTTTGTTTAGAGGTTTGAGTCTAAATGAGCCGACACATATTTCGACCGTGAGGTCTTTATCAAGACTCGAGTACTATGTTGTGTGAGATTGTGCAGATTAAATGTCACTTCTTACTCAGATTCAACAAAGTGTTCTAACGTAAGTCTTATCCTTTCTGATCATGTGTTCCACATCTCATTCTATTATGTGACCCTTTCTAAAAAGTCTATTTTGGGTGAAAAACTGTTGTGGAACATTTCTGTCTCCTTTAGCAGCTTGTAACATGGCAATGTTCTGTCTAGCTTTTCCCATATTGCCTGGGTCCCAGAACAGTGCCACATTACACTTCACTAAAGCTTGATTTTCCAGGCCACCTTGCTGGAATAATTAGATTGCCATATGTCCCCTCCCCTAAGACAACCCACCAAGTGGAGCACACAATCTACCTAACTTTCCATCTATTTCCCACCATCCTTAAATCCCCAATTCCTACACCTGATCAACCTAATGAAACCCTCCATTTGTTTCTCATCTGACTGCTTACATCTGCACCACATCTTCCTGCTCTTTTTGGTCCTATCTGAATGGACTTAAATTCCTCTGGGCTAGAGGCCATGTACTTAATGATGGGGGCAATATTTCAGGGAGAAGCTAATGATTCCCTGAACTGGTCTAAATGATACTGTTACATTTTAGATCATTCGGCTTGTGCAGCAGACTGCTTATTTGATTATAAGTAGTTCAGGTGAACCAACAGAAGAATGCAGTGCACATAGCACCTTGTTGTAGGTTCACCTGGTACAATAGTCCAAGGAAACTTCTACAATTTGCTAAACGTAAGTTATATTCCTTCTTGATCTTTGGCAATGTGCACACATCTCTGGATCCTCAACATAAGTCAGCTGGCTTTCCAGTAATATAGCATTGTTTTTCAAATGTGGCACTCAATCATAGCAAATATGTATTGCAAGGTTCACCATTATGAACATATTAACAAACAGAAGGAAGGGCATACCACCTGTGTATTTAAAAAGGAGGGCCATATATAATGCTCTTCAGTGATTAGTTGTACTGAATGTGTCTCCTCCAAGAAGAAGTACAAAGGAGAAGTACACATGTTACTGTCTGCACAAAATCGGAACCTCAGATATATGTGTATGCATATCTGTTGGCTGATACCTGATTGTCGCTATGACATGAAACATTTCCATCTTTGGGTTTTCCTGGCATTGCCCTATTTTCTCATAAGCTTTTTGCCCTCAACAACTGCATAGTGCACTAAAGGAAACATTTCCTCTCTGGTTGACATTCTCAAACCACAGAGTCATGCAGTCTCCTTTATGATAAAATAATAAACGACAAAACAGACAACACAGACAACATGGCAAATTCAAAACATTTGTTAGAAAAAAGGATGTGTTTTCTTCAATCGCTCCCCTTCTTTCTTCTTGGTGCATCCGTAGCTGAAGAAAAAGTCGCTGGTATGGGTTCCTGCTTTCTGTAGAAAGCCGAAATAGAGGCCATTTTATTTTTTAGCATGTTGGCAAAGTGATCAGTTATTTCCTCAAGGTGGACCTTTGCTCTTTCCTTTTGATCAAAAATGTTTACTGAGGTCATATCTTGACACTCTCAGCCCACTGGAATGTAGGTCTACTTTTCTATCCCCAAAGATACGTTGGTGCACATCTTAATTCCTTCGACCTTTCCATACATGTCCTATATTTTAATCCTTCCTGCTGCGCTGAAAGTTTTCTCTGTACTTTTGAAGTCCTCCTGCTGATGGTGTGGTACTGCGGTCTCTTCGCTCTTTGCTGTGGTTATTTAGTTGATACATCAACTTACCTATACTAACCTTGCCTACCCATGTTATTGGGAACCCATCATTGATTCTACTAAGTGTATCTGAGTGTAACATATAGGCATACATCATTTTGCCTATCCTAAAAATGTTATGCATTTGCCAAATGCACCTATTTGGCATTTCTCTGTTACCAGAATTACCAAAAGTTTACTCCACCTTCTATCCAAAGTCTTCTTCATTCTCATTGTTAGATATGGCTATACTTGCATATCGTATGCTATTCTATGCTCAGACTTGGGAAAATGCTATCTAATTGAAAGACGGTATACCTTACTGCCTTTCTTCTGAACTCACCTGGGTCTTCTTACTCTTAATAATGATCAATAGTTTGTTCACACACTTGCTGTGTCAACTTGATAATTACCTTTTCATTTTCTACTTGTTCACTTATACCTACCATTGTCATAATATAATATTTCTTCCTATTATATTGCTATACTCTGCTAAGACCACATAGACATTCCTCCAGTGGTAAAAAAACACAAAAAAAACCAATCATTTTCATCTGTAAAACATAAAACGACAACACATCATCATATACCTATACACAATGTCATATGTTCTTTGGTGTGGTTCTATTAGAATTTCTCTTATTTGTTAGATCAATTTTGGCCATTCATACGCTTTTATTGCCTTTCATCAATCATGTTTTTATTTTTGTCAAGATACATTATACTAATTAAATGTAACCAGCACCATCAATTGTGCTTGTTGTTTGAAAATCTGGATATCTTATCCAGACCTTCCTCCATTAGAATTGTCTCATAATGCTATTCTTTGTTCCTTTATTTGCACCTTTTATTCACTTGTGTCTTTTGCTGCTTTAATATCCATTCATTCATTATTTATTTATTTCACCCCCTGAATTGTTGTCCATCTTTTAGCTTTTAATTTCTTACTTCTGCGCTTTTATCATTATCTATGTATGATTATCTTACATTAATTAGTCTAATTACAGCACAAACTCTCATTTTTTAAATATGTATAATCCCTTACATATGTGTACTTTTATTTTGTTCCCCTATTTGTTTCACTGGACCCATGTCATAAGGGCCTGTGGTCGGCAGGAGATTTGGCACTCTCTCCAAGTCTTCCTGAAAATATACTGAGCACTGCTGCACCATTGCCACATGCTATAAGATGTCCCTTTTCTCTTTCAGTGTGTGATGCTCCTAAAGAAACATCACTTCATCATCTATTGAGTGCTTTCTAAATATATTGTCATCAGTGATGTCAATCAATCTAGACCCTTCGATGAGAGCTATCACTGTCCTTCATGGTCCACTCTCATTGTCCATTCCTTTGAGCATTTCTGTTTTCTTTGTACTATGGATACTTTCAACTCTAGAGGAATTATCTGTCACCCCTCTTTGTCCATAGATATCTATTGTCTGAACAGAAACTCATCAGTCAAAGTCCTCCCCACTGAGCCAGAAAGCCATGTTCATAGAATGCTCACCCCATGATAACAACAACCTCTGACTCCACTGAAACAAATCACAGTGCCATTTGCCCTGTGAATTGCAGTATACATTTGCTGCATTTAAATAGTTTATTCCAAGTGCGGAACACACTATTCCTTGGTGAGTAAATAAAATAATCATGTTTAGTTTTGTCATTAAATCCTTTCCCAAAATATTAACTGGTGTCTATCAGAAATATAACAAAGGATCAGTCATATCACACTCTAGACTCCCACAGAGACTGGTAATTCATAAACAAAAGGAACTCAACTTGTTGCGCCAAAGAAACCCTGATCACACATGGCAATTCCCACCATTGGAAACCTTTCCTCCTTCGTTCAAGGACGTGTAGTCCAGTGTCTACTAATAAAGCACAGATTTTGCCTCCTACCGTCACATTAACCCTTGGCTCCTCTTGGGGGCCTAATATTGATAATTCTGAACACATCAAGTCATCCTGTGAACTGTCCCATTGTGGGTGCATGCATGCCCCTGTTCCTGCAAAAGGATTTCCTCTTACCACAGTGGCACCTCCTATTCTGGGTGTCAATACCTGTTCTGTATTTACATATTGTTAAATCTGCATGGGGGCTTGTTACAACTGCCATGCAGTGAATTACTTTGCACTTGCTCTAGTTGCTGTACCTGTTGCACTCTCAGTGCTTGTGTCTGATATAATGTCTGATCCCTTCCCCAGTTTATGAGCTATATGCTGGAGGATAAGCTGTCCCCGCTTTTGAGAATTGCCCATTTTGTACATATTCTTGATCACGCATGTGTGTGCAATGTGCCCTGTCATCCCACATATCCAATACACAGGAGGACCCAGTCTAACTAGTCCCTCCTGGTTAAACCCTCCTTGCATACTCTGGCTCTCATTCCATATATTCTGAAAACTGCCTTAATTATTCTGAAAAACGACATCCACCTCTATTTCCTATCGCTCTGCCTTGTGGCACACATCCATTCCTTCCTTGGCCCATCTGGTGCTGATTATTCGCCTGTGATGTATCAACTGCTTGTTGTATTCCCAGTCCTTCTCCACTTGTCAATACTGCCCTTACTATGGCATATTTTTACATTTTTTTCATAACTAACTTAATTTTCCTGGCATCGTTTTTCTTTTTATCCTTCTCCCGTAATAGCCAACAGTAATATACTATAGTCAACTGTATCTTAGGCTACAGTTTAGCTTTGATTCCAACTTGCTTCTTAAGTGCCTCTGTACCTGCCCAGACAATCCCTGACATAAAATACGATAAAATACTGCCACTGTTTTTCACCTCGGCTCATGCACTTCAAGAGTTCAGTGCTCCTGGACATAAGCAAGCAGATCCTCTTCCTCCTTAAAAAAAAGAAATCTAACTTCTTTTACATCATATTTTTATCAAAACATAATATCCGTAACTGGGGTTCCTAATATAAAGTGAAAGCATTCTGTATGTGTGTGCGTGTTCTTATTGCAGTATTGAATTCCTTCTTCTGACTACCTGTGTGTGTTTTTTGTGTGCATTGAGCCTGCAATCCATTGATTGCCTGTACTTCCACAAAATCATGTGTACATGTGTATGTATGTTTGTGTGTGAGTGTTCATGTGTGTATGCATGTGGGCGTATGTGTGTGTGTGTGTGTGTGTGTGTGTGCATGCATGTGTCTGTGTGTGTGCATGTGTGTGTATTCATGTGTGTGTGTAGGTGTGTGTGTGTACCTGTGTCACTCCCCCTCTCCTTATAAGCATACCATGACAGAGATTTTGACCTACATCACTTCATTATGCATATTAATCAGTCTGTGTGTACCTATTCTTGAATACATTTGTATTTAACAAATCCTGCAAAACCCCATAATAGTGGATTCCTCATTCCTAGAAGTCAGGCCAATCAGGGTGTGTGCTTCTATGAAAAATACTTTTTTGACCTAACGTTTTCTCAATACAACTGTTTTAAATATAGCATGCCAACAAATACAACGAGAAGTTGAGGGAGTGGGGAACCCACTTCTAACCGACCCTCATTAAGGTACATCACCTTTAGATACATACAACAGGGTTAGATGGGCTACAATCTCTTTTGCTACCAGGTAAATGCCGAGGAGAAACCAGTTAAACCCAAGAATAAATGCCTCTTAGCACATTAAATTATGAAGCAAAACAGATATGTCAAGAGATAAACAATTTTAATCATGTACAAATCATGTACAAATTATCACCACACAATGGTCACAGTCATCAAAAAAAGGGGGTGTGGGGGTAGGGTTGAGATAGACTTAAACATCACAATACGGATATGAACAGATCACCATATGTATTTCTCCTGCTGGAGATGCTACTCAACACCAATAAAACAATGCAATAATAGGGTCAGACAGTAATTTGGTTAGTTTAGTGGGCTTTGAAATCAATAGCCCTGTAATGTCTGTGGTGTCAATTAAGTGTCATATGCTGTGCAAATACGCATCTAAACTACATTCAACACTCCATTCATTCTCACCATCATTCACTCTTCAACATACTAACAACAAGATTCATCAAACATGTTTCTTTCCATACAAAGTGCAAAATAGTGCAAGGAAATTCATCAGGGACTGTCAGGGGTAAAGGTAAAGACTGTATGCTGCAATCAAACAAAGCTAAAATGCTTGGGGAAACAATCTAGATTGCATAGGGCACTTGAAAAGTGCTTTAGAAAAACACTTCATAAACCATAAAACACAAATGAAAGGTTGAGGGTGCGTCAACGACGCAACAACTGGTAACTTGATGTTTCACCTGCAATAGAGAAGACAAATGTATAAGTATCCATTTGTCTTTAGACCAAGTGCCAGTAAATCCACAGTGTCTCATCCCGAACTGATAAATCATCCTGGATGTACAACTAAATTAGTACTTGGGCATGCTTAGGTAGGAGCAAAAGGGTGAGAGGGAGAGGCCAGACAGAGCTTACATATTCTAGCGGCATCATTGAGCACAAAAGACTGGTTATGGTTCAATGCACAGTTAACTCTGAGTAGTATTGCTAGCACATTATGTTACACATTCTCCATGTCCACATATGTGCTTATAGCACTACAGCCGTTGTGGCTAAACAGCAGCGCTAACCATGTTATATGCGAATAGTGGAGATTCTAAGTGATATTCGTTAGACCGGTATCCGAGCAAAGACATCAAACTTCTGTCATGAGAAAGGGTAAGGTGGAAGAAATGGCAGCGGTGCACTGCAGATGGTTACCTGAATGGGATACGCACATGATCTGTGGGGGAGCACATGATGAAGCTGGTTAACAAGCTCACTCAAGTTCCCTAGTCAATCCGACCAGAACAGTATGTGATGAAACAGAATAACATTTTAGCCATCGTAGCACAGCACGTTTCTATTATTACCTAAGTTCCACGATCGAAAAATCTCATGCAAGGTAGTTGACAGTGGTTCTTTTCTGCAGCTGCCCGGGAACAAGAATGGTTTGAAAATGCATTGATGTGCGATGTCAGCAGCCGGAATATGTTGTGCAGCCGCCCTATGCTCCAAGTGCTAAACAGCTCGGCGAGGCGCCGGGCTGAAAGGGAATGGGAGAACGTTTTTCAAAATTAGAAGGAGAATACAATCTCTATACTGTTACCTAATTCCTTGCTAGACATAACCGTGCCTTACTTGGAGCATAAGGTGGGCATACCGTGAGTGAGACGAAAACACGCTTACACGAATCGCGACCTCTGTCTCTCTCGCATCCACCAGAAGTGTCTGGTCATGTGGCCCACAAGCTGCCTAAAAATGCGGATTGTGTGCGTCGGTCAGCGTGACTCTCAATTGGTCGTCCGAAGTTCTGCTTGAGTGTCGTCAGAGTCTGGAAGAGTGCTGGCCACTCCTCACTGGGTGTAAACCAATGGGGGATGTGAACGTCACTGCTATACCAGGGGAGGAATTCTCTAGTGATTGAGATTCCCCCGCCAGAGTGCGAGCACTGAGGAAAGCACCGCCCATTCTTGTAATTAGGCGGCGAGCACGTAGATCGTAGAACTCCTGAAAGGGTCTGGACAATCAGGAGGACATTTAAAGAGGCTTAAGCGGGCAAAAGAAACTGAAAATTATGCATGTAAATGTTGAAATGTCTGTGTTTTACCAATAAAATGTCATAAAAAATATAAAAAAAATTATAGAATTCTCAAACGGACAGCACAACTAGAGCACAAAACCACACAAGGTCTTATCTACATGTGTCAGGTAGCTGGATGGTGTTGTGTAACAGATGGTAGAAGCCCAAGCTTGATCTAAGCGAAAACGGGGGTCAGTGTCTCGCTGGGTTTGCACTGGTCCTTCACAACAGGGTGTGTCCATGTATGGGCCTACAGTGAGTTGTTGGGGTGATGGGATAAATCACCAGATAGTTGCAACCAGGAGCCATATACTCGTATCTCGATTAAACAAGAGTGCTGGAGTGTTATACATTCAGCCAGTCAATTTTTGCGTTCAGGCCTGAGATTGTACTTTTGGTTAGGAAGATTATTTGTTGTTCTTTCCGCAAGAGTGAGCATTTATTTCTGTTGGTATCCGTGCTAGTCAGTAGTTTGTATAAAACAGTCCATTTGATATTGTCTGGTGTATGCATGTTTTCCACCCGGTGATCCACCAATGGGGCATTGTTAGTTATATTCTTGAGACAGATTTTATGTTCCCCAATTCTTAATTTCACCTTTCTGTCAGTTTTTCCAATGTATACTTTAGAGCACGGACACCAGACGGTGTAAATTACCATGGTGGAATTGCAATTGGTGTGTTTATTCTGCTTCCATGGTGAACTTAAACTAGGTTGACTTCCGTGCTTCTGCTGGTGGAATGAAAATAAGTACAATGCACACATGGGAAATGGCATATCACGGAGGGCATATTCCATGTCTCTGTTATTTTCTCGTGGGCACGTTTCTTCAGGGTGATGTCGTTCCGGGTAACTAAGGGGCCGATTCATGGAATAATCAAGCAGGCGCAAGCTGGCGCAAGCCTGAAAAAGTAGGCGCACGCGTGCGATTCATGAAAGGCCTTGTGCGTGTTTTCCTCTGGATGTGCGCCAAATCCGTGCGTGGCGCACACGGCGAACACATCATTGCAACATCCAGAACGTCATGCGCGAGGCACACAGCGTAGGCACACAACATTAGCGCCCACACCAAAAAGGGGGCGGAACACAGGGCGTAACGCGTGGAATGGGGAACAACACGTGAAAATAAGGGCGTAACGGGGGATGTACTGCTGGGAAGTACATGGAATGCCCACACGCAGGCGAACCACACGTATTCATAGAATCAAATAGGGCAAACCCGCGCACGGCCAAAGACACGCACAGGCCTAAACACGTCTGCCACACGAAGGCAGGCAGAAGCGCCCTGCGCATTACAAAAGTGTGCACAAACAAAAAACACATATATACACCTACGATGAATGTCCCATTCAGTGGTCCGCTAGGATAAATAACGTGTCACGCAACGCACAGTCATCCCCGAAAAGCAAGAAAAAAAGATAAGCGACCCCTGTTGCCTATGTGTGTGCAAAAAAACACATGCAGTACGCTGTGGCAGCCAAGAGCCCCAAAAATGCATACACGATCAACACGCAGGCTAGTATGCCCGTGAAAAAAGGGGTACGTGACAAACATGGACACCTCCAGTGTGAAAAATAGCGTGTGCGACTCACCGTCTGCCTTGCGTGTAGAAGAACAACGCGTAGCTAACACCCACCCGCTGTGAAGTAATCACGTGTGAAACTCCCCACACACCCCTGAAATACACATACCCAGGCCAATCACGTATAAAACTTCCCGCGCACCCCTGGGAATACACTTACCCCGCTCACGCTAGGCCAATCGCATGTAGGCTGCCCATCCACCCTCCCCATACCCCGCAGGCAGCCCATCCACCCTGGCCATGCCCCACAGGCAGCCCACTCTACTGGGAGGACTTTTCCATGTTTTACACGCGATTGGGCTGGGTATGTGTATTTCAGGGGTGCGCATGGAGTTTTACACGCGATTGGCATGTGTAAGTGTATTTTGGGGGTGTGCATGGAGTTTTACACGCGATTGGCCTGGGTATGTGTATTTTGGGGGTGTTCATGGAGTTTTACACGTGATTGGCCTGGGTACGTGTATTTTGGGGGTGCGCGTGGAGTTTTACATGCGGTTGGCCTGGGTACGTGTATTTCGGGGGTGAGCGTGGAGTTTTACATGCGATTGGCCTGGGTACGTGTATTTTGGGTGTGCGCGTGGAGTTTTACATGCGATTGGCCTAGCGCGAGTGGGGTACGTGTATTCCGAGGGGTGCACAGGGAGTTTTCATGGTTGCGGGGCTGTATGCTGGTCCACTGACCTTTGCGCCATGTACTGGATTTGTGCGATGTTTTTGGTGCATGGGCGGGGTTGGGGTGTAACTGGCACTGCTGCAGGGTCGCTGCGCCACTCTGCGCCACGGCTGCTTATGGATGTATGAATCCATGAATACGCTGTGCGCCTATATATGTGTGTGCCAGCCGCGTGCGCCACTTGTGCGCCAAATTCTATGAAGTACCCCCTATGTCTTTAATGTTTTTGCTACATTTGAATGCCACTATCGGTCTGGGTACTGGTGTCTCACTTTCTCTAACTCCATCCGATTTTTCAGGATGATTTTTTTTATGCTGTTCGACATATTACTGTATGTGTTGACAAATACCAATGTTTCTCGTTGGACCTTGATGGAGTTGTGTTCCTTGTATTCCAAGAGGGACTCCCAATGGTTGTTCTTTGCTCTTTTTAGTGCTTTTCTTGTCACTTCTCTTGGGTAGCCTCTTAATTCTAAGTTCTCCTGCATTTTTTTGGCGCCCTCCAGGAAGTCATTTTTGTTGGAACTGTTCCGCTTAAGTCTTAAAAATGGACCCAAGGGGAGTTTGTCCCTAACATGTTTTGGATGGAAACTCTCATAATGTAGCATGGAGTTTCTGTCAGTGGGTTTATTATAAGGTTTCACGAACAGAACTTTTGAAGTAGCATCTACCTTAATGGTAATATCCAAGAAGTTTAAGTTGTCACTACTATCGTTTCGTTGTGAATTCAAGAAATCTGTTTTAAGTGTTAATCCAGACAAGGAAATCCGCTAGCTTGGTTCTTGAGCCATGCCAAATGATAAAAATGTTGTCAATGTATCTCTGCCATTTTTTAATGTTTTTAAAGAAGGGGTTGTGGGTGCGCATAATTTCGGTCTGCTCAAAAAACTCCATATATAGATTTGCGATGATGGGTGCCAGAGTGGCGCCCATCGCAGTCCCTTGGATATGCTTATAGAAATCACCATCAAAGTGTAAATAACTTTCTTGCAGGCTCACTTCAGCACACCAAAGGATGAATGAAATGGGTGTTTTGCCTACTTTGTGATCTGTGAGGAGTTTTTCTTCTAAAATCTCGATTGACTCTCTCTGGGGAATGCTAGTGTAGACTGCCACCACATCGATGCCTACAAGAATTTCAGACATGGGGCACCTTCCACTTCTTTAATCATCGGCATTGTGTCTTGAAAAAATAAGGCAATTTGGTGGACCATGGGTTGGAGGTATGCATCCGCAAATCTCGATAATGGTTCCAATAAATACTCCACTCCTGACACTATTGGCCTGTCAGGTGGTTCTGACTGTAACTTGTGTATTTTAGGTAGGGTGTAGAATTGAGGTATTCTGGGTTTTTCTTTGATAAGAAAATCTGCCTCTTTAGATGTAATCCACCCTCTCTGTCTAGCTTTTTCAACCTTCAGGCTGATGAGTTCTTTAAGTTTGGCGGTAGGGTCATTCTCCAAGTGGAGATAACAGTTGATGTCTAGGAGTTGTCTGTTACACTCACGCACATATTTCTTCCTATCCTGTAGGACAATAGCGCCCCCTTTATCCGCTTTGTGGATTACAATCTTTTCGTTGTCGAGAAGATTTTTCATTGACATTTTTTCTCGAGTACTCATGTTGGTGAAGGTAGATTTCCCCTTAGTCTTTTTTTCAAGTATTTCTTTTTTAAATATAGCTTGCCCCTTTTCCATATTGTGTGTAACCTCAGACTCAGTGCGTTTTGTGAGCACTTCTCCTTATTACCCACTACTTCCTCATTCTAAATACAAATGTTTGCATTAATACATGACTTCCCAATATATTTCCCAAAAAGGTGTTTTTGTTTCATTTATTCTCGCTATTCCTCATTAAAATCCACTGTGCTTAGCTTAATGGCATTCATTACTAAATGAATATACTTTTTTGCTGTAATTTGCACTCATAATTGCATTTCTATTCTCTGTGCCACCCTTTCACAATTGTGTAATTCTAGAAATGTTTTTCCTTTTCTTTTCCAAATGCCGCTATGTGATGTCATTTATATTATAAAGGAAGGGAAACACTGCCCCCGCTCTTGAAGCCTGTCTTATTTGCTCTAGCCCTGGTGCACATGCTTAAGTGTACATGTGTAACATCTCCATGACTCTGCAATATTTATGGTGCATCTCCCATGCCTTCTCTCTGTCCCCAATATACCAACATTCTCATTGCTCCGGTCTCCCACAGCACACCCCTGTGCTTTCATTTGTAATCTGTCTTTCTTTTCATAGCACACTCAAAACCGCTTAGTGAAACATGTTAAATCTTTTTCTCATCTGTGCAATAGGCCCATGCATGCTTTATGAACTATACTCTTTCAAAATTGTCCCATCAATCACCAACAAAATATGGCTTTTTGCTGAACATAAAATCAACAAATTGGGGCGCTTTAGTGTGTGCCCAACAAAGACAACATCCAAACCAACTCCAAAAAATGACCAACCAACCCCCTAAACATGGGAAGCGACCTGTGTGACCCTAAACAGTGACGCAATGGGGTCTTCCCAGCTCGCACACATACAATAACTGGGAGTAGCCTGCCATTCAAAAACAGTATATTAAAAAAAAGTTGAACCACATGTAATATTCCTGTCAAAAATCAACGATTTCTTCAAAATAGACACCCTCGCTTGACTCAAAACCAGGGGTTTAATTACCCCCAGAATATATTAATCCAATCCAGTGCTTTTCTCAGCATCTGGTTATAATAACCACACACTAATGGCATTAAAAATGCTGTTTTTTCAAAACATACTTATTTGTCAATTATTCAGTGGTTGTCAACCATATCAATCCCTAATTGAGTGTCTCTACTACAAAGCACATACATTATATATATATATGTATCTTAAAAAAAAAAGAACTCATTTATTTAAGGAGTCTGGGTTCAACTCTATATTTCCATAAGAGTCAGGGTCAGTCCTGGTACCAAAATATTCACATTTTACACATATTAGCTTCATCCCTACCTCAGTCATATTTCCATAAATCATCATTCATGTTCCTGTTTTAATTGTTTAATACATATTCATGTATTTTGCCATTTTTTGCCAACACAAAAAAATGTATTCTTTTCACATGTAAAACTAATTCACAGGTGCTTTGACTTGAAAAGTGATCTTTTTCCCAAACCTCAATGCAGCTATGAATTCCTGCAACTTATTTAATGACCTCTTGATTCTGTCAGCTCCTTATCTTTTAGCTTTGGGAAGAAACCCCAGTGTCTTCCAGCAGTGCAGATTTGAACATAAATTTCCATTGAACACTGACACTGCTATGTTTTTTTGTTTTGCTTTTTTTCTGGTGTGCAGTGCACACCCCATACAAGATTGATTATATTTCTGTGTGGTTTCACTTTCAAAATATGTCATATATCACATACCCTTCACCTTTTCAAAGAGGAGGGGAATCTGGTGGTTTAACTTAAAAACTCATTTTAATGACTTTTTTTGTTTTAACTAAGCAGTTGTAATCAGCAAAAAATGTGCATCATGTGACATATATTCTTTTGTCTTTGTTTCTATGATGCGTTGGTGGTTTTCTACTGTGCAAGGCTATTTGGCTTGCTAAGGCTCTCATCTCTGTAGGTATATAAATATTATCCCTCTAGCTACCATCACCCACCCGCCTCGAGTGTGCACAAATTGTCACAAATGTGACTTCATTTTATTACTTTCCCTGGTTTCTTCTCCATAACATCTCAGACAGTAAATATTGTGCATGCCCGTCAGTAGTTTGTTCAATACTCAAGCCTTTTTCACTACTTTCTGTCTATTTCTGGGTTGGTGGAAATCACCTCCCCTAAATAACTAAATAATTGTCTTTATCTCAACTTTGTACAACTCATTGTCACTCTTCGACAACTTAATTTAAAACAGACATGTGGACAGACAGACAGACTAGTCAACTTTTTTTACATTTAAAGCATGGTATTCCTCTTTATCATCTAAACCCTAAATATACCTTGATCACAAGGTGTAAGTCATCATCTAACAGGGACCTGTCCTCTGTGCTGCCTAGGTTACTTTGAATGAAGTTTATGATGACTTCTTCTGAAACCCTTGGAGCATGACTCTCTGGGCCTCTTATCTCTTAAAACACTCTTCGTTTGCACTTTAAAAGGCTCTTTATTATTTTCTAAACAACCCCGTTACTTTTCCCATTAATATATACATAACATGTTATTTTTTCCTTTGCCTCTGTCCTCTTACAATACATACCATAATCCTCAGATGTCAAAGTGCGTCATTATAATGCTGACAGACATGGGGACAACTGCTCTGGAAAAATTAGGACACGCTGAAGATTCATTTACTTACCATGTCACTTTCCCCGGGCATCTCTCCCTCTCTGTCAGCATGTCAGAATAAGCCGGGTTTTTGTCCCTGAAAGATCTTTAAGGTCCCTTTGTATGGTTGCCATGTCTAAAGGGGGACCCTCTGTACTTCATCAGCTGTTGACATCTGTGGGCTCTGGCACTGGGACAAGAACAAAGGAATGGATGCTTGGGTACAGGTGCACAGTCATCTTTAATACAGGTTCAAAAAGCATACTGGAAGGCACACAGGGCTCCTCCAAGCAGCTTTCTCTTATAGGCCTTTTTCAATGATGCAATACTTTCATGCAAATTCATGATACTTCTCTGATTGGTTCATTTAGCCAAAATAAAAGCCCTCTCTACCTTTGATTGGTTGGCTTATCTGTCACAAAGCGCACATTAGTTCATTTTGGCAAGCACAGGCTGACTGAGACATTAACTGATTAGCTTATTTTAGGCTACTACTTCCATGGGCAGCTCAATATCAGTTTGAATGTGTTCACCTAAGACATTTTGACTTCCTACTGCAAAATCTTACCTGCCCTCAGGAGTCTTTTTTTAAAAATTCAGCAGTTATTTTTGGCGTAGTTCTTTTTCTATTAACTATAAGTACTGCTCAAGTTTTTGATATAATGAAGTCCTTTTTTAGCAAAAAATGATTGTTCAAAAGTTTCAAAACTTCCAGGCAAATCACTCTCTGCACGCCATGAGAAGAACAACTGCAAAAGACAAAAATTAAATCAGTCTTTTTTCTCTGAAGTTTGGCAACACAGTTTCATGTTGTCAATGAGACTTGGCTTCTCATGTCTCACTAGCCAACCAGTACATCCATGAACTGTACGCTGAAACATAGTTTGTGAATTTGACTTTTTAGACTGTTTTACTGTGGCTACATTAAAAATGCAACACATAGCTTGAGGTTCATCGTCAGGTATAGTACATATTTTTTACATTTTATTTTTTGAAGGAGGGTACTTACTTGTTTTAGTGTTGTCTGGTTTAGTTTGCTTTAGTGAGGTTAGTAGCCCTTCTGTTTGAATGTTACCAATACATTGGGCCTCATTACAAGGTTGCCGGTCCAGTAACAACAGTGCCGGTAAGCTACCGGCACCGTTGTTACCAGACCGGCAAACTACGAGGTCTGCGAGCGGGTGCCTTTCCGCTGGCCAGGTTTCACCTGGCGGGTGGAAAGGCACCCACTCGCAGACCTTGACGGATGCACCAGCACCATTGATGAATGGTGCCAGTGCTTCTGTCCTCTCCATTCCCATTAAGTCCAATGGGACTCAAATAGGAATGGGGAGAAATATTTTCCAGCTCCTGGCAATGGGCAATTACCCGGACTGCCCCGGTAAGTCCCCATTGCCGGGCACCAGAAATAAAATGACTCTGGCGGCAACCATGCAATTCATACCGGCAGAGCTACCGTCAGACTCATAATGAGGCCCCATTTTGTTGAATCTGTTGTAAAAAAGAAAGTGTGTGTTTTCAAGTTGTGGAATGTTTATGTGTGTGTTATTGTATAGATATGATGGGTGTGTGCCTGTAATTGTAGAGGGTTTAGAAAGACTGCTGTTTGATTGTGTTAGTGGGATGATAGCGTGAGTGGTTATTTAGGTGTGTTGGGTTTGGGTTAATATGACCTTGAAATCGGGAAGTGTTGTGTGAAATGGATATGTATATGAGATGGGCAATAGGTGATAAAGTGTATGTGTTGTAAAGTAGTGGTGTTCATGAATAAGGAGGAATAGTTTAGCAGTTGCTATAATTGTGTGATTTACTGTACAAGCATGAGGTCGTAATTGTAAAGTGGTGAGAAAGAGTATGTCAAATGGTATGAGTGTGAAAGTTGTTGGATCTGGTTTCAGCACTGGATGAGTATAAGGTTATGCCAGAATAAAGAAATGAAATTGTGCTACAGTATAGTAAATAGTAAGCATTATCCTATCCTTATCCTAGTTCCACTATCCCACATTATGGTGTGGGGCGGATTCCATTTGTTTCCGGAAGTTGGTTAAATGTCTCCAGGGATCCCTGTGTGGAATATTGTCAGTTGCTATCAGACAGAGGTTCTCTGGATTCCACACCAGCGGTGACCACCTAGTCCCACTCAGGTTGTCACAGGATCAAGAACAGTGAGTACATTAGGAGAATGGGCACCTGCTACAATAGAGGGCTATAGAGTTGGGCACTTCCTGCCTCAGCAACTTTATCAGCAAAATCTTTCATGTACAAAAGAAGCATCAGTCATTCTGACCACTTTTTAATTTCCGTTCTCTCAATCCATGTGTTTTTTTTTCAATATTTCATGTTGGAGACAGTTGCATCGTTGATTGATGTGCTAAAGCCAGGAAACTCCTTAGCTCGGCTGGATCTTAATGGCGCCTATTCAAAAATCCCCATAGAAACGGAATACATGCATTTTTTCTGCTTCCAAGGGCACTGTCAGTTACAGTTTCCTTAATTTTCTTCCACATTATTCTTAGCCCCTTTGTGTATTTGCACATTATTATCACGAGAAGTCAGTTTACAGGGGCAGCTCTGCAATATTAGACTATTGATCTGCCTAGATGATATCCCCAGCATGGCCCAGTCTCTGCCCATGGTCAAGAAACATCTTCAGAATTCAGACAGATTTTTGATAGACCTCGAGTTTCTTATCAGCTGGGAGAACTCAGAGCTGCTGACCACTCAGTGCCTCCAGTTTATACATGTTATAATAGGCTGTACAGCTTCAATCCTTTAGGTTACCAGGGCAAAGATTCACAAAATAAAAAGGGAGATTGTGTGGTCTCTGAAGGTTGCTCTAAATTGTGTCTGCCCGTTTGCCAGGATTATTAGTGCAAGGTATAAAATGTGCTCCAAGAAATCAGATGTATTGGGGCACATGCAATGTTCCAGTCTTGGTGCACATTTTTAATCTGGGCCACAATGTTAAATCTGGTGGCTTCTTCATGCCGGTGTCTTTGCTCTCCTAAGTGCTGTAATGATGGGTGCGATTATTATGTGTTAGGGAGAATTCTCCAGAATGGCTAATTTCCTTAACAGTTCCCAAAGGGTACTGCATATGATTCTGCCTAAAATCATGTAATGTAAAAGTTAAGCAATGTGTTAATCTCGGAAGGATTACGGGCTGAGCCACCCTTGCCAATATTCAGATGTCTGAGGCAAGTACTTAACATTTGTATCATCAGCTTGTCTGGGATATTACGCTCTGTGTATACGAACACCATAGGTGTTTATGTCATGCTGTCTAAATTGTCTATCTACACTTTCTGTTGCAGCAGATCCTATCAATGTTACAGCAAGTTAGTTTGCAGCCCATATCAATAAAGTTAGCAGTCGTTTTTCGAGCAGGTGAGGATTTAGTTTTTCTTTCTGGTACATTCAAGTCCTTGGATAAAAGGCGTATCCTATTCATTTGAGGGAACGTGTGCTGCCACTACACTATAGAGAGTAGGCTTGCAAGCAGAACATTTTTTGGAAATTAAGTTCATCTGAGTCACTCACTCCCTTGGAGCACAAATCCACAATTGCGCAGACTATTGAAAACGTTAAAACAGTCTTGCTCTCTTGTGTGATTTCCCTCCGATTTTTTTAATTTGGCGCTTACCAGGTTTTGACTGGTTCACTTTAATTGTATGTCTTGATGAATTCAAGTGCAGTAATTGAAGAAAAGTCATGACATCCTACACCACTTAACATTTCACAGATGCCAAGTTATCAGCTATGAAATATCTCTCTATGCCATAATTAAGTATGCATTCACATCTGTGACTATTAAGTTGAATTACGAGTGAAAAGATTATCCAGTTTATAGATGCAAAATAAATGAACATAGCAGTACCTTGGAATCCTAAACATTCTAAGTTCACCCGCAGAAACCTGTGGAAACAGAAAACATTACACATTTTTCCTTTGAACCCATATATCAACAGAAGTATATTGTACATTTCAATTTTAGGCTCCAGTGAAACTGTTTCCTGGGGCTGCTGCAGTTTATCAACAAATAAGCAGGGAGGTCTTCACCTCTATCGTCCTCTGAGGCAGCCATTGACCAGTTTACTAAGAAAGATGAATGATATAAATTGGGGTAGATGACAAATGCATTTCAGGTTAGAACCAATGATAATGTAGAGACTTGCAATGACCTAAACAAGCAAAGCCTACACGATACATGAAGCACCGAAAAAGAAACGCATTGATGAAACAGGTTTGTTGTAAAGAACGTCTCGTCTAGTTATTTTTATTTACCGTTTTATTTAACATGTCTACGCCTCCCTCCCTTGGAATTTAGCCTTGCAGTGATACGTTGGTGCACTGTGCTTTCTGATGGCCATCAAGGTATATGGCTTTATTTGAATTATAATGAATAATGGTCATAGCTGAATACTGTATTGCTGTTCCAAATGTGCATACTTTAGTCTTGCTTCACTGTGCTGTGTGGACTTATCAAACTGGGCATTGCTAAACTAAATCGGTTAAGTTGAAATGCATCCTTTCTTTAGGAAATGGCAATTATAAAATATTGAGTTTTCAGCTAAATGGACATAAAACAAATTTGGCATTTTGTTTCCTAGTGGGCATACTGGAGCCTGTCATTGCTGCGTTAACTTTACACAGCGCTGGGTTGAAAATGATATGAGTACCAGGGCAACCTTGTTTATCACAGTGCCATTTATCGTAGACTTTTTGTTGAGCTATATGATTATCTTTGCATTGTATTCATCTCGTTTTTAAAGGTGTATGCTTTTTAGGAGTATATGGATGTCATCACTCCAATATAATGTCATAATTGTCTAATTATATCGTTGTTTTTTTTTACATAGCTGCTGTTTTATACAAGGGCATTCATCTGATAATACATTGTGATTTATTGTGTGGTTTGGTCTTGATGGAAAATGTTTCTAAAATAAAGCATATGACGAGGATGTTGCTAAGAACCAAGGCATTGGCTCATAGTAGTGCAGGTACCTGTGGTTTCCATGGTAATTCATGGGTTTGGATTGAGTACTTTGGATTACGGTAACAGTCTTAAAATAGTATAGATATGATAGCTGTTGATGCAATTACCAGTGCATCTACCCCTGCTCCATTTCAGACTACACCATGATCTCCTCAGACCTTCCACTTTCTATCCCTCTCACCACTCCTCTCTCCGGAGTGATCACTTTCTCCTTTCCTCCCAGCTCACTCTCTCTACTCCATCATTGCCACCCACATTCTCGGTCATTCAACCCATGAAGCTTGTGTCAGTTGAGGCTTTCACTGCCACTTGCTCTCCCTCCCCTCCCCCTTTGGCTGACTCACACCCTGACACAGGCCTTTCCATGCTCCACTCTGCTATATCAGACACTCTCGATGCTCTTGCCCTTGTCATGAGGATCCACCTGAAGCCAAAAGCCAAGTGCAACTCCTGGTACAATTCAGACCTCGTCACCCTTAAATGTAAGTGCAGGGTGGCTGAGAAGAAATGCCATGCTTCACGTACATCCTCTGACAAACTGGCCTGCCACCTGCTCCAAAGGCAATACCGGCTCTCTGTTGCACTAAGAAAAGAGCTTTCACATCCAAGCCTGCGTCTCTGTGGCATCCAATAACTCGGCTGAACTCTTTAAAATCTGCAAGGACCTGGCCAATCCTGCCGTAGTTTCTACCTCTCCTGTCCCTTCCCAGGCCCTCTACACGGCACTGGCTTCTCAGTTCATCTCTAAAACTCAGGACATCCTGTCCTCTCTCTTTCCCTCTTCTCCCTCTACTCCCTGCTCTTCCCCTGGCCCTTCTGAGGCCACATCTCCTCCCTCCTTCTTTGCCTTACCCCTGTTCTCCCCAGATGAGGTTTCTAGAGAAATCTGATCTATGAACGTCTTGTCAAAACAGTTTCACCCTTGTTCCTCCAAAAGCATCAAGGACCACATTGACTCCCTGGCTACTGCCCTGGCTGATTTCTGCAACCACTCCTTCACCATGCGAGTCTTCCCCTCCCCCCTGAAGCACTTGCTTGTGCACCCTCTGCTTAAGAAACCCTCTGTTGACCCTTCCTGCCGGCTAACTATGGCCCAATCTCCATCACTCCTTTCCTTGGCAAACTCCTGGAAAAGTTTAATCTTCATACTGAATCTGTTGGTTGTCTCTATAACCATCAGTCTGGCTTCAGAGCTGCTAGAAGCACAGAAACTACACTCCTGAACATCCGTGAAGACCTGCTCTCTAACCTTGATTCCAACACCCCCTGTTTCCTCATCTTGCTTGATCTCTCTTCTGCGTTCGACACGGTCAACCATGCAATCCTGCTCAACCGTCTCCATGATAACCTGGGGATCACCGGTCAGGCCCTGGCGTGGCTGACTTCTTTTCTTTCCGATGGACCCTCCCAGGTTCAACTCGGGTCTTTCCTGTCCGCCATCTCTATCTCTACCTGTGGTGTTCCCCAGGGGTCTAACCTCTCTCCCTGGCTGTTCAAACAATACCTGGCCCTTCTTGCCCACTGCATTGCCGTGCTCTGGCCCAACTTCCAGTGCTATGCGGATAACACTCAGCTCATTGTCACGCTACCCTAAGCCACCTCTTCTCCCTCTCTGAGTGTCTGTCCGCCATCCAGGAGTGGTGTGCCGCCAATGATCTCTGCCTTAATGCCAGCAAGACCGAGATTCTCCTAATCGGCACACCCACACCCTCCTTTCCTATCACTCTCTGGCCAGCCTCCCTTGGCCCTCTCCCTGCTCCCACCTCTGAGGCTAAAAACATCAGGGTCATCTTTGACTTCACACTCTCCTTCTCTCACTGTCTCCAGAGCTCTGGTTCTCTCTAGGCTGGACTATTGCAAGAGCCTCTTTCCAAATCTGCCTGCTTCTACTCTCCGCCCTCTACAACTCATCCAGAACCGGACTGCAAGACTTGTCCTTGGCCTCAAGTCCAGGGATCGTATCTCTCCAGGACTTAAATCTCTGCACTGGCTCCCATTGGCTGCGAAGATTCAGTTTAAAACCCTCTGCATTGTCCACAAGGCCTTCTTCTACCTCCAACTCTCTCTTCCTAAATACCTTCCTTCTCAAGCACATTGCTCATCTGCCTACAACTCCCTCGGGGTCAGTCGCTTCTCCAAGAAACAAGTTGGTGGTAGATCACTTTCTATGGCTGGGGCCTCCCTCTGGAACAGCCTGGAACAGCCTGTTCCAGGCTCCCTGCCACCCTGAAACTTGAGAAGAACTATCTCCTTTTCCGGAAGCACCTCAAAACCTTTCTCTTTGCTTCTGCTTTTTCTCCTCCTCTTCCCCTGTTGTTTTCCTGGCTGATACTGAAACTGCACTGGTTTACCTATCCACCCTCTGATCTCTGTCTGAGGTCCCCTCCTCAGCCAGTCGCACATCTGTAGTGCCCTCCTGGCAACCCCCGCACTTGGGGACTGTTTTTTCTGTATCCCTACAGTCCCACCACCTAGCACTTGACACCTGATGCCTGCACTTTCCTTTTACCCTTGCACTTGCCACCTGTTGGCCGTACTTTGCTATTGTTATTTATTCTATTATCCCATGTACTGCACTCCCCCTCTTCCCTCCTGCACTTTTCCCTCCCCCCTCCCATGCACTTGCGCAATCTGAATGACACCGGGCCTAGTAGGATCATTGTCTGTCTTCTCTCTGTTCCCCCTCCCTTGCCTCGTCACGCCTTGAAACACTTGTGTATAGGCATGTTATAAATGCCATATCATATCATGATCTGTGGCCCTCTGCAGATCCACTGCCTCTTAGAATATGAATTCGAAATTTTAAAGAAGACAGCCAATAAGCTTGCTTTGAGTGCAGATTGCTCTTATAGGTACAGTAGTGATCATGGATCTGCTCAATAATTAGGCATTGCACACAACTAGTTACAATACTGAATGTTCTGAGCCCTGAAAGCCAGATATAAGGGTCCAAGCAAAGCAATTGTGCATAAGGAGGGCTAAGGGCTCACAATCTCAAGTATTGCCCATTCGGCTCAGGCAATAAACCTATAATCACCAACTCTAGGCCAGGTGTTAGGCAATCCCCTTCATTTTTGTCTCCAAATCACAAAATGAAAAAATACCTTGAACATAGTCCCCAGGCAATGAATGCTTGGTGGCCTGCGGCCCTCAGTCATTTCTCCCTATTGACTAACCAGGATGGTGTTTGGCACAACGCAAGGCTGCATAGAGAGGAAGAGCAGTAGGATAGGAGGATAAGCTGGCCAGCAGTCTGATGTGGCAAAGTTGGAATTCTCATGTACTAGAATGGCAGCTGTGGGTAGGGTGCATCAATGGTAATAAACTGGGGAGCGTGCAGGGAGACTGGCTGTCAACCAGAGTGGCTTATGGAATCCTGTGTGTCATCAAGATCATGGCTATCCCAATGAACAATGCCTGTTAAGACTGGGTCGTTGACTGTTTCTCAGGATCCCAAGTCTGAGCTGGTTCAGGTTGGTTCCCCTCCGGGTGCCAATGTTGCATTTATGGTGCAATTTTTCCAAAGTGTAAATACCCTCTAAACTAAGGTGATATGGCTGAGTGAACTGCAAGCCTTCACCAAAGGCTAAGGGCAATTATGCACTGGCTAATCGTGGTGATTAAGGCCATTAGCACTCTGGGAAAAATTCCAGGGTGCTAATGCTTTTCTAAGAGGAAACGGCTTTGCGCTGACTGCAGACATTGAATTCAGCCAAACAAAAACTACAAACGAAAATGATAAAGGACCTCAGGAGTGAGTGCCTTCACTATTCCTGTGGTACTACATGGAGGAAGACAGGAAAACAAATGTTGCAGATTGCCAAAGTGAGCAAAATGAGAGAAGTGCACGACAAAAGGAGCCATGGGTCATCAGAGTGATCAAGTGCAGGGTGTGGTTGATATGAATTTTGTAAATTCAGACCTAGTCAACTATTTGTAAAATGAGAAGTACTAAAGTGCTAGGGTTAACTCCATATTCAACAAAATCCAGCTTGAAGAAATGAAAGGGTATGGTTCAGGGCAGCCCTAGAAACTTAATTCGCCTTCAGAAGGCTCAAATGTAGCTCTGTAAATTTCACACTGATCGTTCTAAATTGTATTTTTCCTTATGAAATTGCATAAACGTTGCTCATATATGGTGTATTTAATAACATATGGTTATGTGCAAATTACAAGTAATGTATCTAAAATTAATAACATTTGGCATGGTAATCAAGGTATCTGGTATGGTTATTTTAAGAAGCACAACTCTTGTATTTATAATAATATTCTATGTAAATAGAAGTCAAAAAAACATGGGGCCTCATTACACGGACGGCGGTAAGGGTTGACGGTCACCGTTAATGGCAACGGTGACCGTTAACCCTTACCGCCGTACTACGAGGTCCCTTAGCGGGTTGGTGCTTTAACGCCTGCTTTTTGCAGGCGTTAAAAACCAACCCGCTAAGGGACCTCGGAGCTAATTACGGCACCGCAAAATTGCGGTGCCGTAATTAGCGCCTTCCCCATTCCCATAGAGCCCTATGGGGCAGAAATGGGAATGGGGAAGGGCAATGGCGGAAGGGGGATTTACCGCCCCACCGACCTTGGAATGGGGCGGTAAATCCCCTTACCGCCAAGGCGGTGCCGGTAATTTACCGGCATGGTCCAGGGTGCTAATAGCACCCTGGATCACCGCCTTCCGTGTAATGAGGCCCATGGTTGTTAATATGATGTATTCCTTAAACACTATCCACTGAATACCATTACTACTACTACTTCTTCTTCTTCTTCTTCTTGTTTGTTTGTTTGTTTGTTCATTATTTGTAGCGCGCGCCAGACCCGAGGGTAACCAGGCGCGTTGTTCAAGAATACTTTAAGCTTTACAAGTTACACATGTTTACAGATAGCAATTACGCGCATATAATAGTTACATAATACAGGACAGTGAGGAAAATATACATTGTACACGATATGTACAGTTGGAAAGTGGAGAGTATATACAGTTGTATCCAGATGTATGCAGAGTTCGTCTTGTTGGTCAGTAGTTATGTAGGCATAGGGATGGTTTATAGGTAATTTTCTTAGATCCATTTGATGCAGTTAGATCTGAAGTGAGAGTAGGATTGGGAGGATCTTAGGCCGGGCGGGGGGGAGTTCCAAAGCTGGGCAGCTTTGACCGGGAAGCTATTTCCTCCGGCCGTACTTAGTTTAAATGGGGGTATCACTAACTGGTTGGCGTATGCTTCTCTGGTAGGCCTAGAGGAGGTTTTCCTATTAAATCTTGCAGTTCTTCTTCTTCTTCTTCTTCTTCTTCTTCTTCTTCTTCTTCTTCTTCTTCTTCTTCTTCTTCTTCTTCTTCTTCTTCTTCTTCTTCTTCTTCTTCTTCTTCTTCTCATTATTATAGAATATGCCCTAAGTTTTATCTTTCAACACAATTGTCAATTCAAATTACATAATTTCACAACTCTCGAAAGTACTCCAGCTGAAACCAAATATTGGGTCACAATCTTCACTGACAACCTTCAATGTTGTGCCAAATCTGTTATCTATTTCACGCAAATCGTATTGCTCATGTAAATCTTACACCTTGATGTACTTATGTTTGTTAATTCTGACAGCTTTTTGCACATTACTGGATACGTATTGTAACTCTTGCTAGTTAAGGTAACACATGAAAACAATGCCTACCATTCTACCATTTAAACATAGGTTCCCATAGGGTTCCTTCTATCCACATTTCAAAAACTGATGGATATGAATAGTATTCCCTTTCATATAAGGTCTGCAACTCTTCCTTAAGGCAATACAAAATAGCAGATTTGCCTAACCAATATCCAACGTTAGTAAATTAATTCCATAAGTTAAATTGTACTGCAGAGAAAATTCTAATAAAAAAGGCAAACCATGTTTCCTAGAATTAAATTCACTCTCTGACAGTCAATCTGCAAGCAATATTTTACATACACTCATAAAGAGCCCCTAGAGCTTGTGTGTTGTGCGTACTTTATTCGCAGTTTGTCTGACTATTCCAAGTTAGCAACTCTGTACAGATATAGCACTATAATGGATTTTTGAGTCCTTGGATTCTGCAACATCCAAGAGCTCAAATACTGTATAATGCACCAGTATAATACAGCATTAAAATGTATTAATATGCATTTAGAGTATGCCATTTTGTTGACATTTGCCATTCGTTGGTGAAGCATTGGTTAGCACAACTCTCACTGTGCCTCACTGTTCCTTTTGAGATCAAATCATTTCACTAAATAGGCTGACTGTTTAACTGTACAGTATGTTTACAATGAAGGTACTCAATGTTACACAAGGAGATACATCTGCAGGCTACATCTTTGCAGCAATAAACAGCTAGGCATTAAAATGAAGTGTCCACATCCCCTTAGCATAGTGTTTTGAAAGTGCAACTCTGAATAAAGTTATTGAAAATTACGGAGTCTAATATTAAATCACAAAAAGGTAAAACCTAGGATTTCATCAGCCTGCTCTAAGATCTGTTTTTATCCGGTTTCTGGGAAATCTTTGAGACATACAGGGGTCTGCAGGTGTTCCAGTGGCGAAGGTGAACAATGAGAACATTTAAGACCTAAGGAAGATGTGCTAACAGCTGTAAAGTGACAGAGACTTTGATGTTTGTGGCAACCTAATTAGGTGGTATTTTTCTCTAGTGTGCTAATTCTAGTTACTGGCACTTGCTTGTCATTTTGTATGCAGCCATTTTATTCCGTTGGCTCTTTAATGTTCGCATTAAACCGATAGCAGATGACCTAGAACTATTCTCAAAATCTTTACAAAAACATGCAGATGATTCAGTATACAATTGACCTACTTAGGAAAGTCCATGATTGGATCATACATAATAATCTCTACATTAATCCCTGTATAAGAGAAATTATCTTCTTTGGGTTTCCAGACCTTTAAACCCTGCCTTTCAATTTGAGACCGCTCATGGGTATGGCATCCACTGGTTTGAACACATAATGTAATGTAGGTATAACTTGTGTGTGCAAAACTCTCGCTAAAACCAAAAATAGACTCCTTAAACCCAAAATGACATGCTTATGAGGGTGAAATAGAAAATTGAGGTGAGCAGGTCCCTTGTTCTCCTTGACCAAGGCTATTGAAATAGTCTCTCTATGCCAAAAAAAAAAACAGCTTAACCAACAACAATTTATCTTATCTAAAATGAAGCAGCCAGACATAACCCAACAGCAACTTATCATATCTAAAGTGAAGCAGCAGCCTCATTGGAACTCAATACCTGGGACCATATCCCACCATGCCTTAACAATCTCAACTGCCTCATAGCTCCGAAAAGAATATCACACAAAAGAATGTGTATTGCTTTCCAAATCATCAGTGACAATGTCAAGGTGAACTGTAATCATGTACAACCAACTATGCATCTGATTGGTTAGTTAGTGGGATAGAAGGAGGAGAGCAAGTGTGATTCTGGCAAAGTCGTTAACGGTAAGTCATGTTATAGAAACTGTGCTCTGCTGTGAGTCATTGTCCATAGCGTGAGTAACATTTTGTGATGTAAGTTTTAAATTGATAAAGGAAGGCAGATTTTTATTAATTGTGGATAGGAAACAAAGTGCTTCAAAACACTGTACAGATTAAAATAACAACGCAAGGATCAATCATGTTTCAAGGTGCTTAACATCAGTAGCCTAGTGGTATGTACATGTCCATGAACCAGTTGTTGAAGACACAGTGTGAACATAATAAGGGGGTGAAACATTCACAATAACAATATTTAGGGCATTTGTAATTGGGTTTTACAATAAGAATATATGAACTGGTTCAAAAGTAATTACAGATGGGGACATGTAGGATGGTCAAATAGCTGGGCTAACACCTCTGTCGGCTGCAATAGCTCCCTCAGGAGACGGCCTCATTATAACAATTGCAGAATGGGTTAATAGGTTCCACTAATGGTGGTGGACCCCGATGTGGACGTCTGTTTTTACCAGACGTCCTTACCGGGTCCCGCGAGGGGACGAGGGAGCTAACAACGGGCCGGTTGTAATCAGCGCATTGTTAGCTCCCACGCCCATTCCCATTGAGTCCTATGGGGTCTCAAATGGGAATGGGGAAGGTCCGGACCCAGGTTCCCTGAGGGAGGAATTACCGCGCCCTCCAAACTGAGAATGGCCCGGTAATTCCCCATTCAGGGAACCCGGACACGGGGCCTCATTACGAGTAGCGTAGTAACTGGGTCATTACCGGCATGGCGGAATGAGCGGGTCAATGCTCGTATGACGCCGCTAATAGCGGGTGATTACGAGTGTGCGAGCACACGCGAACCCCCATGCCAGTAATGGCCATACTGGCATGCCGCAAAAGGCCCTCCAACAACCCCGACAGCTCCATCACAGGACCCGCGATACTGCCACAGCCTAGGGGGAACCCCTAAATACAGACCCGGTAACACCAACATGCTAATACCGGGCTCGTAAAACTGGACCCGGAAATAACGTCATTGCGTCGGTACGGGAAGTGGCCATCTTTAAAAACACAATCCATTGCAATCCTCCCAAACCACTAGTTGATTCCTGGAGGTCTCTGTGCCAATACTTTGAGGATGTCTAATGCTACCCAGAAGACCACCCCCGGCTGAGGAAACAGTGTTTCTCCGATGCTGAATTGAATATGTTAGCAGACACACTTGCTGCACATGCAGACCTCATGAAATCCCATGACATGTAGTGTGAGGTGCAGCAGAAGAAGAAGGACATCTGGCAGGAGGTAGCCCGCAAGGTGTCAGCCGTAGGAACCACCCCACGTAGTATCAAGGACTGCAGGAAGAGGTGGGATGACCTCCACTTGAGGGTCCGCAACATCATGGCAAGCAACAGGAGGCAGGCCATGGCCACCGGCGGGGATCCCCACTCTCCTGCCAAAATTATGCCCTGGGAGGAGACCGCAAGCAGCTTCATAGATCCAGAGTCCATCGAGGGATTCGGGGAGATGGAGATGGGTGCAGAATCATCCCCAGAAGGCGGTGAGTGACCCTGCAGATCCCTGTAGGGGAAACCATGACGTAGCACAAGTGATGTGGAAGAGAGTCTAGGCAAGGCAATGCATGTCCCAACACCCACATCAATATATCCAAGTCCAGATGGAGGCCCAAACCCTGCCAGTCAGAAATGCATGCTGAGTGCCAATCCCATAACCAACACACAGCCAACACACCTAGACCATGCCCATGTAACACATCACACAAACCCCAAATAAATGGCATGCCACCTGCCATGCAGTGAATGCAAAAAATGCCCCCTCAGAATACCCTGTGTGACACACCTGTAAGACATGAATGCATGATTAAATGAACAATGAACAGCACCATTGTATGCTTCTGGCATGTAACACCATCACTGATGCCCTGCATCTCTTCTACCCCCCAGGCACCGATGAGGAAGATGCCATGCAAGACAAAACCGCAAAGGCATCCACGTCCCACCAAAAGAAAAGGGCTGCCGCCACCACCACCACCTCCGTGGCAGCCAAGCAGGCCACACCCACAGCCAGTGTGCCTGACCGAGCCGAGACACAGCCAACAACACCTGCTGCCAGTGTGCCTCACACACTAGAGACCCAGCAGCCCACACCAGTTGAAGGGGAGTCCATACAAACACCTGCCACCACTGAGGATGACATGGATGGCAACGTGGACCAGGAGGGAGTCACAGAAGTGACATGTCCACCCTGCCCAAGCCCCGTGTCCACCCCACCGCCCCATATCGAGGCCTCACCCACCTACCGCAGTGCTGATCCCTGCCCCATGACTCGGACCTGGGCCCCTTCGAGGAGGACAGCACCCACAATGCAGGCCCTGTGAGTGCACCACCCATCACTCCAGCTCCCACCAACACCCTCGAGTCACATCTGTCGAGGGCGGAGGCTGGACAGGAGGCCATGTTGGAGCTCCTGCGGCAGTACATTGCTGATGGAGAGGACACCAGGCGGTGAATCGCCACTGCCATTGCGGGGATCACAGCGGCCATTGCAGCAAACAGAGCCGCTGTGAATACGTTGGCTGTGCTGATGAGGGACTGTCTGGGGGCAGTAACACAAGTACTTACTTCAATCCTGCTCCACATGCAGCGGCCATGCCTTGCAGCAGGCGTGGAACCTGCCACGACTCATCATCAGCCACCACACCTGCCTCTTCAGTCCCCACCAGCCCTATGCACCAGACCCGAAGGAGTGCACGGCACACCGAAATGCCGCCCCGGACAGCAAAAAGTCCCGCAAGTAGTGTGGGCGGACTATCGGAGTGGGACACATGGTAGGGTGTGAAGGGGAGCATTTTGTGGAGTTTATTGGGTTTTTCTGGAGTTTGTTGGGTGGGTTTGGGAGTTCACTGGGGGTTTTTGGAGTTTGTTGGGTGGGTTTGGGAGTTCTCTGGGGGTTCGGGGGGAGTGGTCACATTTTTGCTGTTTGCTGTTTGAACTAATACACCTGTTGTGAGAAAAAACATTCAATGGCTGGACATTGTTCATTTCGTGTGTATCCATTTAATGTGTGACAGTGTTCAGTGGCCAACTCCCAACAATCCCTGTGTGCATGTCCACATGGACCAAGTGTGTCACTGACACATGTCTATCATAGTCCCTGTGGTTCAGAGGTATTCGTGAATCAGTGCTTGGCGTACTGCATGGCCATCCCGTGCATCACATACTGGCAGGGGGGCTACTTCACCTCTGTCGCCATCCTCATCATCCTCACCCCGTGCATGCATTTCAATGTCAGGTGGCACTGGTGAATTTCTCTGGACGCACATGTTTTGCAGCATGACACAGGCTATGGTGATCTTTGCCACCTGCTCAGGCCTATAAAGGAGTGCCCCACCAGACCTGCTTAGGCAGCGGAAACGTGCCTTCAACAGGTCAAAGGTCTGCTCAATCACAACACGGATACGGTGTGAACACGATTGCACTCCTCTTCATGGCTGTTCTGCGGGTTCCGCACAGGGGTAAGTAGCCACTACCTCAAGGGATATCCTCCATCACCTGAAAGCAAATTCTAATAGGTGTGTGTCACTCTGAGCTGCCACCTTCAGGAAGCACAGTCATGCCCAAAGCTATTTGGTGTGGACATGCACATGGCCCTGTACGTATGTAAGAATGTTAACTAGATGCATACTATACTGCTATGAGGTGTGGTAGTCTAGATGGAGTTCAATGGATGATGAAGGGTGAAATAATGCATGCTGAGGCGGATGTACTGTGGTTGTACGACAATGTTTAGCCTCCCATTTATGCTGTGTATTATACACTGTGCATGGTCACACTAGCCACATTGGCACAGTTGCAATCCTGTTCAGTCATGCATTGCTTGACATACCCATGGTGGCCTGGTAGTGCCTCTTACTTGTTGTCATCGATATGCATAATTGGTAAAATGCCAGTGATGTGTCATTTTGGGTTTGGGAGATTCAGGTCAGGAGTGTCTAGTTCTGCATGCATTCTCCAATCACCATCAATTGCCACCCAAGTGGAGTATGCATCCCTACACATCAGTAGCCCATTGCACTGCTATGGCCCCTTCGGGCAACTCACCAAGCAGTCAGGCACGTGGTCCAGCATCTCGCTCCATGTGACGGGGTAGCGTGGAGTTACGCAGCACCATGGCATCATGTGTTGATCCAGTAAATTGGGCGCAGCAATGTGTGATGATCTTGCTGGAGTCACATACCATTTGCTCATTGATGGAATGGTATTGCTTGCGATTGCAGTACACCGCCTCTATGGCATGGGGGACTACCAATTCCATATGGGTGCAGTCCAGGGCACCAACACAACTGGGCATGTCTGCCAGTGCATGGAAGCCTACTTTGGTGTCAGTTATCTCCTGGGCAGGCCGTGGTAGCGATATGTGGGTGCTTGCGTGCTTCAGGAGGGCATCCAGCACTTGGTTCAGCATGCCTGAAAATAGTGGTTGTGAAATGCCATGCAGCTGCCCCACTGTGTGTTGATAGGTGCCTGTGGCCAGGAAGTGGAGCACAGACACCACCTTTAGTAGCGGGGGGATGGCAGTGCGTATTTCTATAAGGCTTGCAATGTCGTTGTGTATCATGTCCACTATGGTGGTGATGGTGTCCCGGTCCAACCGGTACAGGGTGTGGATCTGCTCAGGGGTTAAGTTGAATGGCCTGGGTCTGATGTGAGGGATTGGTGGCTGCCTACGAGGCACTGCTGGCTGCGCTGGTGGTAATTGCTGGCCCTGTCTCGCCCTCCTTCTCCTCCTGCGTCTCCTCTTTGCTGCCTCCTGTTGCTGCTGTAGTTGTTGTTTGAGTTGTTGTTCTTGCTGTAGTTGCAGCAGTATAGGCACGTCCTCCAGCGCCATGATTGCAAAAGCTAGTGGTAGCATTTTGGTGTAGGAAGGGGTGTGGTGTGTGGGTGTACTCATTTTATACTGGCCCAGCCTCCATTGACTCCACCTGTGGTGATTGTGTGCACCTGTGGCAGTTGGCTTGATTGCTGATTGCTGTTTGCGGGTGGTCCGTGATGCCTGTATGGCTGGCATCGTGCAGACCCTGATTAACGCCTTCGGGATGCCGGTATTTGCATGTCCGTGTGGGTTGTGATGTCCTCCTATTACCGGCATGCTGGTAATTGCTCCCCGAAGGGGCGTGTGTACACGCCCATGCCGGTATGAGTGTGCACGGTACGGGCGGTGCCGGTATTGGCGGGTTGTCGGGTCAGAATGCCCCGTACCCATTAACAATGCCGCTATTACCATTCCGCCTTCATTTTTCCATTACCTCCATTCTCGTAATGCGGCCTACGGTTTTGGAGGAAGCCATGCCCTTAATAAGGGCATGGCTACCTCCAAAGTCGTAATGAAGCCCAGATTGTTTTTTAGGAAGATATTAAAACAATACATAGTGGAAATGTATGTAATTTAGTGGCATATTGGTATCAGTAGTAGCGGGCTAGGAGGGAGTAGGACAGGAGCAGGGGCATAGGTACGTCAGTAAGTTAAATGTGAGACACAGAATAAGGTTAAACAATGCCTGCATTTGGCAATTTTTCATAAAGTCAGTCATAGCATAATGTCTAAAATATTGCATATGTTTGCAATCAAGGTGTGACATTATATTGCATGACATGCCACCACAAATCCTATGTGACTACACACTTTTAAAATAGTTATGTATGCAATATAGCAAGATGAGCCATCTTACCCTAAATAGGTGCCACATGAGCCTAGAACAGGGGCACATGCAAGCGTATGTGAAGTACTACAGATGGGGCACTGTAGTAAGGTGCTCATTTTTCTACGATGAATGGGGCAGGACAAGATTACATCCTAATTCATATTTACTTTATGTCATGCAAATTAATACAATGGATATATACACTTGATTATCATTTGTCTGCGAGTGTGTCATTCATTAGTTTTGGAAACAGGTTGCAATGAATCCTCAGTTCTTTCTCAGTTGGATGGAAAGGATTCCCTTTTGATGTTGTGTTTTTCTATGAGTGAATGGAGCTCAAATACACTATCTAGTCTGTCTGTTTTGCTGTGGTCCACCTTCCTATTGTAGATCCTATTCTTCAGGGCACACTCCTGCTTATCATTATTCTGGTGTGGCTTCCCACTGCCATTAACGCCAGGTTGTGACTCCATTAAATCCATAATCCACCATGGAGCAACATGCTCATCCACCTACAATGGTATAGAATCTTCATTAAGGATTTGTTGAATGGGGACACGTCTGATTATTGTGAATATGTGAGGTGTGTGTATGTGTGTGTGTGTGGTGCTAGGTGTGTGCTGGTACTGTGAATGTGTGGTGTGCTCTCGGTATCTAGGCTGCTGTCAGTGTGGTGGATGCTGTATTTTTTCATGGGCAAGTTTGCTCTGGTATGTGGAGTGATTCAAGTAGAGCCACATAATGTAGAAATGGCAGGTGATGTGGGTGTGTGAAGTGTTGGTGATGCCAGGTGTGCTGGTGCACAAGGTACAATTGTTGCATAGAGTGGAGTATTTATGCATGGTGACATTTTCACTCTGTGTTAAGAAGGTTTGCAGGTTTATTTAGGTGCCCAGGTAAAGTTTATTTACAGGTTGGTGAAATATTAGAAAATAATCGAAACATGATATAGGTGAGTAGGATGAAGATAGAGGCGAGCAAAGGGAGATTTAAACTCTAATAAAAAATAAAAAACCCTATAACTTCAAATGGTCCACACAATTGGCACTGATACAAAAGTATACTTCTCCTATTTGTTGCTGCTGTGGTTTAGGATAAGCAACAATTTACCACATTTTATTTGTTTGCCAAGGACTAAACGTTCCACATCATCAGCTATTAAACATTTGTTTCTATGTCAGATAATCAGGCCGATTCATGGAATTAATGTGCGCTGACATTTTCAGCGCAATCTTGCGAAAGCGTGCGAATCGCAGTGCCAGTGCGAAAATCGCAGTGAAACCCGGGCACAGCAATTCATGGAAGTCCATGCGCGTGTAAATCCCTGGATGTGCGCCAAAATTCTGCGTGGCGCACGCTGGCGCCCACTTCTCGAAACAGCGTGCGCTACGAGCACAGCGAAATCACACATAGCGCGGCGCACACAACAAAAGTAGGAGGAACAGAGGGCATGACACGCGGAATGGGGAACAACGCGTGAAAATGTGGGCGTCACGGGGGAAGTACAGGAGGCAAATGCGCGGAACGCCCACACGCACGATCAAAACACATATTCATGGATTCGAACGGGGATAACGCGTGCGCCAAAAAAGACGCGCCAATCCTGAAACACGTACGACAGCAGGTATACGTGGACCCGCGCAGCATAAAAGTGCACGCAAACCACAAACAAGCTCAGACGCCAGGATGAATATACCGTTCCTAGCAGCAGTGGTCGTGGGATACCGCAGGAGGAGGAGGAGGATAGTCAGGCCCAGAATTTCCACACCCAGAACCAGCCTTTTTGGGATGCCTGATGACCAGGTGTATGGGAGGTACAGGTTTCCACCTCACATAATACTCGACCTGGTGAGTGAGTGGGAGGATGACCTCACATCACCCACCCTGTGCTCCCAAGCACTCAGCCCCCTGGAGAAGGTCCTCAATGTACTGCACTTTTTGGCCACTGGATCATTTCAGCGGACAAGTGCTATAGTGGGGGGGAGTGTCACAGTCCACGCAGTCACGCTGCCTACACCAGGTCTTGGCCATCATGACTGCACGCCCATCAGTCCGCAGGCACATATACCTGCCCAGAACAACTGCAGAAAGGCAGGCTGCCGTCCACGATTTCTACGGGGTGGCACAATTCCCCAAAGTCCTAAGTGCCATTGATTGCACCCATGTGGCTCTACGTCCCCCCAGGGCATCAGAGCACATCTATAGAAACTGTAAGCACTGGCATTCCATCAACGTCCAGGTAGTATGGGATGCCAAGGGAATCATCACCTCAGTATATGCCAACTATCGAGGGTCCACCCACGACAGTTTTATTTACAGAATGTCAACCATAAACTGGTACCTAGAAGCTGGGCGGCATGGCGATACATGGCTGTTCGGTGAGTATAAATGCCACAGCACATGCATGCATGTCAGATACTGAGTAATGTCACAACCCCACTAATGATACCCATCACCACCTCCCCGGGGACAGTGCCTACCCTCTGAGCACCCACATGATGACGCCAATTCGGAACCCCACCACGCCACCCGAGGTAAGATACAACACAGCCCACATTGCAACCCGGGGCGCAGTGGAGCGCACATTCGGAGTGCTCAAGTCACGCTTTCGCTCCCTTGACCGTTCTGGCGGGCAGCTGCTCTACGCTCCCCCAGTAGTGTGCAGGATCATAGTGGCAGCATGTGTCCTGCACAACGTTGCAACACGCCGGGGCCTTCCCGTGGACATGGTGGTGCCCCCACATCCCCAACCACATGCACGCCTGCTGCGCATGGGAGGGGAAAGCGCACGGGGTGAGGCAGCCTGTACGCAGCTGGTGGCTAATTACTTCACCTAAAATCACACCCCTGTGGAGTGCACACAGCCCTGGCACATACCATCTGACAATCAATGATGATGACATAAGGGACAGTAAACTGTCACAACCATACCAGCCTGAGATTGGTCACCAGGAAGTGTTACATTGTGTGCATCCCTACCTACACAAAAAAAGACACACTTCTATGCTGCTAAATTCATTACCCCCTTGCAAAATACAACATGACAACAGTGACATGTCACCCAACCCCTCCCCAGCACCGCCACCCAACACACCATGGCATGTCATGCTATGTGAGAGCAAACAAAGCAATCCCAAAACATGACACAAGTGTCACAAAGTACAGTGTCCCTAATGGAAACTTGCCACACACAATATGCTTCCAGTAATGTAGAACTAACAACACACATGACCAAATACTTACCAACAATACAATGCAGCTACACAACCTCAAACATAGCATAAACATGACAGTACTAAGTTAAAGTAGTGGTAGTCTTACAACCTGATTATGCCAGCACATCGAGCACTTCCAACTGTACAGTGCTGCTGCCACGCAAATGTGTAAGTGCACTGCTTACAACATGAACTCCATCTCCAAAGTAGACGGCCTTGTGAAGACATGAGGAATGAACATGCAAATTAGGAGGAAGACATGGATGCACAAGCACATATCAATACACCATGCAGTGTACAATAAAACAACAATATCCATTAGGAATGTATACACAGTATTGACTGCAGACTGCCCACACAGATCATGGGAGTCCAACGTCACTGTGTAAGTCACTGTCACTTGGGCACACCCTTTGCAAGCCCATGGAAACGGGAAGCAGGAGGGGTGTGAGTCTCACGAACCCAAGCATCTAACCCAAACTCAGGACAAGCCTGCATGTGCTCAGCCGGAATACAGTGGATGCCCACAGGAGCCACACGAGGCAACACACTGTAAAAAAAATCAAAAATCAAAAATCAAAAATCAAAAATCAAAAATCAAAAATCAAAAATGGCCATGTGGGGCCCGGGGGGGGGAGGGTCCACCCAGGAGGTCCGAGGACAGAATGCGCACCAACAGCCACCTGTGTGGATGTTGGGGAAAAAAAACACCTCCATGGGCTCATGGCCTGCACGGCTAAGCCAATGTGGGCGAACTGCTGCTGTCGCTCTCATCACCCTCTGCTGCTGCCACAGGAGGTGGTGGTGCTATGGGAGGCAGCCCACGCAAAGCCCTGGTATGGTCCTCTATGGCAGCAAGCATGCGGGTGTGGAAGGTCTCGTTCTGGAGGATTATAGTGTGGAGATCCCCATGCACCACCTGACGTGATGCCCGGATCTCATCCCGAGTTGCCTGCATCTCAGCTGAGAGCGACATGTGAGCCGCTCCAGCTGCTGTTCTGACCTCAAGTTAGTGGAAGGCTCAAGGTCAACAAGGGTCTCCCTGAGGTGATGGAGTTCTACCCTCAGGGCTTCCCTGTGGCCCTGGGACTCTATTGATATCGATTGGCATAGAGTCTCCAGTGCCGCCCATCTGTCCCTGTTGGACGCCAACATGTCCTCCCTGTGTGATTGGCAAATGGAGTCTGTTGCCTGCTGTAGTTGCTCCATCTGCCTTTCAAGGGTGACAATGGAAGTGGCCACCCTCTCCATTGATTGAGCCATCATCTCAACTGATGCTGCCTGTTGGGTTGCCATACTGTACATGGATTGTTCCCATGCAGTATTGCGTGGTGGCGTACAGCCACTGTGTCCGTGGGCACCACACCTGTTTGGGGCAAGGCGATCTGCGCCTTGCTGTGCCTGAGGCTGCAGGACTGCATTCCCCCTCTGATCTGCTGGCCCAGGAACAGGATCAGATGTTGTGGAGTGTGACCTTGCATCCGTAACCGCCAAAGGCGGACTTACCAACACTGACATCCCCATAGAGGGTTCTACCCCTGGTGCAGGTGGGTTGAACAGAACAGAATCCCTGCCAGAAACACTTACCTGCGACGGCATATAGGTCTCATCATCCGAATCAGCACCTGAATAGAGGTTTGGGGAGGTGCACCCAGAGACACCCCTGGACAGAATGGTCTGCAGCAAGATTGGGTTCTGACCCACCACCACACCACGTCCCCCACTGGTGCCCGGTCGTGCCTGAGATCCCTCCTGGGTCTGCACCATCTCCTCAACATCAACAGCATCAAGTGCGTCATCCCTGCAAAAACATGAAAGACAAAAAACGGAAACAGGCATCAGAACCATAGCACACAAATAGGCCTGACAAGCTAAAGAACCAGTACATGATTTACACATGTCCCACATGACTATAACCCTCCCATGCATGCACTGTCACTGAGTTGGAAGGGGAGGCAAAAGGCAGACACTGATGACACCAAGATGGAAGAACAACACATTTGCTGCATGCTGGGTAGCACTGCCATCACACATTGGCCTGTGAGTGGCATGTCCAATACACATACATGACATGGTACATTCCACAAGTACATCCATATGTCAGTGAATGAATACTGTCAGCCATCCATGTGAGATGGACATGATGAGATGAAAAATGCTACATATTGTGACAAAATAGACATGTGCTACACACTGCAACACATCCAGTGTACAAAAATACAGTGATTGCAGGCCGGTGTACACATCAATGGTTGTGCACTTCAACATGACAGGAAAAAACTATCATGTTCCACATTCAAATAGGCCCCACAAATGTGTTTGATCAGGCCAATACTCAATCAGCCTGAATGGTCAAATCATTCACCTAACAAGGTAACACATGTGGGCCAATGTGGGGTTCATCAATGACAGAAGCATGGCACTAATGTGACAATAGGGCTGAGGAATGCGTAGCAAAATTGGGAGAATTGAAACAATCAGCCTGAATGAACACTGAAAAATACAAACAATGTTTTTGCAAGATGCCACTTCAAGGGCAACTGCTGTAATGTTGCGCTAAATTACTACTGTGGGCAGAAGGGATACTGTCACACCCAAATCCAAGGCCGCTGAATGTTTTGGGTGAAGCACATGAGTGACCCATACCACTCAGGCACACACACCCTCACCTGGCACTCAATCAGAACCCGTCACCCAAACAACATATACATGCATTACACACACATGCATGGGCACTCACTGGACAATGCATCATAATCAGGTAGTTCTGCCACACCTTGGATCTGTTCCTCTGTGACGAAGGCCCCAGCAGCAGACTCATGTTCAGTGAGTTTGTTGTCCTCTTGTGCAGACCCACCGCCAGTCACCAGAGTAGCAGCATGATTTGAGGCCAGCTTGTTCTTTGCTCTGCGTTTCAGGTCATTCCACCGCTTGTAGCAATCATCAGCTGTGCCTCACAAATCCAAGGGCACTTATGCGGTCTGCGATGGTCTGCCAGTGTGCCCTACTGTAACGCTCACCTGATTCCCGCAGAGGCGCCGGTCTTGACTGGGTGAATGCCGTATCTTCAAAGGTGATGTGTAACACACGGTTGGCTCTTTGGGCTGGACCTCTGTGCACTGTATGTCTGACTCGAAGAGTAAGATGTCTGCAGATAGAAAATATGGGATTAATGAACTGGGGTTATTGGGTGCCTCTCTCCTCTTCCCTTTCTCTTCTCCTGTAGAACCCCAAAGGTTAACACCCTCACCTTAGGTAAGTGAACGCCGAGCTCTCCATCTGCCTCGGGGCAGGGTGCCGTAACCAGTTCCTTCACTGGATAAGGGTGCAGGCCTCTTGACCTCAGAGGACTGCTGTCCGTCGTTAACTGCACGAACGGTAAGTTCTGGGCGCTTCAAATGTCTTAAAAGTCTTTTGTAATGATATGTCTTGTTTTGCAGAGTTCCGGCGATGGCGGATGGCGGGCTGATGAGAGTTGAGGATCGAACCCGCGTGAGGAATAGAAGCGCCTGGAAGCACGTAGGTAAGCGCTTGTAGCCTGCTTCACGATGCGCACTAACTGTCCCTTTTATCTTGCAGGTACAAGTTCGGAGCTTTAGAGAAGCTGAAGGGTGCTGGAATACCCACTGGATTCGGCGTGGGAAGGAGTAATGGCACGTGAGTAGTAAAGTTGCCCAATGTCTTTAAACGCACCTTCTTTTGTCTTTCAGATGTGGGATGCAGCGCCGAAGGCCTCCGGAGCGTGCGAAGTGCTGGTAAGCTTTTATCTTTCAGATGCCGGAATGCAGTGCGAAGACCTCCGGAACATGCGAAGAGTAGGTAAGCCTTTGTCTTTCAGATGCCGGAATGCAGCACGAGGCGTTGGTGACAGCCGATGGACCAGGTAAGAGATGCGCTGCCAGTAAAGACCGTAGTGCTAACCTGTTCTTTCTTTGTCTTTACAGGTGCTGCTGAAGACTGGATTCCAGGATGGTAAGCCTTTGTTTCCTTAGGCCCAGGATCAGAAGCAGAAGACACGATGAGCGTTCTGCTGCAGAGAATGCAGAATAACACAAAGCAAGATTCATCCATCGGGTGTGGTTTAAATAGCCTCCTGTAGGGCTTAGGTGTCTCCTTCCACAGCCATTCCTAGGTAAGAAAAGAGTTCCTGCTTTCCAGAAGAGTTCCAGTGTTCTGAACCTAGGGAGTGGCTCCTGCCCCACCCAACAGGAAAAGTAGTCCCAAACAGAAGAGGATCCGGGGTTCAACTGGCAGGTAAGTAAGCAGCATGGTTTGCTGCAGGTAAGTCCACCCAAGCATTATGAGCCCGGCGCTTCCAGCGCTGGGACTGGGCATCTTTATGAGCCTGGTGCCACTGGCGCCAGGACAGGGTCCAAAAGGTCCCAATTGGGACTGGCTGGCACTCGGAACCGGGGTTATGGGTCTGCTTCCAAAGGAGTCGGGCAAGTCCTGATCTTTTGGAAGCAGAGATCATGACAGCACCCCCCCTCAAGGCCCCTCCCAAACCGGGCTTCTCCGGGGGTTTGGGCTTGTTAGGAAATGTTCGATTAAATCTTTTGATTAGACGAGGCGCGTGGACATATTCTGCAGGTTCCCAGGATCTTTCTTGGGGACCGTAGCCTTTCCAGTCAATCAGGTAAAATAGTTTAGATTTGGAGATCTTGGAATCCAGGATGCTTTTGACTTCAAACTCGAGTTCTCCATCAACTAGAATAGGTTTTGGAGATGTAGTTAGTCGGGTTTGAGGTTGCACGGGTTTTAATAGAGAGACGTGGAAGACCGGATGTATCTTCATGTGAGGGGGCAAGTCCAACTTGACCGCTACTGGATTTACTATGGTAGTGATGGAATAGGGACCAAGGTATCTTGGGTTGAATGTGCGTGGTCCTTTTAGAGGTAGATATTTGGTGGATAACCAGACTTGATCTCCTACTTGATATTGGGGGGCTTCCTTCCGATGTTGGTCTGCTCCTTTCTTGTATTGTTCTTTAGCCCTTCGAAGGTGAGAAATGGCTTCCTTAAAGGCTTGGGTGATTGTAGAATGCAGGTGGTCTACTGCTGGTGTTCCAAGATCTTGGAGTGGATCCAACTCCGAGGTTCGAGGGTGACTACCGTATAAAAGAAAAAACGGGGTCTTCCCAGTTCCCGAGTGGACAGAGTTATTGTAGGCATATTCGGCTATCCAAAGGATATCTTTTCAAGTTTTTTCAGTTTGTTGTAGCATGCAGCGCAAATACTGTTCCAGAGTTTGATTGGTCCTCTCGTTTTGTCCGTCGGTTTGAGGGTGGTGGCTGGTCGAAAGTCTCACATCAATTTGAGCCGACCGACAGCAACTTCGCCAAAAATGAGAAATAAATTGACTACCTCGATCCGAAATTAGAACTGAAGGAAAACCGTGCAGTCGGACGATGTTTTCGAGAAATTCTCGGGCCAGAGTTGCTGCTGTTGGTAAGCCTTTGAGTGGAATGAAATGCGCCATCTTGGAGAATAGGTCCACGATTACTAGGATCGTATTGTATCCGGAGCATGGAGGTAGATCGGTGATGAAGTCCATAGAAAGCGTATGCCAAGGGCGAGGCGGGATGTCAATAGGGCGTAAGAGGCCGGCTGGTTTTTCCTTTTGACTCTTGTTTTGGGCGCATACTCCACAGGACATTATAAAGTCTCTGATATCTTTTTTCCAAGACGGCCACCAGAAGTAGCGCTTGATCTTTTCCGAGGTCTTGGTCATACCGGGATGTCCTTCCATTAAAGAATCGTGATAACAAGAGATTACCTTTTTCTGTAAATCTGTGCTGGGCAGGTATAACCGTTCTTGGAAATATAATAGGTTGTCCTTCACCGTAAAGTCCTTTCCCTGCAGATGCCAATTCTGTATGTCTGCTGGAGTTACCAGTAGCCTGGCTTTATCCTTAACTTCCTCTATGGATTGTGTGGCGATTACACCTAGAATTCTTTGTTCGGGAATGATAGGTACAGGTTTAGGATTGATCAAATGTTCTTCCACTCCCATCCGAGAAAGGGCATCAGCTTTACCGTTTTTTGTACCAGGTCGATAGGTAATTATGAAGTCAAACTCGGCAAAGAATAGTGCCCAACGGAGTTGCCTAGAGGATTGAGCTTTTGCGGTTTTCAAATATTGCAGGTTTCGGTGATCTGTAATCACAGTAACGGTGTGTCGGGCCCCCAGAAGATAATGCCGCCAAGCCTTAAAGGCGGACTTGATAGCTAGAAGTTCCTTATCAGTAATAGTGTAATTGATTTCAGGAGGCGAGAATTTGCGGGACCAAAATGCCACGGGATGCAACTGATTGGTTACTGGTTCCTTTTGTGATAGAACTGCCCCCATGGCAAGGCTCGAAGCATCAGTTTCAACGATGTAGGGGAGTTCTGGGCGAGGATGTTTTAAGATCGGTGCAGAGATAAATCTAGTCTTCAAATTCTGGAAAGCTTGTTCCGCCTCGGTAGACCATTCAAAACGTTTGTTTTTCTTTAACAAGGCGGTGATGGGCTGGACTATTCGAGAGAATTCGGGGATAAACCTGCGGTAAAAGTTAGCGAAGCCTAACATGCTTTGAACACCTTTTACGGAGGATGGCGATGGCCATTTGAGAATTGCATCGACCTTCTTTGAATCCATACGCACTCCGCTAGGTGATAATATGAATCCCAAGAATTCAACTTCAGTCACGTTGAAAACACATTTTTCCAACTTAGCGAAAAGTTTGTGTTGACGCAATCTCTCGAGGACCATTTTCACATGATTCCGATGTTCAGTTTCCGATGAAGAATAAACGAGGATGTCGTCAATGTAAACAACAACACACACATCTATGAGCTCTCTGAGGACATCGTTCATAAAATATTGAAAGGCGGCCTGGGCATTGCAAAGTCCGAAGGGCATGACCTGATATTCAAATAGCCCATACTTGGTGCGGAAGGCCGTCTTCCATTCATCGCCCTCTTTTACTTGTACCAAGTGGTAGGCTCCTCTAAGATCCAGCTTTGTATAAATGCATGCTTTTCTGACTTGGTCCAGGAGTTCAGGGATCAAAGGTAACGGATATCTATTCTTAACGGTGATCTGGTTCAGGGCGCGATAATCTATACAAGTTCTAAGGTCCCCTTCTTTTTTTGGAACGAAGAACAAAGCTGAGGAAGCAGGGGACTTGAAAGGACGAATAAACCCATTCGCTAGGTATTGATCCAGGTATTGTCGGAGGTGAAGATTCTCAGGCTCGGTGAGGGCATAAATTCTACTACAAGGAGGAGTAGATCCAGGTATCAGGTCTATCTGGCAGTCATAAGACCTATGAGGAGGTAGAGAGTTAGCCTGATCCTTCCGGAAAACATCTTGGAATTCTAGGTATTCAGGAGGTAACTGGGGAGCCTCCGAGGAAATTGCTGCCAGTGCAACACCAGGTCGAGGGTGACAAGTAGAGACACATTCTGGAAACTGAACCGTTCTTGCTCGCCAATCGATCTGAGGATTGTGCTTCTCTAACCAAGGAATTCCTAGAATAATCTGGAACTGAGGGTCCTTGATCACATCGAACACGATCTTCTCATGGTGTCCATCTTGACTTACTAGCGTCACTTCTTGGGTGGTATGCGTTACTGGTCCGGAGGCTATCTCCGTACCATCCACCGTAGTAATGACGACCTTTACAGCCTTTGGACAAAGAGTCAGATTCATCCTCAAAACCATTTCATGATCCACATAATTGCCAATGGCACCGCTGTCGACGTAAGCTTCAATCGCATGTAATCGATCCGGATGTTCAGGGCTAATGAGGACCATAGGTATCACGAAATGCGAGGTCACGGAACTGGTTTTAACGCTCGGCAAGAGGACCTCTATTCTTGTCGGGCGAGGTCGTTTCCCTGCTCAGAGTTTGTGACCCTGGTAACTGCAGCTCCTACTGCCTTCTTGGCTGGTTTCACCGGACAGTCTCGAAGAAAGTGCCCCGAGTTTCCGCAATAGAGGCATAATTGCAGCTGTTTTCTCCTTTCCCGCTCCTTTTGTGTTAGTGGTCCTTTCAGGCCCCCTATTTGCATGGGTTCCCCAGAGTCTACTCCTTTGGTAGGAGTTGGTGGTTTGGAAAATACTCGAGCATCAAACTTGGAACGATCGGCCTTCCTGTTCTGCAGTCTGTGGTCAATTTGAAGGACTAAGTCAATATAGTCCGAACAGTCTTGCGGGGGATTCACTACTTGGGCTAACACATCTTTGAGCTCTCCACGTAGACCTCTATAAAACAGCGTAATCCTTTTGTCCTCAGGCCATCGAGTTTCCACTATCAGTCTGTTGAAAGACGCAATATAAGCCAAAAGGTCTTGATTACCCTGTCGCAATGAAAGGAGCTCATTGTCCAAGGCCTGCCCCTGTGAATGTCTTGCAAACAGTTTTTCCATACTGAGCTGAAAAGCTTGAAAATCATGGAGAACCGGATCATCTTGATTAACTAGAGGGATCGACCAGTCTGCCGCATTGCCACTAAGGTACGAAAGCACGAAAGCTACCTTAGCTTGATCAGTTGGAAAGGCTGCTGGCCGGCATAAGAAGTGCAACCGGCACTGATTAATGAATACTGCAAACCTCTTTGGGTCACCAGAAAATCGTTCGGGCAGAGCCAGAGGTACATTCCCAGGTAGGTTGATCTGCACTGGGTTCGTAGATGATGTTGAAGGAAGATTTGCCCCTGATGCGGGTAACGGAGTTTGTCCGTCTTGTGACTGTAGCAATTGTCTAGCGAGATCGTCTGTTCGCTCCTTGGAAATAATCAGTTCCCTTCTTAGAGCATTCGTTTCCTGACGGGCTGCATGCACTTCTGCTCTTAGTTCCCCAAGTAACTGGGCTAGTTGGTCGGTATCCGAGGTTTCCATAGCGCCTGGGTGGGAGTTTTGCGGTAGGCTTTGTGTTCTGTAACGCTCACCTGATTCCCGCAGAGGCGCCGGTCTTGACTGGGTGAATGCCGTATCTTCAAAGGTGATGTGTAACACACGGTTGGCTCTTTGGGCTGGACCTCTGTGCACTGTATGTCTGACTCGAAGAGTAAGATGTCTGCAGATAGAAAATATGGGATTGGGCATCTATATGAGCCTGGTGCCACTGGCGCCAGGACAGGGTCCAAAAGGTCCCAATTGGGACTGGCTGGCACTCGGAACCGGGGTTATGGGTCTGCTTCCAAGGGAGTCGGGCAAGTCCTGATCTTTTGGAAGCAGAGATCATGACACCTACGTTGACCAGGTGTGGTCTTGCACCCTGCAGTCACCATTTTACGGCTATGTGCTGACACATAGGCCACAAGTGCATCAAGTTCTGGATCATTAAAGCAAGGCTTCCTTGAGGTACTGGAGTGTGTAGCCGTGTCTGGGGTCTCAGTCTGTCATGCCAGAGCATCCTACTTCCTCTTCTTTAAAGGTGGAGCAGAGCCAGAGTGGCTTACGCCGCTCTGGTCAGTAGGGGCAGAATCACCGGTGGACTGGGTAGTAGGAGTGTGGGAATGCACAATGACCATAGGTCTTGATGCAGGCATTGGTTGCAGGGTAATGTTGGCAGGGGGAACGTCAGTTTGATGGACCTGGACTGACACTGTCCTGGCTGGGAGAGTCAGAGCTGGGGCGGATGGAGCTGCAGCTGCCCCTGCAGCCTCCCCACCCTGCATACTTTGGGTAGCAGATGACATAGCTGCCCCAGATCCACGTGCTTGGTGACAACAACTTGTACCACCACACGTGGCCTAGATTTACTGACCTGGAAGTCAGCCAGGGAGTCATCCTGTGCCAGGTCAGGTTCCACAATGGGCTGGTCCAACAGGGGCTGAGCTGTGATGGTGTCAGCCACGTTTCCCTCAACCATGGCGGGGGGGGCATTGGTGTTCCTGATTGTTCCTCCACACATGGGAGTATAAGGTCACCCTGCAAATCCTGGCCACGTCCCCTACCGTGCCCACCACGCCCACATTTTGAAGGTCGGCCACCTTTGCCTCCCTTACCGCTTGGTCGCCTCCCAACCATGGCACTGATGTTGTTGTGCGTATGAGAGTTGCAGTAAACTATAGTCCTGGGCAATTGGGGGTCAAAGGGGTAGGATACCAGATGGAATTCGTACCCTAGTGCTCTAACAAGGCTGTCTGTGACCCCTGGGGGAAGATGACGGGTCACACAACGCACAGGCAGCCCAAAATCAAAAATTAATGTGCACGCAACCCCTTGTAGACCACGTGCGTGAAAAAATGAACCCTCATTACGCTGTGGCACCCAGAAACACAAAACTAAGCGTACGCATAATACACGCAGCCTACAATGACTTCTGATGGGGAACACGACACAAGGGGCAAGCACAGTTGCTAAGTACGTGCAGAACTAACCGTCTGCCTGGAAAAAGAATGTGAAAAATATGCGCGTGTGCGCGTTGGCAAGACCCCCACCAAAAGAAGAATTGTACGCTGTCTGAGGAGACAGGACAAAAGGAGAAGTGAACTCTGTTTGAGGAAACAGGCCCAACAAAAAATCAGAAAAGAGCTGTCAGAGGTACTAGGGAGTACGAACTAGAAACAATGTGAAGTAATCGCGTGTGAACTGACAAGAAGTACAGATTTCACCCACTCGCTCTCCATGAAAAGCACGTACAAGGAAATGGCGTCCTACACGTAGCTTTTAAACCGGCCCACACGTACACATCAGATACGCGTGTACGCGGGCGCTTTCCTCCAATTGCACGCGATGACACTCGGACGTGAAGTTTTTCCACGTGTGCTCTGTCATCACGTGCTATGAGGGAAACGCCCACGCGCCTAATGTAACTCACGCGCTTACGCGCTAAGGGCCTTTGGTCCAATGAAATCGCATGCGTGTGCTGATGCACTTACGCGCTAAGGCCCTTTCCTCGAATTACACGCTGGCGTGCAATTTTTTCACGTGCCAAATCACTCCGTATCAAGCTGGCCACGAGAAAACACACGGAAGACCACGCTCCTGCCCAGAAGGCCAAATTACTGCCCCCCAGATCCCCACAGAGCCCCCAGAGCCCCGAGCACTCTCCGACCTGCCATCTGCTGCTAGCTGACTGCCTGCTGCCCACATGCTTTGCCATTTGCTACCTGCACGTCAGCCAGGGGTGTAGTTGCTGTGACCACCCCTGCTGGAACCGAAGACTCACAACTGGGATTCCATAGCTCCACAGCCCTGCCCCAGGACCCAGTTGCCCACCCACTCCTCCCTCTGGGCTTGCCATGTCCAGCACAACACCATCTGGCAGCACTGGCAACCCCCAGCCAAAGAGGCAGAGGGCCACCAGCTTCACTGCCACCGAAGTTCTTGTCCTGGTGGAGCAAGTCCTGGGGCAGTATGATGCCCTCTTTGGAAGTTCGCGCACCGACAATGAAGGATGGACCAGGATCTGGATGGACATCGTGACTGCCATCAACGAAGAGGGGGTGGCAGTCCGCGACTTACATCATGTCAAGAAGCGCTGGGAGGACTTCAGGTCCAGGACCCTCAACAAGGCCCGGCACCTCGCTAAGGCAGCGTATGCAAGGGGTGCTTGGGCCAGCTGTCGAACCATCAAATGAGGGTCCTGGAACGCATAAGCCCAGTGCTGTACGTCCAGATCCTTGAGAGGCAGACCCTTCTGTAGTCGAGCAGTAAGTGTACATGCATGTTGATAGTACGCTGTGCGTGTCGTGCCAGTAGTGTGCAGGTTGCACATGTGTTTATGTAGGGCCATGTAGGGAAGTGTATGAACAAGGGCGTGAGGCTGCCACATGTGAGTCCTCTCAGTTGTGAGACACATTGATGGTGTATGTGTTGGTAAGCATGCCGGGCAAATGCAGGTGTGGGAGCACACATGTTTGAATTTCTGTGTATGTACATTGGAATGGTTGTGGCATGGATGGTGGTTCATAATGCATGTATCTGCACTGTGTACATGTGCATGTATGTGTATCTGACAAGTGTGCAACATGGATGCACGTGACACTGATATGTAGAAGGATGAATGGCAGATGTGACATGTATGGCAATCTCATCACTGCAACAGTTGGAGGAGATGTAGACATGCATGTAAGTGCGGTGGCGTGTGTGCATGTCTAGTGCACTCCTTGTGTTTCATGTGATGTCAGGCTCACCTTTGGCTGTTCATGCTGTTGTATGTGTATGGATGGTGCTGCCTGGTGCAATATTGCTGTTGAAATGTTCATGTGCGTGAGTTAAAATGACATGTGTCTCATGGAGTGTGATGCCTTGTCTGAAGTTAAACATTGCAACTCATGTGCAACTGTAATGTGTGTATCAGTCCATTGTACAGTGCCCTGATGCCTTGGTTTTATCTCTCCCTGTCTGCAGCGTCAACTGAAGAAGAGGGCGGAGAGGGTGCTGTGGAGCACAGCGGCAGGGATCGTCCCGCCAGCCGGAGATGCAAGGACCGGCTCTCCTCCCAGATTGTCATGTCGTCGGGGAGTGAGGAGTCTGGTGCCGCACCCCAGGCCGCAGTTGCCGAGGGTAAGTCCAAGAGGTAGAGGTTGGAAGTGGACTCCTCGGCAGCAGAAGGGGCAGCTGAGACCCCACAGGGTCCGACGGAGGAAGATGGCATGGAGTCATCCAGGTTGGTGGGGGGTTTGGTGGAGGAGGAGGCCGTGGAAAGGACACACATGGGGTCTGGAGGTGGGGATTCCACTGGTGCTAGTGGTGCAGTGCAGGACCAGGGACAGGAGGCAGCACAGGCCGCCGCGGAGGTGCCTGTGTGCAATCCTGTCCCTGATCCTGTCACTGCATCTTCTGGCACCTGCAGGGATGCCTACATCCAGACCCGTTTTCTGGGAGGGGATGAGCGCACAACAACTGGCCTTCCTCTCCCTTCAGACGTGGCTATCCGGGACCGTGTTGAGTCTGTCCTGGCCGGGATAGCGTTGCGTCAACGGGGCATGCAAGGTGACGTGCAGTTTTTTCGTGAAGAGGCTGCATGTCATCTCGGGTGCCTCTTTGACCGCGTTGACCTGCTGGGATGGGTCACCAGTGCTGGATTCCTCTGTGTGCTGGACCTCCTTGCGACCCCCTCCTCACCTGAACCCCCTATGCTCCAGTCGTCCTCCATGCCATCTTCCCACCCATGTATCACCTGGGTACCCTGTGGAGCTGCCTCTGACCATGCGGCCAGGCTGGTGGAGGACTCATCCCTGCCACAGTCAGGGGTCGGACGTCCAGCAGGGTTGGCCACCTCAACAACTGCACCCCAGCCGGAGGAGGATGTGCAGGCAGCAAGAGCGAGGGCACAGGCAGAGGCACAGTAGCAGCAGCAACAAGGTGGGAGCCATCATGGCTCGTGGCCTTCGACATTGGAGGGGCAGGCATCGGCCAGAGGGCAGGAGGACCCAGAACTGGAAGTGTCTTCCATGTGGCAGCGGTTAGTCCATGCTATAGATGCGGAGCGGCAGTGGGCAGAAGAGGCACGGCTCACGATGATCAGGGTGGAGAACTCCATGCGGCGGGGCCTGAGGCGGGCCGAGTGCCTCGAGGCAATTCGCAGGGAGTTGCAGGAGAACATGTTGTCGTCCCTGCGAACCCTCGGTGCCATGATAGAGGACCGCTTCCAGGACAATGAGCAGGAGTTCGATGATACCCTGGCCCGGAACATCCAAAAGTGAGCCGTCGGACTAGCCCGCTGCCCTTGTAAATAGTTTTTAGAGTTAGGTTTCCTTTTCGTTTTCCTTTTATTTGTGGTCAATGGACAATGCCACACAAATGTGTACATAGTTATATTTTTAGGTAGTTTGTTAGGTAGGTTTCATTTGTTTGGTTGGGATCATGGACCCTTTACATCCTTGGACATGGGATTGTATATAGTTTCATCATGTATTCATTTTTTTTTTTTTTTTGCATTATGGACATGGAGCAATGGATTTATTTTTTCCGAACAATGGATTGTAAATAGTTGGACTATGGATTGATTTCTCTTTTTTTTTTAATTATGAACATGAAGCAATGGAGATTTTTTTTTTACATTTCCTTTGAATTTGCGTTGTTGGAGGGTGACTTTGGACTGTTTTTCTTTCTAATTGTTTTGGATTGGTTATCATTTTCATTCAATCATCTTTTTCACATGCTTTTCATTTCATGTTTCATATATTGGTATGCTTACATTTCATTTTTGATTTTATGTACATAATACATTTTCATTTTTTAGTTCCATGTGTGGGATTCGCTCATTGGGTTGATGCATGTGAAAATGTGGGTTTACACAAGCAATGCCAACCAGTGTATGTGTGTGACGGACATGTGTTGATGTACATAGTTGACTTTTGGTTTGTGTCATGAGATCAGCATTTCACTGCTGGGGGTGGGGGTGCAGGGGGACATGAGTGGGGGCCTGCTGGCAGGGGCCCCTCAGTGCTGGGGGGTGGGGGTGCAGGGGGACATGTGTGGGATATGAGTGGGGGCCTGCTGGCAGGTGCCCCACAGTGCTGGGGGGTGAGGGTGCAGGGGGACATGAGTGGGACATGAGTGGGGGCCTGCTGGCAGGTGCCCCTCAGTGCTGTGGGGTGGGGGTGCAGGGGGACATGAGTGGGACATGAGTGGGAACCTGCTGGCAGGTGCCCCTCAGTGCTGGGGGGTGGGGGTGCAAGGGGACATGAGTGGGGGCCTGCTGGCAGGTGCCCTTCAGTGCTGGGGGTGGGGTGCAGGGGGACATGAGTGGGGGCCTGCTGGCAGGTGCCCCTCAGTGCTGGGGGGTGTGGGTGCAGGGGGACATAAGTGGGGGCCTGCTGGCAGGTGCCCCTCAGTGCTGGGGGTTGGGGGTGCAGGGGGACATGAGTGGGCCATGAGTGGGGGCCTGCTGGCAGGGGCCCCCCAGTGCTGGGGGTGGGTGTGCAGGGGGACATGATTGGGACATGAGTGGGGGCCTGCTGGCAGGTGCCCTCAGTGCTGGGGGGTGGGGGTGCAAGGGGACATGAGTTGGTGATCAGTAGTGCAAGGTGACATGTGGCTTGGCTGGGGGGCATGCCCATGGTGGATGGGCTGCCTGCGGGACATTACCAGGGGTGCAGGGTAGTCCCCTGTGGTGTGGGCCGCCTGCAGGGGCCGTGGAGGGTGTAGAGGGAACACCTTGGAGGACCCACACTGCAAATTCACGTGTAGGACTCCCCGCGCACCCCCGAAATTTAGTACCCCGCTCTGACAGCAAAATCACGTGTGAAACTTCCTGCGCACCCCTGAAATACACGTACCCTGTTCTAATCGTGTGTGAAACTTCCCGGGAACCCCAGTAATGCACATACCCCACTTGCACAGGGCCTATCGCGTGTGAAACTTCCCGCGCACCCCTGAAATACACATACCCTGCTCCAATCGCGTGTGAAGCTTCCCGCGAACCCCAGTAATACACGTACCCCACTCGCACAGGGCCAATCGTGTGTGAAACTTCCCACGCACCCCTGAAATACACGTACCCTGTTCCAATCGCGTGTGAAACTTCCTGCGAACCCCAGTAATAGACTTACCCCACTCGCACAGGGCCTACCGCATGTGAAACTTCCCGTGCACCCCCGAAATACACGTACCCTGCTCCAATCGCGTGTGAAACTTCCCGCGAACCCCATTAATACATGTACCCCACTCGCACGGGGCCTATCGCGTGTGAAACTTCCCACGCACCCCCGAAATACACGTACCCTGCTCCAATCGCGTGTGAAACTTCCCGTGAACCCCATTAATACACGTACCCCAATCGCACAGGGCCAATCACGTGTGAAACTTCCCTTGAACCCCAGTAATACACGTTCCCCGCGTGCCGTGCTGGTACAGGGTTAGTGCAGCCCTTTGCGCTGGATTTGGGATTTTGATGGCTTTTCCCTGCGCGAAGGGCGTTCTTGGGGGCGTAACTGGCGCTCCTGCAGGGTTGCTGCGCCACTGTGCGCCACGGCTGTTTTAGGTAGCTAAAATCCATGAATACGCTGTGCGCGGAAATGGATTTTAGCACACGTGGCTGGCGCAGAGATTTGCACGCGCACAATGTGCGCCAGCCGTGTGCGCCACTTGTGCGCAAATTTCTGTGAATTACCCCAATAATGTTATTTTGTGTACACTGTTATGTTTTTCATTGATAGCCATGCCATTGCAATGTGTTACCTTGAGAAAATGCTCTGCCCTTTGCAAGAAACAAGTGTACATAAAGATCTAAAACTGGGACACACATTTGCAAACTAAATTATCTACACTTAACAAACTTCACTTCTATATTTAATACAAAGCAATCACCAAATCCGCTATAACTCAAATGTTCGTAATAGACCCAACAGTAAAAATAACAGCATTCAAAGCACCCTATTGCACCATAAAAGCAGATGAAACTGATGCAAATTAGTGACAATGGTGCTGTATTTAGCTTGAGAAGTACCACTTCTGACAGTGATTTCCCAGATACATTTCATTTTCTAAACAAATAGGAAAATGAACATTATTCATGCATGCTTACAGTATTCCAACAATCCCTATATTATGGTTCCTGCTCACTGTTGTGGAACAATGAGCAGTTTGGGTTCACAGTTAAAACTCAAACGTTTTTAAATAAAACAAAGTCAAAGATGGTGCCCGTACTTTATGCAGAGGAAGTTACCACAATACATCAGATATATTTTACATGAACTCATTTATCCAGTTAAACGTGGCCTGCCTGTGACAATCTTGCTACAAATAAAACATGCATTCAGTGACATCAAAGAGCATTTAATACTTTTTCTAACAGTTCTAATCCTAAATAATCCTAGCCGATCTCTAAGCAGGATTTAATTCTATGTCCACAATGCTGCTTAACGGCCAATATAACAGCTCTTTTCAGTTCACCCTTATATCAATTCAGCTTCAGTCAATAGATAAACAATACAACACATTTCATTTTCTCCAGTATCAAAAACAAATAAGGGTGCCAGAGAACGGCTGCATAGAAAAATGGCATTTATATTGATAAATCAGCATTATTGTCCCCCTGGTGGAGATGTGCATTCATGAGTTTATTTTCTGTGTAGACAATTTAAATGCAGGATACAATGAATTGCATGATAAGTATGCAGGTATGGGTCTGAAACACAATGCTTCCAATTTAGAGTCCACTGGATGCCAGTAACTTCTATAATCTACGGCTTTCACAGATCATGCACTACCAAGTATTTCCTCATTGGGCTATAATATGGGGCCATTGAACGACAGCCCATTGTGGACTATATCTGAGAAGACATGCAGGTTATTTTTTACATATCACATATAAAATGCTTCACTGTCAGCTCTGTGAAGTGCAAAAAAAGGTAGCAGGCACCCCTCGATCGAAAGAGCACAGCATGATAACCTGTTAAGTGCTTTTTAACCACTTTGAGAGTATGCAGCCATCCGCTTTTTGCTCACTGTACCTTTCACAGATGGGAAATATCCATTTGCATATCAGTCTTTGTCCTGTCCTCACGGGCAGCGGAGCACTGAAATGCTATCGCAATTCTCTTCTGAACAAGAGTACCAACGGCAACCCCATTAAACATGTTTCAGCCTTGTTGGGCCTCATCAGTGAGGTGCAGCTGTGCCTCTTTGAGTACAGTGAGCAGGGAGTCCATGTCTGGTTGCCCCCAGGTAACTTAGGGTGACCAACCCCAAGTTCCCTCCAAAAATACTAAAAAGGTAGCAGGCGCCACACTCTCGAAAGAACACGGCATGATAACATGTTCAGTGGTTTTTAACCACTTGGAGAGTTCACAGCCATCTGCTTTTAGCTCATTATACCTTTCACAGGTGGGAAATAGTCATTAGCATATCAGTGTTTGTCCCGCCCACATGGTCATTCCAGCACCAAAATGCTATGGCAATTCTCTTCTGAACAAGAGTACCAAGAGCAACCCCATACACATGTTTGAGCCTTGTGGAGCCTCATCAGTGAGGTTGAGCTGTGCCTCTCTGAGCACAGTAAGCAGGGAGTCCATGTCTGTTTTTCCCGAGGTAACTTATGGTGACCAACCCCAAGTTCCTTCCAGAAATACAAAAAATGTAGCAGGCTCTCCTCTCTCGAAAGAATACGGCATGATAACCTTTTCAGTGTTTTTTAACCACTTTGAGAGTTCGCAGTCATCTGCTTTTTGCTCACTGTTCCTTTCACAGATGGGAAATAACCATTTGCATATCAGTCTTTGTCACACTCATATGGTCATTCCAGCACCAAAATGCTAGGTCAATTCTCTTCTGAACAAGAGTACCAACAGCAACCCCATACACATGTTTCAGCCTTGTTGAGCCTCATCAGTGAGGTGGAGCTGTGCCTCTTTGAGCACAGTGAGCAGTGAGTCCACGTCTGGCTGCCCCAGGTAACTTAGGGTGACCAACTCCAAGTTCCTTCCAAAAATACAAAAAGGTAGCAGACGCCCCTCTCTCGAAAGAACAGGGCATGATAACCTGTTCAGTGGTTTTTAACCACTTTGAGAGTTTGAAGACATCGGCTTTTTGCTCCCTGTACCTTTCCCAAATGGGAAATAACCATTTGCACATCAGTCTTTGTCAAGCCCACATGGGCAGACCAGCACTGAAATTCCATGACATTCTCTTCTGAACAAGAGTACCAACAGCACACCCATGCACATGTTTCAGCCTTGTAGGGCCTCATCAGTGAGGTGGAGGTGTGCTTCTCTGAGCACAGTGAGCAGGGAGTCAACGTCCGGCTGCTCCTAGATAACGTAGGGTGACCAACCCAAAGTTCCTTCCAAAAATACAAAAAAGGTAGCAGGCGACCCTCTCTCGAAAGAACACGGCATGATAACCTGTTCAGAGCTTTTTAACCACTTTCAGAGTTCAGAGCCATCTGCTTTTTGCTCACTGTACTTTTCACAGATCGGAAATATCCACTTGCATATCAGTCTTCGTCCCGCCCACATGGGCAGTCCAGCACCAAAATGCTATGGCAATTCTCTTCTGAACAAGAGTACCAGCAGCAAACCCATATACGTGTTTCAGCCTTGTTGGGCCTCATCAGTGAGGTGGAGCTCTGCCTCTCTAAACACACTGAGCAGGGAGTCCACGTCTCGTTGCCCCAGGTAACTTAAGGTGAACAAACCCAAGTTCCTTCCAAAAATACAAAAAAGGTAGCAGGCACCCTTCTCTCAAAAGAACACGGCATGATAACCTGTTCAATGGTTTTTAACCACTTTCAGAGTTCGCAGCCATCTCTTTTTTGCTCACTGTACCTTTCACAGATGGGAAATATCCATTTGCATATCAGTCTTTGTCCCGCTCATATGGTCATTCCAGCAGCAAAATGCTATGGCAATTCTCTTCTGAACAAGAGTACCAAGAGCAACCCCATACACGTGTTTCAGCCTTGTTGGGGCTCATCAGTGAGGTGGAGCTCTGCCTCTCTGAACACACTGAGCAGGGAGTCCACGTCTGGTTGCCCCCAGGTAATTTAGGGTGATCAACCCAAAGTTCCTTCCAAAATACAAAAATGGTAGCAAGCACCCCTCTCCCGAAAGAACATAGCATGATAACCTGTTCAGTGGTTTTTAAACACTTTCAGATTTTGCAGCCATCTGCTTTATGCTCACTGTAACTATCTCAGATGGGAAATATCCATTGGCATATCAGTCTTTGTCCCACCCACATGGGCAGTCCAGCACCTAAATGCTATGGCAATTCCCTTCTGAACAAGAGTACCAACAGCAACCTCATACACATGTTTCATCCTTGTTGGGCCTCATCAGTGAGGTGGAGCTGTGCCTCTCTGAGCACAGTGAGCGGGGAGTCCACGTCTGGTTGACCCCAGGTAACTTAAGGTGAACAAACCTAAGTTCCTTCCAAAAATACAAAAAAGGTAGCAGGCGCCCCTCTCTCAAAAGAACACGGCATGATAACGTGTTCACTGTTTTTTAACCATGTTCAGAGTTCGCAGCCATCTGCTTTTGGCTCACTGTACCTTTTAAAGATCGGAAATATCCATTTGCATATCAGTCTTTGTCCCGCCCACATGGGCAATCCAGCACCGAAATGCTATGGCAATTCTCTTCTGAACAAGAGTACCAACAGCAACCCCATACACGTGTTTCAGCCTTGTTGGGCCTCGTCAGTGAGGCGGAGCTGTGCCCCTCTGAGCACAGTGAGCAGGGAGTCCACGTATGGTTGCCCCAGGTAACTTAGGGTGACAAACCCCAAGTTTCTTCCAAAAATACAAAAATGGTAGCAGATACCCCTCTCTTTAAAAAACATGACATGATAACCTGTTCAGTGTTTTTTTAACCACTTTGTGAGTTCGCAGTCATCTGATTTTTGCTCACTGTTCCTTTCACAGATGGGAGATATCCATTTGCATATCAGTCTTTGTCCCGCCCACATGGTTATTCCAGCACCAAAATGCTATGGCAATTCTCTTCTGAACAAGAGTACCAACAGCAACCCCATACACATGTTTCAGCCTTGTTGAGCCTCATCAGTGAGGTAGAGCTGTGCCTCTTTGAGCACAGTGAGCAGGGAGTCCACGTCTGGTTGCCCCAGGTAACTTAGGGTGACCAACCCCAAGTTCCTTCCAAAAATACAAAAAGGCAGCAGACACCCCTCTCTCGAAAGAACGGAGCATGATAACCTGTTCAGTGGTTTTTAACCACTTTGAGAGTTTGCAGCCATCGGCTTTTTGCTCACTGTACCTTTCCCAAATAGCCATTTGCATATCAGTCTTTGGCACGCCCACATGGGCAGTCCAGCAGCGAAATGCTATGGCAATTCTCTTCTAAACAGGAGTACCAACAGCAACCCCATGCACGTGTTTCAGCCTTCTTGGGCCTCATCAGTGAGGTGTAGCTGTGCCTCTCTGAAAACACTGAGCAGGGAGTCCGTGTCTGGTTGCCCCCAGGTAACTTAGGGTGACCAACCCCAAGTTCCTTTCAAAACTACAAAAAAGGTAGCAAGCACACCTCTCACAAAAGAACACAGCATGATAACCTGTTCAGTGGTTTTTAACCACTTTCAGATTTTGCAGCCATCTGCTTTTTGCTCACTGTACCTTTCACAGATGGGAAATATCCATTGGCATATCAGTCTTTGTCCTGCCCACATGGTTATTCCAGCACCAAAATGCTATGGCAATTCTCTTCTGAACAAGAGTACCAAGAGCAACCCCATACACGTGTTTCAGCCTTGTTGGGCCTCATCAGTGAGGTGCAGCTCTGCCTCTCTGAACACACTGAGCAGGGAGTCCACGTCTGGTTGCCCCCAGGTAATTTAGGGTGATCAACCCAAAGTTCCTTCCAAAAATACAAAAATGGTAGCAAGCACCCCTCTCCCGAAAGAACATAGCATGATAACCTGTTCAGTGGTTTTTAAACACTTTCAGATTTTGCAGCCATCTGCTTTATGCTCACTGTAACTATCTCAGATGGGAAATATCCATTGGCATATCAGTCTTTGTCCCACCCACATGGGCAGTCCAGCACCTAAATGCTATGGCAATTCCCTTCTGAACAAGAGTACCAACAGCAACCTCATACACATGTTTCATCCTTGTTGGGCCTCATCAGTGAGGTGGAGCTGTGCCTCTCTGAGCACAGTGAGCAGGGAGTCCACGTCTGGTTGACCCCAGGTAACTTAAGGTGAACAAACCTAAGTTCCTTCCAAAAATACAAAAAAGGTAGCAGGCGCCCCTCTCTCAAAAGAACACGGCATGATAACGTGTTCACTGTTTTTTAACCATGTTCAGAGTTCGCAGCCATCTGCTTTTGGCTCACTGTACCTTTTAAAGATCGGAAATATCCATTTGCATATCAGTCTTTGTCCCGCCCACATGGGCAATCCAGCACCGAAATGCTATGGCAATTCTCTTCTGAACAAGAGTACCAACAGCAACCCCATACACGTGTTTCAGCCTTGTTGGGCCTCGTCAGTGAGGCGGAGCTGTGCCCCTCTGAGCACAGTGAGCAGGGAGTCCACGTATGGTTGCCCCAGGTAACTTAGGGTGACAAACCCCAAGTTTCTTCCAAAAATACAAAAATGGTAGCAGATACCCCTCTCTTTAAAAAACATGGCATAATAACCTGTTCAGTGTTTTTTTAACCACTTTGTGAGTTCGCAGTCATCTGATTTTTGCTCACTGTTCCTTTCACAGATGGGAGATATCCATTTGCATATCAGTCTTTGTCCCGCCCACATGGTTATTCCAGCACCAAAATGCTATGGCAATTCTCTTCTGAACAAGAGTACCAACAGCAACCCCATACACATGTTTCAGCCTTGTTGAGCCTCATCAGTGAGGTGGAGCTGTGCCTCTTTGAGCACAGTGAGCAGGGAATCCACGTCTGGTTGCCCCAGGTAACTTAGGGTGACCAACCCCAAGTTCCTTCCAAAAAATACAAAAAGGCAGCAGACACCCCTCTCTCGAAAGAACAGAGCATGATAACCTGTTCAGTGGTTTTTAACCACTTTGAGAGTTTGCAGCCATCGGCTTTTTGCTCACTGTACTTTCCCAAATAGCCATTTGCATATCAGTCTTTGTCACGCCCATATGGGCAGTCCAGCAGCGAAATGCTATGGCAATTCTCTTCTAAACAGGAGTACCAACAGCAACCCCATACACGTGTTTCAGCCTTCTTGGGCCTCATCAGTGAGGTGTAGCTGTGCCTCTCTGAAAACACTGAGCAGGGAGTCCATGTCTGGTTGCCCCCAGGTAATTTAGGGTGACCAACCCCAAGTTCCTTTCAAAACTACAAAAAAGGTAGCAAGCACACCTCTCACAAAAGAACACAGCATGATAACCTGTTCAGTGGTTTTTAACCACTTTCAGATTTTGCAGCCATCTGCTTTTTGCTCACTGTACCTTTCACAGATTGGAAATATCCATTGGCATATCAGTCTTTGTCCCACCCACATGGACAGTCCAGCACCTAAATCCTATGGCAATTCCCTTCTGAACAAGAGTACCAACAGCAACCCCATGCACGTGTTTCAGCCTTGTTGGGCCTCATCAGTCAGGTGGAGCTGTGCCTCTCTGAGCAGAGTTAGCAGGGAGTCAACGTCTGGTTTCCCCCAGGTAACTTAAGGTGACCAAACCCAAGTTCCTTCCAAAAATACAAAAAAGGTAGCAGGCGCCCCTCTCTCAAAAGAACACAGCATGATAACCTGTTCAGTGGTTTTTAACCACTTTCAGATTTCGCAGCCATCTTCTTTTTGCTCATTGTACCTTTCAGAGATGGGAAATATCCATTTGCATTTCAGTCTAGGTCCCGCCCACATGGGCAGTCCAGCACCAAAATGCTATGGCAATTCTCTTCTGAACATGAGTACCAACAACCTCATTTACCATGTACCATTCCTCTCCCGGATACCTTTAGTGGACTGATGATACAGTTGGGGTTACCTTCACATACAGTTTAGTGATGCAAACACCCTTTAATTCCCTTTATACACCCACACACACAGCAGAGATTTCTCTTTTCTCCTAGCCAGACGATTTATATATCAGCACTTGGCAGAAGACGTGCATTTGTGCATTTATTTAATCTGTAACCTTGATATCAAGCTGACAGCCCTTAGCGCTCCTGCGGAATCTATGTTTTCACATGGAAAAACACAGTTACTCCTCAGTAACTAAAAGCAAATGTGTTCTTCCCTTGTATTTGTGTTATCCCGATTTGGCACTTCCCAAATCAGGCCAGGGCTTATCCTAATTATTTGTTTCATTCATTCTTCTTGTTTTAAACCCATACTCATCAAGAGCTCCATGATATGCGGATTAAGTCTGCATGAGAGATATCTTCTACATAGCAGGCAGTCTCTCTCCCACGGTCAGCTGCCTGCCAGAGCTCAGCTAGGATTTCCTCATCTCCCTCCTTTCTGTGCTGCCCAGCTCAATTCAGCTCCCATCAAAACTTGATTGGCTCTCTTCTCTTTTCTTTTTCTCTCCCCTTCTCCTCACACATGCTTCTCTCCTGGCCAACTTCCCCAGCACTCCTCCTTCTAAATTATATGTCTTTTTTCACCGCCCCCTTGTCTATATCTTCCCATAGAACCTTTACTGCTTTTTCCCTCATTCCTGCATAAATCGTGATGTAATGAATAATGTTTCTAGACAGATTCCGCCCATCTTTAGCCCACACCCAGTATCTTTCCAGTTCTCCTTCCTCAATTACCCTTGTACAGCACTTTTTCTACAACCCGGATGAATGTGCTACATAGCATCCTAGCATCCTCTGTGTTTTTTCCTGTTCAAACAAAGAAGCTGTCTTTGCAAGGCTACATTCTGCTGTCTCGTTGCGCTCTGAATTCCATGCACATGAAGCACAATGCAGTTCAGCTTTCAATGTTTTGCATTTTTTTCTAAGCCAACATTGTGCCCCTTGTATGCACAGCCTGCAGTGTGGACTATGGACTAAGCAAACCCAGTCTAATTACTAATAATAACTAGTATTAGTCTTGTTAAGATTAGTCATTAGTAGAGTTAGTGTTTAAACATGTTAGTACCCTACACTACACTGTGCTAAGCTAAATCCGAAATCACCCCTTCCATAGTTCACCCTCAATGTCTCACATCATCATAAAGTTACACACCTAACACGTGCTGCAACATTAGCACCATTTATATCGTGACACACACAACCTTCTATAGGAGTCTGTGGCGTCACTGAAATTATTGCATGGTTGAACGTTGTGCAATAATTATCCCTACATGTAAGAATGTGAAAAACATGGGGGTTAATTTGCTCAGAATAATATTTAATTATTTGTATTTTTCTTTTATTTCTAATCTCAGCAATATGGCGCATTAATGAAACATGGATTTCTGTAATCTCCCAGCCTAGATGGACATTTGGACGTGCAGGATTAGTTTGTCAGATACATTTTAATAAAGGTATTAATATTTATAATTGTAATATTTATTATCAATGTAGGGAACACAAAATCATATTCAGTCTGCCTAGTTAGAGAATAAGCTCATGATAGCAATGCACACTTTGGCTTGTTTGTAACTGGAATGGCTTCACATTTAACTTAAAAAATGGTTTTAAATGTAAGTTCATTGTCAATTTTAATTATGTTATGTTATTTGATATTTGCTTAGCACCTACAGCCTTCATTACAGCTTCAAAGCGCTGTGAGGTGGAATGTCCTTTGGCAGACTGCAGTCTGTGAAACATGAAAATACAAATATTAAATTGCACACAAATAATAACTAGAATTAGGTGACCATTCAATTGCTAGCAGAGGTAACTAGTTTAAAAAATCTTTAAAATCATACAGACCAGAGATGACTGATATGCCAGCGATTGAGTGACAGCTGGATCAACTTTTTCCTGGGACTCATCTGCATTCCATGAATTACAGCACAATAGGGGAAAGGGTCATTATACATAGTCTTTCAACACCTAGGAAACTGTGTATATTTGAGGGCTCTGCTATACACACTGAATAACATGCAGTCACATGCAAATGATATGTACAATGGTCAAATATGTCAAAGATGCATTCAAGGTATGTCCCATTGTCTCTACCATTGGGTTATTAAAGTACACATGTTTTATATTACATACACATGTGATGGCGGTAATACATAGCCACCTATAGTGAAAAATACTGTCTCATCCTCCATAACATCACCAATCACCCAGATTCCATGTGCTCCAGAGAAAAACCACAATGCCCTCCACCTGAGTTCCTGAATATGCATTTCCCCACATGAATGAGTCCGTTGTGCCTGACCTTGGGCTAGTGGACAGTCTAGTGAGGTATTATGCTCCTGTTTGGACCCTGAAATCCCCCTTGGATACTCACAAGCCTAATGCTAAATGAACAATCTCACTTGGCAGTAACATCCATGACACATTGCAAAACACAGCCACATATCTAGTGGACATCTCATTAGTCATATCACAGTTTCATATGAGGATATGTGTAAATGACAATATATCAGCAGGAATGACAAGGTAAGGGTATCCCGAAATATCTTTCAGAAACATGTTGTATGAAGACCTTCTCTTACTTACAAATCAAACGCTTACACATACATTTAGATGCATGGGTGATGAGTGCATTAGGGTAAACCATCATGTCGTAACATCAAAGTTTGTGTTGTACAGGGCATACCAGTGTTATTTTTAAGCAGTCTTCTGAGATGTAATACCTTGTTTGTGCACGTCAATGAATTTCTGTTGTAATTAAAATAAGACAGGAATGAGCCCTTTCATCAGTTCCTTGCACATTGGTCTAGTTAAAAACACGTACTAACAAAGGCTATCATGTAAGCATTTCTGTAGGTAATAAATAGGCATGTAGGAGGCACTTTCATCATTACTGGGTACTTGAATCGTTTTCCTGCTGTTACCATGCCATGGCCGCATCCATTACAGCGGTCCTTGGGAAATATCCATTCCTTCGTTTCTAGCTACATGCACCCATGATGCATGGTTTCCAATGGAGTCTCCCAGCCTTAGTTTTGTTTCTGAGTAATGAAACTTACGATGTGAGTAGGCCTATCAGGCAATGATTGATTTGAGTCCTATGAAATGTCCCTATGTTCCCATTCCAATAGAGCAACCATGTGATCAACCTAATGGAGTCAGGGTCGAAACGGGAACACTCTAAGTGAAACAGCATATTTATTGAAGCCAGACCAGAGCCCTGACTCTCTGGTCACGCCTTCTCTTAATCTGTTTGAACATCATGAATCCCATTTCTGTTGGTATTTTAGTTTGCGGTTATACAAATATTTAAATATTGTGTCCTTACATGGATTTTAAATATTTTGTCCTTACATGGATTTACAGGTAAGCCTGTAGTAACGCATGATATTAATGCTGTACTGATCTAATGTCACCACGTTCATACACATTGCATTGCACTCAGAACATCCCTCTACCAGAACCCACTACCGTCCTTAAAACCACACCCTTCGTGCAGTGTGATGCTATCATGCCGCCGAACTCTGCTAGTGACCCGTCCATACAGATAAACGTTACCCTTGAGCCACAGCTCCGTGCAGCCTGCTGTCCCTTGTTTGCACCTCTCCCCTGCTTTACCTATGCACCTAAACATGTTGCCCACGATCATCGAGCAAGCCCTAAACACGCCGACAAAAATGCTAATGAAGCCCCGACACCCTTAGCTCAAAAACGTGCATGCAACATGACGCCTTTTCCCGGGATCCCTTACCAGACTCTCCCTGCTGTCGCTATGTCCAGACCGTGGACTCAGAAGCCGCAGTTCCCCCTATTATCCAATCCCACCTTATCCCTAGGCCTCACTGTCCCACAGAACATAGCACACCTTGCAGCCCTGCCGCCATGACACCCTAAGCACTGCATGGGTAACTTATGACTCGAAATGCTTTGCGCCCATTGTCACTCACCTGTTTCCTAAACTATTCCCCAAGATAACTGAACACCCCCCTGCATATGCAATCTCGCCAACTGTTGTAGTTGGAGGCAAAATGACCCCCCCCCCTACTCAGAAAGAAACACTAGGTTGGGCTACAGAACACGCAACATAAGTCCCCCCTTCCATCCTGACACCATTGGGGTTAGTAACGCAAGGCTAGGCACTCAAACCTTCCCCACACCAATTCTCAAGATCTTTTCAGCACAACCTGCTAAAGGTTACAGAACAAACAGTAGCAGACTGCCATCAGATGACCCACATAAGACCCCTAGCAATACACAACACACTGATGATATGCAAGTAGCTCACTGAAGAATAGGCTCCAACACGCCTCCACAATCAACAGTACAACCTCATATGCCTCGATTGTCAGCAGACCAGATAGCACAAAGGCTATGCTGCTGAAGGAGTACTCCATCAGCCAACCCTGTTATACCACCACAGTAGCTGTACCCCCTTCCCTTCTCAATGCTGCACTCATAAATGCAATATCTATTCCCAACCATGCCCTTGACATCAACGACCTGATCACCGCCCAAAACCTTGACATGATAGCCATTACAGAAACGTGGCTACACGAAGCGTCCGACCAAGCCATATCCTTAGCAATACCCAATGGCTTTGCAATGCTGAGAAGTGACAGGCTTTTGCTAGAGGACGGGGGTTTCCCTTATCATTAGAAACACCTTACATATAAGACCCACTACTACGGACAACTATGAGTTGCTCTCTGTCAAACGCTCATCCTCGTCAACCGACTCCCTATCTATCCACATCATCTACCGTCCACCTAGTCCCATTGGTTCTTTTGAAGAAGGCCTTCTCAAATCAGTAGGAGGCATCATCAAGCCTACCACCAGATCTATAATTCTAGGGGATATGAAACTTGGACTTGACGACGCTCTTGACCACAATGCCACTTCCCTAGCAAACAAACTCTCAGTCCTTGGCTTTAAACATTGTGTCAAAGCCATGACGCAAAAACTAAGGTAGGACATTGGATTGGGTGTCTGATCTTGATAGTCAGATTACTATCTCTGTTAACACTCTGTGCCCCTGGTCGGATCATCACATCCTTTCTTTTCGCCTTCCTACCATCCAAATCTGACCTGTATGCACCTCCAGCCGAACCCCATAAGTGGACACGTAGCATCTGACAGATGACCAAAGAAACCAATCTCCCCTCAAACCCCTACTGCAGCTAAATGCTGGAGGTAGGCCAGGCACCTACTAGCCAAAAAAGCCCTTGTTACCACCACCAGCATTGTCAGTGCTGGTAATGACGGTAAATCCCCTCATGGAGTCCTATGGGAATCCATGAATTGGGATTTACACTGCTCCACTGGCACCCATAATCGTGTGGAAGGTGCTGGAAATGGAAGAAGCCTTTGCCAGTATCCTGGTGGCTCTACCACCAGGATACCAGCAAGGTTGTAATGAGGCCCATTGTTTCTACAAACCCTATGTTACTAGCAGACATCTATAACCAACACCTTAACTAAGGCAGTGAATGATGTTGCCCCACTGGCCCTGTGGAAAGCTAAGCCTATGGCCCACATCAACACCTGGTTCTCCCCAGACCTTCAGGCCCTAAGAGCAAATAAATGACAAGCAGAAGCTGCCTGGAAAAAGGCGCCAGCCAATACTCCTAAAATTGCATTTAATAAGACTGCTAAAGAATACAAGCCGGCCATTATCGCAGCCAAATCAACAGCCCACAATACTAGAATCAAAAATGGCATCTCGAGCTCTAACTCTCAGGAAATCTACCATATTCTTAGAGAGCTAGAAACACCAGCTCCCCCCCCGCCCCATCCACTAGAGAGAAAGATGAGCTGTGGTGTTCAAACTGCCATGAGAGGCAAATTATATTCCCTAGAACAGAAAATATCTCTGAAATTAGATCTTCTCAAAACTCACGCACCCACCTCGAGGGTATCCCACACCCCAGCCCACATACCTCGGCCTTTCATTTTAGAGAGGTCTCAGAGGAAGAGACAGCAAACATCATCAGAAACCTTAAACCATCCAGATGCAAAGGTGATATCTGTCCTGCATCCATTATCAAGGACTGCTCTGACCACCTAGCCCCATTCATTATTAGATTTATCAATGCATCTAATCATGTATCCGCCAGTCTGAAAAAAGCTTGGGTCCTGGCCCTACTTAAAAACCAAGCTCAGACGACCTGTCAGCTCCCAACTACTACCGCCTGATAACCACAGTTCTATTCTTACTCAAAATCCTGGACAGGGCAGCCTACAACCAAATGCAACCCCCTTCCTGGAATCCAACCATTTTCCTAGGAAAGCATCAACCTGGCTTCAGACCAGGACATGGTACAGAAGCAGCACTGCTAGACTTAAAAATTCAGCTTTACAATTTCAGAGATGAAGGAGAGACAACCCTTCTCCTTCTCCTTGATCTATCAGCCACTTTTGACTTGGTGGACCACAAAACGTTGTGTCACATCCTCTTAGTTGCTGTCACTTTCTCCCATGTAGCCATGTCCTGGGTTGCATCTTTCCTTGAAGGGAGATCTATGAGAGTCTTCTCACATTCTGTTAGCGCCCCCCTGGCCCCTGCACAGATTCCCTGTGGTGTCCCGCAAAGATTGTGTGTCTCCCCCATCCGTTATAATATATTTACCAAATCTCTCTTTGACCTCCCAGATGACCTTGGTATAGCCTACACCAACTGTGCCAATGACACCCAAATTCTCCTCCCCCTGTCAGGGTTTCATGAAGAGGACACTGCTACGATCACCAAAATGTACCTCACTATCCAGACCTGGATGGCCAAGAACCATCTTTGTCAAAACAATGATAAGACGGAGATCATCTTAGTGCCGTCACCCACAATGCTAAGGAAACTCTTGTTCCAATATTCATCTTTCCTGATCAACAGCATCCACATCCCTGTCTCAGTGTCCGGGAATACCTTGGGAGTGCACAGAGTTGCCACTCTCTAGCTCACAAAACAAGTCAAGGCAATTGCCTCGTCAGCAGCATACACCACCAAACATCTTAACACAGCCAGTTCCGTACACCGACAAGCTGACTCACCATTGCATGATCCGTAACTGGCGCAAGACACAACTTTTGCAATGCCTTGTTTGCAGGCAAATCCAAGAAGAATATCTGCAAAATGCAGCTAATCAAAAACAATGTGCTTCAATCAGCACTCAATATCTCAGAAAGAGACAATTTCTCAGCAGCAAGAAAAGGAGGCACATTGGTTGTCCATCCATCCAGGAAAGAATTATCTTCAAAATCCTTACTATCCCCCACAAATGCCACTTGAATACAGCATCTGAATACTTGGTCCAAAACAATAGTCAGATTCAACACTTTCAGACCTGCATGTTCAATCGATGCTCACCTTATCACACCACCGAAATTCAAACATGCCAGATGAGGGGGTGCTAGCTGTCACAACCTTATCTCCCTCAAGGGGACACGGGCCCTTACGAACCCTATTAGGGCCTCCTCTGATGCCCTGGAGCCAGTCCTGGCACTGCTGGCATAGGAGACTTGCACTGGGACAGGCTTCCTATGGCCAATGGATAAGCATGGCCGCCCCCATGCGGAATACTGGAGAACTGTATGCTGCAGTCTAGCTTCCAGGGTGGGGCCCGCCCCAAAGGCACCTGGGATACTACCTAGCTATTTAAACCACGCCCGACCAAGAGCACGCGCTTCGCGTTAATCTGCCTTGCAGCGTGACGCTCATCTTGCTCTGCATCCCTACCTGCTCAGCTTCATCCATCACCTTCGGAGCCTTCCTGTGTCTGACCAACGACCGACTTACCAATTCAACACCATCCTTCGACCCCGGAGTAACCAATGCAAGACCATCACCATTCTTACCACTTCGTAGCATCCTGTGGCTTCCTAGTCATCCGAAGCCAGCATGATCTCAACGCTCTCCCGTTGGCTGCTTCATCTGCTCTTCGAAGCCGCCCAACTTGCGCTGCCACTGATTTCTTCATTACTTCAGGGTTCCTCCAACTCCAGCCCGTCGAGGTCTGCAAGACAAAAGTTAGCAGGTTGGTCATTTGCAAGGACGCTTTCAGCGCTGCATGGTGACTCATCTTACCTGCTTGAACCAGTCTTCGGCTTTCTTCGCGAACTCCACACATCAGCAACGAGGACAGGAGTTAGCTCATATACCAAAGACTATTTCTTACCTATAAGACTTCCTCTCATCAATAAAGACATTAAGACTTATCTGAAGAAGGAGTTGCAGCCGGTCTGAACTCTGGCCCTTGCCAGTGAAGCAACTCCGCGGAACGGGCCCAAATCGACGCACCCCTGCCCGGAGAGGCAGGACGGAGAGCGCACCATTAACATCACTAAGGTGAGAGTCGCCCTTAGGGAACCTGGCCGGGAACGTGGGAGGTGGACGATCTAGTAGGAAACCTTCTAAGCTGCCCCTCCTGTCTTCCAGAGCTGAATCCGCTTATCCAGGGGTCCAGGACGGGTGAGGGGTACCGAAGAGCCCTCAGGTGTGTGCCTGGAGACGTCCCCGTGGAAAAGAACAGGTGAGCGTTACACTAGCTTCCCTTCAGAAACAGCATTTCACTGGAGCTCCCTTCTGCCCTCGCTAAGAGTATACAACTCTCACTGGGTCTTCAGGAAAGCCCTAAAAACCTGGCTCTTTGCCTAAACTTTGCCTTGTCTGACCACAGACATCGGGATTGACAAACATTGACTCTCGCTCCACAACACACTATTTGTTAAATGTTTTCTCCTCAAGTTTATGCACTGGGTAACTGGTTCACAACAGCGGATTGCTCCGCCTGGGCTTAGACTCTTTACATATGCAAATAAATGCATTAAATACATTATTTTGACACCTTTTGCTTTACATTGAGACAGTCTCCATGTCTATTGTTAGGTGCTATCCATTCCATAAGGTGGCTCCTACTCACTTCCTTTTTCAGCATAATATTTCTCTATACAGTTCAATCATATGTAAAGCACTTGAAGAAACGGCACAACCTTTCCATGCCTCCTGCTTTTGTTTATTGTCTTTGAGTTCCACTTACAGAGACAGTGTCCACATCTCATTCCGTGGTAAGCTTGTCGGTATGATGATATTTCAATCAACTGGCCAGACAAGGAAGCATTAATCCTACCTAAGTTCAATCAGTCCTAGAGCAGTGGGAATATCTTAAAACAAATGCTACCAAAAGACCAATGTTATGTGAACTGGAAAACATTTATTATGACACTAATTACAATTAACATTGCAGTAAGATAATACCAGGCAACCATGGCAACTGTGACAGCCCCAAAACGTTACATGATTATGATGCAGTAGGCAAGCAGTATGGGCCATGCGGTCTACGGATTCCCTGGGATGTTGTTAGCTAGCTTTACAAATCCCATGAGGACACACATGATATCACAGAAGGTATTTACAATGCTATACAAACTGATGTCAATCGAGACTTCAACACAGGGACACTGAGTTAGGATGGTCATTGTTAAGATGGATTTCTCAATTTTGGCCTGGTGGACAGATTTCAGGAGGTCACCCTAGTTATGTTGAACAAACGTAGTTTTGCCAAACCCAATCAAGGTAAGCATGCTGAGTGGTGAAGGCTAAGTCTCAGGAGAGGGGTCCACAATGAGTCCAAACAGTGAAATACACAATGATGTTACTTAGACAGGTAAGTATAAAAACACTGTATTTATTATACGGCCAAAAGCTCATTAGGGAAATGAATCAAGCAGGTAATATTATCACACAACACCCTAAATATAATACACATTCAATACAGTCACATTTGGTTAGAGATGCATACAAATCACCAACACACCAGAAAGGGAAGGTAAGGAATTATGCAGAGTGAAAACTAGTCAACGAGAATGGAAGCTCTTACGTTGAGTCCCACTCCTAAGTTGAATGGGGCCTTGTGCCCAAAAGTTCACAAAGTTCCTTTAGGAGAGGGTTACAAGGCAGGAAGAGTTCCAAAATACCTTAGAAGGCATTCACAGGCCATTAAATGTGGTATCTATCTTTTAGAACAGCTTTTAAAAAAGAAAATGAAAATCATAAACATTGAATAAATAAAAGTTCTTCACAAACTTTTATAATGGCGGAATAAAGAGGCACAGGTAAGTATTGCAACTACTTACCTCCCCTTACTCCGATTTTCCCAAAGGACTTGGCAGGTCGAATGGGAGTCGATGGAGGCCAGTTTTCCAACCCTTGGATTGTGTAAAAGAAGCCCAGTAGCTGCGAGCGCAGGGACATTTCCGGTTTGGGGCCAGCAGATGAGTACAATCATTTCCAATGAAGAAATGCAACAGAAATAATGCAAGACTCTTCAGGACTAACTATCAGATGGCGGATGGCCAGTTCCAATGACAGTCACCACACGGGCAACAGAAGGCATCTCTCCTGTCACAAACAATGGAAGCCCTCCAGGACAGGATCCCTGGATACTGGGATGCTGAAACTTTGTTAGAAGGTGAATTGTAGGACTGAAGTTCTGGGTAAAAATGCAGAACAGCAAAGCTTCAAGCATGGTAGCCTCAAATGGAGCTGGTAAGTGCACCAGTGGTCCAGAGAGACTTCTGAAACACCAGGCTACAGGATTATGAGAAGCGTTTAAAAAAAATGAAAAACATGAACATTGAATAAATCAAAGTTCTTCACAAACTTGTATAATGGGGAAGAAAGGGCCACAGGTAAGTATTGCCACTACTCACCCTCCCCTTACTCTGATTTTTCCAAAGGACTTTGCAGGTTGAATGGGAGTCGCTGGAGGCAGGTTTTCCCACCCTTGGATTCAGTAGAAAAAGTCCAGGAAATGCAGTTGCAGGGACATTTCCGGTTGGGTCCAGCAGATGAGTGCAACCCTTTCCAGGGAAGGAATGCAGCAGACAATAATGTAAGACTCTTCAGGACTATCTACCAGATGGCGGATGGCCAGTTCCAGCAACAGTCACCAGACGGGCAACAGTAGGCATCTCTCCTGTAATGAACAAAGGACACCCTCTAGAACAGGATCCCTGGATATTGGGATGCTGAAACTTGGTTAGAAGGTGAATTGTAGGACTAGCTGGTGACTACTGAAGTTCTGGGTAAAAATGTGGAACAGAGAAGCTTCAGGCACGGTAGCCCCAAATGGAGTTGGTAAGTGCAACAGTGGTCCAGTTAGACCTCTGAAGGCTTCGGGCTACAGGATTGTGAGAAGGCATTAAGAAAAGTTGTTCCCACCTGTATGAGGATCAAAGCACTGAAGAACCACTCTGGGGCTGACTAATGCAAGTACACCAGATTCACTGGCAACAATTTGTGGATTGGGACAGATTTCCTGGGTCCATACACACATGCCATGCACTAGTATGTGAAGGCAGCAACTTTCCTGGACAAATGCATGATCATTAAAGGGAATTCCTGACCTAAAAGGTAGTAAGATGGCCAAAGGTGGCCAAAGAACAAGCGAACAATCGAACAATCTTGTGGCATGGCCATATTTAGCCACTAGCCATTGTCAGTAGCCAAACGTGATAAGCGTGAATGGGCATAGTAAAAAATATAGCAAAAATATATCTGTTTCTACCAGCTTGTCTTTAGGCACAATTACAAGTAACCAGAAATCCCCTAGGTAAGAATTTAAGGTGATACAAATGTATCCCCATTGAACTGCATTGGAAGTAAAAAACAAAAGGGACACATAGGGCCTCATTACACGGTAGGCGGTGGACCAAGATGCTATTAGCACCTTGGTCCATGCTGGTAAAATATCGGCACCGCCTTGGAGGAATGGGGAATTACCGCCCTATTCCAATGTCGGAGGGCGTTAATTCCCCCTTCCCCCATTGCCCTTCCCCATTCCCATTTTTGCCTCATAGGGCATAATGGGAATGGGGAAGGTGCTAAATACGGTACTGTAATTAGCACCCTGGTCCCTTTGCGGGTTGGTTTTTAACGCCTGCTAAAAAGCAGGCGTTAAAGTACCAACCCGCAAAGGGACCTCATAGTAAGGTGGTAAGGGTTAACGGTCACCGGTACTATTACCGGTGACCGTTAACCCTTACCGCCTTCCATGTAATGAGGCCCATAGTTTCCCAGTACTGACAGTCTGAACTACTAGTCAGTTTCCCCATAACAAACTAGCAAAACGGCCAGGGAGCTTTACTTCTATGTAAAAAATCAGGACAAGGTGTAAAACAAAAGAAAAATATTTTGGGGTTCCTGGATTATGGGACTATGGTGGAAAGTTGACCACAAGAGAAATCTTTCCTAACAGTCATTGGGCCTCATTACGACCCTGGCGGTAAGTGAAAAACGATGCCGGTAAAGGATTACCGCATCGCTTACCGCTAGGTCCGATTACGATCTGAGTAATCGTCAGCATGATTGAAACACCCACCGCCACCCCCACACCCCCCTACTGAAGGGAGTGTCCGTGCTCCACTTCCTGGCCACAGGCACCTACCAGCACACAGTGGGGCACTTGCATGGCATTTCACAACCATTATTCTCACGTACGCTGATCCAAGTGCTCGATGCCCTCCTCACACAGACGACCACATTTCCTTACCACGGTCTGCCCAGGAGATCGCAAACACCAAAGTGGGTTTCCATGCACTAGCTGGCATACCTGGTTGCATTGGTGCCATCGATTGCACCCATGTGGAATTGGTGGTCCCACATGACATTGAGGTAGCGTACCGCAACCGTAAACTATTCCACTCAATCAACGTGCAAATGGTATGTGACTCCAACAGGATCATCACACATTGTTGTGCCCGATTCCCCAGATCAACCCATAATTCAATGGTCCTGCGTAACTCCACAATACTACGCTACATGGAGCGACGTGCAGGGCCAAGATCCTGGCTACTCAGTGAGTCTCATGTCATGGCCATGGAAATGTGAAGTGGGTAGGTGATTGATGTATCAATGCATACTTTACCTGGCTGAAAGGGGGGGAGAGATGCATACTTTACCTGGCTGAAAGGGGGGGGGGTGATGCATACCTTACCTGGCTGCGAGTACCAGAGGCAATGGAGCCAGATCATACCCTAAAGCCCAAACGTCAACTGACACCTGAACACATAATGCCCGATGTAAGCAGCCCTACCATGTGAATGAAGGTGTGTCCCAAACATGACACAACCATCTGCAAGTGCACTGTACCGAATCAGACCACATCGACTTCAACGAAATGCACCTACGTGCAATGACTTCAGCCAATACACGGCACCAAACACCATCAACTGAAAGGCCAGTCCCCCATAACTGCGCACAAAGGAGGCACATGATGGACAAAAACATCAATACACCACTACACAGACACCGAGGCCCAAAAAAATTGCCTAGCAACATTAGTAGTGCTCAGTGCGGTCATCATCAAGCTGACAGCAATGTTGCCATAATGAGAGCATTGATATCACCAGACACCTGCCAGGTCAACAAAACAAACACCATGGACCAACACAGTGGATGGGCACTCACAAGGCACTGGACTCCCCTGCATACACTGGTTGATGGCATGCAAAACAGTCCATGAGAGGAATACACATATACCGGTCACATAGTGTGACTCCATTTGTGCATGTAAATGTGGTACAAAGTAAGAGATGAATGCATGCCATGGTGGCACGTCATGATTTGAGATTTGATGTCATGACTGACACATACATTGTTGCCCACATACAGGTGATGCAGGCTATCCCCTGAAGAGGTGGCTCCTTACCCCAGTCCGGAACCCACAGAACCAGCATGAGGAGGACTTCAATCGTGCACATACACAAACCGTGTGGTGATTGAGCAGACATTTTGCCTATTGAAGGCACGGTTTTGCTGCCTCCGCAGGTCTGGTGGGGCACTGCTGTACCGCCATGAGAAGGTGGCAAAGATCGTCATGGCATGTGTCATGCTACACAATATGTCCATCAGAAGGAATGTGCCCCTGCCCCTTGACGCTGAACTGCAACCACCTGACGATGAGGATGGGGAGGGTGGGGATGGGGCAGCACCTCAGGGAGGCAGTGATGCACAGGAGGGACGTGACATGCGTCGGACTCTGATCAACCAATGTTTCTAGCACACACGAATGGGGGGTGTCACATGGAGATGGCAATTGGGGCACTGTGTGTGTCTGGGATATGCACACTGTGGACTGTTCACCAATAAAGCACACATACGCAATGAGCAATGTCCACACATGTGATTTGTGCACAAGCAAAAATTGTATTGTAAATGTGAATTCAATTAACACACCCACTCCCCCCCTCAAACTCCCCAACACACCCACTCCCCCCTACCCCCTCAACTCCCCAACACACCCACTCCCCCCCCCCCCTCAACTCCCCAACACACCCACTCCCCCCACCCCCCTCAATCCCCCAACACACACACTCCCCCCACACCTTCAACCCCCCAATACACCCACTTGCCCCTCAACTACCCGCAAAGGTGCGTGGATGCCTGTGGTGAAGTGCCTAATGTGGGGTTGTTCCACTGGGCGGCCTCTATTGGCAGCCCCCTCTGCCAGCCCCCGGGGCACCCCTGCCTGTACTCCATAGGTTCCTGGCCGACCTGCGGACGGGGCTGCTTGGGGCAGAACTGTCAGCCGAGGAGGTACTCGGCTGCTCACTAGGACGAATGTCCCTCATTGTCTGTACAAGCTCCGAGAGCATGTGCCGCACCGCTGCAAGTTCGACACAGATATCCTTGGTGGAGGATTGTATGGCTGCCTTCACAGTCTCGGCACATTTTAGCATTTCCGCACTTGCACCTCCACATACGGCCACATGCTGAGTCAGGAGTGAGGACAGTTGGTGTTGGCGTGTTAAGTTTTGGTCCAGCGACTCTTGGTTTTTTTGGGCATTGGATAATGCCAGTGGCGTGTTCATTGGGCTGCTCCCTTCCTCCACACCTTCCAGTGGGCATGGAGTGGCTGGCCAGGAGTCATCAGGGGATTGCCCATGTGTGCCATCATCATGAAGGCTACATGGGGACAGGTAGGGGGAATGAGGGTGGGCAGTGGGGGGACATTCTACGACATCATCATCATTCCCCACATCACTATCCGAGCAAGCTGCAATGGCAGCAGTCTCCCCAGTCGTGCTGCTTCCTGCAGACACAGTCCCTTCAGTGGCCACCAGTTGTTGGATGTCTGTTGCTGGTGGTACCATGCTGCTTGCCTTGGTGCTTATCGGTGCCCTGGCCTGTGTTGTGGCCGTCGATTTTGGCTGCTCTGGGGGTTTGTTTTGTCCTGCAGAGGTGGAGGTTTGGTGTGGTGTCACTTCGGGCCTGGCCTTCTTGGCAGGTGTGGTGCCAGTGTCTTCCTCGCCAAGGTCCGAATGGGAGCCTGTGGTGGAGCAAAGGAGGCAAAGTGGTATTGATGGGTCTGCGGACATTGAGCAGGCATTGTGATGACTGCCATCATTTTGATAACTAGATGGTGCACATTGGAGGCAGTGACATACAGGTTGTCTCCCTTTTGGGTGGGAGAAGCATGCAGGAATGTGGGTGCCTAGAGTGAGAGTGTGCATACTGCATGTGTACAGGGTGTAGGTCAATAATGCCTGTAGGCAGTCTTCTGCTGATGTGTCGCGTTAACCCTATTAGGCAATATTCTGCTTCCCATGAAACTGGACTTCAGAGAGTTTTGCATTGCTTGATGTGAGGCACCTACCTGCGTCAACTGATGTCGGGGCTCCTCTCTCCATTTCTCCGACCCCCTCAATGCTCTGATGCCAATGGTTGTGGCACATATCTCCTCCCACGGCTGCAATTTTATCGGTGGGTCTGCTCCTCCACCAGTTGCCATGCCCAGGTTTCTGTTGGCAGACAGTATACTCCTTACGCAGAGCCAGAGGTCGTCCCACCTTTTCCGGCACTGTCTTGTGGTGCGGGGTGTTGTTCCAACTGCACTGACCCGCTGTGCGACTAGGTCCCATATGGCCTTCTTCCGTGCTATTGCCGGTGTGGTCATTTCAGTTGAGAATACAACGTCCACGTTTTCCTGTAGGGTTTCCGCCAACATGGTGAGCTCTTCCCTAGTTAAGTGCTCCTGCCGCAGGCGATCACAACTTTTTTTAACAACTTCCGGCATTCTGACAATAGGTGGATGTGGGTGAAGGTTTGTGGCGGGTCTCGGGGTCAGATGTGCACTGGTTGTGGAGGATGGCAATGGATTGTGTTTTTAAAGATGGCCGCTATGCTCTTTCCCGTTCCGGTCCGATGGCGCAACTTCCGGATCCGCTTCTTTACGGTCACCGCTAGTAGCGGTCACTGCTATTTGCGGTGATCGCTAATATCGGTGGGTAGGGTGGCGGTAGTGCACCTTGCACGACTTACGATGCCGGTAGGTGCCGTTTTTGGGACGTTACCGGCATGGCGCAGATTACATTACCGGCATGGCGCAATGCTCGTGCCCGAGAGGTCGTAATGTACCACTTTTAACGGTTTCTGGCCAGCACGGACATGTTAGTTGCGCTATGCCGGTAATGTCCATTACTTACCGCGTGGGTCGTAATGAGGCCCATCATTTCCTTCTGAATGTCAACGGTTTTGTTGTGTTTAATCCGATCTCTTTAACAATCTATTTACTTTGTTTTTTAAAATATATATATAGCGTTTGTGCATGCAGGCTGTATAGTGATAGGTGTAGCAACAATATTCTCACTAGTAAATGTAGCCATTCAAAATCAGGCAATAGAATATATCCTGTTTAATTGTTCAATTTTCTGTATACTGTTTTATCATGATCATATTTGGAGGCATGTATGCAGGTTATATTATACGATTGTGTGAACAATTGGACATAATGGTAGTTTGATATATGCTTTCCAAAGAGTACTATGTGGATATTACATTGTATGTCTAAACATGTTATATTTGATAATAGGAGCAGTGGATATTAACCAATAGAAGAATACTGCCTTGGAAAATTCTGATGTGGGTGAAATGACTGGCCCAACCGTTACATTGAAGCAATGTAAGAAATGGACTGGTTTCACTGAAATGTTTTAAAATGTAAACTTATGGAAGTTAAATGATTGCAAGAGTGTCAGTACTAGATTTGGATGTGGTTCCTAAATTAGCAAACATACTGGAAGTTTTAAGGCCAACCACAAAGCAACGTTGCATGGGGGTGTGCTGCAGAAGTTACAGTCACATACAGAAGCTCAGTCCCTCATGCTGGGCCAATGAATACGATAGTGTTGGCCTAAGACTCTCAGCCAGTATCTCTTACCACTTGCAAGGACCCACATGAACCTGGTGAGTTGCATGCAGAAGTGATGGAGAGGAATGCAAGTAGCACTTTGTCCCTTACTTTGTAGCTAGTGTTTTGTGTATCAGGCCTCGAGAGTATTCTACCATTCTTTACGAATACCACTGTCATTCACAAACCAATGTAACTGCTGCAACAACCATAATCTCTTTGTGGCCCATGCATGTTGGTGTCTGTATGCTGAAAACATGCAGACATTTTTTTTTATTTTTTATTTTTTGCGTAAAACATTTTGTATCCTTAATATATGGACATAAGCACCTTTAATTGGGAGAATCACCCATCAATGCATTTTAAAAATCCACACCAAATCAAATTTCCGACAATTGTTTGATTACAGAGCAATTATGAGACTAAAATCAATTTACTGAAAACTATGACCACAATTACACCCCACAACCTGTCACAAGAAACAGACTGTGCTTTTTTATGGCATTTTGCGTTTGTGTACTACTTAATTGTAATACGTGTAGCCCCTGCTCACAAGATAAGTCAAAGGAATAGTACACATACGTTGAAGTTGTTATCAAATACAATATTGAATTACTGTGCAATCTGCCTATTTGAAGTACATATAAAATATCACTTTTCAAACGAAAACTGATACATAAACTGAAATCTCTAGTGACAAGCACATAATTACGCAAAGCATTCAATGAAATGTTATATCTCGTCACTTTGGCAAAACAGCATTCTAAATGGTTTTGATTTTGGAGGGTGGAGAAGTGAAACGTGGAATCAATTTAAATCCCTTGTTCTTTAGATCATGTTACCTTAAATACGTTAATTGAAAAAGCTGGCATAGGCCGTGAACTCTTTTCAATTCTTTTTACAATTCTGTGAATTATAGATAGATAATATGCCCAGATTCGAGTAGACCCCTGGTTCTGCCGAAATCTTTTTTAAAAACAATGTGCCTCATTACGAGTATGGAGGTAGCCATGCCGCTTTTAGCAGCATGGCTACCCCCATACCGGGTACTGGGTCCAGGTTCCAGGAATAGGGAATTACCAGACCATGCCGAATTTGGCGGGCCCGGTAATTCCCATTCCTGGGACCCGGACCCGGTACATCCCCATTCCCATTTGAGCCCCCATATAGCTCAATGGGAATGGGGAGGATGCTAACAATGGGCCCGTTAATGACAGGCCCGTTGTTAGCATCCTGTTCTGCTAGCGGGTCCCGCTAAGGACGCCTGGTCTGGCCAGGCGTTCCAGAGCGGGACCCGCTGCAGACCTCGTAATAGTGCGGGCCGGAATGAACGGTGCCTGTCCCTTACCAGCACCGTTCATTCCGTGGCTACCTTCGTTGTAATGAGGCCCAATGTGTATTTTAACTGCAGAAGGAAATAGTCACCCCTCTGCAATATTCAATTTCGAAGGGATCATTACAACCAAACACATAAGAGGGATTTGTTGTTTTGAGGTTAAACAATTAATTGGTTGAAACATTTGGATAATGCTTAGTTCAGGGATGAATATTTCTGGACCATCTATTTGCCCCTCCAGGTTTTCCATTTTTAAATAAAAAATCTCCATGAAGTGATTACACATCGGTTGCATTGAATTTCATCGCAATATCGGTTATCTAGATCACAAAATCCTTGGGAAGTTTGAAACATTATTTGAGGCCGTCATATCCTAATTTTCTTTAAAGTCTATTTTCTGAAAATGTGTCATGATTCCATCCTGATTCTTTACTTGCTATTGGATTATTCATTTTTCATAAAATGTCAAACATAAAGTGCATTTAACATTCATTGCAACTCATAAACAATTCACCGCCTAACATTATATGGAACATAAATACTGTTTATTATTAATAGGGTATTTACTGAGTGCGGACCTGACTTCAGGAAGCAACGGACCGCTTTACAAATCATACCGGGTAGGACATGGTGAGGGGAGCAGAGATACAAGGGAACAGGGAGCTTAACAGCGGAGCGGGAGGTTGGATAATTTCGCATGAAGGGATCTACAAGTTTCAGGGGAGAGCTGATCACTCAGTCTCAGGTTCAGTAGGGGTGGATGATGTGTAGACCAAAATGATAGAGATGAGCCATTCCTTGAAGAGGAGGGTCTTGAGCTCGTTCCCGAAATGCAGAAATGATGTGGTGAGTTGGTGTTGACAGTGAGGAGGTTTTAGAGGCTGGGGGCCAAGATAGAGAATACCTGCATTCAGGTGCTTTCCATCTTGAACCACCAGTGGAGTTCAAATTACACATTACTTCGTGTGGACCATAGGCCTCTGGGGATGCTGAGTTTCTCATTAAGGCAACAGCATTGTAGATGGTGCAGTAGGATTTGAAGATGATATAGAGCTGATAAATGTTTTAAACTCTGTGACAGAAACCAATCAATTGAGAATAATGAAGGGTCAGACTAGGAAAAACTGTCCCAAATGAATTAACACTAATAAAAAGACATAAGCTCAATTGCATTACACAACACCACCATCCAAACAGGTACATATATGCATACACTGTTGGGCTTGGTTGAGTACAGGAAAAAGGGTAAAACCAGAGATACATTCTATAAAGTGCCACTTTAATAATAACATAAGCCAACCTAAAAGAATAGAACTATACAATTAAGCTTTTTTCTCCTTAATCGAGTGGTGATATATAGTAGCAGAATTCATTTTTGACTCCAAGCTGTTACATGTAGCAAGTTCCTAACGTATTTGATTTCTAAAGCAAACCAGCAAATCTGTGAGTAAAAATAAATCCTCTCTGGTACAACCACTGAATGAGTTTATGTTATTTAAAAATATACATCAGATGTTTCAAAAATGCCAAATTGTGAACATGAGATGACTATCTTTTAAGCCAATCAGGAATCTTAACGTTATTCTACAGCTGAGCATTAAACATGCATTAAGCCAGGGACCTTGTGTAAATATTAATGCAGTTGAACTGTTACTGTGTAACAAAGTAAGAAGGTATCAACGTTATAACACTGTTGTTAAGTAGGACACATGGACTTCAACATGGAACATATTTTATAAATAGTAGACTTTGTTTGCTAGTTAATATGGGGAAATGTATTTCATATGTTGGTTGTATAGTAATGATACAAATATATACAAACAACTTCAAACTGGGATAAAAAAAAGACTTATCAGAGATTGATGGGCAATGTGAGATGAAAGTTGATTTCTACATGTGAGCCAAGATGACTCTGAGTTGAAGGAGTCTGAGTTGTAGGATGGACCATACCACAAATACTCCGAGGCAACAGTATCTCTTCGCGAGAGACATGTGTTTGAAAGTTCAATTGCAGTCTCTTTTTGAGTGTCATGTGAGAAATTGTTTATTGGCAAAAATTCAGGATTTGCCATGTGTGTTATGTTTCATTGACTGGTAAAAGGAAACAGATCAATTGAAGAATAAAGCAATTGGTCAACAGAGAATGTCATCTTTGAATCACAATATGAACCTTTGGGGTTGAACGAAAAGGTGGAATACTATGATGTTTAATGTTGTTGATGCTGCATATATTATGCTCGACCTTGATGTGAAATCATGTTCCATTTTGACTGAATATCCCGCTCTTACGTAGCTATGCTTACCTGTGGTCTGTTTATCCACAGAACTGGCTTGAGAAACAGTTTGAGAGGTGTGCATCTCAAAGGGCTTTTCATTTCCACGTTTACATGTGGTTAAGTATTGGCTTGATAAGAGCAGTGTAAACGTTTTCCAGGATAAAGACTCAACATTAACTGTGTAATCTCCAGTCAAAGACACACTTGTTAAAAAGGGCAGGTCCGGAAGCTTCGGGTGTGTTAGTGCTAAATTGTCAGTCTGCACAGTGTAACAGATGGTCTCAAAAACACATCAACTCTCAAAGACGGTTCAAGGGTTTTTATTAAATGTTTACATATTATTACAATAAGTGCAGCCTCCTTGTTTTCCCTCAGTCTACCCCCACCCTAGTCCAGACCTCCGTAAATTCATGGGTGTACATTAGAGATGATAATCCCTGCTGTCTAAGATCTGGCTGGCAAGTGGTGAAGGCTTACCTCTCTTACTTCCTCTGGGGGTTGTGTAGGTGGAAATTAAAGTGGGGTCCCACAAGAAGGATGATCTTAAGACATGTTGCCTTCCAATCACCCACGTCTCACTCAGTATTTAACTTTCATGCTCTTGTACTCCCTGTCCTTACGACCATCCTTCCTCTACCGTCTTTCAACTCTCCCCCCTTCTCTACTTACCACTGTCCTCTTTTTCTCCATCTCTATCCTCTGCCTGCCACTCCTTTGGTCATATCTACTGCTATGATCTGTATTCCACTACCTCTTCTGACTCTGCTCTCTACTGTTCTCCACTCCACCCCTCACACTACTCTTTACTACACTCTCTATAGACTAATCTCTTCCCACTGTGCTCTACTCTCATCCCACTATGCTGTACTCTTCTCCCTCTACTCTTTACTCTCCTCCACTACTCTCCACTATCTACTATCCTCCGACTTCTCTCTGTTCCTCCCACTACTCTCTAGTCTCCTCCCACTATTCTCAACTCCACTCTCCCCCACTTCTCTCTACTCTCTCCCAACTAATCTCTACTCTTCTGGTACACTTCACTCCACCGCTCCTTCCCTCACAATCACCCTTCATTTAAGCTTTGATTCACTTGGCTAACTCACTCTCACTTTCTCACCCTATTCTTGAACCTAACCTCAACACCTGTAAAGAAATACAGCCTCCGTGATGATTGTTTGTGATAAGAAAGCGCTTGGAGAAGAAGAACAACAGAGCAACTGAACTGCAGCAGATGGGATTTAACCCTGTTAATACTTGTTCATTTTTGGGATTTAACTTAGTTACTTCTTGCATCAGGTATATTTGACTGGGAACTGGAGTGTGCACCTCGCCTTCCCCTTTTTTTCACATATAGTGGCAACCCTGCACAAGCTGACACATATGGTCATGCAGACATATTTGTGGGTGTCATGCGTACAATTATTTAAACACAGATGCAAGTCACAATGGAATTACTTCAATAACCCTGTAATGAACACATTCGATTGCCACAAGAGAAGCAATATCACATAATCAAGCATGTTCTTTAGGCACATTATATCCAAGCATATCTCCCAGTCTATTCTTGTTGACATAAGAGATATGTGTGCATCACCTGCACAGTACAGGCACATACCCATTACAATGCCCATCCCCAACCGAATATCATCTGTCATGTGCTTTTACACACATATGTCTCAGTTATTTATATTGCTGCCAATTTGTCAACTACAAAGAGGGGCATGCTTTACCTCTTACAGTCATATACATCCCGGCTTGTGGATGTGCAGTTTTAGGTGCTGATGCCCCATGAAATTAAAATGGTTGTTGCATGGAACTAATAAGTTGCACACTACTAATATGTAACAATAATTAATCAATACACTTTATTTGAAACAATCCATTGAAGTTCATATACAGCAGTATCCCTAAGGTATACCCTTCATGAGCCCCTCTCTTAGATAATGAGACCTCCTTGAAATTAAGCAGGTTCTGGCAGGCACTCAGGTAAGATCATAGGCTTCTTTATTCAGTTACAAGGACAATCAGGTATCACCTCGAGCCTGCCACACTCGAGCGCTGAATGCCTCTCTTTGGGCTGGCACGCGAACCCTGCTGCAACCAAGCAAAATAAAATACTCACTAACATTCGAGGAAAAAGTGAGTATGTCCACGTACAGGAATCCAAACAACAAAAACAACGCCTTCATAAAAAGCACCATGCCAGCACTCACACCGAACCACACACAAACAGATGCAATTCTGTGAGCAAAATATTCCACCGAAAACAAACATCTCTACAACCTGACTGAAAATGCTGGCCAGGCAAATTAGGAACATACAAAGGATTCCACAAACCAATCAATCAATTGCATCCAACAAAGATGGAAGAATGTTGCACAAATGATCAAACATAGAATGGAGTTCCAGCAATCCAATACGAGGCAGGGCTCAAAACTACACAGGATAACACCCTTGATCTCCATCAGCACCAAAGCATCTAGCATGACTGTACATGACACTACATCACATTGAATGTGCATAACACTACAATAATTTATATTTAAAGCGCACTTCATCAATACTCCCAGCCACATCAGTAACTTAGTAAAAAAGGATGTGGGAGACATCCCACCCACACCAGTCACACAAAATCACCAAGCCAATAAAACAACATAAAACTACCGCAAACCACATACACCCACCACGAGCCACATCCTAACATGCACACCTACTCCTTTGATGTTAAAACACACCACTCAGCATTAACACACCTGAGTCATTCATCCTACAACCAACACTATTGTCACACGTTCAGCTCTCGACATTTTAATTTCCTTGCCGTTACACAAGATTAGCTTTTCTTTGTCATATAACACAAACAAAAGCTGAATGTACACAAGCGCAATAATCCAAACACATGTCAATAAGGAGTAATGCTAAACGTCCACGCTGCTTAAACACAACGTAATTCTGTATTTATGCTCACCCATCCAACCGCACACATACAACGTGATATTGTGTCACAATTAGCAATACAGTAAACTGCTACAAGTCCATGTTGCTAAAGAGCAGCTTATTCCTGAAATTCCTCAAAGGGTTAAAATTAATGTATCTCTAACAACCATCCACAAACACACTTCATGAATCCCATGTGAATGCCAATTTGACAACATGCTAGCTAAACAATCAAGTGCAGCCTAACCCTGTAGCTGCTAGAGCAATGGTTGCAGAGACTTATGTCTTTCCCAAAACAGCTTTACCATTAACAAATCCTTTAGTGTAGATGGTCCGTAGCAAACAAAGCAGCGCAGCAAACTATGCCCACTCTAACTTCATACCTGTAGATGTACAAAAAATGAAAGAGTCGGAACATTTTACCTACAATGTTTACCAAATGAGAAACAAGCACAACAAATGTGTCTATGGCATTTCAAAAATAGAATCAGATAAAAAAATTGCCTCCAGGCAACATGGAGAGCCATTGCCTCCACACGTTCATTGGCTACCTGATGTAAGGTAGCTGCAGCCCTCCCTGCCACCCCCAGGGGGATAGCAGTTCTTCTCAACCAAGGACACCTGAACACTTTGCAGTTAGTGTCAAAGAACGCAGTGTGCATAACCTACTGCAGGAAACACAGCCAGAGAGAACAGTTGGCCTCGGCACCCTCCATATGTGTGCATTCGGCAAGGAGTGCTGAGGGAAGAGTGCTGTCGTTGCTGTCTCCCGCCTCGATGCTGCTAACACTGCTTTTGCTGAAACCTACTTTGCCGACACTGCACGGCCCGGCATAGGCCCACCACGACCTTCATTCTATTGGTCACACAAGGGAAGTCCGCACACTGGACACGGGAACAGCCTAAATAGTGCAGTCTGCGCACATCTGGCGCATATGCATTCAGTGAGGAGTGCTGAGGGAAGAGTGCTGTCACCCTGTCTCCTGCCTTGCTGCTGCTAACAGCACTTTCAGTGAAAGTTACTTTGCCGACACTGCACACCTGGGATAGGCCCACCACAACCTTCATTCTATTGGTCACACAAGGAAAGTCCCGCCCACCAGACCTGGAACAGCCTAAATAGGGCAGGTCGCGCGCATCCGGTGAGCGTGCATTCAGTGAGGAGTGCTGAGGGATGAGTGCTGTCATCGCTGTCAGTGCTGTGGCGCATTTAGCATGTGAAGACAGAAAAACATACGTTTTTTTGCTACCTTAGATTGCAGCAAAACACACCCTATCACACCCTCCTTATGGCTGACCCAAACCTACTGACTTTGTTCCTTTACCCTGGTTCGGACCACACAAACTGAATTATGCAGCCCAAAACTGCTCAGAGACCAAGGCTAGGGAGCGATATGACACGGAAGGGGGAGTGCGTAAGAAGTCCCACGTTTACTTGGAAACTGGCGAAGGAAACGCAAAAACAAAAAAGGGGAAAAACGATTGTGGGCCTAACGGAGGTTATTTCCCTCATTGTCAACCTAGGATCCCTGTATTCTTTGCTAGTGTGCGCAAGGCCTCAACGCAAATGAATAATGCTAGCATTGTAACTCCTCCCAGTATCACCAAGGGCTCAACTAAGTTGCCCTCGCCCAAAGCTAGCGTAACGCAGACACCTTTGCCAGTGCCGAGTTTGTTTGGAGACAGTGGTGCTCTTCTGTCATGTTCTACGCATTGCCTAGACAACAATGGCTCACTACTTACACTATGCAGGTCATTGCAAAGTAACTCCTTTCCTTGCCCAGTAAGCATTCAGAGATTTGAGCACACCCAAGCAGCTAACAATGGCCTCCCTGCCACTATCCAACCTCCTGCATTTAGTCGAAATGTGAGTGTTGAGTTTGGGGTGATGGGAGGGTCACCAGTTAGGATCTCTGTCTCTACAGACAAGATTGAGGCCTCCTGGAGATTCCAAGACTCAGTAAACATCACTGCTGGGAACAAAGAAGGCGCCCTGGAAGCCCTGTGTGCAGAGATATCCATGATGAAGAAAACCCCACCTCTGGTTTTCAAATCTAATACTGCTAGGAGGAACCCACCTGGACCTGTTCCAAAAAAAGCTTTATACAGCGTTTGTATTACCGGCGCAGAGCAAAAGCCCATTTATCTCACAACGCTGACAATAAAGTATTTACAACTGCTAAGATGGTATCGAGAGCTCGGGCTGATGGCATTAGATGCATGGTGACTCTCAAGGGTCCCCTCGATAGGTGAACTCTGGCCAAGCGCGACTCTGCTACACAGCAACTGCAGGTGGGCACTGGCTCAGGAACGGTTACATGGTCTAGCAAAACCAGTTTGGCAGATCCTTTGGAAAGTCATTGTGATCCTCTGCACCTTACTTCCCCTGGTCCACATGTTCGGACCCTGCATGCTTTCATAAACAATCCCCAGATGTTCTCTACGGCTCGGACCCTGCATGCTTACATAAACAATCCCCAGATGTTCTCTATGGCTCGGGCAGTTTTTCTAGCAGGAGACAATTTGACGGAAACACCCTGAGTGATAAGACGCCCATACAATGCAGCTACTGGTAACATGGTCAAGGGCCCAATAAGGATGGGCTCTTTAGTGAAATTGGAGGAGATTTATACTTCTGACCACAGTCCATTCTTAAACAGATCGACCCTATACAGGCTATGGGCCATAACACCATGGATATCGTCAATCACTTCTGCAGACATGGTGAAACACGAAATGCCTAAATGGGGTAGTCCTACCAATTGGGCTCTGATACATTTAGTTTCATCCAGTATTGTCTCTCTACTGTGTGCGAATGTGGATGTTTTGTTCTCTCTAGGTCTGAAACTAACTGTATGTCATGAACGCCCTCTAAGTACCAGGTGCTCATATTCACATGGGGTGGAAATCAACTGGTTGGGGAGGCTAACCATTATGGCAAGAGGTGTACAGATAGTCATACTCTTGCACTGTCCCCCCATGCACCCGCGGACCAGGTCTCAAAAAGGTTTTGAAGCAGTACATTGGATGATGACGCCCCAGGAAGTTGCTGTCCCCGGGGGATCACATGCCGAAGGGAATTGACCCCCTAGGAGTGCTAGTTGAAATAAAAGGGGGTATAGCCATTTATTGGCAGACAACGGGTCTTGGTGAGACTTGGCTAAGTGTGACATCTTCCTGCTACAGGAAACTTGGCTTGATTGCCCGCTGAATGCTGAGGGTTTTCCATCTTTGCAAAAAAGAGGGGGGTCTGGAAAACTCTCTACCAGCACGAACACAGCCATTGACTTGTTCTTGGGTGGATGGCCCTGGGAGAGTCTCAACCAAGTCTTTAGCTCACTGTTCTTTTCACAGAGAAGAAATGTCCCCACATATCAGTATTTGTCCTGCCCAAGGGCAGTCCAGCACCGAAATGCTAGGCAATTCTCCTCTGAACAAGAGTACCACAGCAACCCCATACACGTGTTTCAACCTTGTTGGGCATCATCAGTGAGGTGAAGCAGCGCCCCTCTAAAGAACATCTTTACCACACATTGTCAAACAAAGGCCCCAGGGGAGGCCCCTTTGGGGGACTTATTATCGGAGTGAGCCAAAACATTAGATCATGATGTGTGGTCTCAGCGTCAGTGGGGGACAGTGATCTTGCGGTAGATCTCTGGTCAGATGACACTGGTCAGAAGTCGAAGATGTTGCTTATAAACATCTATGTTCCCCCTTGCCTGAAAATCGCAGAAGACGTTTAGGATCTGTTGGAAAAGGCGTTAGATGCTAGCAACGGGTTTTCCGCTGAGAACCTGGGTGGGAGGAGAGCTTAATGCTAAGTGCTCAGATGATTTATATTGTGCCCCCTATTGGAACGTGGTTGAACAGTGTGGAATGCAGCATTGGAAAAGTAAAGAAAGTGTAAGCAGTGGGTATCCTTCCTGAGAAATTGGTATTTGGTTATGCTCAATTGAAGAACCAGGGGGGACACCCCGGGAAACTTTACATTGTCCGGGTATAATAGCCAGTCCACCTTGGACTATTTTACAGGAATAACCCCTGTCTCATGGCTGCCAATGAGCTCAGGGTGATTGCCAATGAAACTAATGACCATAAAATATTGGCCCTTATTATTAATTTGCTATCCACGACTAGTAATTCTCTGGGCTGCACAGGGTTGCTACCTAATACCAGGTGTAATCGCATACACTGGACCATTAGACAAATAAATAAAGTGGATGCTTTTGTTGCTGCCTTCCTAAGTAAATAATTGAGGGTCTGGGGAAGCTCGGCTGTAATGAAACAGAAAAAAGGTTAAAGGAGGTAGCAGTTAAAACTGGATCTTGTCCATGGGTACTTTTACTACTTGTGTTAAACCTTTGAATAAGTATGATAATGCTATCCTGGACCCCAAAAGACCTATGCGTAAGAAATCGAGGGTTGTATGACAGAGTCAGTGGCCAATGATGGAAACAACTTGTAAGGCGAACCATATTAAGAATGGCTATAAGAGTTGGCTTAAGCATTGGAAAAGCTTTATAGAAAATACCCATTGGCAGAGCATAATCACAGTACTGCGAAGTGGTAATGTTAAGAAAATATGGGCAGCACTATCCAGGGCCAGGAGGGATCCTAGAGCTAAAATACTTATGCTCATTCAAGAAGACAAGTGGATTAGCCACTTAAGTGAGAAGGGAAACTCCTTGGTTGGCAAATGTCTTCCTCAATACATGCTGGAGGGTTGGCCATTGGAAATCGGGGAGAATGAGGTCGAAATTGTTATTAGAAATCTTAAGAGTTCTAGAACCCATGGGCCGAATGGCCTCTCTAACATTGCCTTAAAACATAATCCCAGAAAGTGGTCAGGAATTCTTACGTTTTTGTATGACAAGGTGTATTGAGCGCAGGAGATTACACTATCATGGCAGTAGGCTATGCTGGTCTGGTCCATAAAAAGGGGATCGGGCCATGCCGGATAACCATCGGCTACTGTCACTTTGTGATGTCTTAGGAAATATCTTTGCCACATTTGTACTGAGGGTGCTGCAGAGTTGGGTTGAAAACAGCCAACTGCTACTTTTTACGCAAACTGGTTTCCATCTTGGGTGCAGCACTCTCCACAACATAAGGATCATGGATGTGCTATTCCGTGGAGCCTCTGGCCCCGGGGGGATCCATCTTATAAATTACCTTTGTGACATTTGGATGGCTTTTGACGGTGGTAACCATGGTAGACTTTGGGAATACATTGAAAATTGTGGCTGCCCTAAGTGGATTCTTCATGTCCTTAAGGGGCTGCACCACGACAAACTGAGAAACTGGGACTGGACCAACAATAATGCACACTTGCCTACTCTACGTAGTTACAAGTACGTTTCTAATGACACAGATATGTATCTCCAAACTAAAAGATGACCGAGACAGTGCCCCAGCCCTGCGATGCAGTCTTTCCTACTGAGAGTAAGGACAACTAACTGCCCCTGCAAATTTTCATTGGTACAAGGCTCAAGATCCCAGTGCTCCACAGGACATGTTGCATGTGTAAACTACTGGGGGTATTGGAAACGGCAAAGCATTTATTTATGGAGTGTAAACTGCTTGGCTCGGCATACATGACTACCATGGGCCGATGTGTGCATAATCACGATGTGATAAAACATGACGATTTTAGAAACGTTTGCCTTAACTCTGAGTCGGAAAGTGTCCAAATGGCACTGTATCAGCTGTGGCGTGTTATTGCAAAAGCGCTCCCTAATGCCAATGGAGGGTGGGTTAGGTTATGAACTAGGCTTGAAGAATATTCCCCCTTCCTCTGACTTTATTCTTATGGAACTGTTTTAATAAGTATGATTTTTTTAAGTGTCTATTTTAATTTAGACTACCGAATTTAATCAACTAACTTACAGAACCATATAGCTAAATACTGAGTTTAGTGTTATTTATTTGCTATTTATTCGGCCATGTCCGAACTGGATTCAAGCTGGTCTTACTTCTACTTTTATATTTTGCGTGTGTTTTAAAAGCCATTTTATTGGTTTTTAATCACGTTATAATTCCTGGTATCAGAGCAGTATGGCATTGGTACTAAAATACGACACATGGAATATGAAATATCAAAAATGAAATATGCAATGTGTAACATGGTAATTGCATACTCAGTATTTATACAAATGTGTTTTAGTACTTGTTTTGTAAAATGTATTTGAACTAAATACAAATAGAAATAAAATAAATAAAATAAAATGTTAAAATATGTACATATACACGCTATGTTACACGATTACGCTGCCGGACTTCAACTGAGCTCTTCCATTCTTCTGCTGTAGTTCTTGCTATTTTAAAATTTCCCTGACAGTGATTCCTTACCTGTATCACCTGATTCTGAGCTGCGTAACAGATGAAACGTGTTGTCTAACGTCACGCAACATGACATAGTAAGTCCTTACCTCTGACAACATGCCAACATTACGCTGCTCTCATCAGTCGGTGACTACCACTGAAGATTTGTGTAAGTAGAACTCTAAACTGCATCGGAATCCATACCTCGTCAGAGGTCTGAACAATGTCCAAGCATTCAATGGGGAATTCCAACCTTCGCCAACATACCTGCAAGGTCAGTGACATCACCATTCGCTAAATGAGCAGGGGACTGAGCAAAGCTCTACATTGCACAAGGCTGCAGCGGACGACTCCCAAGCACACTGGTAAGTTACACGTCTTGCACTCTCCTGTCTCACGTAGCCAGGGCCATCCTCTCCTGATCGGTCTTTTGACCTTGAAGGATCTGAGTAGCGGCATTCATGGCACATTAATGTCTTTCTTCCACCTTATTTTGCTGTGGTATTCATGGCTCATTAACACCTTTCTTCCTCCTAATTTCTCTGCGACCACACTCCAGTAGCTCACCATTGACAGGGTCCTGAAGGCATGGTCTCCCTCCAACCACGCTTCTCTGTCTCCAAGGCTCTTCTTCTATAGCTATGGGATGGTTGCAGACATCCTCACTTGAGCTCCCATGCCCAGTCTGGGCAACCTCCTCCTGGTGTACAGCAGAATTGTAATTGGTGCAGCACAACATCTCCCTCCCTGAAGTACAGCACCAGTCCCTCTGTCATTCCCTTTTTCCTTGGAGTGCAGAACCAGCACCTCCCTCCTTCCTCTCCCTCTTTCTCTTACACTGCATGGTAAAAAAACTCCTTGTGGGGCGCAGTGGGTCTCCCTTGACTTACACTCCTGCTCTTGCTCTTGTACTCTGCACCCACCACAGCAGTCACATCTCCATCTCTTTCTTTACATGTATTACTTGTATTACAGGCAATTTACCTCATGAAATTTATTTACACCTCTGTTATATATACCATTTCCATGTTATTGCCGTTATAGGTGATAGATTAAGTCTAGCCTTGGTGATCAGAGCCCAATTCAAATTTAAAATTGGACCATAATAAATCATCCTCAGTCTTGAAATATGAGAAAACTATGCATGCCTGATTAGCTATCTGGTTGCATCTCTTCTTGCTCAATCAATAAAAAAGGTTCTCAGATTCCCCAAGGTTTGAACAACTTGCCAAATTTGTGAAATGTGTTGGATTCATGAAACGACCGTCAGTATTTATCTTAGTTTAAAAAAAAGGGATGGACATAAAGTTTATCTCACCAAAGATTATGCGATTTAATATTCTTTGAGGCAGTAATGCCTTTTCATTAGACGTTCTTTTGAACCAGAGATTTGCAGGTTCCACAATAAATCATCCTCAGCGTGGGACGTTCCCAACTCTTCATGGACAGCAAAAGTTGAAGCTGGAGATGGCAGGTGAAGGAGAGTTGTAAAATAGCAATTTTCTTCGGTCTGCAAGCATGACACGCTACAAATGTCCATAAACAAGAACCATATTTGGATACGGCCTTAGGTTTGGCTGCATATACTCTTAAGGCCATATCAATTGATTGTCCTTTATATTCCTTAGCAAATCTAAATAAGCCACCTAGTGCTTGCAAGATTTTCATGTGCTGTTTTGTAATATGCTGTACACCATTCAACCTTGGATTAAAAGTAATTTGCAAATAATCATCAGACAGGCATATTTTAATCAGCTCCTCGCTTGCTTTTAAACAGGTACATTTGGGCGGTTTTGGCCTGGTCGACATACTACTTCTGCCAGCATGTGATCTAATCTGCAGAAAAATAAATATAAAGTGTAACCTTGCATGGTACACATGTATACAGCGCTACATGTTAATGTGCTGTTTTGTGCTTCATAATCATATGTAGAAAAATGTATATATTTTACATGTGCACATGTTCATATCAACAGGATGACTTTCTATTGGCTTGTGAATAGTCATGCAAATGCATTAAATGCTGCAAAATGGAGACTCTGTTTTCTGGATTCAATCGTAAAGACCATTAAGAGCACATGCTACTTACTGTGGACACTGAGACATATCAGTGGGATGTAGACATATGTTGCAAAACAACGAAAACGAAAATAACGTATTTGGTAAAAAACTAAAAATGATGATGGGAGAGGGAATAATGGTTTTGGGGTGGGGGAAAAGTATTAGGATAGAAAAGGGGGACTGTGGGTGGGGACCCCCAAAAACAAAAACAAAAAGGAATTTGTTATTTTGGTATTAGTTGTAATTGCATTAGATATTTTGGGATTCGGTGAAATCACATGTAGCCACATTTCTGTGGTACCATCTCTACTAGCAGCTCATCAGGGGCTCAATATGAGTTCAGCGGTAAATAAATGTAATTACTGGCATGCCGGGGCAACCATGTCCATGAAGCACTGCTGCCGGAAACAACGGTTGATTCCGTTTTGGTGTGCACGCGCATTCCGGCATGCCGGAAATGGTGGCGCCGGTAATTACACCAAACTCCCCCTGAAATCCCAACACCGCCACACTCAGTCCCACCGGCACCAGTGACAACAGTGCTGTTATTACTGTGACCAGAAATACAGTGTTTGCCGGAACAGGAAATCGACCGGCGGCCCTTAATAAAACACAATTCATTGCAATCTTCTGAGCACAGGAGTGATACACACATCCAGAGCACTGAACCAGAGAAAGAGAGAGGCAGAACTCAACGTGCTTTCAGACACAATAGCGGACCCACTCTTCAGCACAGACCTCAGAAGGCAGACACAGCTAAGAAAAAAGGCCATCTGGGAGGAAGTGGCACAGAAGGTCACTGCAGTTGGCTCAACACCCTGCACTGTGCGTGACTGCCATAAAAGGCGGATCAACCTGCACCTGAGGGTGCGCAACATCCTGTTGGCCCAGCGCAATCAGGACATGGCCACAGGTGGTGGCACTGCACCTCCATCCACCTGCATCCCTGTTACGAGACCTGCAGCAGTGTCCTGCACCTTGAATCAATTGAGGGAGTTGGTGCTGCAGAGGCCGGAGATGTGACATCCAAAGAAGGCTGGTGAGTACCCGTAACCCCAATGTCACATCAACTCTCATACACTAGAGTTGCCAAAAACATGAAGTACAGTGTGCGCCAGTACAGCCCTGCCGGGCACCCCTCCAGCAACCTGGTTGCACACATCCACATATACCTTTCCCCAAAACCTCACTCATACCCCATTCACACAGTGAACATATTACAAACACCCTGTATCACCCTCACAACATGCTCCTACTGGCACTCAGACACACATCCCCCTGCCACAGCATAACTTGTGTTGTTTCCACTCTGCTAGCACAGGCTCAAAGACAAGTCATTGCCAAGCACCTACACCACGAACAAATGACCAGCGTCACACACCAAGGAAACATGTGACCCCATCGTCCCATTCAGCACAACCCATGATGCCAAATTATGACCGGCGCAGTAAGTGCCACAGGCAGCAGGCACATGTGTAACACATTCATGGCACAACCCCCCACAACACAGCCTCATACAGCATGTGTGCCACGCCCCTAACACCCTACTCAGAAAACACAAGTACACCACAGTAGTATCTCTGGCACTGCACACACCATGTAGGCACACCACACATCCACCTGCACAGTATCCATGACACAAGCATGTGTGCATCATGCCATGTCTCCCACCATGTCCCTGACACAGCACTCTCATCAAAAAGTCCAATCATTAATTTCTGTCTCATCAATCCACAGGCATCACGGATGCCCTGCCTTTCTGACTCCCTCAGCACATCATCTGGCAATTAGGCTGACCAGCCCACTACATCAAGGAGCACCAGGCCATGCAGCAGAAGAACAACCACCACCTCAACACAGGACTTCACAGCCTCAGCAGGCAGACGTCAAAGTGTGATCCAAGCCGCATCCCTCCAGCTGCCTCAGATCCTGGTGGCAACTGCACCACAGCCACCTCAGATCCCGGTGGCCCCTGCACCACAGCTGCCTCTGATCCCGGTGGCACCTGCATCACATCCGCCGCTGATCCTGGTGGCACCTGCATCACAGCCACCTCTTTTCCCGGTGGCACCTGCACCACAGCCACAAGGATGTGCACAAGGGTGCCCTGACAAAAACACTGCTGACGAGGGTGGACCCAATACTGGTGACACAGACCACAGCTTTGGTCATGCCCTTCAGTCCCATGGGCCGAATGAGCCCCCAACCTCAACCCTTCCGCAGTTTGAGGGACATTGAAGGCCGTCTGACATGGATGGAGCAATGCCAGGATTCTCTTACATCACTGGCGCAACAGCACCTTAATGAGGCACAGATGATGCACGAGAGTGTGCAGGCCAGTTCAAGGCTGAATGCACAGGCACTGGGGTGATGCACACATGCCACAGCACAAATGTCACGCAGGGTGAGGGTGGGCAACAGTGTCATGTCCTCATTTGCAGAAACTATGCCCATGCTGCTCCAGGCCATCCTGGACCGAAGGCCCTTTCAACACCACCGGCTCCCTCCACTAGCACCACACTAGGGAGTTCAGTACAGAGCCACCCAAGGCACACCAGAGCATAAAAGGGGCCGCAAATAGGTCATAGAACCATGGTTGCCCTGTCAGAGAATTTTTCAAATGTACATAGTTATACAGGACAGGAGTTGGCTATTGACAGTTCATGGAGGTGATGTGGGGAGAGATAGTTGGATAAGGGGTGTGGGGAGGAATAGTTGGGATGCAGAGTATTAGTAGTGTAGTCACTTCACAATTGTACATAGTTTCAAATCACAAAATATAGTTGGTGTGGCAAACAGAAATAACGACTGGACATTTATTATTCAGTGTGAATGTACTTATTTACGTTCAGTGCCCAGTGGCCAGTGCGCAAGGTGGCCTGTTCCGCGTGTGTGACAGGTGATTAAAAGTAGTGCTGTAAACGTTAATCACGAGCAACATGTCCATCCATGCCAATTGCCTGATCATCTTCACTGTCGTCCCCAGCCGCTGGTGGGTGCATGTCCATGTCGGGGGGATGTTGCATCTGATGCAAATGTTGTGCAACATGGCACAGGAAAGCACTATCCTTCCCACCTTTTCCAGGCTGTACATCAGTGCTCCCCCGATCTGCTCAGGCTGCAGAATCTTGCCTTTAACAGGCCGAATGTCTGTTCAATTGTGCCCCGAGTAAGTGCATGGGCAGGATTGTATGCCTGCTCATGGATGTTGTGCGATAGCCTCATGAGTGTCATTAACCATGGCATCAGGGGGTAAACCAGCATCACCTGCACCGGTGCAACAGAATGTGTACAATGTTATTCTTCTGTCCATGTCATGTTGGCACAGGCTCTATACTGTTCATTTGAGTGGACAGACATGCATGTGCAATATTTAGTTCAGCTACGATATGTCCTTTATCAGGTACCAGAAATGCACTATGTCAAAATGTGTGTGGAGTATGTGGTCTACAGTGACATTCACTTGGGCCATTCACAGACAACATGACTTCTGAAACTTTTAGTAAAAAAGACAGACATTAAAATTCTGGATCTCTCATTATTGTGTTATGAAAGAAAAGTTAACAAGATTAACAAGATGTCCATGTACTGTATGTGTCATTGATATTGATATTTTATTTGTATCGCGCTCATACGCAAGTCTTTCAGAGCGCAACAAGGCAAGGGAGGGGAACAAGGGAGAACAACAAACAACAATCTTACTAGGCCCAGTGGCATTGAGAACGCCCAAGTGCATGGAAGAGGGAAAGTGGGAAATGGCATGGAAGGGAGGAGAAGTGGAATGTGCTGAGCAAAGGAAAAACAGATACATGATAACTAAATAAATAAATAATAAAAATCAACAAACAGTGGTAGTGCAGCCAGCAAGTTGCAAGTGCTGGGTTTAAGGCAAGACAGGGTGTGTCTGGCAAGTGCAGAAAGAAGGGTGGGGACAGTATGGTTACAGATACAGACCCGAGTGCAAGGGATTGCCAGGAGGCAGTGCGAGTGAGTGACAGGGTGAGCAGGTACCTCAGCCCGAAAGTCAGAGGGTCGGCCAGGTGCACGGTTCTGAGAGAGAACAACAGATCAGCAGGAGAGAAGAGGAGCGAAGGCAGAAGCAAAGAGGAAGGTCTTAGGGTGCGTTCCTGGAAGCAGAGATGGTTCTACACAAGTTTCAGAGTGGCCGGGAGGCTGTTCCAGAGGGAGGCCTCACCCAGAAGACAGAGATCTACCCCCAGCTTGTTTCTTTGAAAAACGACTGACCCTGAGGGAGTTAGGGGTAGAGGAGTGAAGAGCTCAAGAGGGGAGTTATTTATGGAGGGACAGCTGAAGGTATTTTGAACACAGGCCCCAGAAAGCCTTGTGGACAATTAAGGGGGTTTTGAATTTAATCCTTTCAGCCACTGGGAGAGATTTCAGGGCTGGAGAGATGCAATCCCAGGGCTTGAGGCCACGGGCAATTGTCACAGTCCTGTGCTGGATGAGTTGCAAAGGGCAGAGAGTAGAAACAGGTAGATTTAGAAAGAGGCTGTTACAATAGTCCCGCCTAGAGAGAAGGCTGATTTACTGCTAGCATTGTGGTGTTGTAAGGGGTGTGGGGTGTGGGAATGGTCCTTTTGTGCTATAGCACTGCTGATTTGTAGCACCTGTAGGTGCTCAATGGGAATGGAGAGGGTGCTAATAACAGGCTCGTGACTAGCAAGCCCGTTATTATCGCCCTGGTCCCTTAGCGGGACCCGTAAGGGATGTGTGGTCAGACCACACGTTCCTATTACGGTTCCCGCTAAGGGACCTCAGAATTGGGCGGTAAGGGATTACCGGCACCGGTCTCCTTACCAGTGCCCGGTATCCCTTACCGCCCAAAGTGGAATGAGGCCCAAAGAATTGGGTGACAGTTTATTTGCAAAATGAAGATTGTGCATGCGAAGAACACTGAAGAAAATATAAGTCGCTTTATAACTGTATAGATGCTGCAACGCATGTAGACTAAGTAATGACGAAAGCTGGCTATACATAGTGAATAGACTGCAGGCGGTGCAGCCAATACACATATATATATATATATATATATATATATATATATATTCAGTGAAAAAACTTTGTTAAAGGGACGTTATGGTTAAGTTGCGCTACTAAAAACCTATGAAATCCAGTGAAAAAACTTTGTTAAAGGGACGTTACGGTTAAGTTGCGCTACTAAATTCAGATTTACTGGATTTCATAGGTTTGTAGTAGCGCAACTTAACCATAACGTCCCTTTAACAACGTTTTTTTACTGAATTTCATAGGTTTTTAGTAGAGCAACTTAACCATGATGTCCTTTAGCAAAGTTTTTTTACTGAATTTAATAGGTTTTTATTAGTGCAACTTAACCATAAAGTCACATTAACACATTTTTTTTTAACTGAATTTCATAATTTTTTATTAGTGCAACATAACCATAACATCCTTTTCAATGGAGGAAGACCACTAGCATCCTAGGTTCTCAAAGTGGGAACCCGGGGTGGTAAAAAAAAGATTTTTCTTCCCAAACCGGGACGCCACAGGCAGGCGTCCCGGTGTAGGAAGGAAAATCTTTTACCAAGATGGACACCAGGGAAAGGGAAGGCGGGTGTATAAAGAGAATACACCAGGGCATCGGCGGGGGGTCGGGAAGACCAGGAGAGAGACACGGGGCATGAGTGGGGGGTAACACCAGGGGCATGAGCGGGGGTGGAGGGTAACACGAGGGAGACACGGGGCATGAGCGGAGTGGGGGGAGAAAAAAGGGAGACACGGGGCGTGAGCGGGGGGTGGGGGTTAACAGGGCAGAAATGGTGGCATGAGCGGGGGGTGGGGGGGAAAAAAGGGAGACACGGGGCATGAGCGGGGGTGGGGTGGGAAGAAAGGAGACACGGGTCATGAGCGGGGAGTGGGGTGGGAAGAAGGGAGACACGGGTCATGAGCGGGAGGTGGGGGGTAAGAAGGGAGACACGGGGCATGAGCGGGGGGTGGGGGGAAAGAAGTGAGACATGGGCAATGAGCGGGGGGGAAGAAGGCAGACACGGGGCATGAGCGGGGGGGGAAGAAGGGAGACACGGGCATGAGCGGGGGTTGCGGGTAAAGAAGGAAGACACGGGGCATGAGCGGGGGGTGGGGGGGAAGAAGGGAGACACGAGGGATGAGTGGGGGGTGGGGGGAAGAAGGGAGACACGGGGCATGAGCGGGTGGTGGGGGGTGGAAAGAAGGGAGACACGGGCCATGAGCGGGGGTGGGGGGGAGAAGGGAGACATGGGGCATGAGCTGGGGGTGGGGGAGGGGAGGAAGACACGGGGCATGAGCGGGGGGTGGGGGGGAAGAAGGGAGACACAGGGCATGAGCGAGGGGTGGGGGGGAAAGAAGGGAGACACGGGGCATGAGCGGAGGGTGGGGGGGAAGAAGGGAGACACAGGGCATGAGTGGGGGGGAAAGAAGGGAGACACAGGGCATGAGCGGGGGGTGGGGTGGGAAGAAAGGAGACACGGGTCATGAGCGGGGAGTGGGGTGGGAAGAAGGGAGACACGGGGGATGAGCAGGGGGTGGGGGGAAAGAAGGGAGGAACGGGGCATGAGCGGGAGTGGGGGGAAGAAGGGAGACACAGGTCATGAGCGGGAGGTGGGGGGGTAAGAAGGGAGACACGGGCCATGATCGGGGGGTGGGGGGAAAGAAGTGAGACACGGGCCATGAGCGGGGGGGAAGAAGGGAGACACGGGCATGAGCGGGGGTTGGGGGTAATGAAGGAAGACGCGGGGCATGAGCGAGGGGTGGGGGAGAAGAAGGGAGACACGAGGGATGAGCAGGGGATGGGGGGAAGAAGGGAGACACGGGGCATGAGCGGGGGGGTGGAAAGAAGGGAGACACGGGGCATGAGCGGGGGTGGGGGGGAGAAGGGAGACATGGGGCATGAGTGGGGGGTGGGGGGAAGAAGGGAGACACGGGGCATGAGCGGGGAGTGGGGGGAACAGGGCAGACACGGGGCATGAGCAGGGGGTGGGGGAGGAAGAAGGGAGACACGGGCATGAGCGGGGGTGGGGGGAACGGGAGGAACACACGGAGCATCAGCGGGGGGTGGAGGGGAACAGGGGAGACACAGGGCATGAGCGGGGGGTGAGGGGGAAACAGGGCACACACGGGGCATGAGGGGGGGTGGGGGGGAACAGGGCACACACCGGGAATGAGCAGGGGGTGGGGGTGGGAAAGGAGGGAGACACGGGACATGAGCGTGGGGTGGGGGGAAGGAGGGAGACACAGGGCATGAGCGGCGGTGGGGGGGAACAGAGGAGACCCAGGGCATGAGCGGGGGTGGGGGGGATGGGGAGAGACACACGGGCCATGAGCGGGGGGTGGGGGGGAGGGGAGAGACATACGGGGCATGAGCGGGGGGTGGGGGGGAGGGGGAGAGACACACGGGGCATGAGCAGGGGGAGGGTAGAGCCACACAGGGCATGAGCGGGGGTGGGGGGGTATAGGAGGGAGGCACGGGGCATGAGCCGGGGGTGGGGGGAACAGGGCAGACATGGGGCATGAGCAGGGGGTGGGGGAGGAAGAAGGGAGACACGGGGCATGAGCGGGGGGTGGGGGAGAAGAAGGGAGACACGGGGCATGAGCGGGGGGTGGGGGGGAAAGAAGGGAGACACGGGGCATGAGTGGGGGGTGGGGTGGAAAGAAGGGAGACACGGGGCGTGAGCGGGGGGTGGGGGGGAAAGAAGGGAGACACAGGGCATGAACGAGGGGTGGGGGGGAAAGATGGGAGACACGGGGCATGAGCAAGGGGTGGGGGGGAAGGGAGACACGGGGCATGAGCAGGGGGGAAAGAAGGAAGACACGGGGCATGAGCGGGGGGTGGGGGTGGAAAGAAGGGAGACACGGGGCGTGAGCGGGGGTTGGGGGAAAGAAGGGAGACACGGGGCATGAGCGGGGGTGGGGGGGAGGGAGACACGGGGCATGAGCGGGTGTGGGGGGAAGAAGGGAGACACAGGGCATGAGTGGAGGGTGGGGGGGAAGAAGGGAGACACGGGGCATGAGCGGGGGATTGGGGGAAAAAAGGGAGACAGGGGGCATGAGCGAGGGGTGGGGGAAAGAAGGGAGACACAGGGCATGAGCGGCGGTGGGGGGGAACAGAGGAGACACAGGACATGAGCGGGGGTGGGGGGATGGGGAGAGACACACGGGGCATGAGCGGGGGGTGAGGGGGAGGAGGAGAGACATAATGGGCATGAGCGGGGGTTGGGGGGAGGGGGAGAGACACACGGGGCATGAGCAGGGGGTGGGGAGAGGGTAGAGTCACACAGGGCATGAGCGGGGGTGGGGGGTTCAGGAGGGAGGCACGGGGCATGAGCGGGGGGTGGGGGAGGAAGAAGGGAGACACGGGGCATGAGCGGGGGTGGGGGAGAAGAAGGGAGACACGGGGCATGAGCGGGGGGTGGGGGGGAAAGAAGGGAGACACGGGGCATGAGCGGGTGTGGGGGAAGAAGGGAGACACAGGGCATGAGCGGGGGTGGGGCGGAAGAAGGGAGACACGGGGCATGAGCGGAGGGAAAGAAGGAAGACACGGGGCATGAGCAAGGGGTGGGGGGAAGAAGGGAGACACGGGCCATGAGCGGGGGTGGGGGGAAAGAAGGGAGACACGGGGCTTGAGTGAGGGGTGGGGGAAAGAAGGGAGACACAGGGCATGAGCGGCGGTGGGGGGGAACAGAGGAGACACAGGGCATGAGCGGGGTGGGGGGATGGGGAGAGACACACGGGGCATGAGCGGGGGGTGGGGGGGAGGGGGAGAGACATAATGGGCATGAGCGAGGGGTGGGGGGAGGGGGAGAGACACACGGGGCATGAGCAGGGGGTGGGGGGAGGGTAGAGTCACACAGGGCATGAGCGGGGGTGGGGGGGTTCAGGAGGGAGACACAGGGCATGAGCGGGGGGTGGGGGAGGAAGAAGGGAAACATGGGGCATGAGCGGGGGAGGGGGAGAAGAAGGGAGACACAGGGCATGAGCGGGGGGTGGGGGGGAAAGAAGGAAGACACGGGGCATGAGCGAGGGGTGGGGTTGGAAAGAAGGGAGACACGGGGCGTGAGCGGGGGGTGGAGGGAAAAGAAGGGTGACACGGGGCATGAGCGGGGGGTGGGGGGGAAAGATGGGAGACACGGGGCATGAGCAAGGGGTGGGGGGAAGAAGGGAGACACGGGGCATGAGCGGGTGTGGGGGGAAGAAGGGAGACACAGGGCATGAGCGGGGGTGGGGGGGAAGAAGGTGGACACGGGGCATGAGCGGGGGGGAAAGAAGGTAGACACGGGGCATGAGCAAGGGGTGGGGGAAAGAAGGGAGACACGGGCCATGAGCAAGGGGTGGGGGGAAGAAGGGAGACACGGGGCATGAGCAGGGGTGGGGGGGAAGATGGGAGACACGGGGCATGAGCGGTGGGTGGGGGGAAGAAGAGAGACACGGGACATGAGCGGGGGGGAAGAAGGGAGACACGGGCATGGGAGACACGGGGCATGAGCGGGGGGTGGGGGGGAAAGAAGGGAGATATGGAGCATGAGCAGGGGGTGGGGGGGGAAGAAGGGAGACACGGGGCATGAGCGGGGGTGGGGGGAAGAAGGGAGACACGGGGGGTGGGGGGAAGAAGGGAGACACGGGGCATGAACGGGGGGTGGGGTGGGGGAAGAAGGGAGACACGGGGCATGAGCAGGGAGGTGGGGGGAAGAAGGGAGACACGGGGCATGAGCGGGAGGTGGGGGGAAGAAGGGAGACACGGGGCATGAGCGGGGGTGGCGGGAAGAAGGGAGACACGGGGCATGAGCAGGGGGTGGTGAGGAAAGAAGGGAGACACGGGGCTTGAGCGGGGGGTGGTAGGGGAAGGCGAAGACACGGGGCATGAGCAGGGGGTAGGGGGAAGAAGGGAGACAAGGGGCATGAGCAGGGGGTGGGGAGAGAAGGAAGACACGGGGCATGAGCGGGGGGTGGGGGGAAGATGGGAGACACAGGGCATGAGCGGGGGTGGGGAGGGAAGAAGGGAGACACAGGGCATGAGCGACACGGGGCATGAGCGGGGGGTGGGGGGGAAAGGAGGGAGACACGGGCATGAGCGGGGGTGGGGGGAACACAAGGGAGACAAGGGGCATGAGCGTGGGGAGGGGAGGAAACAGGGCACACACGGGGCATGAGCGTGGGGTGGGGGGAACAGGGCACACACGGGGCAAGAGCAAGGGGTGGGGGGAACAGGGCACACACTGGCATGAGTAGTGGGTGGGGGGAACAGGAGGAACACACGGAGCATCAGCGGGGGGTGGAGGGAACAGGGGAGATACAGGGCATGAGCAGGGGGGTGAGGGGGAAACAGGGCACACACGGGGCATGAGGGGGGGTGGGGGAAACAGGGCACACATGGGGCATGAGCGGGGGGGTGGAGGGAACAGGGGAGATACAGGGCATGAGCAGGGGGGTGAGGGGGAAACAGGGCACACACGGGGCATGGGGGGGTGGGGGAAACAGGGCACACATGGGGCATGAGCGGGGGGTGATATGATATGATATGATATGGCATTTGTAACGCGCCTACACACAAGTGTTTCAAGGCGCGACGAGGCAGGGAGGGGGGAACAAGGGGAAGACAGACAACGATCCTACTAGGCCGGGTGTCATTCAGACCGCGCAAGTGCAGAGGTAGGGGGAAGGGAAAAAGTGCAAGGGGAAGGGGGAGGGGGGGGAGTGCAGTACAAATAAGTAGAATAGAAATAAAATATTAAATAAATAGGGCCAGCTGGTGGTGGCAAGTGCAGGGTAAGTGCAGACAAGTGCTGGGGGGGGGGCTGTAGTGATACAGAGACAGTCCCGCAGTGCAGGGGTTGCCAGGGAGGCAGTGCAAGTAAAGAGTGTCTGGGCCCAGGACCGAGGTCAGTGAGAGTGGCCCAGTTGCAGAATCAGTGCTGGTGAAGAATTTAGCAGGGGAGAGGGAGAGAGAAAGCAGAAGTGAAGAGGAAGGTTTTGAGGTGCTTCCGAAACCAGAGATGGTTCTCCTCAAGTTTCAGGGAGGCAGGAAGGCTGTTCCAGAGGGAGGCCCCTGCCGCGGAGAGAGATCTACCCCCAGCTCGTTGCTTCGAGAAGCGGCTGACCCTGAGGGAGTTGGAGACCGATGAGCGTAGGGCTCGGGAAGGAAGATATTTATGAAGAGAGAGTTGAAGGTATTTAGGCCCCAGGCCCCAGAAGGCCTTGTGGACAATGCAGAGGGTTTTGAACTTAATCCTTGCAGCCACTGGGAGCCAGTGTAGAGATTTCAGTCCTGGAGAGATAAGGCCCCTGGGCTTGAGGCCAAGGACAAGTCTCGCAGTTCTGTTCTGGATGAGTTGCAGAGGGCGGAGAGTGGAGGCAGGCAGATTAAGATAGAGGCTGTTACAGTTGTCCAGCTTCGAGAGAACCAGGGCTCGGGAGACAGTGAGCTTCTGGGGGAAGGAGAGGAAGGGAAGAATACCTCTGAGGAGGTGCAGCTGGTAATGTGACTTCTTAGAGACGTCAGATATATGAGGAGAGAAGGAGAGTGTGGAGTCGAAGATGAACCCGAGGTTTTTTGCCTTGCAGGTAGGAGCAGGAAGAGGGCCAAGAGAGGCCGGCCAGAGAGCTGCAGGGAAGGAGGGAGTGGGTGTGCCGATGAGTAGGATCTCAGTCTTACTAGCATTAAGGCAGAGATCATTGGCAGCACACCATTCCTGGATAGCAGACAGACAGTCAGAGATGAGGGAGGGAGAGGAGGAGGCCGAGGGTAGCCTGAAAATGAGCTGGGTATCGTCCGCATAGCACTGAAAGTTGGGGCAGAGGGCGGCGATGCGGTGGGCAAGGAGTGCCAGATACTGGTTGAACAGCCAGGGAGAGAGATTAGATCCCTGGGGAACGCCACAGGTGGAGAAAAAGATGTTAGAGAGGAAGGACCCAAGTTGGACCTGGGAGGGTCGATTGGAAAGGAAAGAGGTCAGCCACGCCAGAGCCTGACCAGTGATACCCAGGTTATCACGGAGACGGTTGAGCAGGATGGCATGGTTGACAGTGTCAAAGGCAGAAGAGAGATCGAGCAGAATGAGAACACACGGAGTGTTGGAGTCGAGGTTCAAGAGCAGGTCCTCACGGATGTTCAGGAGAGCAGTTTCCGTGCTTCTGGCCGCTCTGAAGCCAGATTGATGGTCATGGAGACTATCAACAGCTTCAGCATGGAGGTTAAGCTGGGAGATGGCCAGTTTCTCCAGGAGCTTGCCCAGGAAGGGAGTGATGGAGATTGGGCGATAGTTAGCCGGACAAGAGGGGTCGGCAGAGGGTTTCTTAAGGAGAGGGTGCACAAGGGAGTGCTTGAGGGGGGATGGGAAGACTCCAGAGGCGAAGGAGTGGTTGCAAAAGTCAGCCAGGGCAGGAGCCAGGGAGTCGATGTGGTCCTTGATAGTTTTGGAGGAACAGGGGTGAATCTGTTTAGACGAGACTTTCATAGATCGGACTTGTCTGGAAACCTCTTCAGCAGAAAAAAGGGGAAAGGCAGAGAAGGAGGGAGGAGGGGTGGCTGCAGAAGGGCCAGAGGAAGAGCAGGGAAGAGAGGGGGGGAGGTGATAGGAGGAGAGTGAGGACAGGATGTCCTGAGTTTTAGAGATGAAGTGGGAGGCCAGTGCAGTGCAGAGGGCCTGGGAGGGGACAGGAGAGGTAGAGACTGCAGCAGGGTTGGCAAGCTCCTTGCAGATTTTAAAGAGTTCAGCCGAGTTGTTAGATGCCGCAGAGATGCGGGCTTGGATAAGGGCTCTCTTCTTGGTGAGAACAGAGAGACGGTATTGCCTTTGGAGCAGGCGGCAGGCCAGTTTGTCAGAGGATGAACATGAAGCACGCCATTTCCTCTCTGCCACCCTGCACTTGCGTTTTAGGGTGACGAGATCCGAATCATACCAGGAGTTACATTTTGCTTTGGGCTTCAGGCGGATTTTCATGACAGGGGCAAGGATATCAAGAGTATCAGGGAAAGGAGGGAGACACGGGACATGAGTGGGGGGTGGGGGGGAAAGGAGGGAGACACAGGGCATGAGCGGGGGTGGGGGGAACAGAGGAGACACAGGGCATGAGCGGGGGTGGGGGGAAGGGGAGAGACACACGGGGCATGAGCGGGGGGTGGGGGGGGAGATGGGAGACACGGGGCATGAGCAAGGGGTGGGGGGGAAGGGAGACACGGGGCATGAGCGGGTGTGGGGGGAAGAAGGGAGACACGGGGCATGAGCGGGGGGAAAGAAGGAAGACACGGGGCATGAGCAAGGGGTGGGGGGAAGAAGGGAGACACGGGCCATGAGCGGGGGGTGGGGGGAAAGAAGGGAGACACGGGGCATGAGCGAGGGGTGGGGGAAAGAAGGGAGTCACAGGGCATGAGCGGCAGTGGGGGGGAACAGAGGAGACACAGGGCATGAGTGAGGGTGGGGGGATGGGGAGAGACACACGGGGCATGAGCGGGGGGTGGGGGGAGGGGGAGAGACATAATGGGCATGAGTGGGGGGTGAGGGGGAGGGGGAGAGACATATGGGGCATGAGCGTGGGGTGGGGGTAGGGAGAGAGACACATGGGGCATGAGCGGGGGGTGGGGGGAGGGGAGAGTCACACAGGGCATGAGCGGGGGTGGGGGGTACAGGAGGGAGGCACGGGGCATGGGCGGGGGGTGGGGGAACAAGGCAGACACGGGGCATGAGCAGGGGGTGGGGGAGGAAGAAGGGAGACACGGGGCATGAGCGGGGGGTGGGGGAGAAGAAGGGAGACACGGGCATGATTGGGGGGTGGGGGGGAAAGAAGGGAGACACGGGGCATGAGTGGGGGGTGGGGGTAAGAAGGGAGACACGGGGCATGAGCGGGGGGGAAAGAAGGAAGACACGGGGCATGAGCGGGGGGTGGGGGGGAAAGAAGGGAGACACAGGGCATGAGCGGGGGGTGGGGGGAAAGATGGGAGACACGGGGCATGAGCGGTGGGGGGGAAGGGAGACACGGAGCATGAGCGGGTGTGGGGGGAAGAAGGGAGACACAGGGCATGAGCAGGGGGTGGGGGAGAAGAAGGGAGACACGGGGCATGAGCGGGGGAAAGAAGGAAGACACGGGGCATGAGCAAGGGGTGGGGGAAGAAGGAAGACACTGGGCATGAGCGAGGGGTGGGGGAAAGAAGGGAGACACAGGGCATGAGCGGCGGTGGGGGGAACAGAGGAGACACAGGGCATGAGTGGGGGTGGGGGGATGGGGAGAGACACACAGGGCATGAGCGGGGGGTGGGGGGGAGGGTGAGAGACACAGGGGGCATGAGCAGGGGGTGAGGGGAGGGTAGAGTCACACAGGGCATGAGCGGGGGTGGGGGGGGGTCAGGAGAGAGGCACGGGGCATGAGTGGGGGGTGGGGGAGGAAGAAGGGAGACACAGGGCATGAGCGGGGGGTGGGGCGGAAGAAGGGATACACAGGGCATGAGCGGGGGGAAAGAAGGAAGACACGGGGCATGAGCAAGCGGTGGGGGGAAGAAGGGAGACACGGGCCATGAGCGGGGGTTGGGGGGAAAGAAGGGAGACACGGGGCATGAGCGAGGGGTGGGGGAAAGAAGGGAGACACAGGGCATGAGCGGCGGTGGGGGGAACAGAGGAGACACAGGGCATGAGCGGGGGTGGGGGGATGGGGAGAGACACACGGGGCATGAGCGGGGGGTGGGGGGGAGGGGGAGAGACACACGGGGCATGAGCAGGGGGGAGGGTAGAGTCACACAGGGCATGAGCGGGGATGGGGGGGTTCAGGAGGGAGGCACAGGGAATGAGCGGGGGGTGGGGGAGGAAGAAGGGAGACACGGGCATGAGCGGGGGGGTGGGGGAGAAGAAGGGAGACACGGGGCATGAGCGGGGGGTCGGGGGAAAGAAGGGAGACACGGGGCATGAGTGGGGGTGGGGGTAACAAGAGAGACACAGGGCATGAGCGGGGGGGAAAGAAGGAAGACACGGGGCATGAGCGGGGGGTGGGGGTGGAAAGAAGGGAGACACGGGGCGTGAGCGGGGGGTGAGGGGGAAAAGAAGGGAGACACGGGGCATGAGCAGGGGGTGGGGGGGAAAGATGGGAGACACGGGGCATGAGCAAGGGGTGGGGGGGAAGAAGGGAGACACGGGGCATGAGCGGGTGTGGGGGGAAGAAGGGATACACAGGGCATGAGCGGGGGTTAAGAAGGGAGCCAAGCGGCATGAGCGGGGGGAAAGAAGGAAGACACGGGGCATGAGCAAGGGGTGGGGGAAAGAAGGGAGACTCGGGCCATGAGCGAGGGGTGGGGGGAAGAAGGGAGACATGGGGCATGAGCGGGGGTGGGGGGGAAGTTTGGAGACACGGGGCATGAGCGGTGGGTGGGGGGAAGAAGAGAGACACGGGGCATGAGCGGGGGGGAGAAGGGAGACACATGGCATGAGCGGGAGGTGGGGGGGAAGAAGGGAGACACGGGGCATGAGCGGGCATGGGGGGGAAGAAGGGAGACACAGGGCATGAGCAGGGTGTAGGGGGGAAAGAAGGGAGATACCGAGCATGATGTCATGATCTCTGCTTCCAAAAGGTCAGGGTTTTCCCAACTCCCTTGGAAGCAGATCCATAACCCAGGTTCCGAGTGCCAACCAGTCCCAATTGGGACCTTTTGGACCCAGTCCTGGCGCCAGTGGCACCAGGCTCATAAATATGCCCAGTCCCAGCGCTGGAAGCGCCGGGCTCATAATGCTTGGGTGGACTTACCTGCAGCAGACCATGCTGCTTACTTGCCTGCCAGTTGAGCCTCTGATCCTCTTCTGTTTGGAACTACTTTTCCTGTTGGGTGGGGCAGGAGCCACTCCCTAAATTCAGAACACTGGAACTCTTCTGGAAAGCAGGAACTCTTTTCTTACCTAGGCGTGGCTGTGGAAGGAGACACTAAGCACTACAGGAGGCTATTTAAACCACACCCGATGGATGAATCTTGCTTTGCGTTATTCTGCATCCTCTGCAGCAGAACGCTCATCGTGTCTTCTGCATCTGATCCTGGGCCTAAGGAAAAAGGCTTACCATCCTGAATCCAGTCTTCAGCAACACCTATAAAGACAAGAAAGAACATGTTAGCATTACGGTCTTCAGTGACAGCTCTTCACTTACCTGGTCCATCGGCTGTCACCAACGCCTCGCGCTGCATTCCGGCATCTGAAAGACAAAGGCTTACCTACTCTTCGTGCGCTCCGAGGGCTTCACACTGCATTCCGGCATCTGAAAGACAAAAGCTTACCAACTCTTCGCACGCTCCGGAGGCCTTCGGCGCTGCATCCCGCATCTGAAAGACAAAACAAGGTGCGTTTAAAGACATTGGGGAACTTTAATACTCACGTGCCATTACTCCTTTCCACATCTAACCCATTGGGTATTCCGGCACCCTGCAGCCACTCCGAACTTGTACCTGCAAAATAAAAAGACAGTTAGAGCGCATCGTGAAGCAGGCAACAAGCGCTTACTTACGTGCTTCCAGGCGCTTCTATTCATCACACGGGCTCCATCTTCAACTCACTTCAGCCCGTCATCCGCCATCGCCGGAACCCTGCAAAACAAGAAACATCATTACTAAAGACTTTAAAGACATTAGAATTACTCGAAACTTACCGTTCGTGCAGTAAACGACGGACAGCAGTCCTCTGAAGTCAAGAGGCCTGCTCCCCTTATCCAGTGAAGAAACTGGTTACAGCACCCTGCCCCGAGGCAGATGGAGAGCACGGCGTTCACTTACCTAAGGTGAGAGCGTTAACCTTTGGGGTTCTACAGGAGAAGAGAAAGGGAAGAAGAGAGAGACATTCAATAACCCAGTTCCTTAATCCCATATTTTCTATCTGCAGACATCTTACCCTTCGAGTCAGACATACAGTGCACAGAGGTCCAGCCCAAAGAGCCAGCCGTGTGTTACACATCACCTTTGAAGATACGGTATACGCCCAGTCAAGACCAGCGCCTCTACGGGAATCAGGTGAGCGTTACACATGAGCAGTGGGTGGGGGGGAAGAAGGGAGACACGGGGCATGAGCGGGGGTGGGGGGGAAGAAGGGAGACATGGGGCATGAGCGGGGGGTGGGGGGAAGAAGGGAGACACGGGGCATGAACGGGGGGTGGGGTGGGGGAAGAAGGGAGACATGGGGCATGAGCAGGGAGTGGGGGGGAAGAAGGGAGACACGGGGCATGAGCGGGAGGTGGGGGGAAGAAGGGAGACACGGGGCATGAGCGGGGGTGGGGGGAAGAAGGGAGACACGGGGCATGACCGGGGGGTGGGGGGGAAGATGGGAGACACAGGGCATGAGCAGGGGGTGGGGGGGAAGCAGGGAGACACGGGGCATGAGCAGGGGGTGGGGGGAGAAGGAAGACACGGGGCATGAGCGGGGGGTGGGGGGAAGATGGGAGACACAGGGCATGAGCGGGGGTGGGGGGAACACAAGGGAGACAAGGAGCATGAGCGTGGGGAGGGGAGGAAACAGGGCACACACAGGGCATGAGCGGGGGGGTAAGGGGGAAACAGGGCACACACGGGGCATGAGGGGGGTGGTGAAACAGGGCACACACAGGGCATGAGCGGAGGGTGGGGGTGGGAAAGGAGGGAGACACGGGACATGAGTGGGGGTCGGGGGAAAGGAGGGAGACACAGGGCATGAGCGGAGGTGGGGGGAACAGAGGAGACACAGGGCATGAGCGGGGGTGGGGGGGGAAGGGGAGAGACACATGGGGCATGAGCGGGGGGTGGGGGGGAGGGGGAGAGACATACAGGGCATGAGCGTGGGGTGTGGGGTAGGGAGAGAGTCACATGGGGCATGAGGGCATGAGCGGGGGGTGGGGAGAGTCACACAGGGCATGAGCGGGGGTGGGGGGGTACAGGAGGGAGGCATGGGGCATGAGCGGGGGTGGGGGGAACAGGGCAGACACGGGGCAGGAGCGGGGGGTGGGGGAGGAAGAAGGGAGACACGGGGCATGAGCGGGGGTGGGGGAGAAGAAGGACGACACGGGGCATGAGCGGGGGGTGGGGGGGAAAGAATGGAGACAAAGGGCATGAGTGGGGGGTAGGGGTAATAAGGGAGACACGGGGCATGAGCGGGGGGGAAAGAAGGAAAACACGGGGCATGAGCAGGGGGTGGGGTGGAAAGAAGGGAGACACGGGGCGTGAGCGGGGGGTGGGGGGGAAAGAAGGGAGACACGAGGCATGAGCGGGAGGTGGGGGGGAAAGATGGGAGACACAGGGCATGAGCAAGGGGTGGGGGGGAGGGAGACACGGGGCATGAGCGGGTGTGGGGGGAAGAAGGGAGACACGGCGCATGAGCGGGGAAAAGAAGGAAGACACGGGGCATGAGCAAGGGGTGGGGGGAAGAAGGGAGACACGGGCCATGAGCGGGGGGTGGGGGGAAAGAAGGGAGACACGGGGAATGAGCGAGGGGTGGGGGAAAGAAGGGAGACACAGGGCATGAGCGGCAGTGGGGGGGAACAGAGGAGACACAGGGCATGAGCGGGGGTGGGGGGATGGGGAGAGACACACGGGGCATGAGCGGGGGGTGGGGGGGAGGGGGAGAGACATAATGGGCATGAGCGGGGGGTGAGGGGGAGGGGGAGAGACACACGGGGCATGAGCAGGGGTTGGGGGGAGGGTAGAGTCACACAGGGCATGAGCGGGGGTGGGGTTTCACGAGGGAGGCACGGGGCATGAGCGGGGGATGGGGGAGGAAGAAGGGAGACACAGGGCATGAGCGGGGGGTGGGGGTGAAGAAGGGAGACACGGGGCATGAGCAGGGGGTGGGGGAAGAAGGGAGACACAGGGCATGAGCGAGGGGTGGGGGGAAGAAGGGAGACACGGGGCATGAGCGGGGGGAAAGAAGGAAGACACGGGGCATGAGCAAGGTGTGGGGGGAAGAAGGGAGACACAGTCCATGAGCGGGGGGTGGGGGGAAAGAAGGAAGACATGGGGCATGAGCGAGGGGTGGGGGAAAGAAGGGAGACACAGGGCATGCGCGGCGGTGGGGGGAACAGAGGAGACAAAGGGCATGTGCGGGGGTGGGGGGATGGGGAGAGACACACGGGGCATGAGCGGGGGGTGGGGGGGAGGGGGAGAGACATAATGGGCATGAGCAGGGGGTGGGGGGAGGGGGAGAGACACACGGGGCATGAGCAGGGGGTGGGGGGAGGGTAGAGTCACACAGGGCGGGGGTGGGGGGGTTCAGGAGGGAGGCACAGGGCATGAGCGGGGTGTGGGGGAGGAAGAAGGGAGACACGGGGCATGAGCGGGGGGTGGGGGAGAAGAAGGGAGACACGGGGCATGAGCGTGGGGTGGGGGGAAGAAGGGAGACACGGGGCATGAGTGGGGGGTGGGGGTAAGAAGGGAGACACGGGGCATGAGCGGGGGGAAAGAAGGAAGACACGGGGCATGAGCGGGGGGTGGGGGTGGAAAGAAGGGAGACACGGGGCGTGAGCGGGGGGTGGGGAGGAAAGATGGGAGACACGAGGCATGAGCAAGGGGTGGGGGGAGAAGGGAGACACGGGGCATGAGCGGGTGGGGGGGAAGAAGGGAGACACAGGGCATGAGCGGGTGGTGGGGGGGAAGAAGGGAGACACGGGGGAATGAGCGGGGGTAAAGATGGAAGACACGGGGCATGAGCAAGGGGTGGGGGGAAGAAGGGAGACACGGGCCATTAGCGGGGGGTGGGGGGAAAGAAGGGAGACACGGGGCATGAGCGAGGGGTGGGGGAAAGAAGGGAGACACGGGCCATGAGCAAGGGGTGGGGGGAAGAAGGAAGACACGGGGCATGAGCGGGGGTGGGGGGAAGATGGGAGACACGGGACATGAGCGGTTGGTGGGGGAAGAAGAGAGACACGGGGCATGAGCGGGGGGAAGAAGGGAGACACGGGGCATGAGCGGGAGGTGGGGGGTAATAAGGGAGACACGGGGCATGAGCGTGGGTGGGGGGGAAGAAGGGAGACACGTGGCATGAGCGGGGGGTGGGGGGAAAGAAGGGAGATATGGGGCATGAGCGGGGGGTGGTGGGGAAGAAGTTAGACATGGGGCATGAGCAGGGGTGGGGGGGAAGAAGGGAGACATGGGGCATGAGCGGGGGGGGGAAGAAGGGAGACACGGGACATGAACGGGGGGTGGGGTGGGGGCAGAAGGGAGACACAGGGCATGAGCAGGGGGTGGGGGGGAAGAAGGGAGACTCGGGCCATGAGAGGGAGGTGGGGGAAGAAGGGAGACACAGGGCATGAGCATGGGTGGGGGGGAAGAAGGGACACGCAGGGCATGAGCGGGGGGTGGGGAGGAAAGAAGGGAGTCACAAAACATGAGCGTGGGGTGGTAGGGGAAGGCGAAGACACGGGGCATGAGCAGGGGTTAGGGGGAAGAAGGGAGACACGGGGCATGAGCGGGGAGTGGGGGGAAGAAGGGAGACACAGGCCATTAGCGGGGGAGGGGGGAAAGAAGGGAGACACGGGGCATGAGCGAGGGGTGGGGGAAAGAAGGGAGACACGGGCCATGAGCAAGGGGTGGGGGGAAGAAGGAAGACACGGGGCATGAGCGGGGGTGGGGGGGAAGATGGGAGACACGGGGCATGAGCGGTTGGTGGGGGGAAGAAGAGAGACACGGGGCATGAGCGGGGGAAGAAGGGAGACACGGGGCATGAGCGGGAGGTGGGGGGGAATAAGGGAGACACAGGGCATGAGCGTGGGTGGGGGGGAAGAGGGGAGACACGGGGCATGAGCGAGGGGTGGGGGGGAAAGAAGGGAGATACGGGGCATGAGCGGGGGGTGGTGGGGAAGAAGGGAGACACAGGGCATGAGCAGGGGTGGGGGGAAGAAGGGAGACATGGGGCATGAGCGGGGGGTGGGGGGAAGAAGGGAGACATGGGGCATGAACGGGGGGTGGGGTGGGGGAAGAAGGGAGACACGGGGCATGAGCAGGGGATGGGGGGAAGAAGGGAGACACGGGGCATGAGCGGGAGGTGGGGGAAGAATGGAGACAGGGCATGAGCGGGGGTGGGGGGGAAGAAGGGAGACGCGGGGCATGAGCGGGGGGTGGGGAGGAAAGAAGGGAGTCATGGGGCATGAGTGTGGGGTGGTAGGGGAAGGCGAAGACACGGGGCATGAGCAGGGTTTAGGGGGGAAGAAGGGAGACACGGGGCATGAGCGGGGGGTAGGGTGGAGAAGGAAGACACGGGGCATGAGCGGGGGTTAGGGGGGAAGATGGGAGACACAGGACATGACCGGGGGTAGGGAGGGAAGAAGGGAGACACAGGGCATGAGCGACACGGGGCATGAGCGGGGGGTGGGGGGGGAAAGGAGGGAGACACGGGCATGAGCGGGGGGTGGGGGGAACACAAGGGAGACAAGGGGCATGAGCGTGGGGAGGGGAGGAAACAGGGCACACACGGGGCATGAGCGGGGGGTGGGGGTTAACAGGGCACACACGGGGCATGAGCAGGGGGTGGGGGGGAACAGGGCACACACTGGCATGAGCGGTGGGTGGGGGAACAGGAGGAACACACGGAGCATCAGCGGGGGGTGGGGGAGAAGAAGGGAGACACATGGCATGAGCGGGGGGTGGGGGAGAAGAAGGGAGACACGCGGCATGAGCGGGGGTGGGGGGAAGAAGGGAGACACAGGGCATGAGCGAGGGGTGGGGGGAAGAAGGGAGACATGGGGCATGAGCGGGGGGAAAGAAGGAAGACACGGGGCATGAGCAAGGGGTGGGGGAAGAAGGGAGACACAGGCCATGAGCGGGGGGTGGGGGGAAAGAAGGAAGACACAGGGCATGAGCGAGGGGTGGGGGAAAGAAGGGAGACACAGGGCATGAGCGGCGGTGGGGGGAACAGAGGAGACACAGGGCATGTGCGGGGGTGGGGGGAACACAAGGGAGACAAGGGGCATGAGCGTGGGGAGGGGAGGAAACAGGGCACACACGGGGCATGAGCAGGGGGTGGGGGGAACAGGGCACACACTGGCATGAGCGGTGGGTGGGGGGAACAGGAGGAACACACGGAGCATCAGCGGGGGGTGGAGGGAAAAAGGGAGACACAGGGCATGAGCGGGGGGGTGAGGGGGAAACAGGGTACACACGGGGCATGAGGGGGGTGGGGGGAACAGGCCACACACGGGGCATGAGCGGGGGTGGGGTGGGAAAGGAGGGAGACACGGGACATGAGTGGGGTTGGGGGGGAAAGGAGGGAGACACAGGGCATGAGCAGGGGTGGGGGGGAACAGAGGAGGCAAAGGGCATGAGCAGGGGTGGGGGGAAGGGGAGAGACACACAGGGCATGAGCGGGGTGTGGGGGGAGGGGGAGAGACATACGGGGCATGAGCGTGGGGTGGGGGGTAGGGAGAGAGACACATGGGGCATGAGCGGGGGGTGGGGGGAGGGGAGAGTCACACAAGGCATGAGCGGGGATGAGGGGGAGGGGAGAAACACACGGGGCATGAGCGGGGGGTGGGGGGAAGGGGAGAGACACCGGGCATGAGCGGGGGGTGGGGGGGAAGAAGGGAGACACAGGGCATGAGCAGGGGGTGGGGGGAGAAGGGAGACACGGGGCATGAGCGGGAGGAGGAGGGAAGAAGGGAGATATGGGTCATGAGCAGGGGTTGGGGGGAGAAGGGAGACACGGGGCATGAGCGGGGGTGGGCGGAAAGATGGGAGACACGGGGCATGAGCAGGGGGTTGGTAGGGGAAGGGGAAGACATGGGGCATGAGCGGGGGGTAGGGGGAAAACAAGGGAGACACGGGGCACGGGGCATGAGCGGGGGGTGGGGGAGAAGGAAGACACGGGGCATGAGCGGGGGGTGGGGGGGAGATGGGAGACACAGGGCATGAGCGGGGGTGGGGAGGAAAGAAGGGAGACACAGGGCATGAGCGACACGGGGCATGAGTGGGGGGTGGGGGGAACACAAGGGAGACACGGGGCATGAGCGGGGGGTGGGGAGGAAACAGGGCACACACGGGGCATGAACGGGGGGTGGGGGGGAACAGGGCACACACGGGGCATGAGCAGGGGGTGGGGGGACACGGCACACACGGGGCATGAGCGGGGGGTGGGGGGAATGGGAGGAACACATGGAGCATCAGCGGGGGGTGGGGGGGAACAGGGGAGACACAGGGCATGAGCGGGGGGGAGAGGGGGGAACAGGGCAGACACGGGGCATGAGAGGGGTAGGGGTAACAGGGCACACACGGGGCATGAGCGGGGGTGGGAGTGGGAAAGGAGGGAGACACATGACATGAGCGGGGGGTTGGGGGGAAAGGAGGGAGACACAGGGCATGAGTGGGGGTGGGGGGGAACAGAGGAGACACAGGGCATGAGAGGGGGGTTGGGGGGAAGGGGAGAGGCACACGGGGCATGAGTGGGGGGTGGGGGAGAGACATACGGGGCATGAGCGGAGGGTGGAGGGGAACAGAGGAGACACAGGGATGAGCAGAGACATGAGCAGGGGTGGGGGGGAACAGGGGAGACACGGGGGATGAGCGGGGGTGGGGGGTAGGGGAGAGACACATGGGGCATGAGTGGGGTGTGGGGGATTTAGGGGAGAGACACACGGGACATGAGCGGGGGGCTGGGGGGGACAGGGGAGACACAGGGTATGAACGGGGGGTGGGGGATCGTGAGGGAGACACGGGGGATGAGCGAAGGGTAGGGGGGAACAGAGGAGACACGGGGATGAGCGGTGACATGAGCGGGGTGGGGGGAACATGGGAGACACGGGGGATGAGCGGAGACATGAGCGGGGGTGGGGGGGAACATGGGAGACACGGGGGATGAGAGGGGGTGGGGGGAAGGGGAGAGACAAACGGTGCATGAGCGGGGGTGGGGGGGAATGGGAGAGACACACGGGGCATGAGCGGGGGGTGGGGGGAAGGGGAGAGACACACGGGGCATGAGCGGGGGTTGGGGGGGATCGTGAGGGAGACATGGGGGATGAGGGGAGAGTGGGGGGAACAGAGGAGACACAGGGATGAGCGGAGACATGAGCGGGGGTGGGGGGGAACAGGGGAGACACGGGGATGAGCGGAGACATGAGCGGGGGTGGGGGGGAACATGGGAGACACGGGGGATGAGAGGGGGTGGGCTGAAGGGGAGAGACAAACGGTGCATGAGCGGGGGTGGGGGGGAATGGGAGAGACACACGGGGCATGAGCGGGGGGTGGGGGGGCAGGGGAGACATGGGGCAAGAACGGGGGTTGGTGAATTGTGAGGGAGACACGGAGGATGAGCGGAGGGTGGGGGGAACAGAGGAGACATGGGGATGAGCGGAGACATGAGCAGGGGTGGGGGGAGCGGGAGGAAGACACGGGGCCTGAGCTAACTGTGCAAGCGGCAGATCCTGCTTCTCGGCCCTCCGCAGGCCACCGTGTGCCGATGGCGTGAGCGGGGGCTGGAGGAACAGGGAAGACGTGGGGGGACAGGAAGGAGACACGGACATGGGCGGGGGGTTGGGGGGAACGGGAGGAAGACACGGGCATGAGCGGGGGTGGGGGGAACAGAAGGAAGACACTTACTAGCCAGGCTCTCACCGCAAACCACAAACAAAGATGGCGGGCGTCTTGAAGATACGACGCACTGCACGCTGCAGTGCAGCCAATGGGAAAGCACGTAACATGTCCGCAGACACGACGCAACCCACTTGCCCAATCCCTGTCCTGTCTGCAGCGCGAACAGGGAAGTGTGTCCGCGAAGCGAACACAGATATCACTAATTTTTTTTTTTACCTACTTTTTGGTCATTTTTAAAAAAACTACTGGACGGATTTTCACCAAATTTGCAAAAGCACGCTTTCAGGACCAAGCCACTGCTCCTAGTCCAAATTTGGTGAAAATCCGTCCAGCGGTTTGGGCTGTAGGCGCGAGCAAAAATGATTTCCCATTCAGTCTATGGGAAAAAAAGAAATTTTGGGACCCCCCTATAACTTTTCCCCCTCACACAATACGAATAACGTCCTCAGAACAACCCCATGTTGTGAATTTTCGAACATTTCAGGACAATTATTATTTCATTATTCAACATATTAACATTACACATATTATACTTTCATCTTGTACTCTGCACACAATGCTATGTTTCTCCATTTGTAGCTCAGTATACTAGATAGAATCCCATAATACAATGCTATTTATATCAATACATCGTTCAAAGCACTAATAACGGTATGATATTTATTGCAACATCCTTGACACTTTTTTCGCAACATTATAATAAAAATCCCTAGTACACAAATTCCATGAAAAGTACATACACACGTGATGTCATCAGTGATTTCATCAATGACATTTGCGATGTCATCTTTAATGTCCTGGGTGTTAGTCTTAGCAGTGCACGGTGGTGGCGCCAGTTATTTTTCAAAGCTTACCAAACTTTTTTTAATATCACGCAAACAATATACAAACATGGCATGCAAAAACCAACTTCTACAGATGGCTTTACACAGAAAATTGCAAAGTAAGAATTTATGCTCGTTCACAGTGAAGGTCAGCTGCTTCCACAACTTCTACAGATGGCTTTACACAGAATGTTGCAAAGTAAGAATTTATGCTCGTTCACAGTGAAGGTCAGCTGCTTCCATTTTTTTCTCGGGCCCCGGAGAGGCTCACGAAGCGGACTATAAGGTTGTATTGTGTTTTGACCTTGACAGACAGAGATTGTGATGAAAGACTTCTCTTGAAGGAGTGTTGCTAAAACGTAAGAGAAGATAAAGATGACATTTCTGAAACGAAACCACTTTTATATATTATATCACTATGTGAAAGATCGTTGGCACACGTGTAGTCGTATTTTGGGACTGCACCACTCGTAGACAATGGAAATTGCAATTGTACTGTAAGGTACCTTTTAGATTACTTTATACCAAATATAATTACAATAGCGTAGCATTAAAGTCTGCTCAAGTTGAACTTGTTCGTTGAAAGTGGCATAATGTTTTCTACCGCGCACTATCACTGCCGAATTGATCCCCTGTCGTTTAGAGGGCTCTGAAAAAGGCAGACGACACAGGGTGGGTTAATAGAAATAATTTAACCGGTCTATAGGCGGTCAAGCGCTCTACTCGCTGTGCCACTTCACTGTAGCCTGTCAAGTGGCACAGCGAGTACAGCGCTCGCTTTGACATCCCTGCACAGCTTGCTAACACAAGTTTGAATCCCGGCAAGGCCAAACTCAGCCTTTCATCCTTCCGTGGTCGATAAATGAGCACCACACACTGTGGTTAATAATAAGCACCGCTTAGATACCTCACGGTTCTTAGCTCTATATGAATGGGAAAATATTATTATTTTATTATTAACATACTCTGTTGCACTATCTTCGATAGCAAATATTTTCACGCCCTAAAAAATAAAATGATGATTTTTAATGAAGATCGGCTGGTGATACTAATTTATGTTTTTTAAAACAGGTATGTGGCTCCATTTTGCCTATGTCACGATTTACAGACTCCAGCGGATGGGGTCTTCAACTGACAGGTCCAGGTCCAAATATGCAACTTCATGACCCTCACCATTTTATGGGACAATCGCCAAGGACCAATATGCCCTTACGCAGTACTAGAGGCTACAAACAACATACCAACCAATAGGGTGGTCTAATGGCTCATTGTTGGAGCAACCTTCCGATTATCAGAGCGACCATTTACTGCTTTTATCATAAACCAACAGCCTATCTACCGCAAAGGAACAACGCGTGGCTCCAAATAAACTTTTGCTGATCGACAGCAGAGACAATAGCAAATCGCTGAATATTCACTAAACATTTCATGTGAAATAAATGTACTTTACCAAATGTACAATCCTGCTGTTTACTTTTAAACCACAGTTACATATTCCGAATTGTGGCGCACTGAGTTGTAAGCTGATCTAACACTCTCTGTACCGCAAAGAAACATCGCGTGTCTCAACATGAACTTTTGCGGATCGACAACAAAGACAAATGCAAATTGCGGAATATTCTCTAAACATTTGATGTCAAATAAATGTACTTTGCAACATTTACAATCTTGCTGTTTGCTTTTAAATCACAGTTTCATATTCCGAATTGTGGCGCGCTGTGTTGTGACATAATGTGTGTTGTCTTCCGGGTTCTGTGTAAAGTCGCGTAGTACTGGAGACGACTGGGCGCGTTTGATTACGCACCCTGTAACGTCACGGAGAGAAGCGGGGAATATGAATGCTTTGATAATATCAGGCTTAGGGGCGGGAGATATGATTTAGTGTCGCAAAAGCAAGTCAGCCAGGTCAATAGCGCCAGTCATAGGATTATCACATAATGTCGGCGCACACCAGCCGGATTTATCGTTTCTTTAGTGGACAAAAAGTCGGTTGACGCCCCTAGGAAATTGTACTATTAGCGGACAAAAGGAGTGCTCTTAAAACACTTTCACCCTGACAACGAACAATACAAACAACGTTCTCAGAACACCCCCATTTTGTGTAATTGCAACCATTTCGGGACACTGCGAGTGTTCTTAGAACACATTCAACTAGACAGATTACAATACGGACAGCGTCCTGAGGACACCCCCAGTTTGTGTATTTACGAACAATTAAGTACACCGCGAGTGTTCATAGCTCATTTTTACCTTCCTTGCGAACAAAAATGACACATACTCCGTCCTCTAAACACCCCACCATTTAGTTTATTTACAAAATGTCAGAACAGCCGTGTTCTCCGTGGACAAATCGAACGCAACAAAAACGTCTAGCACATAAAAAAAAAAAACATTGAACCTATCTCATACTCCCCCACCCTCCCCAAACACTCTTCCACACCAACACACGGCACTAAATACAATTTTTTATCCACGTTTCACTGCGCTGTACGCGGTCGACGGGGAAACAAGATGGCGGCCGCCACAGAAAATCTGATGCGCTCCACGCCCCTCGCCGTCCAATCAGCGAACACGTCGCATGTCCGTGGACATGACGCAAGGCCATGGGCCAATCAGGGTGCTGTCCGCGGAGCGAACAGGGAAGTCAGTCCGCGAAGCAAACACAGATATCACTAATTTTTTTGCCTTACGTTTTGGTCATTTTATAAAAAACTACTGGACGGATTTACACCAAATTTGCGAAAGCACGCTTTTGGGACCAAGCCCCCGCTCCTGCCACAAATTTGGTGTAAATCCGTCCAGCGGTTTGGCCTGTGGCCGTGCGCAAAGTTTTTTTCCCATTATGTCTACCCCACCTATAACATTTCCCCCCCTGGACAAATCCTCACCAAACTTTGCAAAGAAATTCAGAGTGGGCCATAAACTCTTTTTGCAAAGTGTGGTGAGGATTCGTCCAGAGGGAGCGAAGTTATAAGCCACCCAAAAAATGCTCTTCCTATGGAAACACCAACTTAACCATAACTATATGGACGCTACCGCGTCCATGTAATATATATATATATATATATATATATATATATATATATATATATATATATATATATATATATATTCTGGATATTCGATGTCGCAACTTTAATAAACCAGGACCCATGAAAGAGAAGGGTTGAAAGTGTGGTTCAGTAGAGAAAAGCAGTTAAATATCATGGAAGGATCGAGAAGGATGTCTGGCCCAGTGTCAGGGGTTGGAGCAGCCAAGAACTGGTTATCTATTCAAGGAGATTCAAAGAACGTGAGAAACAAGGCAAGCTCCTGTTAAGGTGCAATGGAAACACTGTGAGTGCCAAGTTTTATTCAATTAATATCATTAAATGCGAGGAAAGGAGATCAAACGCAGTCTACTGTCACATGGGATGGATTGAAGATTGAAATAGAAAATGGGCAAGCTGCATCGAGACATGAAGATAAAAATGTGCTTGTACTCCCTTCTATTCACAGGAGCAGTGAAACTTTGCAATGCCGAGTTCAAAGACAATTCCACTGAGGGCATGCGTGATGATGGGTGGTGGCCTAATTGGGTAGGGAGGCATGGTCAACCAGCACCTGGGATACCAGTTTACGTGCTGCTAGTGAGTTGAATATTGCAGAAGGCCAACCAATTATAGAGGGCAAGGTATTAAAGAGCCCTATTGTTTGAGAGCCAATTGTGTGTCGTTTATCTAACAAATATTGAGAATGACTTTAACAAGCGTTGGGCATAAGTTGTCCACCTGACTGTAGAATCCAATCACAATCCAATACCCTAGAGAAAGTATACTTAGATGTTCCCTGTCTATCTATCATAATCCCAAATAAGTTTTCTTAGTTTGCCACGAAGTATGACATCACCTATGATACATTTTTGTTGTATAAGGATGTTTTTTCATGTGATGTGTTGAGATTTTGCTGTGAGACGTCTGTTGAGGCCTGATGTACTCCCTGTTTTATACAATTGACAATAAAACAGCGTTTGCCAACTTCCTAAATCAGTTTGGTTATTGGTGTAAGAGGATTTTTACACCCCCATCCATGTATTGATGTGTTTCCTTATTTAAAAAGGACCTAACGGTTCAACCTCATGTTACAGGGGCTACATCAGGCACCATAAATCTCAAATCGGTTTGATTACATAGACTGGCAAGGCCAAACCTCATGTTACAGGGGGCTACCTCAGGCAGCATATGAGTCAAATAGGTATGATTGCACGCAGTGGCTAGGCCTAACCTCAGGGAGCGAGGGGCAACCTTAATCAGGCTGTCATACAGAGAAGGCTGAGCAAGTGAGCGGCGAGTAAGTAGTGGGCATAGAAGCACAAAACGAACGTGGCTGCATGGGTATTGAAATAACTAGATTGTTTTTTTTTTTTTAACAGGGCACTCTTAAAGCCCAAAATGAACAAGGCTGCGCAGAAGTGAAAGCAACTAGATTCCATTTTTTTTAACAAGGCACTCTCAAAGCCCAAAACGAACAAGGCTGCGTAGAAGTGAAAGCAACATTTTTTTTTTTTTAACACAGCACTCTTAAAGCCCAAAACTATCAAGGCTGCATAGAAGAAAAAACTAGATTCTGTTTTTTTCTTTTCTTTCAAACAAGGCACCTTGGGTAAGCAATCTGTGGTGGTGATGCTGTTAGTGGTGGATAGTGAGCTGCCGAAAGCATGAAGTAAGAGTACAAAGCAGTTAAAGGAATGTTAATGTAAAGGAATGATGGAGGAGCTTACTGGCTCATGGCAGCTTACCAAGCGAGTAGAATTTCTCACTGAGCCATCAGTGCTGCAAGGGCTGAGTAAAGAAGATTATACGGGGCAGTGCTCCACCATCCTCAGAGAGGCTGGGACAGGGGCCTTTTGTTTGGGCCTTTGCTGGGGGATGGCTTTCCTCATCTGCCAGCTTGTAGTTGGCCTGAAGAATAGAAGGACAGCCAATCAGGGGCTTTGTGTACACCGAAGCACCATGGCAACCTGTGCAGCCCTCTGAGGCACACTGGTGCCAAGGATAAGGGTGGCAATCATGAAGAGGGGAAAAAGAATCACACGCAATGGTGCTGAATGCGCACACACATGTTTTCCAAAAGCAAGAGGCAATCAAGGTCTTAGTATGCAGGCAGGTATTGTCAGCATAAAATTTGGCAGTAGTGCAGCGAGCGCACATGATATTGCTGGAAAATGTGCACAAAAGCCCAGAGGAGTACTTACCTCTTCATATGAGCCACTGGATGGCACCAGTAGAGGTAGTGGGCGCTGGGTGGAAGAGGGGCTGCAGGCAACCTCCTTGCCGTGGCTGTAGGATACAGAAGTAAGGCACAGGCTGAGACAGGAGCCTTTCATGTGAGCATTTGCTGAGGGCCGGCATGTAAACATATCTTTGATGTAAACATATCTAAGATTAAGGTAGACCCTATGAGTGCATAGCAGCAGGTTAATATCACTGATCTTTTTCCAAATCCTCTTGTAAAATGGGAACTGGATTGGGTTCAAAATCAGAGTGATAATTCAGAGGCCTGTGCACATAGGGGAAGGTCTGCATATATGGTTACGAGATCCAGCAGCACCAGCTGTCACTAGTTGTGGCTGTTGAGGGTGCTACTTTGACAGGTTCATTAGGGATGGATTTCAAACAATAATGAGATAGTGTCATACTCCTCAGGCTCACCTGCCCTCTCACAAATACAGAAACCCCTGCCTTATGAGCCATTTCCCACTGGGAAGGAAACTTTTTGAAGTTCTGGAACTGTACTTTCATCGGGGAAAAGGTTTTAGCTGTTTATTAAATTTGCATTGCCTTCTTTATTGCAAATTTAATACACTTCTGGCCAATGGTTGCTACCACCACAGTGGGGAGGTCCGAGTATGATGATAAGACAAATATCACCTTTCGTTGAAGAACTAATTTGGGATCTTTCCAATTTAGGCTGATCGTACACCAGCACAGATGTTGGTAATTCAGCCAGAATATAGGCAACCATGTCTGGTGCAGGTTGTGTCATGAACCACCGTGCTCACCCCTTTTGGACTTCATGGTCCATGATGCACCGCTGTGCCTACTCTGCGGTTTTACCAACATGGCCGACGCTTCCGAAGCACGCTGTGCCATTCCTCTCTTACTACGTTCAGCTTCCTAGAAAAAGGCCACGCCTAAGCGGCGCCGCGCGTCTCAACGCTACTGCTCGGTTTAGCTAGACGTGCGTTCCGAAGTTCGCTTTGCTCTCCAGTTATTCCTGTTTCCTCCTCCCTTCCTGGTATCCAATTCACCCTAACCTTGCCCCAAATTCGTGCACTATTCCTGGAATTTACCCGTTCCTTCGGGTCCTTCGTCTGCTTCCTGTTTCCTCGCTCAGAAGCAGTACTCTTCCGTCAGAAGGCTGCAACTTCACGCTGGACTCCGAAGACCTGCGTCCAGGCTTGTACAAGTCCCGGACAGTAAGGAAGAAAGAACCTACCTCCAAGAGCGTCACAAGAAAGGAAAGACAGGTGAGAAGTGGTGAAACTTGTAACAGATTGAGGTGCCTAAAACCTGAAACAAAGACAGAAATGGAAGCTGCTGTACAGAACCATATGCGAAGCATGCAAGAATTAACCACTGAAATTCAGAATCTAAAGGCGGAGAATGCTGCATTAAAGCAGGTGGTTTTGTCCAGGGATTCTGCTGCAAAGGAAAGCGTTCTGTTAGGCGGAGTAGTTGACAAATTCGATGGATCATCCAAAACTCTACGGGCCTTCCTAGATTCCTGTTTGGTACACTTCACCTTCAAACCATACTATTTTTCCACTCCACGAGCTAAGGTCGGCTCTATGATATCTCATCTCATTGGCAATGCCTCATCCTGGGCCACCCCTTTATTCAATGCTGGCGATGCCCTCCTGGATGACTATGATGGGTTTGTAGAAGCCAAGAGATAAAGGATGAACTAGTCAGAGTAGCTCGCCCCAGCTCCTTTGAAGCCCTCCTGGATCTTTCCCTACAGATTGACTTCAGGATCCAGGAAAGGAAGGCCGAGAAGATGAAATCAAGATGGAAATCCTCTAAGTCAGTCGCGAACTATCCTGGTCCTAGAGAAGCAACAAACACTCAAGCCTCTGAACCTGACCCAATGTAATTAGGAGCCTTCCGAGGACCTGTTTCCCCGCAGGAAAGGATGCGCAGAATCAACACCGGGCTATGTATGTATTGCGCCTCAGACAAACATCTTGTGAGAGAATGTCCTTTAGTGCCACCTCGACGCTCGCGAAACACCAGCTCCCGATCCTAGGCGGAGCACAGCTTCGGGAGAAGGACCATTGCTTCGCGTCTATTTCCTCCTTGAGATCTCCTGGACAGAATACTCTTGTGGTCCTACAGACTACTCTATCCTTTTACAAGAATGAATCCTACCCCATCCTGGCTTTAGAGGACTGTGCATCTTCATAGACCATGATTGGGTCATTGAACATCACATACCCCGGGAATCTAAAGAAATTATTCAACCAGTCAAAGCCATTGATGGCAGAACCCTTGTCTTCTGGACCCATAACCCATCAAACAAAGGATCTACCGTTGTCAATAAATAATCATCCTCAAATTTGACATTATAAAATCGGCTCACTATCCTTTGGTTTTGGGTATGCCGTGGTTACAAAAGCACAATCCCTACATCAATTGAGGAGCAGGGTCCTTGTTTCTTGGTTCAGAACATTGTATGTCTCAATGTTTATCCCTTACCACCATGTCACATCCTTCAGAAGATTTCCAGGGATCTCAGCAATCCTCAGTAACTGTCTCCAACATCATCCAGATTCCCTGAACTTATCAATCATACTCAGATGTATTTTCAACTGCCATTGTTCAATCACTCCCACCTCACAGGCTGAGGATTGTGCTATTAATACTGAGCCTTGAGCAGTAATTCCTTTTGGAAGAATGTTCATTTTGTCTGAACCGGAAAAGAGGGCCCTCCGAGAATATTTGGACACTAATCTAACAAATGGAACGATTCGAGCATCCAAGTCCCCAGCTGATGCTTCTGTCTTCTTCGTTCCAATAAAAAACTCCAAGGAACTTAGACCCTGTCTGGATTACCGTGGCCTCAACCAGTGCACTCTCAAGGATCTATACCCACTCCCCCTTATCTCAGATATCTTGAGGCTGTGAGGGGAGCTGTCATCTTCAGTAATCTTGATATCAGGGGTGCCTACCATCTCAATCGTATAAAGGAAGGCGATGAGTGGAAAACAGCATTCAGAACTCCCTTTGGTCACTTTGAGTACCTGGTAATGCCCTTTGGTCTTGCTAATGCTCCCGCCGTGTTTCAGCGTTTCATCGATCAGGTTTTTTCTGATATGTTGTTCCTTTTCGTCATAGTGTACCTAGACGACATATGGATTTACTCCAAGGATCCTGGAAAACATTAAGAACATGTGAAGGCAGTTCTACAGCATTTACGTGAACATAAGCTCCTAGCCAAGCCTGAGAAATGCCTATTTCATGTATCAATTGTTCATTACCTTAGGTTTATTCTTAGCTCCAAGGGCATCGGAATGGATACTTCCAAGGTCACGTCCATCCTGTCGTTCCTACTACTGTGAAACACATTCAATCCTTCCTGGTACTAGCTAACTTTTACAGGAAATTCATACCCACATTTTCTGACATTGTACACCCTATTGTAACACGTCTGAAGACAGACACTCCATTTCAGTGGGCCTCAGCTCAGGAGTCGGTGTTTCAACGATTGAAATCGGAATTCACTCAGGCTCCCATTCTAGCTCAACCAGATACAGACCGATCCTTCCTAGTTGAGAATGATGCTTCGGATTACGCCATCGGAGCAGTCTTGATACAGGAACTTGACGACAAGAAGGAACATCCCATAGCCTACCTATCCTGTCCTCTAACACCCAGTGAAACTCACTATTCCGTCCTGGAAAAGGAGAAATAGCCAACAGGCCCGTTGGGCTTTTTTTTTGCTCAATACCAGTTCCTAATACTTCATCTTCCTGGAACACATAATGTCATTGCTGACGCCCTGTCCAGACATCCTGACTATGAGCCTCTCAAGGCACGCTCCTTCCCCAAGATGTTTCCGAACACAGTGTTCATAGCCCAAGCTGACTCCCTGCTGGAAAAGATCCAAGCTGCAATCCCATCCTCTGAGTTCTGGAAGGATTACATTGGAAAGAACTGATGGTCTTCGGACACAAAGGATGGTTACCTCTTCAAAGAGAAAAAGCTGCTGTGCCCACGGACAACTTGAGAACCAAGATTATCCAGCTTTGTCATGACACTTTCCATTCCGGACATCGAGACATCACTTTCACCCTTCATCATATTCAGAGACAATTCTGGTGGCCACGGATGAAAGATGATGTAAGAACCTATGTCCAGTCCTGTGCAGTCTGTAACCAGAATAAACATGATAATAGAAGACCAGCAGGTCTCTTACACCAACCAGCAATGCCAACACAGCCTTAGGAAATCATTGCCACAGACTTCATCGTAGAGATGCCTCCATCCAGAGGATACACAACCATAATGGTTACAATTGATCTGTTCACTCACATGGCTCATTTTACACCTCTGCTCAAGCTACCATCTTTGTCAGAACTGGCTGGAATCTTCCTGGAACACATATTCAGACTTCGTGGACTTTCTTCCAAAATCATCTCAGACAGAGGGCCTTAATACATATCCCAATTTCGGAAACACCTATGTCAAATATTGGGAATTCATCGTGCATTATCATCTGGTTATCACCCGCAAACCAACAGAGCTACGGAATGAGTCAATCAGACTTTAGAGCAGTATCTTCGTTGTTTTTCTACCAAAGTCCAGGATGATTGGTCGCTCCTGATTCCTGTGGCCGAGTTTGTGTACAACAACTCGGATCACTCAGCCATCAAGACCAGTCCCTTCTACTGTAGTCAGGGGTTTCATCATTCAGTGCTACCATCTATACTACCTCATCCAAATGCAGTCCCTACAGTCAACTCCTAGATCGAAACCTTAATCAATATCCACAAAGACGCTAAGGAACGATTGGAAGAGGCCAGGAAGGATGTCAAACGATACGCAGACACCAAAAGGAGACCAAGTCCTCCTTATACAGTTGGAGATAAGGTCTGGCTGTCCTCAAAGCTTCTTCCATGGCATCTACAGCCAAACAAATTGGCTCCTAGGTATTATGGACCCTTTTCTATAAAAGAAATCATCAATCCAGTAGCCTACCGACTCCAGCTACCAGATTCCTGGAAAGGATTCATCCAGTCTTCCACACTTCTTTGTTGAAACCGTTTATACATTCCACCCGAACTGCTCCTAGACACCCTCCAGTACTCATCAATAAACAACTTGAGTTTGAGGTCTCCAGGATATTTGATTCCAGATACAGACATGGCCAACTCCAGTACCTGGTTGAATGGAAAGGTTACCCTCCCAGTGAGCGTACCTGGGAACTGATCTCAAACATGAATTCCCCTCGCCTGTTAAGAAGATATCATCGGATCCACCCAGGCAAACCCGGAGGAGCCAGGCTTAGGAGGAGGCATGCTGTCATGAACCACCGTGCTCACCCCTTTTGGACTTCGTGGTCCATGATGCGCCACAGTGTCTACTCTTAAGGAATCGGTTACAGGCATGAGATATACATTTCCATATTTCAACAATTTACATAACTTACATGGTACAACAATTTTCATATAATACAGGCATGGTAGCGGCCTTAGGGAGTTAAAGATATTAGAAAGTGAAGGTAAATGCTACTCTTTGTTCAGTAACCAGCCAATAACATGTTTCCTAAAGATCGGAAAGGACTCAATAGGTTTAATGTTGAGTGGAAGGGTGTTCCAAAGTTGGGAGGCAAGCACTGTGAAGCTAGTGCCTCCTGCTCTTTTTAAGGCAAATCTAGGCACTGACAGGCATAAGGAGTTGGATGATCTGGTGGTTCTGGTGGCAGATTTTAAAGTAAATTTATTAGTGAGATACATTGGGGCTAGGTGGTTTAAGCCTTGTAAGTGAGGCAAATGGTTTTGTGGTCATTTTTTTGCTGTATGGAAAGCCATTTACACGCTTTCCTGGTTGTGGGAATGTGCTCTCGCTTTGGGATGTTGAGTGCTGCATGTAGAGCATTATTTTGGACAGCCTGGACTTTGTTGATTATGGACTGGTTGGCTCCTAGGTACAGGCTATTGCAGTAGTCCAGTTTGGACTGAATGAGTGCTCTGGCAAGAGTGAGACAACTGTTGGAGGACAGGAAGGGTTTGCTAGCCCTAATTAGCTTGCCAGTATAGGCAGTAGCTGAGGCGGTCGTGTTGATTTGTTTGGAGAGGTTGGTGTTGGCATCAAGGTGGAAGCCTAGGGTTTTTACAGTTTTAACAATGGGGATGGTATGACCATCTATGATAATGTTATTGTAGCAGGGACTGAGTTTAGACAGGTTATTGGGAGAGCCGACCAGAAGAAGCTCCATCTTCCCATCATTCAGACGATTTTCGTTAATCCGGGTGACGTCCGCATTGTTGTTACCTGAGATGGTGAGGAGAATCTGGGTGTCATCTGCATAGTTAGTGTAGGTAGGTGACACCCAGACGGTCCAGTTTGTCGAATAGCGGCTTTGTAAATATATTATACAAAGTGGAATACCAGGAAGGATTGTATCCATGAGGAGGCAGAGGAGGAGAAGTGGGCTGCGATAGATAGGTGGCCGCAGAGGATTTTGTGATCGACTAAATCGAAAGCCGCTGTGAGGTCTAAGAGAAGTAGGATTGCGTCATTGCCTTTGTCTTTGATTTCATCAATCTGGCTTTTGAGGTCAACCAGAGCGGTTTCTGTTCCGTGTTGACGGTTTCTGTTCCATGTTGGTATAGCTAGATGTGCGTTCCGAAATTCGCTTCGCTCTCCAGTTATTCCTTTTTCCTCCACCCTTCCTGGTATCCTATTCACCCTAACCTTGCCCCAAATTCATGGACTATTCCTGGAATTTACCCGTTCCTTCGGGTCCTTCGTCTGCTTCCTGGTTCCTCACTCAGAAGCGGTACTCTTCCGTCAGAAGGCTGCAACTTCACGTTGGACTCCGAAGACCTGCGTCCAGGCTTGTACAAGTCCTGGACAGTAAGGAAGAAAGAACTTACCTCCAAGAGCATCACAAGAAAGGAAAGAAAGGTGAGAAGGGGTGAAACTTCTGACAGATGGGAAGTCTAATTGTGTGCATGTTGGAAGCAAGGCAGCGGGACTCTGAGTCGATAAAGGGGTCACGTCCATTGATTGAGATAGCCTGGCTTCAGTTGAAGCATCTCCATTGGAGCTTAGTCATTCCACTTCATTGATTGTTTCTTTTTTTTACTGTGTTAGCTGAAATTAAACAGATTTTCAATATACAAAATTCATTTTTTTTTATCTTACATTTCGACATAGACAAAAGTACAATTTAACAATTATTTACAATTCATCCATTTTACACAATCATATATGTACAAGAAGCACAAGAATTTCCAGAATAATCAAAATTTGCTATTACACAACCACTAAGTAAATTAAAATTAAAAATTAAAAAAAAGAAGTAAAAGTAAAATTCATTTGACATTCAATTTTTTCAATAGGAGCGTGGAACATTCTTTCTTAGTGTCAAGTCTAGACAAATATCTCTCGTTTCAAATAGTCGATTATCAACAACAAACTGTATAGTTCAATTCTTTAGAGATTGGATCTCATAAACATGGTCTTACGACGCCAACAAGGGAACACAATTTCAGTAACTCAGCTTGAATTTGTGCAAGACCCCTCACTTGACGGATTTTCTAGTTTCAGAGACATTCAAAAATTAATCAATGCTATCTGTACAGTACATTTGTTGGAACATAATTGATAGGAGCTGTTAATAATCCTTCCAAAGTTAGTCTTATACAGATAGATGTATCAGCATGAAATGCATGAATGATATCCTGAAGGACTGGAGGGCAGCCGTCTCTTTGTAATTTCATCATAAGAAGGACAGGGGAGACAGAGTCAAATGCTGCGTGTAGATCTACAAACGCAAAATAGACAGATTGCTTATGCATCTGGCATTGAGCTTTTAATGCATTAATTTATACGGGATTAACACAGGTACCTAGACCTGCAACAAATCTTGTTTGTTGCTGGTCTCTCATGCCACAGGATTTTGTCCATGCGTTAAATTCGCCCAACACCAATTTCGCAAAAAGCTTCCCCGGAGCATCTAATAAAGCAATCGGGCAGTAATTTTGTGGGTTTGTACGGTCGCCTTTCTTAAATATAGGCACTATTATTGATGTAGTCCAGGATGCCGGTAGTTTGCGATATACCATAGCTTGTTGGAAGATGGCATGGAGGATCTTAGCCCAGAGCTTCAGATTTTCTTTAAAAGTTACATTATGCAGGCCATCCGGGCCAGCAGCTCTGGAGGAGCTTAGATTTAATATCAGCTCTTCAAGTAATGCTGGCGAACATTGGATATTCCAAGCAGTAGTTGTTTGCATCCTGTACTCTTCCGCTCCAAAGTTTGGGTCCTTGTACATATTTGAATAGTGACTCACCCATGCTTCTTCCGATACCACTCCGGTTTGGACATGTGCTTGTAACAAGCTTGTGCGCTAGTAGATCTTAATGCCTGACTAGGGTTGGTATTATTTGAGGCTATTATTAGTCTCTTCTCTTTACAATATTGCTATTTACGCAATTTAATTTCGGGATCGAAAGCGTGCTTATGAAATGTACTGTTCGGATTTGGAACAATCGTGTTTTTAAAAGGTTCTAGGAAGTCGATATAATTGATCAAATTATGGGAATTGGCAGATCTATTTATTGCATGGGAAAACTTCCATAGATTCTCTTGGGACCGTTTTAAACGATTTTTAGAATTGTTAATCTCTAGATGTTGTTTCATCCATTCATTAACTGAATTTTCAGTTGACCAGTTGAGCTGCAAGGAGAGAAGGTGATGATCGCTTTGTGACTGAGGAATTATTTCGAATAGGAGAATTCTGCTAAACAGGTGTTGTTCTTCATGGACGTAATCAATGGTACTTTGACTTGCTTTGGGGGTGTATCTCCCTCAACCACACCATTTACCATTCTAAAGTTCCTATCAGTCATAAGGTTGGACCAAGTAGAGATGGCCTTTATCTTGCTTTTTGTGCTGGAAGATAAACAATCTAGGTTTAAATCACCAGCTATGATGGTTTCAGTAATGCCATTGGTTACTGATATTAAATCTAATAGCATGGTAAAGCCTTCAAAAAAGGCTTCATCAGTTAGTCCTGCCGCGTTATGATAAATGTTTATAAATGCTATGACATGATTTAAGCACGTGATTTTCACCAGCTGAATGAAGATGTTAATGTTTCTCCAGGCCTCCACTTTAAAGCCATATTTCTTATTTACAGCTACTAATAGGCCCGAAGAAGGCCGTCCACGCATTCACACCTTTGCTGATAGGAGTACAGTATCAAAGTTATCCCATGTAGGGGGTTCGATATACCAGGTCTCTTGTAGAGCAATAACTGCATATTGTTCCGATAGTGATTTCATTGAGGTTTGTAGATGATTGTGACCTCGAGTGTTCCAACACGCAACCTTAAAAGGATATGTCTGAGTAACACTTAGTGGTTAATTCTTACCAGTGTGCATGTCTTCACGTAGGCTTGTGAATATCTGATTTTGATGAGTAAGTGCTTCATCACGCTTATTCAGGCGTTCAGGATCCTGAGCAAGCAGAAATCCCATGTCGAACAGAGCCATTTTTTTCCATCCATATCACATTTAACCCAATGCCTGAGGGGATCCATAGCCTCACAATCGAAGTGGTAACGTCTGAGATGTATTCTACCTGGGCGATGTCGTGTGACAGCATATCTTAGAATTCCACGACATAACCAAATATATTTAGCACACAAATTGTATGAGGCATAAGGGCCCTCACGGCATTTTAGGATTAATGAATGGCAATCAGAGTGTGAGGAGACTGTATGTCGGGACACATTACTACTAGAATTTTTATCCTTGTTGTTGAGCGAAGAGATGTTGTCAGGTTCCAATCTATATTTTGAATTTAGAGCGCTGTGTCTGGCAACTTGTGGTGTTGTATTCTGACGGGTGTTTGCTGGTCTGGCTAATGTATTTGCTTGATCTGTCACTGGGCTGGACCAAGATACAGATTTCGCTTGTGTGTCTACAACATATTTCTTTGGTTGGTCACCGTTGCCAAGACCCTGTTCATCCAAATAAGAGTCCAATGCCTTGCGTATTTCGCTCAGCATTGTTGCTCTCTGTGGATTGACTTCATTTAAGCCGGACGCCCCAAGGAACTGGTTGTAGGCACTAATACAGAATGTGGCATTGGGGGCTCTTGCATGTTTACATCATCACCACGTTGAATCTCTTCAACCAGATCATAAAGTGGCTCATGTAGAGTCGGGAAATTACAAAAAGCCAGACAGTCACGCACCAATGGAACACTTGCCCACCTGGTGCCTTGACGCTGGCTGTTGTAATTAAAAAAAAAAAAAGAATTTAGTGACGCTTTTACAGCTCTTACAGGTGGCATATTCTTTGTTTTTCTAGTTAATGCCACTCTGGTGCTCTTATTTTTTTTCATAGGAATGGTAGCCTCATTGTGTATTGGGGCAACACCTCCTGATGGGTTAGCTTGATCACCAACAGTTGCAGGTTAATCTGATGTAGAATCCTGCACACTGATCCAAGAGGTGTTAACTGTAGGTGGACCGGGAGGGATCAGTCTTTCAATCTTGGAGTAATTATGTGAGTAATCACTGGTAGCACAGGTTGGGATCCATCTACAAAAGGGGCCTCTTGCTGTGCTCCAGAGCATCTGTTTGATTTATCGCACTCTTTTTCAGAATTCATGTGAATGAAAGTTTTAAGACAATTTCTCATATTTTGAGACCATAGCAACAAATCATCTAACTTTGACTCCTGTTTAGATATTTTAGCGTCTTGGGATTCAAGCAGTTTAAACATGGACATAAGCGTAGTGTTTATAGCAGCCAATGCAGTCTGTAATAGCGGGGGTTGGCCATCTGGATTGTCAGACAAGGGTCACGCCATTGGACGGCACGGGGTCGGCTGGACATAAGAGACTGCCAATATTGATAGGTCACCAGTTGACACATTTCTTGGAATATTTTGCGAGCTGCAGATAGATATCGGCGATTCGCACTGGCTCGCGTACAGGGAAACTTCTTGTTTGTCAGTGTCATCAACTGATGACACCATGGATAAAATGCTAACAGTTTTGCATTCTCGAATTCGGGGAGGAATATGGCATGGAGAATCTAACATGATATTATCAGAAAGCACCCGTGGAACCGTTAATCCCTCAGCTCTCCCCAAATTATAGTGGTGTATTGCTGTGCAATCATTGCCACGTAAACTGGATGTGTTTAAAATTGGTCTTTCAGCTTAGTAAGTTGTTTTGGAGTGGATAGACCGTGGAGGTAAAATGCAGTGGCACACCCACCACCAGTCATACGCGGTCTTGGGGAGAGAACAATTGATTTATGAGAAACAACCATTTTCTTTGAAGATTGCTTTTGTTTTTCTTCAGGGCTGTTGCACAAGCCGACCGCTGATGGCATGTCGGTTTTCAAAGAGTACAGACGCCCACGTACATTCATTTTGTAAAGGGAAAAGTCAAGTCGAGTCGGCACAAGGGGGCGCACGGATGACCAGCTTTCCCATGTGAGCTCCGTTCTCACGGGTCCGTAATGTGAACTGAGCCCCCACATTACGCCCCCCCCTGTAAGCAAGGTGGAGGAATGAGCGTCTGAAGACCCCCCCTCCATTCCACAAGAAAACCCAATGAAAATCGGTAGAGGAAATTAAGAGAAAACCTCGAACGAAGTTTCCAGTTGGTGAAGGGAGAAGTGAAGTTGAGGAGAAAAGCACGGCCTCCACGGCTCGGCCCTGAAACAGCAGAGTGGATGAATCCCTTGCACCTGGGGTGTCCTGAAGTGGTCCCATACCCCCCACCATGCCCTCCCCGGCGCACTCCAGGAATTCTGAACCGCGGAGCGGGGGACTCGACAACGCCCTCCTGGGGCCACTATACGTGAGTACTCCTCCCCTCCAAGTCCCGTCGGGGATCATAACGGGCCCCTTCAGCATACCAGGTGGCTCACAAGCCCCCTGTCGTTGGCACTTGCTCTGCTTAAGATTCATTAGGGCCGGGCTGCGCGGAGGCCCTGGCACCAGTGACCGGGTGGGAGGAGGCTGCCTGCGGCATACGCGGCCACGGGGTGCATGTCACTGCACATGCCGCCCACCGGAGCAAAGCGGTGAAGAGCAGAGCAGCGAATATTTAATAAAGCCAGGCCCCCGACACGCTGCACACCCCGCCCCCTTGGCTAAGGCGAGACACAGGGGCACGGAACTGCGGCATAGCCTGGGGCCTGCTCACTCGATAGTGCAGCAGACATCCACCCGGAGCTTTCTCAGGGAGCACATCAAAGCAGGGCAGAGCAGTCTAGATCAAGAGATTGGCACTACACCCAGCACACAAAGCCCGAAGGAGAAGAGGGAAGGAGGGCAGAGAAGAAGGAGAGGAGAGGGAGGAGGATCTAAGGAACTAAGGGAAAAGAAGTATTATTCTCCCCAGTTCACACCTGAACGTATTGACCACAAACACTGCACTTCGAATCACTCCCTTCCTTACCCCTCGCCAGGCAGCAGTAGAAATACAACAGAAACCTGAAGACCTTATTTGCACGCCCTATGGTGTACCTCATTACACAGGCCCTCGAAATCAGCAAGGGAAAGTCACTGAGTCTTACAATTCACACGCCCCCGAAATGGAACCATAAAAAGAGGCAACCACCATTAAAGGACATTGATCACAGAGCACCTATTCAGAACTGTGCCCTCCCCAAGGTCAAATGCAGAGAACATACACAAATCCATGTAGGTGCTCCTGCGCCCTCCATGAGGAGGTGCCCTCCATAGAGCACTCCTACGCACCCGGAGTGGAAAAACCCCGCACAGAAGCCATCGGACCGACGAAAGGCCACATAAACTGAGGGTTGGGCCCCCTTAACAGGGGCATGTGCCTCCTCAGGTGACCCAGCCTAGAGCAGGACTGCTATCAAGGGGATACCCCGCAACCTCCCTTCTACATCAAGGACCCTTCAGGGGGCACGAAATACATGTGATAGGGAGAAGTCGACGAGTCAGTTCCCTGTGATCAAACAGATCAACTTGTGCACGAAAGCGAGCAGGAGAGCTGGGAGCACGTGGTGTAGCCCTAGAGCGACACCCCCGCACCATACTCATGCTAAACCGGAATCTGAAGCTACGTGACAGGCCCCCGAATATATGCAGGCAAAAGCAAAACTAGCCACTTACGCCTACGCTCCCCTCTCCCTCACAACTGCCACCTCCAAGATGGCTACCGAAACAGCGGCACATGGTGAGACAGCTGCCACGAAAGGAGACATAGCTGCCCTGCTAGCAGAGATAAAGAATATGGGGGCCAATATAGGTGGCAAAATTGACAAGATCACCCAACGCTTAGACGAGATTGAGGACAGGTTAGAGGGAGTTGAAAATAACCAAGCCTCAATAGGCACTCTGGAGACGCAACTAGAACACAGAATCATAGATCTTGAGCAGCGAGAGGAAGAATACAGATTAAAAATGGATGATTTGGGAAACCAAGAGAGACAAAATAATCTGCGCTTTTTTGGAATCCCTGAACAGGAAGGTGAGACTGAGGAGAGCCTAAAAACAACACTTCATGATATCATCAAGATTCTAGCAGCCGACGACGAGATTTATGAACCGAGAACTGAGAGGATCCACAGGGCGGAAGGCCCGCCGGGTGGTCCGAGATCGGTCCTTGCCTGCTTCCACAGATACCAAGACTAGGCCAAGATCCTTGAGAAAGCAAGGCGTGGAGGGGTGCTCACCCTTAATGGGGCTCAGATAACCATATATCAGGACCTATCTGCCATGACACTAGCGCACTAAGGAGGATGTGTGGCCCCTTGACGAAATGGTTGAAGGAACGAGATACCCGATACAGGTGGGGATATCCCTTCTCCCTCTCTTTCAAACACAATATCACGAGGATTAGACTACAATCAGAGAGAGAAATAAAGGCATGAATATGTTACGCTCACCTGTCTCCCACAGGGGCATCGATCTGAACTGGACAGCTGCGGTCTCCACCAATGTGACACGTAGTGCCGAAATGACGGACTGGACTGGCCCACCTAGCTTCATTTGCTTGGCCTGTAGGAATAATCTTCTGCAAATGGAGAAAGGGAATTAACCACCCATGGAGTTGAGCGTTAACCCCCCCACTCCTGCTTTTCTGCCCACTGATCACCTTTTGTGCCCCCTCTTATAGTCTCACCTGATGGTTTGGAAAGATGAGCTCTCCATCCTGCATTGAGCGCAGGGGCGCATAGATAACCAGTTGCTTCACTGGCTCGAAGGAATTGGTGAGTTCCAGAACAATATTGAGTCTGAGATTCCCGGCAAGACGCCGTAAGTATGTAGTTCGTAAGAGTTCAAATGTCTGGCTTTCACTTTTGTCCGATTCCTTGCAGGTTGCAGCTTGACCCTAGCGAAGAGTTCCCCCTGGCAACCGGTGATATTCAGGTAAGGATTTGTATTATCCAACACAGTTCCATAAAATAATGCCAATATGTAACCTGTTGCTTTCTCCCTTATTCAGGCGCTGAGAGAAAGTATGAAGTCTCAGGGAATAATGCCTCCGGCGGTAAAATCAGGTAAGTCTATTGTGGTGAGGAGGTTTCCCCTTGTTTGTCCCTTTGTTTGACTTTGCTGTCCTTTTGTTTCCCCTTAGGGGCCGGGGTTCGGCGAGGATGCAGTGGAAGCTGCGCCGACCCGTGAAGAGGAATAGTACCCCCGGTGGCAAAATCAGGTAGTCTATGGGGGGTAACTAATATTGCCTCTGTGTATTCCCTTGGCTCACCTTGCTGTTCTTGTCTTCCCCTTAGGTGCCGGAGTGCGGCGGGAGTATGCAGAAGGATGCAGTGGAATGTGAAGATGCTGCAAAGGCCAGTGAGTTCAGCGTGGCGCTGCTGCAGGCAAGGCGACGCGCATAAAATAACTTCTTTCTTCCAGCTCGAAGGCGCGATGGATTTGGGAAGTCAGGTAAGGATCAAAGGTATTGCTCTTGTTCTAATCTTTTCTCCTTCTTTCTCCTTTTTTCTAGGAGCTCCGGACTCGAGGCGGGCATGGCAGAAGGCTGGATGCAGACTTGCAGGCACGGTGAGTGTTAAGCTGCTGGATGCAGAATAACGCAAAGCTGTGCTGCTCTTCGGATGTGGTTTAAATAGCCTCCAAAGTAGTCCCAGGTAAGTATTCCTCCCAAGCCCCACCCGAGTAAAAAATAGTCCCTAGGTAAAGTAGTCCCTTCCAAGCCTCCTTTGGCTTGGATCTCTTGCAGCATGGTCTGCATCAGGTGAGTTTGCAGCATGGTCTGCATCAGGTAAGTTTTAATCTATGAGCCTGGCGCCTATGGCGCCAGCACTGACTCTCCATATGAGCCTGGCACCATAGGCGTCAGGACTGCACCCTAATAGCCCCTAGCAGGGGTTGTTGGGCTTGCTTAGTATAACTTGATGCCTGCTTCTGGGGTTGCTGGACTTGGTCTGGATCCCCGGGGGTAGGCATCATGACAGCACTCCCCCCCAAGGCCCCTCCTAAAGTCGTTCTTCCCTGTGGTTTTGGTTTGTCTGGGAAATTTCGGTGGAATTTTTTCACCAATCGGGGTGCATGAACGTGGTCACTAGGTTCCCATGATCTTTCCTGTGGTCCGTAACCTTTCCAGTCGATTAAATAAAAAAGTTTTGACTTTATCAGCTTGGAGTCCAGGATGTTCTTAACTTCAAATTCGGGTTCCCCGTCTACAAGGATGGGGTCTGGTGGCTTGGTTAGTCTTGTCCCTGGTTGCACTGGCTTCAAAAGTGACACATGAAATACGGGGTGAATTCGCATATTAGCAGGTAAATCCAACTTGACAGCCACTGGGTTGATAATGGCCTTAATAGAGTAAAGTCCCACATATCTGGGGTTAAAGGTCCGTGTTCCCTTTAGAGGTATATGATTTGTGGCTAACCATACGTGGTCCCCTATCTGGTATTGTGGAGTATCACTTCTATGCTGATCAGCATCTTTCTTGTATTTTTCTTTCGCCTTTTTTAAATGTTCAGTTGCTTCCTTTTGGCTTGTGTAATCGTAGCGTGCGAATGGTCCACTGCGGGCATTTCTGAGTGTTGGGGTGAGTCAAGGTCTGAGGTTCGAGGATGGTGCCCATATAAGGTATGAAAGGGGCTTTGTCCAGTTCCAGAATGTACTGAATTATTGTATGCATATTCGGTGATCCAAAGAATGTCTTTCCAATTACTCTCAGTCTGATGTAACATACAATGCAGGTATTGTTCGAGAGTCTGGTTGGTCCTCTCCGTTTGACCATCAGTTTGGGGGTGGTGACTGGTTGATAACCTCACATCGATTTGCGCCAATTGACAAAAACATTTCCAAAAATGTGAAATGAATTGACTGCCCCGGTCAGAGACCAATACGGACGGAAATCCGTGTATGCGAACAATATTTTCGAGGAACTCCTTGCCCAGGATTGAAGCTGAAGGTAATCCCTTTAAAGGAATAAAGTGGGCCATCTTGGAAAAAAGAACCACAATAACTAGACTGGTGTTAAATCCATTGCATGAGGGTAGATCAGTAATAAAGTCTAACAATAAGGTGTGCCATGGTGTAGGCGGAATGTCTAAAGGTTGTAAGAGTCCAGCTGTTTTTTTCATTTGACTTTTGTTTTGGGCGCAAATGCCACAAGACATCACAAATGATTTAATATCCTTTCACCAGGTGGGCCATCAGAATTGTCTCTTAATCTTAGCTTCAGTTTTTGCAATACCTGGGTGCCCCTCCATTAGGGTATCATGATAACGGGAAATGACTAGCTCTTGTATTTCCTTATGTGGCAGAAATAGCCACCCTTGGTAATAATGCAGGTCATTGGTGACAGAGTATTCCGGGCCTTTCTTTACCCAGTCCTGCAGGGCTGTAGGATCAAAGAGTTGTTGGATCTTTACCTGAATGTCCTCTAATGTCTGTAGGGTAGTCATGCCAAGAATCCTTTGTTCGGAAATTATGGGTACTGGTTCTGGGTTCACTTCTGCGTCTCCCATCCCTATTCGGGATAAGGCGTCTGCTTTACCATTCTTACAACCTGATCGATAGGTTATCACGAAATCGAACTCGGCAAAGAACAATGCCCATCGGATTTGGCGTGACGATTGGGCCTTGGCTGTCTTTAAATACTGTAAGTTCCGGTGATCGGTGATCACAGTTATGGTATGCCTGGCACCGAGAAGATAGTGCCGCCAAGCCTTGAAGGCGGATTTAATGGCTAATAACTTCTTGTCGGTAACCACATAGGTTAACTCGGGTGCCGAGAACTTTCTGGACCAAAATTCTACTGGGTGAATCTGACCAGTTTCAGGGTCCTTTTGAGACAGGACAGCTCCCATGGCTAGACTGGATGCATCAGTTTCCACTATGTGTGGAAGTTCAGGGCGCGGGTGCTTTAATACAGGTGCAGACGTGAATTTCGCTTTCAGCTCTTGGAAGGCATTTTCAGCTTCTTCAGTCCACATAAAGCGTTTATTTTTTCGCAAGAGTGCTGTGATGGGATGTACAACATGTGAAAAATCCGGGATGAATCTGCGGTAGAAAGTGGCAAAGCTGAACATGCTTTGTACTCCTTTAACTGAACTTGGTGATGGCCACTTAAGGATTGCGTCCACCTTTCGTGAGTCCATTCGGACTCCTCTTGGGGTCAGGATAAACCCAAGGAATTCAACTTCTGTTGCATGAAAAACTCATTTTTCCAGTTTTGCATATAGTTTTTGCTGGCGCAATTTCTCAAGGACTGCTCGGACATGCTTCACATGGTCAGATTCTGAAGAGGAGTATACTAGAATATCATCGATAAATACGACAACACAAAAGTCAATGAGTTCACGAAGGACATCGTTCATGAAGTATTGGAAGGCTGCTGGTGCATTGCACAACCCGAAAGGCATCACCTGGTATTCGAATAACCCATACTTAGTGCGAAAAGCAGTCTTTCATTCGTCGCCCTCTTTTGCACGTACCAGATGGTATGCCCCCTGGAGATCTAACTTAGTGTATATGCAAGCGTCCTTCACTTGGTCTAGTAGTTCAGGGATCAGAGGCAATGGGTATCGGTTCTTAACAGTTATCTGGTTCAATGCGTGGTAGTCTATGCACGTTCTGAGGTCACCTTCCTTTTTGGGCACGGAGAACAAAGCTGAAGATGCAGGGGACTTGGATGGGCGAATGAAGCCATTAGCAAGGTACTGGTCTAAGTATTGCCGTAAGTGAAGGTTCTCATGTTCCGTAAGGGCGTAGATCCTGCTACAAGGGGGTTGTGCACTGAGTATGAGATCGATTTGACAATCATACAATCTATGAGGTGGTAAGGTGTTTGCTTGTTCTTTTTGGAAGACATCCTGGAATTCTTGGTATTCTGGAGGTAGTTGCACGACTGCTGTGGTTACTGTGGCCAGGCCACCATTCAGATTTTTCTTTGGGTAACAGGTTTGTGCACAATCCGGGAAGGTTATTCTCTTCTCTCGCCAATCAATACAAGGATTATGTGTTTCCAACCAAGGTATCCCCAGTATTATTTGGAACTGTGGGGCTTTGATTAGATCAAACACAATAGTCTCTCAATGCCCATCCTGACCCAATAGTGTTATCTCTGTGGTGGAATGAGTTACAGGCCCAGAGGCAATTTCAGTTCCATCGACTGTGGTGATGACATCTGAGGTGGTTTTTCGGCAGAGAGGTAGATTCATCCTGGAAGCCAATTCGTAGTCTACATAGTTTGCTATGGCCCCGCTATCAATGTATGCCCTTACTGCGTGCATACGCCATGGCTGCCTTGGATCTACGAGGACCATTGATATGATGAAATGCAAGGTCTGAGTATCCTTCTTCAAGCTCGGCAAGCGGACCTCTACGCTTGTCGGGCGTGGTTGTTTCCCAAGTCTGACTCCATAAGGCTTTTATCAGCAGCTCCTGCCACCTTCTTGGGTGGTTTTACAGGGCAAACCCGTAGAAAATGCCCAGAAGTTCCACAATATAGACACAATTGCATTTGCCGTCTCCTTTCTCTTTCCTTCTGGGTTAAGGGTCCTTTAACCACTCCGATTTGCATGGGTTCTGAAGCATCTGCTCCTTTGGGGTTAGCGTGGGTCTTGACCAACACCCCATTCTCAAACTTGGCTCGATCAGCCTTTCTGTTCTGAAGACTGTGATCTAACAGGACCACTAAGTCTATATATTCAGCGCAGTCTTGAGGTGGGTTCACGACTTGAGCCAAGACATCCTTGAGTTCTCCTCGAAGCCCTTGATGAAATAACGTGATTCGTTTTACCTCAGGCCATCCAGTTACCACTATCAACCTATTAAAGGTTGCGATGTAGGATTGAAGGTCCTGGTTACCTTGTCGTAGGGACAAAAGTTCGTTGTCCAGGGCCTGTCCTTGGGAGTGCCGGGAAAATAGTCTTTCCATGCTCATTTGAAAGCCCTGAAAATCGTGAAGAATTGGGTCATCCTGAGTAACGAGTGGAATTGACCAATCAGCTGCACTGCCGCTGAGATATGACAATACAAAGACTACCTTGGCTTGATCGTGTGGGAAGGCTCCAGGTCTGCATAAAAAGTGCAAGCGGCATTGGTTCATAAACACGGCAAACCTTTTGGGATCTCCGGCAAAGCGTTCGGGTGGAGCTAATGGAATATTTCCTGGTAGGTTTATTTGCACAGGGTTACTCGATGAAACAGGAGCTGGATTTCCCCCGGGACCTGGTAGGGGTGCTTGTCCAGCCTGGCTTTGCAGTAGTTGCCTGGCAAGGTCATCAGGTCGCTCCTTTGAAAAAATTAGTTCTCTCCTAAGGGCATTGGTTTCTTGACGGGCGGAATGCACTTCAGCCCTCAGTTCCCCTAGTAATTGGGCCAATTGGTCAGTTTCTGAGGTATCCATAACGCCCGGGTGGGAATTTGTGGGTAGGATTTGCGTTCTGTTACGCTCACCTGGTTCCCACAGGGGCGTTGATCTGAACTGGACAGCTGCGGTCTCCACCAATGTGACGCGTAGTGCCGAGATGACGGACTGGACTGGCCCACCTAGCTTCGTTTGCTTGGCCCGTAGGAATATTCTTCTGCAAATGGAGAAAGGGAATTAACCACCCGTGGAGTTGAGCATTAACCCCCCACCCCAACTCCCGCTGTTCTCCCCTCTGATCACCTTTGGTGCCCCCTCTTATAGTCTCACCTGATGGTTTGGAAAGATGAGCTCTCCATCCTGCATTGAGCGCAGGGGCGCATAGATAACCAGTTTCTTCACTGCCTCAAAGGAATTGGTGAGTTCCAGAACAATATTGACTCTGAGATTCCCGGCAAGACGCCGTAAGTATGTAGTTCGTAAGAGTTCAAATGTCTGAATTTCACTCTTGTCCGATTCCTTGCAGGTTGCAGCTTGACCCTAGCGAAGAGTTCCCCGTGGCAACCGGTGATATTCAGGTAAGGATTTGTATTATCCAACACAGTTCGATAAAATAATGTCAATATGTAACCTGTTGCTTTCTCCCTTATTCAGGTGCTGAGAGAAAGTATGAAGTCTTGGGGAATAATGCCTCCGGTGGTAAAATCAGGTAAGTCTATTGTGGTGAGGAGGTTTCCCCTTGTTTGTCCCTTTGTTTGACCTTGCTGTCCTTTTGTTTCCCCTTAGGGGTGGGGGTTCGGCGAGGATGCAGTGGAAGCTGTGCCGACCCGTGAAGAGGAATAGTACCCCCGGTGGTAAAATCAGGTAAGTCTATGGGGGGTAACTAATATGGCCTCTGTGTATTCCCTTGGCTCACCTTGCTGTTCTTGTCTTCCCCTTAGGTGCCGGAGTGCGGCGGCAGTATGCAGAAGGATGCGGTGGAATGTGAAGGTGCTGCGAAGGCCGGTGAGTGCAGCGCGGCGCTGCTGCAGGCGAGGCGACGCGCATAAAATAGCTTCTTTCTTACAGCTCGAAGGCACGATGGATCGGGAATTCAGGTAAGGATCAAAAGGTATTGCTCTTGTTCTAATCTTTTCTCCTTCTTTCTCCCTTTTTCTAGGAGCTCCGGACTGGAGGCGGGCGTGGCAGATGGCTGGATGCAGACTTGCAGGCACGGTGACCATTACGCTGCTGGATGCAGAATAACACGAAGTGTGTGCTGCTCTTCGGACGTGGTTTAAATAGCCTCCAAAGTAGTCCCAGGTAAGTATTCCTCCCCAGCCCCACCCGAGTAAAAAATAGTCCCTAGGTAAAGTAGTCCTTTCCAAGCCTCCTTTGGCTTGGAGCTCTTGCAGCATCGTCTGCATCAGGTGAGTTTGCAGCATGGTCTGCATCAGGTAAGTTTTAATCTATGAGCCTGGCGCCTATGGTACCAGGACTGACTCTCCATATGAGCCTGCCGCCATAGGCACCAGGACTGCACCCAAATAGCCCCTAGCAGTAGTTGTTGGGCTTGCTTAGTATAACATGATGCCTGCTTCCGGGGTTGCTGGACTTGGTCTGGGTCTCCGGGGGTAGGCATCATGACAGCATATCTGAACTCGTTGAGGCAAGTGAACGAAGGACTGATGGAGATGCACCGAGAGGAGACGGAAGAGAATGGAAACTTTAAGGCCATAAGAGACAGAGAGTCAAAGGATCGAGAAAATTTCCCAGGAAGAGGGCTGGTGAACCGGGTCAATAACAATTGACTCTTTATTACACAAGCAACCAGGGTGGGGGCTGTTTTTCGGCTTGGCGCAAAATCCGCGCTTGATGGTTGAGAGTTGAAGTTGACGGGTGGGTGTGGAGTTGGGGCTCAGAGTTATGTGGTAGTTATTGTTAGCAAAAGGACCGCATGGCAATGGTCCCTGCTGGTGGTTCGTTGCTGGTTCAGTGAAGTTAACTGGACTTGCTTGGATGCCGCTTTTCGATGGAGGGAGGGGGCTTGGGAGGGAGGAGGGACTGCAAGACATGGAAGAGGGTATGACTATTATGGATTTTTCACTTACTGCTGAGAGGGGGACAATATCGATGTTGGTTGAGGGCATGAAAATCGAGGAATGGCGTCATATTACGGAGGTGCAATGAGGCCCTGTGGAGAGACCTTGTCTTTAGAGAGGAACTCGAAATAGAGATCAGAGAATATTTCAAAGCCAAAGACACTGGGGAGGTATCCAGACAGGGAGTGTGGGAAGCGGCCAAAGCGACCTGGAGGGGGATCCTTATATGGGAGGGAGCACAGAAGAAAAGAGAAAGAGCCCTTATTGAAAATAAACTTCGGAGCGAAATATGTCAACTGGATAGAGAAGCTAGGGAAGGTGACATTGCAGACCCCGATAAGATCCAAGAGGCTAGAAAGAAAGGGGAAGAACTTTGTCACCTCGAACATGGCCAGATAGCGCACAGGCTGCATTTACTGAAAGAAAAAATTATACGAAAAAGGCGATAAGGCTGACGCACTGTTAGCGGCTAGTCTTAGGATGCAACAGGTGGAACGGAAGGTCAAAGCGATAATAAATAACACCCCAAACCAAGAGCAGAAAGAACCATCTATTCCCGAACTGTTCACAGATTTTTATGAATCCCTATATTCTTCAGAAATTGAACCAAGCTAGCAAGAGATAGATAATTACCTTGCTGACATCGCTCTTCCAAAAGTAGCAGACTCAGCTCACCTCGGGTCCCCCATAACTGAGGAGGAAATACACCAAGCCATCAAAAGGCTAACATTGGGCAAATCCCCAGGAGAAGACAGATGCACAGCCGGCTTCTATAAAACCTTTGTTACGCTCACCTGACTCCCACGGAGGCGCTGGCCTGGTTCGCACTGATGTGACCTCTTCTAAGGTGATCCAGGATGCTCGCAGGCGTGGCAGAAGTCAGGATGCAGGAGCAGACACGGTGAGCGTCCAGCTGCTAGATGCAGAACAACGCGAAGCACGTGTGGCTGTTCGGGTGGGGTTTAAATAGCCTTGGAAGAAGTTCCAGGTATGTATCCTTCCTCCAATCAGGTATGTATCCTTCCCCGACCACACCCGGATGGTAAATTAGTCCCACAGGTAAAGTAGTTCCTTTCAGGCCTCAAGGAGGCCGGGATCCTGCAGCATGGTCTGCATCAGGTAAGTGCACCCAAGCACTCCCATAATGAGCCTGGCGCCTATGGCGCCAGCACTGATGTCTTTTATGAGCCTGGCACCATAGGTGCCAGGACACTGTCCAAAGGGCCCCTATATGGGGTTGCTGGGTCCTTCCTTGGGGACTGGATGTCCGCTTTCGGGGACGCAGGGCTTGAACCGGCTCCCCGGGAGTGGGCATCATGACAGCACTCCCCCCCAAGGCCCCTCCCAAGGTTGTTCCCTCCGGGGGTTTTGGTTTGTCTGGGACGAGTCGGTGGAATTTCCTGACTAATCGAGGTGCATGTACATGGTCGCTGGGTTCCCACGACCTCTCCTGAGGTCCGTATCCCTTCCAATCAATTAGGTAGAACAGTTTTGACCTAAACATTTTTGAGTCTAAAATGTTCTTCACTTCGAATTCGGGCTCCCCATCTATTAGAATAGGTTCTGGAGGTTTGAGTAGTCCGGTTCCGGGTACCACTGGTTTCAGAAGTGACACATGAAAAACAGGGTGAATTCGCATACTAGCTGGTAAATCAAGTTTAACAGCCACTGGGTTAATTATTGCCGTAATAGAATAAGGTCCCAGATATTTTGGGTTAAAAGTTCGAGGCCCTTTGAGTGGTAAATGTCTGGTAGCTAACCACACTTAATCCCCAATCTGATACGGAGGTGCTTCACTCCGATGTAGATCAGCATTCTCCTTGTATTTTCTCTTGGCTTGTTGTAAATGCGTAGTTGCCTCTTTGAAGGCTTGGGTAATTGTAGAATGCAGATGTTCAACTGCAGGCATTCCGAGGTTCTGAGGTGAGTCAAGGTTTGAGGTTCGAGGGTGATGCCCAAACAAAGTATAAAAAGGACTGTGGCCAGTTCCAGAGTGTGCCGAATTATTATATGCGTATTTGGCTATCCAAAGAATGTCTTTCCAGTTGCTTTCAGATTGCTGTAACATACACCATAAGTACTGTTCAAGGGTCTGATTTGTCCTCTCGGTCTGACCATCGGTCTGAGGGTGGTGACTGGTCGATAATCTTACGTCGATCTGCGCCATTTGACAACATTTGCGCCAGAAGTGGGAAATGAATTGGCTTCCCCGGTCAGAGATTAGTATAGATGGGAATCCATGTAGCCGAACAATATTTTCGAGGAATTCTTTGGCTAGGACAGAAGCTGAAGGTAAAACTTTCAAAGGAATAAAGGGGGCCATTTTGGAAAACAAATCCACAATTACCAGAATAGTATTGTACCCCGTACAAGGAGGCAGGTCTGTAATAAAATCCATTGATAGGGTGTGCCAGGGTGCTGGTGGTATGTCTAGAGGTTGAAGGAGACCGGCTGGTCTTTTCTTTTGACTTTTATTTTGGGCGCAAACACCACAGGACATCACAAAAGATTTAACATCTTTTCGCCAACAGGGCCACCAAAATTGTCGTTTCACCTTTTCCTCTGTCTTGGCAATACCGGGGTGTCCCTCTATTAATGTATCATGATAACCGGAAATAACTAGTTCATGTAATTCCTTATGTGGCAGGAATAAGCGTCCTTGGAAATAAGGTAAACCATTATCTATGGTAAAGTCTGATCCCTTTTGTATCCATTCCTGTAAGGTTGTAGGGTCCAGGAGTTGTTTCACTCTGGCTTGAATGTCTTCAAGCGTCTGTAACAAAGTCATGCCTAGAATCCTCTGTTCGGGAATTATTGGTACTGGTTCTGAGTTTGTATCAGATTCTCCCATTCCAATTCGGGATAAGGCGTCTGCTTTGCCATTCTTGCAGCCAGGTCGATAGGTAATCACGAAATCAAATTCAGCGAAAACCAAAGCCCATCGGAGCTGCCGTGATGACTGAGCCTTGGCGGTTCTCAAATACTGTAAATTCTGGTGATCAGTGATCACTGTGATGGTATGTCGAGCGCCAAGCAGATAATGCCGCCAGGCTTTAAAAGCGGACTTAATGGCTAACAGTTCTTTGTCTGTGATTGCATAATTAACCTCGGGTGCCGAGAATTTTCTGGACCAAAATGCTACGGGATGCAGTTGGTTGGTTTTGGGATCTCTTTGGGACAGGACAGCTCCCATGGCTAGGCTGGATGCATCAGTCTCAACGACATAAGGGAGATCTGGGCGTGGGTGTTTCAATATAGGTGCGGAGGTAAACTTAGCTTTTAAATCCTGAAAGGCCTGCTCGGCTTCTTCAGACCATTCAAAACGTTTATTTTTCCTCAAGAGTCCTTTGTCCGTGCACTCATATCGGTCATCCCCAAAGAGGGAAGGGACCCCAAATGCTGTGGGTCATACCGCCCTACATCTTTGCTCAATATTGATGCCAAAATTTACACAAGAGTACTCGCAACCAGATTAGATGCTCACATGCCCCATCTTGTCCACCCCGACCAAGTCGGATTCATAATCGGGCGACAAGGAGCAGAAACCATGAGAAAAACGAACTCTCCATCTGGTTGCAGCCTCCCAAGCTATGAACGGGGAACCCGCTTTACTCTCCATTGATGCTAAAAAAGCCTTTGATAGGGTGGAATGGGAATTCCTTGCTGCAGTCCTCCGTGCCGTAGGCATAGGACCAAAATTCAGGAGAGGGATAAAATCCGTTTACACAGCACCTAGAGCCTCAGTATCGGTCTACGGGGAGTACTCAAGATGGTTCGAGTTAAAACGCAGCACCCGGCAAGGATGCCCCGTATCGGCTATTCTCTTCGCCCTCTCTGTAGAACCCCTGGCCCATAAAATGAGAAACGACGCCCAAGTAGAGGGAATGCGATTAGGGCAGATGGAATATAAGGTGGCGCTGCACGCCGACGATTTACTCCTCCGTGTGATAAACCCCCACACATCCATCCCCAGGGCACTGGACCTATTGGACGAATACGGCCACATATCGGGGTTTAAAATTAACAAATCCAAGTCAATACTCTTCCCCCTACAGGGATCGATGGAAGCTATCATTGAAAGCTATCATCAGATATTCTTCCTTGGGTCTTACGATAGAACACGCGATATTGAAATACTTAGGGATACATGTCACAAGATCGCTACGAGATCTATATGAGGCCAACTTCCCGGACCTTCTCCAAAAATTTCATGCAGACCTTACCCGGTTAGACAAACTAACCATATCCTGGCTGGGACGCCTAAACGCAATAAAAATGACTTGTCTCCCGAGATGTTTATACCCCTTTCAAATGTTTCCCATCCAGATACCACGCCAATTCTTTGCAGAAGTCAAAAAGGTGATTATAAAGTTTCAATGGCAGGGGAAAAAACCCAGAATTGCATACTCCAACTTGACACTACCAAAAGACAAAGGTGGCGTGGGCCTCCCGGATATCCAAAAGTATTACGAAGCGGCTCAATTACGAGTCCTCATTCCCCATCATCGTGACCAGAAAACACCCCAGTGGATTGCCATGGACAATCACTACCTATCTCCGGCGACAATCTCTGAGTGGCTATGGTCCCCTAGAAGGAGAGTACTGAAGAAATCTAAAGCACACCCAATGTTCGAAACCATATGGGACATATGGCGAGAAGGCAGGGAAATGAAAAATATTACTACATGGCCATCAGCACTAAGTCATCTATGGTCCCCTGGCATCAATGACCGGATTCCTAACGTAGAGAGATTTCAATCCTGGTATGAGGCGGGCCTGGAAAGGGTGGGACAACTCCAGAAAAAAGACTCATTCATCACGCTCCTCCAGCTGGAGGAAGCACTCGGTATAGGTGTACTGTCTGCATTCCACTTCTTGCAGATCAAAGGGGTCCTGACGAAACCCGAATGGAAGGACAAGTTGAAAAGGGACCTCACCCCATTTGAGACCATATTAGACTCCAGGACTCAAATGAAGGGACTGATCTCGGTCCTATACAGAACGCTAATAGAGGCAGGACTAAAATGGGAGAGGGACATTGGGGAAAATATCGACCCAGAGACGTGGGATAAGATATGTTGGGCTACCCCGAAGCTTCGATCTCTTGCCAATATAAATTGCACGCAATCAAACTATTGAACAGATGGCAGTACGACCCACACAGGCTCTCCAAAATGTACCAATCATCCAGTCCAATGTGTTGGAGGGTGTTAGTGAGAATTAGTGAGAATTCTCTGTTTAGGCTGAATTTCCTAACCTAGTGATTCCCCCAGCAGCTTTGCTGGATTTTTGGGGTTTATTTTTTTCTCCTGCCAAGAGTGAGACTCTTTTACCCTCACTCTTGGGCATGATTTGAGTGTGTTTCTTTGAATCTAGATGTGTTTAATGGGCTATGGGGTCTTTGACTCCATAGGGCTTCATGTGTTTTTGTGATGTGTGTTACACAGCACCCTCCGTGCAGTAACACAGGGTTGTCATAGTGACCCCCCAGTATAGACTCCATACCCTGGGACTGACTACTGTCTCCCAGGGCATGTAAAGTCACCATTGAATTTACTAGTCTTAAATTCTGAACAAAACCAGTACAAACCATCATATTGTGGACGTACTGGCTGTGGACGTACTGGCTGGGGTCTGTTAGTCGAGGGGGCACGTCTCTGTCCCCCCTGATCGAGTTTTGGCTGGTGGCAGTGGATACTACTTTTTATATTCAAACGCAAATATTTTCCTATGGGATTTCCCATTGTTTTAGGCTACTATCTTTATTTAATTATTTACGGTAGCCTCGAACATACCGCCTTTTTATTTAATTAATATTAATTCTCCGGTTGGTAAACTTGATTCTAAAATGGCGTTTGTGTTCTCTTCTGTGACTCCAACCCAAGTCGAGCCCTTTGTTCCACTTTTTGGCGGGCTTCTCCACAGAAGCCCTCCAAAGTGGTGCCACTCTGTCTGGGGTACTTAGGAGGGGTGGAGGGAAATTTAGGCACCCTGGACTGAGTTGCCTAGGCAACTCAAGTCGCACTCCATCCTGATTGGCCCAAGTGGTGAGCCGGCCGGCTCACCACTTAGCCTGTTTGAGTGACAGCTAGTCTGAGTGAATGGGGGTTTTCTGCATAAAAGCAGGGCTTTGGGGACCAAAACTTCAGAAGTCGCCACAGGACCTAAGAATCCGACGAGGGAGAAGCTGAGCCGACCTGCCACAACACCACTACCGGTGGAGCCCTGCTGGACTGCCTCACCACTTTTCCCAACGACAGAGGAGATCTCCCGCTGGAGAGTCTTCTTCCTTTGACTGGTGGGGATAACCAGTTTCCCCGTCTTTTCGCTTTCCCGACGTACCTCGTGGCCGCCTTGCCCGTGCCAAGAACCCCGGCAACCGGGATACCACGTTTTACCACGACCGCGAAACAAAGGTACCACCTTTAACCGGAAAACTCCGCGGCTGGTTTCTGCCCTGGTAGTGCAACGACCTTCATCTTTCCTCCAAGTTGAGATCTTCTCTTCCCCTGGATGACGACGTAACTTGCACCCACTACCAGGAACAACTGCCACCGCTGGAGGATCCTTCCCACTTAAGCTACTGTGTCCCGCCTGGCTTCCCTTGCTACCGACTGTACGGGGTAGATTTAGTCCCCGGCTTTCGAACCTGGGTTAGCCTGGGAGACCCTGGCTAAACTTTCCTAAGCCTCTCTAAACTCTTTTTGAACCCTCTGCAAGACTTTCTAAGCCTAGTGTGACTGTGTGATCTTGGGCGCATTTGTGCTCTTCTCTCTCTAAGAGTGGGCCCAGCCTTTGGACTTTGGCTCACCAGTGACTTTTGCTCTTCTATCTTGCTAACAGTGTTCCTGAATCTTAGAGTGGTGTACCTTTCCATATTCTGTCTTTTTCCCTCCCTTTCTCACAAACCTATTGGAGTGCCATCTAGTTAAGCGCTCACCTCTGTATGAAAATAAGTGTTGTTTTACAGTGACTTATTTGATAAGGAAAAAGGGGTGTATATATTATAATAGTAACTGTGTTTAGAATATTTTACAACAAGAGTGCTGGAGTGTTTTGATACCAAAACTCTGGTCAGTGTTTGCTTGTATTGTTGTATCTGAGTGCCTATTGTGTATACTTTGCATACTGCCTAACTCTTCTTGAGGGAAGTCTGACTGCTCAGCCACAGCTACCAGGTAAATCTGGGTGGTGCAGACTTCTACCAAGTGGGTTTACTGCCAACACCTGTAGTCTTAAATCTTTTGCAGTGGTCCCTAAGGGAACTGCACAGGTTTCTGCCTAACAGAGGGGTTGTGGATCCATGGCAGGCTACTGTCATATGTGGTGGGGTTTCCGTCGAATCAAAGTATACTGGAATAAAGTCCTAGGGTGAATTAGGGATCTGGACAGGATCCAGAGGCCAGCAGACCCCTAACGAGTACTATTTGGTTTTGAAAAGATTGAAGATTAGTGGAGGAGCGTCAGAGATATCGCTGCACCGCTGCTACTAGCTGCTAGGGTTCTCTTAGCCACAAAATGGAAATACCCTACAGTCCCGACTGAAAAAGAATGGGTCCATGTGGCTTCCAATATGTGCACCATGGAAAAGATTACATCATCCATACATGGGAAATCCACACAATGCGAGATATTATGGATGGAGTTTCTTAACAAATACATGCCGGGAATGATACACTGACATCTGGAGGCTGATCAGTCCCATAGCTCCATGCTACAAAAACACATGTCAACAGAACACACTACCCAAGACAAAGAAACCCCATGATTACTTCCCAAACAAGGTGGTCCCTGAAATCTATCCAATCCTTCAAGCAACTCATTACACATTAGAAAACACAACCCTCAGCAGAACACAACGAAGTCGTGTAGGGTGGGGGAGGGAGGGATGGGAGGGGAAGAAAGAGAGAATCTGTCAACGTTTTTTGACATTCTAAATGGAAGTTAATTACGAAAAGAAAGTTCACAAGAGTATTGTTGCAATGCAGAATTAGATTGTATTTGTTTTTGTTTAACGACAATACTTTTCTTTTTTTTGATGCTTGTTAATTTTGGATAAAAAAGCTGTAACTTGTTTGACATAATCTCTAATAAAAACAATTTAAAAAAAAAGAAAATGTCAAGTTGAATTTAAAAAACAGAAACACCGCCCCCTGCGACTTGGATCACGTACCTTTCAGTACCTTTCCCTAGGCACCGGCCGCTGGCCACTCGGCAAAGCGGGTAAGCGGTACTCAATCCGGTACTCGCCCATGGGCGCGCGTGCTGTGCACGTGCGCGTAAAATATGTACGAGAGTTCAGACCCAGACACGAGCCAATCCCCACAATTCTAGGGCGGGACAATGCAGAGGCAGGAAGTGGGAGTGTCAGACACAGAAACAACTGCAACTGCAATCACTGCAATCACTAGGCAATCACTAGAAAAAGAAGAAAGAGCACAGCGTCACAGGCAAGCTCCTGTCACTCCAACCAAACAGTTCCTTAGACCAATGGTCGTCACCTTTTCTGTGCGAAGTCAGTGCGAAGTCCAAATCCAACAGGAGCAAGAGCAGCGTGTGCAGCGGGTAAGCGGTACTCAATCCGGTACTCGCCCATATGCGTGCGCGCTATGCGCGTACAATATGTAGGAGAGTTCAGACCCAGACATGAGCCAATTGCCGCAATTTTAGGGCGGAACAATGCAGAGGCAGGAAGTGGGAGTGTCAGACACAGAAACAACTGCAAATGCAATCACTGAAATCATTAGGCAATCACTTTTCTGTGCAAAGTCCAAATACAACATGAGCAAGAGCAGCGTGTGCAGCGGGTAACGGTACTCAATCCGGTACTCGCCCGTGTGTGCGATTTTATGAATAAAATTAAATAAAATACAACACAGAACCATAAAGCAAAGGCCTTTCATTATGAAGCAAATGTATAAAATAATACAAAGTCGGAAAAAAACCCACAAATTGGTTCCACAAAGGCATTAGATACCAGGGAAATAATGTTCAGTAAATCATATTCTTAATAAAAGTTTATAAGCAGTTTAGTGAACTGAGGAGCTAAATAAATGCAAACTCTCCCACTATGCAGAGTCGATGTGAGGGTGGACGTCAGGACAAATGAAATAGCTCAGAGCAGAAGTATTACATTTTTGTAATCAAATTGAGCGGGTGAATCAATATAAGGTGAATGAATTGCATATATGTGCCGCTGAGGACTTGCACAACAATATGACCTGCTCTGCTGTGAGAGTTACAGATGTAATTATGTTTCGTCTTTTCAACGATTTGGCCATCCAAAATACGAAGAAATGGCTCTGTGCAGTTTAGAAAAAAACACATATAATGAATGGCAAGCTAAACATATAAGCGCATCATATGAATTAGAAGCCTGCTAACCATTTGGTTAAACGAGTCAAAAGTGTTCATAGCGTTACTTCATACTGAATGGAGACTATACAGGTACATTCCAATCCATTGCGCACAATAAATATGAACGAATAATTGCTAGAAAGACTGCATTGGCTATGCATTATTTGTGTATGTATTTCCAGTCAGAATGTCATTTGGCCCACAATTCTCCAGATGATAAGAAAGAGAGCAGAAGAATGACACATTGAAGGTGCAGGCAAACCACGTGGGATACCTGCAAACGCCCATATAAAATGATGGATATCATTGCTTCATTGTAATGTTGGTGTGGCGTCTACTCTTTTGTGAACCGATCAAGGCATCGCCTCGTTTCTCATTAACATAATGGACCTCCTCAGTTCTCACACTGCATGCTGCTAGAGACATCGCACAGTGTTGAAAGCAGCCCGATGAATACACAGCTAATGGCATGAATATCCCACTCATGTAATTTATTTCTGAAAGCTTACGTTCATTGGCTAATAATATAACATTGCATGGCCCCCGTTTTTTATTTGTTTTGCTGTTGAAATTAAGATCATTAGTACACAGAACCCAACTATGTCTCCATGATGAAACTATAAGCGTTAAAGTAATCTGCCAGCCCCCATGAAAGGGGCTTAAAGTAAATGATGTGAAATATTGTGTAGGACAATCTAAGCACAACAATGTTTAATGTCCACAGTATGCAATCCTAATGTCTATTATTCATCAAGGAGTTCTTGTGTCACCCTCGTTTAAGGAACTCCACCTGCCTCCTCCATTCCACCTGCAAAAATAGCATCACAAAATAGGTTTTGGTTTATTGGCGATAGCTGCTACATGGCAATAGCAATTCCAACTATCATCTACATCCCACAACTGTCAGAAAAGACAGGCACTTTTCATGGATTCCCACTTCTATAATCCCTGAGGTGTCCTCATGAATCACGTGGGGGTTGTGGGAAGCATTGGCCTCCCAGGCTCCTTATTGATACTGATGGACCAGAGTGAGGAGAGATGAGTGTGGAGTCTGTGGCAGGCATTTTCAGTGCACCAGAACCTGGAACCCTTGGTTACTGTTTCTGTTCCAGCACGGACCGCTTTCAAAGTAAAAACAGGAAAGGGTCAAAACTTGCTTTTAGCGCGGAGCACAGAGTGAGGAGAGACAAACATGCAGTCTCTGGCAGTCTGTGAAGGTCTGATAACTCATAATTGTTCTGCATTTCTAATACTGGTGTAAGCAATTCAGATCTTTCTTCATCGTCTGTTGGAGTAAATGTATAACCTTCGGAGTAAACCAAATGAAGGTAGGAGCGCAAGTTTGGGCGACATGCCCAGTTCAAGGGCGTCTTCCTTTGATAACATATCACCACTAAAATCTCAGTTGGTGACTGTAAATGTGATGGATACAAATATTGCTGAATCAGTAATTCCGGACCTGCCAAATGAGGTTGAAACTTCACCTCTGGCTGCGACTCCAGCAATATTTAATAATCTGACAAACAGTGTTTCCAGTTCGTCCTCAGAATCATCACTTTCTTCTACAAACATACCATCTAATGAGGTGCATGTACAAAGACTGATATGTTTTGGATATTTCTCCTCTGTGAAAGATAGTGAGCTAAAGACTCTGGTTAAGGCTCTCGTAACCAGGACTAATGTCTGGCAGAGAGACTCCCAGGACCCCCCTTGTTATTTGTATATTTTAAGTAACTTTGGGTCTCACCCTAAGTTACTAGGGGAATCCAGACGTGGACCCCTTGATCAGCTCCACCCTACTGATGAGGTCCAACCAGACCGAAACACGTGTCTGGGGTTGCTGTTGGTACTCTTGTTCAGAGGAGAATTGCCTAGCATTTCGATGCTGGATTGCCCCAGGGCAGGACACAGTCTTAATGTTTTGGATATTTCTCCTCTGTGAAAGATAGTGTGCCAAAGACTCTGGGTAAGGCTCTCGTAAACAGGATGAATGTCTGGCAGAGAGACTCCTATGTTCACCCTTGTTATTTGGGCAAATGGGCCACAATTTATCACAGCTCCTTCATTAGCTGCCTTGAACTTTGTATTCAACTCCTTGGTAAAAGTTTTGAATTCTTAAAGGAAGAAGTCAAGGAGCATACTATTTAATTTGTCGGCCTGCATATGGAAGTGAATGACTGTGTAACTATGATTTAGGAACATACAGCACAATGTAGGGAATCTTCAAACATAATTTTAAGTAGTCTGAGCTATCTCTTAACTTCTGTCCTAAATCATGTAGGCCAAGACACGCCGTCGTCTCTGACAGTTATGAAGGCTAAATGTCATAGCCAGTAATGAAGTGGAGGCTCTGGAAGACATCCTGTGTGACCAAAGTACGAAAACCGAAGTTATAATATTAGATAGAACACAATTCAAAAGCAAAAGCAAGAGAGTAATAAAGAAAACTAAAAATAATCAAAACGCAGAAAATAAAACTGTGAGAACATTCTTACAGTCGCTGACCAGATAAATAAAGCATGTGAACAGAATATAGTAGAATCCTATCCAATGTTTAATCAAAAGTCAAAAGATAATCTATATAGAGAGAACCTATAAGTAAATACTTTACCCTCTCAGAATAAGAGAAAGAAGAAAAGCAAGAGAGGTCAAGCAATGGTACTTGCTGAGTGTCTACATAAATCAGTTGGTACAAGTCGCCAGACAGTTTTATGCCCGACCTAGGAACATATAGGATTATCTGCTGGTGAAACTACTGTAAATGTTATAAAAGGAGGGGAAAGGCCCATGGAAGATCACAATAGATTGGTGACCCTGTGTGAGGACGAAAATCAAATGAATAAGGATGCACAAATTAGTGGATAAATACCTCTCATAGCTGCAATAGTCAAAACCCCCAAAGGAGGGTGAACGTTTTAGAGAAAGGGTAATCTCGTGTTGCTAATGCACAATGCACTTTTGGACAGGACACGACTCATGCTGCTAATGCACAATGCACCTTTGATCATGATATGACTTGGATTACTGGGATGAAGGTTGCTACAAGTTTTACTTTGGAGACTTTGGGCCTCATTGCGACCCAGGCGGTAAATTACCGCCTGGGTCGTACCTTTACCAACATGGCGTAAACTATGTTTACGCCATGGTGGTTGGCGGACTTACCGCCCCATTCCGAGGTTAGCGGGGTGGTAAGTCCCCAATCCCCATTTACCCTTCCCCATTCCCAATTTTTGCCCCATAGGGCATAATGGGAGTGGGGAAGGCGTTAATTACGCCACCGTAAATTACGGTGGCGTAATTAACAACAAGGTCCCTTAGCGCCATGGATTTTAACACCTGCTAAAAGCAGGTGTTAAATTCTCCATGGCGCTAAGGGACCTCGGAATCAGGCGGTAAGGGTCGGCGCTGTTTACGCTGCCGTAAACCCCTTACCGCCTGGGTCGGAATGAGGCCCTTTGTTTCGAGGCGATGAAAAAATAATCTTAAATCAGCAAGCAGTGTTGTCGCTGTTGGCAAGAATACTGGATTTACATTTAATTTCCTCAAAAGATATTGCATTGGTTACATTTAACAAATCATTGAGGCTGGATCTTGTCAAATAGGACATTCCATGTTCGGTTGAAGCTTCTTGGATGTTCACTGCAATTGAGGAGTTTTGGCTCAGAGGTTTTAATTTTAGGGTGATGGATCAAGGTGGTAATTTGGGAGATGAAGAAGAAGGGAAAGTACAAGGAGGTGCAGATTCAGAGATGCCACAAGTTCGAATTACCTGTGTAAATGTTAATGAAGTTGTGCGAAGGGGGGTCAGTCCCGGAAGTGGGAAATGAAAATTCACATTGTTAACTGGATGCTTGAGTAGAGTGCTCTCTTCCTCTCACACAGTAAGGCCTTGCTTCTAGCATTGAACATGTGGGGAAGTTCATCTTGTGGGTTCTGATCACATAATGAATAATCTGAAGTTGGGGTTTTCAATGAAAGAATGAGTGATTTTTTTTGTTTTCAGGAGACATTTGATGTGATGAACCTAATCCTGGATGGTTATATTACCATACATTAAAGGGCTGAGAGTGGCCCATTAAGGAGACCACAAAGTGGTCTGTTGGCAGCTCTTAGGAGCTTGTGGGATGAGTATGTTTCCTTTTTTGTAGAGACAGTACCTGGAATTTTACCCATCCATGTGATGGGTGGAAAGGGTAAGCAAAACTTACTAACAATGAATATATATTGGAATGAGAGCAATATGCCACTTGTAGATTTTCTTACGCAGGTAGAACTGGGATTAAGTCAATGGAGGCCATTGTATTTAGCAAATGAGATATTGATCATGCGTGATTTTAATTCAAATTGTCTATGGGATCATGCTACTACACAGAACTCGAGGGATACACTAGCAGCATATCAGACAAAACAGTTAAAAAAGAGCCCAGAGATGGTTTACTGTGCTGAGTGATTGGAATTTGAGGAGACTCAATGGAAACGTGGCTGGAGATTTAGACGGTAAAACAATTTGGTCTGGGGGGAGGTCTTGTATAGATTACATTTTCCTAACAGAAAAATGTAATAATCAATATAGATACCTGAATGTGATAGAAAATTAACTTAATGATCAGAAAATGTTTTGTGCCAGTTTTGAGGGCTGAAGCAAAGGGTTGTGCTGTGCTGGTTAAGAGATATCTATGTGTCAAAGCAGAAAAATAATATATCGTGGAACCCAGGGAAAATAAATAGGTTTAAAAACTATCTGGATGGGATACCACAGTTAAGCAAGGAACAAGACCTATCCCCGGGGTCCTTTTCAGCTTTTTTACATAATTGCATTACTGCAACAAAAAGCCCCTCTAAGACATGGGTTCATCGCTCTGGGTATAAAAACTGCATGATACAGAGTTTCAAGAGAAAATTGAGAATACCAATTAGACAACTAAGAATATGTGCAGATGTTTGTGCTGATATCAGCATTCAGTTAAAGGTGATAAAGCAAGCTTATAGAAATTAAGTAAAACAATAGAGAGCATTAGATTGGCAAAATAGTGGAGAGGGAATGCTTGCTTGCATAATAAAACAATCTGATATAAATTATCGGAAGCTCGTAAATGGGCATGAACATTTCCAAATAAATGCTCAAGAACATGTAATATCAGAATCAGTATGGATCAAGCACGTGTCCATTATATTTGCACCATTTGTTACTAAAGGCATGGCAGAAAAACCCAACGAGTCCTGGTCACTAAAGTTTGATGAAGGGGACAGCTTGAGTGCAATAAAGAGAAGAAGTGACTGAAGCCCCCAGGACCAGGTGGGCTATGTAATCAGATATTGAAAAAAAGTCCTGAAAGATGGGCTACTTACTTACAGATGCTTTTCATCGAAAAATGGGGAACAAATGTTTTCCGGAAACATGGTCAATGGCACATATTGTGACAATATTTGAGAATGGAAATAAGTTGGATCCAGTAAAATATCACCCAGTAGCACTGCTGGATGCCTCTTCACTTTTAAAAGAATTAACTAGATGGGTAGATAATAGAGGCATCAATAAACCAAATCAAACAGTTCTCAGAAAAGGAGTTGGGACAGTAATCTCTGGAATGGATATAGATGCCTTTCAAAACATGTCATGCCTTAAGGGAGCTACGAGCATATATACAGTCACAATAGACCTTTCATTGGCTTTCGATACAATTAATCTAGAAATGCTGTGAGAAAAATTTGAATAATGGAATGTTCCGACTCCCTTGCTAAATATTTTGAAAGCACTGTACTCCAACACAAAATTGAGGGTTAGGGTTGACCTGGATGGTGCCCTTTCAACACCAATTGAAACATTCTGTGACTTAAGACAAGGCTGCATATTAACCCCTTTCTTGTTTAATTCATACATGGCAGATTTGGAGGATCATCTGAGTAAAGATTCCATGGCCACTCCAAAGTTGTGTGGGGTAAGAATTGCATGGATTATGTATGCTGATGACATTGGGCCTCATTCCGAGTTTGGAGGCAGCCATGGCACTATTAGCGCCATGGCTGCCTCCAAACCCGGGTCCGTGTCCGGTCTGGTTGAATGGGGACCTACCGGGACATTCTGATCCGTGCGGACCCGGTAAATCCCCATTCAACCAACCATTCCCCATTCCCATTTGAGCCCCCATAGGGCTCAATAGGAATGGGGAAGGCGCTATTTATGGGCCTGCAAATAGCAAGCCCGTTATTAGCGCCCAAAACCCTTAGCGGGACCCGCAAAGGACGTGTGGTCAGACCTAGGTCCGACCTAGGAGGGCCCGGTATTTCCTCATTCAGGAACGCGGACACAGACCATCCCCATTCCCATTCGAGCCCCCATAGGGCTTTGCTGGCTCCGTTAACCCATTACCGCCCACCTCGTAATGAGGCCCAGCACGTTCAAAAGTCCATGGGAGTCAATACAAGGTTGGCGGTAAGAGGTTAATGGAACCGGTAATGGTGCCAGAGCCATCAACCCCTTACCGCCCCATTACGAGTCTGCTTGCGGGACCCGTAAAGGGCACCTGGTAAAACCAGGTGCCCTTAGCGGGTCCCGCTAGCAGACCAGCGAGCTAACAACGGGCCCGTTATTAGCTCTCTCCCCATTCCCATTGAGCCCTATGGAGGTTTGAATGGGAATGGGGATGTACCGGATCCGGGTTCCACAAATGAGGAATTACCGGGTCCTCCAAGGTTTGAATGGCCTGGTAATATCTCATTTAAGGAAAACAGACCCGGTACCCGGTAAGCGGGTAACCATGCCACAATTGCGGCATGGTTACCTCCAAGGTCGTAATGACCCCCCATGTCTTCCCAGAGGCAATGAACAATCTAAATATTTGACTATTGGCGCACCAAACTGTGTGTCCCTAAAAATCAGACAATGGGCCTCATTACAAGGCGGGCGGAATGGGTTTAACATTGCCGGTAAAGGTGCCGGTGCTGTTAAACCCATTTCACCCTATTATGGGGTTCCCTTGCGGGACCCGCTCTGGACGTCTGGTTTTACCGTTATTGACGGGCCCGTTGTTAGCTCCCTCCCCATTCCCATTGAGCCCTTCAGGGGGCTCGAATGGGAATGGGGAAGGTCCGGGTCCGGGTTCCCTGAATGGGGAAATACCGGGCCCTCCAAAGTCGGAATGGCCCGGTATTTCCCCATTCAGGGACCATGGTCCCGGACCCGAGTTTGAAGGCAGCCATGCCCTTATTAAGGGCATGGCTGCCTCCAAACTCGTAATGAGGCCCACTGTTTAACTGTTTAGTTTGTGAAATCATATTATCCCAGCACAAAGACAGTTGAAAACACATTAGTATCAAATTTGCTACCACTTTAAAGTGATTTACTGGCTATTAGCGGCATGGCTACCCTCTTACCGGATACCGGGTCCAGGTTCCCTGAATGGGGAATTACCGGGCCATTCCGACCTTGGAGGGCCCAGTATTTCCCCATTCAGGGAAGCTGACCCTAGCACATCCCCATTCCCATTCAAGCCCCAATAGGGCTCAATAGGAATGGGGAGGGTGCTAACAACGGGCCCGTTGTTAGCACCCTGGTCTGCTCGCGGGACCCGCTAAGGACATCTGGTCTGACCAGACGTCCTTAGCGGGTTCCCGTGAGCAGACTCATAATGAGGGAGTAAGGGATTGACAGCTCCGGCACCTTTACCGGTGCTGTTAACCCCTTACTCCCTAGGTCATAATGACCCCCATAGACTTTCTTAACATGGTACAGAATTAGAAAATTAGAATTACAACATTTCACACCAAACACATGCGTAGTTGTTCCATTTAACATATTCTAAAACCTCAAATTGAATAATTCTGTCAAATTCACATGGGCGGCCATTTTTGTGCGCACAATTCTGGTGTAAGCAAATGCTTACTTTACACTGGCAGGATCCTACTCATAATGTAATCAAAGGGGGTTTCCCAGGAACACCCTTTCATTGCACAGAAACGTTTTGCAGAATGGTTTACTTTTGTGGCCTGTAGTGTGAACATGCTGCAGATTTTTGGACTTTCTTTCTGGATGAAGAAGATGCGTACTCCTATGCACCCCTGGCTTGGATAGTGCTGGGGTGTTGGCACAATTGGAGCAGATGCTGCATCAAGTTGACATTTTGAGGTTTCATGTTTGACAGGATGGCTTTGTAGATGGCACACTAATTAACGCAACTGAATGTAATCTAATCTACTGCCGGCAATCAATAAGTCAGTCATATTCTTCCCCCTCACACTGACAAAATAATTTCACATGGCTTTACATCATGTGGTCACTCTGTTTGGCTACTTTAAACTTACAGGAGGAGGGGGTCATTAGCATGGTATAGTGGCACGTTCCCAAATTGTAGCCTCAGGTGAAACCGAGGGCCATATGTTAGGTAAGGGTTTTTATCCCAACCCATACTTGTACACATTTTTTTTTAGTAGTGATGGTGAAGTAAATCATGTTCGTTTATTAATGTGAAAAGTACAGAAAACATCTTAGGAAATGAAATGTGGTTTCATTTTGTAATACATAAATAATCAGGTTGTCTACATCACGTGAATATTTTAATTTTAGTACCAGCTTGCTTTAGGTCAGTCAGTCAAAAAAAAAAATATTTCGGTATAGAAGAATTCAATCATTGCAATACAGTCATAATACAATACATAGGGCCTAATACGAGTATGGAGGTAGCCATGGTGCTATTAGCACCATGGCTGCCTCCATACCGGGCTCCAATACCGGGTTCCTTCAATGAGGAATAACCGGGTGATTCGAACATTGGAGGACCCGGTAATTCCTCCTCGAAGGAAACAATCCCCATTCCCATTGAGCGTTAATAATGGCCCGTTATTAGCTCCCTGTTCCCCTAGTGGGACCCAGAAAGGACGTCTGGTTTTGTCTGTTCCGGGTCCCGCAAAGGAAACCTAGTAATAGGCGCTCCCGTAATGAAGGGTGTCGGTATAGGACTGGCACCCTTCATTACAGGACCACCAGGGTCGTAATGAGGCCCATAGCCCAAAACATGTTTTCACATAAATCGCTCACTTATAAAAAGGAGAAAAAATACATTAATTTACTTTTTGTTTGATTTTTAAAGATTAATTGATTGAAAATAAACATTTTAAAATTGATAAGGTATTGTGTTCCTTTGCTAGCCATCCAGTGTAAGTCTTAAAATTAGTTGGTCAATGCTGTAGTTGTGGTCTAAAAGATTTTGGGCCTCATAAAGAGGTGGGCGAAATGGGTTTCACGGCACCGGTAATGATGCCAGTGCCATTAAACCCACTCCGCCCTATTGCGAGGTTCCCTCGCGGGACCCGGAAAGGACATCTGGTCAGACCAGACGTCCTTTCCAGGTCCTTCAAGGGGACCAGGGAGCTGACAACGGGCCCGTTATTAATAGGCCCGTTGTTAGCTTCCTCCCCATTCCCATTGAGCCCTATGGGGCTTAAATGGGAATGGGGAATTATTTTTACCAGGTCCATGGAATGGGCAATTACCGGGTCCGCCAAGGTCGGCATGACCCGGTAATTGGCATTCCATGGACCCGGTACAATTTCATTATCGGCTGCAGCCGAGGCCTTAATAAGGGCACGGCTACCGCCAGGGTCCTAATGAGGCCCTTTGTATTGTATTGCAAAATACATAAAATAACTGCCGGGTAATTGTAGCCGGTGATTTAAATGCTCCATGTTTGATTGACCTTGTCAATGAGGAACGTGAAGGTGAACTCCTGGCCATAGTAGGACAGGGATAGCGAATGGGCCAGGTTGTTCTTCGAGAACAATTTTGTAAGATTGCGCAGGGTGGTGGTACAAGACTTTCAACCTGGTCAAATGGCACTAGTAGGCAGGGGAGTTGCTAGGTCTGGAAAAGACCCAGGGCTAAGCTGATGTTGGAACTGTTGGGACTGGGGGCTAGCTAGTCTTTTGGCTGTAGCTCCTGAGATTCTATCCGGGGCTACAACCAAAAGATCAGGGGCTATAGTCCCCTTAGACCCCCTAGCAATGCCCCTGCTAGTAGGTCTTATATTGATTGGGTTTTTGTTGACAGGATTACACAAGAGACATCTAAAAAGTTTTAGATCTCTACCACCGCCCTGAGTGATCATGCTGTCATGACATGGACCCTTACACTGCCGGATCCATAAAATGTTAGTACAATCAATTGCCAGGTGAATGTTGTGATGCTGGAAATGCATTGGAGGGACAGGGCCTCCGTGTCCTTGTCCTGTACTTCCTTATCATGTGTGTTCTGTACTGTTTTCTGCACAGGAGTCCAGTTGGGACTCCTGGTAGTGCAGCTCTTCCTCTTTTTGGTTGTGGTGAACAGAGACCCTTGCGATACCCTTATGGCACCCATGGGTGAGGGCACAACCCTGTACCCCTAGTGCATGTTGTTGAGCACCTGTGTGTGGTGCACAGAGCAGGGTATGGGTGTGTGGCAGCTCCATGCTGAATTTGACAGGTGCTTTGAGTATACTCCGTTTTGGGCTACCCAGTCCCTACCATAGGAATCATTAGATTCCTGATAGATTGCAAGATGTCCCCTGTGGCATCTTCATTTCTATTACCTGTTACCTTGTTTTCCCAAAGTCCTGGGAAGCCCTGACTATGTCCCTTCCCCTGACTGGCTGTTGGGTAGAAGATCTAAATATGGTATTATGGGGAAGTCCAGGCCAGAATGGCTGGAGCCTTGCCAGTGACTGTATGTTGTGGGCCTTTGGGTGGGGCTGCATGAATGGAGTGTGTGACCAATATGCACTTCATGTTATGGGTGTCTGGTGTCTGTGTGTGTGACACAAAGAATGAGACAGCCCCACCTGAAATTGACATGAATGCAGCTTTGTGTGCTGAAAGGCTGGTTGCTTGCCCCAATCCACATTCCTTGTTATGGGTGTCTGTGTGGAAGTGAATGGCCTGAATGCACTGTGAGCCTGATTGGCTGCCTACCTGCATGAATGCCCTTCTGTGTGATTGGCTGACTGTGTTTGGCTCAGTAGTTTGAATGAGGGACAGATGTGTATATCTGGGGACCTCTTACTTCCCAATTTGTTCAGAAGCTGAAGTTGAAACTTGAAGCTGCCCCTCCTTGAAGCCCAACTTTTTTTTCTGCTGCTTTCCGTTGACGAAACCTAAATCTAAAAGCTGTTGAGTCTGTCAAGGACTGATCCAAGAGAGAACCTGGTCAGGAGACCTCTCCCCGAGCTATGAGGGAACATCCTGCAAAAGCTGATCTTCATCGAGTCACCCTGGAAGCCATCCCCGAAAGGCTGTCGACCAGAGATGGGGTCTGCTGAGAAATCTTGAAGTAAAGCACCAGGACAGCTTGATGCTGTGCTGTTCGATGTCCGGAGACACAACGCTCCACCATTGCCTAACAACATTTAAACCCAGGGCACCCTTGCCATCACTGTTGACCACTTTGTCCCGCCAGAAAAAGTTGAGGTGGTCAATGACCAAGGAGAATGCGCTGGTGGGTTAACCACCACATTATGTCCACAATAGATGCTGACCAGTGAAGATCCCAAATCCAGCTGTGGTCAAATCCCGATAGTCTTGACGCCAACACCTACACCCGACACGGGCTGCAGGGCCTACATTCTTCACCAAGTCCTCTTTGCAGCAACAAATGCTTTACATCGAGGTGCACCGCATGCCTGGTTGTCACAGGACGTCTACGATTGATTGTCAATGAGCACCGCGAAGGTCGAAGCTGCTGTCTCGATGACAGTGTTCACATTTTCTTCGAGGAATCTCGACGGCCATGGCGCCTGCTTTAATGGGAGTCCACCAGCGAGGGATCCGTCGACGAACCATTGAAGAATCTCTGCTACACTCAGGTACATTGGGGTAGTGGAACACTTTTGACCAGGAAACAAGACTATTTTAAACTTAATGGAGTGGGCTTGTTAATACACTTTATTATAGGTTGCCCGGGTGGGGGGCTACTCACACAGAATTGTGTCTTATTAGCTAAAGTACCATTCTGACATTGCCTAAACTAACTTGTATTTTTTCCTATGTCCTATGCTGATACTGTTTGATTTGTATGCCATTAGAAACTGTCAGCAGTTGGAGCCTTTTAAAGGAGTCAATAACTAAGTGTGGTTCCACATAGACATTGTATATATTTGCCATATTAGATTTGCAAAAGTACAAAGTGTGTCATTAATTGTGTATATATATATAACCTTATTTTTATATAAAGGACTGTGTTAGTACATAACATAGTGTGTGGACATTGCGTTTTGGGGGGCTTGGGGACTACACGGTGCTTAAGAACCAGCCTGCATCACCTCTTGAGAGCCTAATCCTTGGTTGCCCATCCATTGCTACCCCATAAAGAATCTTGGCAGGGGTGCTCTGTGTTTCTACTCTGCCATATGGAGGGCAAGAGTACAGCTAACCCCCTCCAGTCTTTACACTGATGGCAGTGGTGGGCTGCTAATGGTTTTAAGAATCAGTGTGTAACATTGCCACCTACAAAATATCCACACTCTGTTAATTTGAGGTTTTATTTGTTGTGTAGTAGGATAGCTTCACTACACACAATGGAATCTTGTAACGCTCACCTGACTCCCACGGAGGCGCTGGCCTGGTTCGCGCTGCTGTGACCTCTTCTAAGGTGATGCGCAGGGTTCGGAAGACAGACTGGACCGGGCCCCCAAATCTGGCTTGTCTGGCTCGCAGAAGTATCCTTCTGTAGGCGAAAATAGGGGATTAACTGTCTGCGGGGTAATGCAATCGGCCTCCCACTTTCCCCTCGCACCCTCCTCGAAACCTTTCTGTGATTCCCCGTAGCGTCTCACCTTAGGGTTTGGAAGGACGAGCTCTCCATCCTGCTTCTGATGCAGGGGCGCATTGGTATCCAGTTACTTCACTGGATTTTCGGATTGGTGAGAACCAAACTTGCTTGGCTTCCAGGTAAGTTTTTTGATAAGAGGTTCCCCTTGTGTCCATGCATTAATGTACTAATGCTAGTGTCTTTTTCCCCATAGGGGCCGGGGTACGGAATGCCGCGGAACAGGCACCGACCCGAGATGAGAGGTGAAATCCTTGTAGAAATCAGGTAAGTCTTTAATGAGCGTTTTTTGGTAATGTCTTTTCATTCGCTCATTAACGCTAATGTCTTTTTTTTCCCCTTAGGGGCCGGGGTCCGGAAACGCCAGGATGCGGCGCGGACCCGAAATGAAGAGGAATTGAATCAACAGGTAAGTCTTAACGTGGAGGTTTAGCTTTCCGTATTCCCTTCTCTCTCTCACTTTTGTTCTTGTCTTTTTTCTCCCTAGGCGCTGGGGCGTGACTGCGAATCCGGATGATCGCTGCTGAACATGGAGGCACCCTGTAAAGGTGAGTGGAATGCGGCGCTGCAGCGATCGACGCGATGAGCTTTTAAATAAAAGTCTTCCTTTTCAGGATTGTCGGCGAGATGTCTCCGGGATGCGGATTTAGCAGGTAAGGACTTTTCCTTCTTCTGTTCTCTTCTTCTCTTCCTTTGCAGGTGATCCAGGATGCTGGCAGGCGTGGCAGAGGTCAGGATGCAGGAGCAGACACGGTGAGCGTCCAGCTGCTAGATGCAGAACAACGCGAAGCACGTGTGGCTGTTCGGGTGGGGTTTAAATAGCCTTGGAAGAAGTTCCAGGTATGTATCCTTCCTCCAATCAGGTATGTATCCTTCCCCGACCACGCCCGCATGGTAAATTAGTCCCACAGGTAAAGTAGTTCCTTTCAGGCCTCAAGGAGGCCGGGATCCTGCAGCATGGTCTGCATCAGGTAAGTGCACCCAAGCACTCCCATAATGAGCCTGGCGCCTATGGCGCCAGGACTGATGTCTTTTATGAGCCTGGCGCCATCGGCGCCAGGACACTGTCCAAAGAGCCCCTATATGGGGTTGCTGGGTCCTTCCTTGGGGACTGGATGTCCGCTTTCGGGGACGCAGGGCTTGAACCGGCTCCCCGGGAGCGGGCATCACGACAAATCTATTGCATATGGTACATTGACTAGGATGAGCTTAGAGGCTAACCAGAGTGCTTGTGAAGCCGGGGAGTTAGACTTTGAAGATAAGTGCAGAGATGTCCCTTTGGGGCTGGGACCAGTATGCAGAAATACTGGCTATTATCCCACAAAACATCAGCAGATTTTTTAGAAGTGTCCTCCTGAATGGCCATCCTTCTACTGGTTTGAGAGACACTGGGGCAAGTAGGACAGTGGTGGACATGGCCCTGCTCATGACAGAGGACCATGTAGGTGCTCCTCTGAAAACTACCAGGTTAGCTGGTGGGCCTCCCAAATGATCTCCTATAGCCTTAGTCACCATCACGATTGCGGGCAAGACAACAAAGCTTCCTGTCCCGGTTCAGGAAAATGTGCCTGCCCACATTTTGTTGAGGAATGATCTAGTAGATTTGTGGTTGGACTATCCCTGACTGTTGTTGCAGTCACTAGGTCTCAGGTCACACAGTGTCTGACTGCGAGTCAGGTACTCAAGCCAAAGGGGAGACCCAAGGCAAGACGGAAGGGCAACAAGGCTACCTCTGTGAAGGGGGATCCTTCTCTTCCTGCTGTTTCAGCAGCACCCACTGGGATTCAGGCTCCGGATGGGCTGGGTTCAGTGTTAATCCAAGACTTAACCCCTGAGGTAGAAGAGTCAGAAGACCCTCCTGCTGGAGAGGTACTCAATCCAGAAGATCACCCTGACCTTCAATGCCTGCTGGCTGAAGGGTGGGCACTGGTGGAGACCTCTGCAAGTGTCAGAAAGAGTGCCACTCTCTCCTGAGCCTAAAAAAAAGGACCAGGTACAAGGTGAAGTGCCTAAATCATTCAAACTGTAGTGGGAGGGTGAGCTCCTATGTAGTGAGCCCACTAAGCCTGAACCTGATGCCCTCAAGAGGTTGGTGGTACCCAAGGCTTACAGGCCCTTCCTGTTGCAGTTGGCACATGAGGTGCTCTTAGTTGGTCATCTTGGGACCAAAATGAATAAGAAAAGGCTCTCTGCACATTTCTACTGACCTGAATGGGAGTAGAAGTGTAGACACACTGCCGGACCTGGCCCACTTGTCAGTTGTCTGGAAAGACTGGAGGCGGTGTCATTGCCCCACTGCAGACTTTGCCAGTGGTTGGCACACCATTTAAGAGGGTAGGCATCGAGATTGTCGGCCCCATGCACCCTCCCACATCAGGTGGACACTGGTTCATCGTGGTCTTGGTTGATAATGCCACCATGCACCCTGAGGCTATACCCATTTGGCCCATTACTGCCAAGGTTAGGGCTCTCCTGGGCATTTTTACCAGTTTTTTCAATTTTTATTATTTATAATCACATACCTGACGAAATGAATCGTATCTGGGCGCCGATGTCAGGGGCGTGGCTAACTGCCATGTGAGGAAGATGCATCTTTGGAGAGCTCCACGCGATGTGTACACAATCAGCTGCTGCATATTTGTTAAAGACATCTAAGACATCCAAGAGCAACTATAACTATTGCTGATAACATCTGGAGGACCCATCCTGGGTTTCATGACTGAGAGCGCCCTGCTGCGATCAGGACACTGCGAAGTGCAACACCGACGAGATGAGCTGAAAATGGCGCCCGCCACAAGCAAACTCGTGTAACACTGCGTGAGACGACGCAGAGCTGCCGTCTGGGCCCTGGCAACCCCTGAAAGCCAAGGAGCGGACCAGATACTCCCGGGCATAGCCAGAAACTGAGGGAGGCATGTGCACTACGGCGGTCGGCCAACAAGGGCAGTGCTCCCAGGGGCACTGACCGCCTGCCGAGACCCAGAGGCCTTACATGAGGAGCCCTCCCGTGGGAGCCCAGAGGACGGGGCGAGAGGCAGCGGCGTCATGCCCTGACTGCCACTTGTGAGGCTGGTGGCGACATGGACGCACCCGGAGATGGCAGCACTGCCGCGGAGGGGAAAGGCCCACTTTGGGTGCAGTGACAAAGGTGGTGCAGGAGAGGTGAGGCCAGCGCAGCAGAGGGGTGTGCTCGGGAGCTGCAGACAGAGCCGCCCTAGCAGAAGCAATACGAGGTGAGGTGCGGAGGGAGGGGGAGCCCAGTAGCCCATCTGCACGCCTGTGCCCCGCGAGCTGGGTGTCTTCCCTCCTCCCCGACATAGCCCTCATGGAGAGGGCGCACTTATCAACGCCGGTGGCAGGATATGTCAGAAGGCGCAGGGTGCAGCGCCTAGATCAGACCCCCGCCAGGGGGGTGACGAAATGGCGAGCTAGCGGGCACTGCACAAACTAGCATCAGAGACTGAACTGACTGCCCAGGCCATCGGGCACGCAGAGTGTCCAGCTGCACAGGGCCTTGCTATACGGGGCCTAAAAACTGGCCCCAGCGGAGGACGTGATCCACCCTGCACGCAATTACACAGTCATCAGCCTGTTTCTATTCAGTATATGATATGAGGCAGACAAAATAAACTGAGAGTTAACAGCGCCCTCATAGCAGACCCATGCCTTCATCCAACCCGCCTCAGAGTAAGCATACTTAAATGGCGCTAGCGTAACCGGAGACTCACTGGACGGCGCCACTACTGAAAAAGCAACAACAGCGTGTGCAAGCGTTTGCGCCACGTCACAACAGGGCAGCATTCACAGCAAACGCAAGCTACCTCAGGGAAAAATTGAAACCCTGGCGGCTCCATTGCGATGTCCTTGAAGGGGGTGAGAGGTAAGCAGCATCAAACCACGATGGACACTTATGCTGCTGGAGGGTTACCTGATATGGGACCTGATACTGTAAAGAAAAGTGCTGTAGAGGTGCTGCCCAACCCCTCTGGAACAGCAGCTGAACCGGACAAACTCCCAGATCCTTGAAGCTATTAAGGCACTTCAGACAACAATGGAGAGCAAAAGTGGACTCAACTCATATATACCAACCCCACAGCCAGAGTTCACACGAACAAAACATACTCTGACAAATGGTCTCTCCACAAGAGCACATGACAGGGATGCCCACTCTACCCCATGTTATACATCATGGCCATTGAGCCTATGGCTGCTTACCTATGACAGGAATATGGGGATGGGGGCATAGTGATAGGCGGGGTGACCCATCTAATTTCTATGTATGCCGACGACACACTTCTTTACCTACACAACCCGGAACACCTACTGCCATACATCCTGGAGACCCTTGATGGGTTCTACAGATATACTGGGATCCAGATCAACAAGGAAAAGTCCTGGCTCTACCCCCTGGCTGCACTAAGCGAAGATGAGGCCAGATGCCTCTCTGCCATAGCCCTCCAATGGAAGACCAGCTCCTTCAAATACCTGGGAATCAATATTCATCGCAGCCCAAAAATCGAACATGCCTTATACACGGTACGAGCTAAGGATGCCCTAGAGAAATCGATGGACTTCTGGGACAAAATACCGCTCTCAGTGGCAGGGAGGGCTAGACTACTTAAAATGGTTGTGCTACCCAGGCTACTGCACAACTTCACCAATGTCCCATTCGACATCCCCCCTCGATTCTTCACGGAAATAGACAAGCTGTGCAGACGGTTCCTCTGGCAGAGAGGCAGACACAGAGTGGCGATGGAGGTACTACAAAGACCCTATGAAAGGGGGGGTCATGAAAATCCCCTACTTTGAACTATACTACCTGGCGAGCCAACTGAAACACGTAGTGAAGTGGATGGCGGACGAAATCACGACAGACACTCGACTCTTGCAACCAGCCATCCCCCAGATGCTATTCAGAGATTTACTCTGGGTCCCAGCAGGCGCAATACAAAACAGCACGTACCTGGTTAAGTTGGGGACCCGGCTCTGGAAACGGGCCTGCAAGACAGCAAAGATAGACGACCCGTACTCACCACAAATCTCTATAGCGGCAATCATGGCGGACAGACCCTAGGGGCAAAAATAAATGCATAGTCAGTGGGAGCCTCATGGCATGGCTACATTGGGGGACCTGGTAGATGAACAGGAGATCCTAACGTTTGCTGAGCTCAACGAGGCCACAGGACTCCCGATAGGGCAATTTCTGCTCCACATAGCAGTGGTGCAGAGGCTCGCGGATAGATGGACATAGACTATGAACCCGGAAGCAGAGCATGAGGTCATCGAAACCATACTAAACATAGCTGAGGGGGGACATGAAACCTCACGGCTTTATGAAGCGCTAATGGATAGCACGACCAAGACAGAACTCAAATGTAAAACGAAATGGGAAAATGAACTGGGCCTGGAATTTGAAGACAAGGAATGGGGAAATATAACCAACTACCACAAAAAGGTCTCTAGGAATGCCCGCTTGCAACTCGTACAGTTTTACTTCATCAACAGAGCATACCTCACACTGGAAGTCATCTCAAGGTTCAGAGGAGCGGAAGCCCAAGTATGTCCCAAATGTAATGGACCCAGGGTAGGAATAAATCACATGTTCTGAGGATGTTGAATGATACGAGTCTTCTGGACACAGGTAGCTACAAAAGTGGCAGAGGCAGGCATCGATATAAATGTGCAAACACTGGCAGCATGCATCTTGGGAAGATACAAAAGAATCAGGAAGAACAAACCTCTAAATAAGCTGAAAGATTTGATATACATAACAGTGAAAAGACTCATAGCTATGGGATGGAAAAGCACGAAGAGCCCTGGTGTGGCACTGTGGTGGGGGGATCTCCTGAGGTGGGTGACAGCAGAAACAGGAGCATGGGAGAATGCATTGCAAGAACAGAGGCTGGACACCAGTGGAGACCTGCATCAATGGGTGGCGCTCACAGTGCCATTGCTCCATCCCAGAGAGGAAGACACTACCTCAGATGAAGTAGGCAGCCCAGGCTTGGAGTTTGGTGCAGTTAGAACTGATGGACAAACAGTGGTCTTGGGGGCGAGGGGCAGAGGGGCAGGGAATTACATGTGTGAATCATGAACAATGCATTGATAATGTTGTAATTTTGGTTTAGATTGTGAAAAAACTAATAAAAAAACATCTGGGCACCGATGTGAAGGTGATACCAGATCTTAGTCTATGGGGGTCATTACAAGGTTGGAGGTAACCATGCCGCAATTTGCGGCATGGTTACCCCCTTACCGGTACCGGGTCCGGGTTCCTTAAATGAGGAATTACCCGGCCATTCCAACCCTGGAGGAGCCGGTAATTCCTCATTCGAGGAACCCTGACCCGGTACATCCCCATTCCCATTTGAGCCCCCAGAGGGCTCAATGGGAATGGGGAGGGGGCTAACAACGGGCCCGTTGTTAGCTCCCTGGTCTGCTAGCGGGACCCGCCAAGGGCTTTGCGGATCCCGCGAGCAAACCTTGTAATGCAGCGGTAGGGGGTTTACGAGGCCGGCAGCTTTACTGGCCCCGTTAAACCCCTACCGCCAACCTTGTAATGACCCCCAATTTTTTACTTATCACTAAAAAGATTTCAGAAATTAAATCTTCAGCTGACATAGGCCTACTAGCAGAACAAGTAAGTCTTCACCGTGTAGAGGAACAGCTCAGTACCCCCACCTCAACAATCTTGCCCACAGCACCTGTATGTTGGATGCCAGAGTGTGAAACACGTGCAGCACCAGTGAAAATACTGATACCTAGGAGAATCTGAGAGGCAAGGTTCCCATTGAGGAAACCATACTTGCATACGAGACAATATGATGGTCATCTGAATGAAATTCCGGAAGAAACAGAACGGTTGAATGATGAAGATGAATGGTGACATCATGCAGAGCAAGGTTGATGTATAAGGGAAGAGATGCAGATACTAGAGGATGTAGCCAATTCTATAATGCCTCAAGAAAGTATAGAGATAAATGACATCTAGGGATCAAGATGAAGGATCTTATTCTGAAGACATAATGAAGATACCAAGCAATTTCACACGTATATACATGCAAAGAAATGCAAGCAGATGAAGTACTCATAAAGGCTAGCTTTATAGTAAATTCAGTAAAAAAACTTTGTTAAAGGGACGTTATGGTTAAGTTGCGCTACTAAAAACCTGTGAAATTCAGTGAAAAAACGTTGTTAAAGGGAAGTTATGGTTCAAAGTAAAACCGAAAAAACCCTGAAATTCGGCAGTTATGGTAAGATAAGCAACCATAACTTGCGCCGCCACCGTGCACTGCTAACACTAACACCCAGGACATCAAAGATGACATCACAAATGTCATTGATGACATCACTGATGACATCACATGTGCATTTACCTGTCATGAAAAGTCTGTACAAGGGATTCTTAGTGTAATGTTAATAAAAAGAAGTGTCAAAGATTATTGGAATAAATATCATGAGCTAATTAGTGCATTAAGGAATGTGTAGCAGAACGTGTAATAAAAGTAACACAAAAACTATAGACCTTTCATACAAAATAGAAGACAATGAAGATTCTAAATGGTTTGAATTAGCTCTCTACCTTATAGCAGAAAACAAATACGAAATAACTGACCCCATAATACTTTGCAGTTACTGCACTACCAAACTTGACAACAACCAAACTCCTTCACGTGCTATCTCAAATAACTTGGAATTACATCCACTACCAAAACTCCTTCAACAACTTAATTTATATGAGAGCATCATAATTCAAACAGTTCATCCATTTCAAGCAATAATACGCCTTCAACCAAAAACTGCAAAATTACCTCCCTCTGAATTAGTGAAAGGTATTCGTGGAAAAGTAGTGTATTTACCATTAGATCTAAAAGAAAATGTGCACACTCTAGGAGTGCAACGTCCAATGCAACAATCTTTAATTATCTTGGTAAATGGAGTACCTACAAAAGACAAAAAAATTTGGCAACAACTGGTAGATTTACCTAAAGTTAGAGAAGCCGTGCAATATCTTAAAGAGAATAATGATTATTACAAAGAAATTAATATCGAAGAAAACTTGAAAGATACAACTGAAATAATTCAAGAGACACAAGAAACTGGTCAATTTGAGCTCCTAGATCCTGCTACAATAGCAAACACTTTAGACCATTATACAATTCACCCATTGCACTCTAATGACACCATAGAAGATGCACTGGAAACGTACCAAATGCGTCAAACAAAAGGATCACCAATCAGCATATGGGAAAAAAAGTATAGAAGCACATGCTTTTCCTCTACTCTTTCCTACTGGCAAAGGAGGAAGATACGATGATAGACCTGTTCAAATATCAGCATCAGAATATCGCTCGTTACGAATGTATTCTGAAGATCCCAGATATCGACAAAATGTGGAATACATATTCCACCTACTCTTTGAAAGTGAACTAGCAACTTTATGTTACGGAGTTGCACACATATTAAAATCAGGGTCACACTTTCAAAATATGACAGCCACACAATTATTACAAAAAGTTCAACAAAAAGATGAGGTTTTACAGGCAAATCTTACAAATCTATTAGCAAATATGTGAGGTACTAAAGAGAACTGGTTTCGACGCCATGGAGATGTACGTTGTATGATCAGAAACCTTGGCCCACCCACTTCGTTTGTTACATTAAGTTGCGCAGAATATGCATGGGAAGATTTACATGCTTTCCTACGCATATCAAACGAAAACAAAACAAACATAGATATACTAACACCTGGAAAACTTTGTTCTCGGGATCCTGTTAATGTTTCTATATATTTTCACCATCGCTTCATTGCTATGCTACATTTTATTTGTAATAAAACTGTTCCTCCCCTTGGAGAAGTGCAACACTTCTCTTGGAGAAAAGAATACCAAGCCAGAGGAGCGCCACATGTCCACATGCTTTTATGGATTGAAGAAGCTCCTAAATTTGGTCAAGACAGTGATGCCACTGTTTTACAGTTTATTGAAAAATATGTCACTTGTGAAATTCCATCAGAAGCCACAAATAGTGATCTTCATGCACAAATTTTACAATTTCAAAGACACAAATGTGGAAAATACTGTCGTTGCAAATACAAAAACAAAGGGAAATACTACACCAAATACCGATTTGGTTTCCCTAGACCAGTTACAAATACAGGTCAAGTGAACAACCTCATGTCTTCAGTTAGACATAGTGTTAAAGGTAAGTCACCTAAAAATACATATTGCATAAAAAGAAAAGAAGAAGAAAAATATATCAATGATTACAATGCAATCATTGCCTACTTATGGAATGCAAACATAGACGTGCAGTACATTGCAGACAATTCTACTGCAGTTGCACGATATGTCACAGCATACTTAACCAAATCAGAAAAGACAGAGCTCCAAGACCTCTGGAATGACCTGTCATCAGATAAAACAGTGTCTCAGAAATTATACAGCTTGGGCATAAAAATGCTGTCCCATAGAGAATGTGGAGCCTATGAAGCAGCTGATCGATTAACTGGTACTGCATTGTATGGTAAATCTGCAAATATAATATGGCTAAGTCTTGGTCCAGCTAAATCTAGAAAAAGAGTTCTAAAATCATACGAAGATATAGAAATAATAGCCAAACATGATCCCAACAGCCAAGACATTTTAAAAAACAATTTATTGGACACATACTACCCAAACAGGAGTACCACTTGGAAACCATGTGTCTATACCACATAGCCCAAAACTACACATACAAAAAAATAATATAAAACCTGATGAGCAAAACCGCAAATACAAAGTGACAAACTGTGATGGCAGCTTAGTAAAACTCACCAAACCAAATGTAATTAATCATATCAAATTGTCATTAAAGACTCCTCAACATAAAGAAATATATTACATGTCCCTGCTACAACTCTTCAAACCATGGAGAAAAGAAGAAGAAATACTAGATACCTATGACTCATATGAAGACGCTTTCAAAGCCAATGAAAGCAGTATAACTGATGTAAACTTTGCACAGTATGCAACAATGTTGCACAATGAACAGCAACACGAAGAGGAACTCCAGGCCCAACTAGATAAGGACACAACTGACAGTAGTCAACCTTCTGTCACAGGAAGCCAAGAACCACTGGGAGAACCACTAATAACAAATGAGGCAGAATTAGCTATGATAGAAGTAGAAAACACCATATGTCACTATGAAGATAAAGAAGACTTAACTACACTACAATCAAAACTAAACAAAGAGCAACATAGCATTTTTGAAGAAATAGCAAAAGAAATTGCACATGGTGTGCAACATGAAAACAAAGAATGCACCTGCCAAAATTACAAACCTATACTATTGTATGTCAGTGGTGAAGCTAGTTCTGGCAAAACATTCCTAATCAAAATCATCAGTAGGTTCCTTCAACAATTGACAAACAACAAACTGTCAGCTGTTGTCACTGCACCCACAGGTTTAGCTGCCTACAACATTGGTGGTGTCACTTTACACCGATTACTACTCCTGCCAGTAGAACACCAAAACAAGTTAGATTATTACAAACTTTCTGCAGAAGCTGCAATGGAACTACGCAGAGTATTGAAACAAATGAAAATGCTACTAATAGATGAAGTGAGCATGGTGTCCAACCTAATGTTAGCTTTGATTCACCTCAGATTACAAGAAGTACTCAAAACAAACTATGAAGAGCTCTTTGCAGGAAAACACATCATTGTTTTCGGAGATCTTCTTCAATTGACACCTGTAAAAGGTGAGCCTATTTTTAAAACATTAGGACACAAACTCTGCCGTAAAACTGTTGGCAGCATTGGAAATGTCAACCTTTGGCAACATTACCAATACAGAGAATTAACAGAAAACATGCCCCAATCTGCAGATCTCACTTATGGCAACATCTTAAAACGCATCAGAGTTGGTATACTTTCTAGAGAAGCAGAAGCAATATTGAAAACCCGGCACATTCATGCACTTTATGGTGATAATTCATGTGCTACACATATTATGGAACAATTAGCCCACAAAAATGTAAATTGTATGGCCTTAATGCCAACTCCTGCAAGCTGTTTCAAATTCAATGAAATAATGTTAAGCAAAGAAATGCAACCAATTATGTAAATTAGCGCCACAGACAAACTAGATGTACATGGAATGACACTACCCATGTTTGACCAAGCCACAACAAGACTAAATAGTTTAGAAAAATCAATCTCAAACACAGCAGGCTTGGAAAAGATATTAAAATTATCCTTAAATTGCAGAGTAATGCTTAAACGTAACCTTGATGTGGACCAAGGACAAGTTAATGGAGCAGTGGGTACAGTTGTTGACTTTCAAACATACCCACGTGACAGCAAAATTCAGTTTGTCAATATTCTCTTTGACAAACTTTCAGAAGTGAAAAGAATAGGACGCTCAACAGCTCGATTCCTTCTCTTCAAAGACATGTATGTACGCAGAGAACAATTTTCTCTAACTCTTTCATACACAGTCACCATTCATAAATCACAAGGACTTACTCTAGACAAAGCAATGATAGACATTGGTAACACAGTCTTTAAAGAAGGCATGAGCTACGTAGCACTGTCATGCCTACGTACAATTAACAGTCTATTTCTAATAAACTTTGATGCAAGTAAAGTAAACGCTGATATTCCTTGCATTTTAGAATACAATAGACTTCGTTCACTATACACCCCCCATCTACAAACATATCCTGTTCCACAAAAAGGAAAATGTTCTAAAAGAAAACTAAATCAAACAGAAATGCAACAGGATGTCACTGCAAATCCTCAAAAGAGACTAAAAGAAACTAAAACTTCATCAAGTACCACAAGCAAAAAAGAATCAATTAGGGAAAGTAAACCAGGTACTTCTTCAAAGAAGGAAGACAAACTCCAAAAAAAGCAGTTAGATACAGAACTACCTGGACCATTTAAATTCTCAAATATAGTTGGTATAAGTTGCTACGCAAATGTAGCAATGAATATTGTATTTCAATTACCAACAATTGTTGACAACATTTACTTACACAGTACAGACCCATTGTGTTTGCAAATGTTAGTACTTCACAGAAATGCAGCAAACAATCCTGACAACACGTATAGTGTTTTTGGAATAAGACAACACTTGGACTACTGTGCTGGAATGGTGAAATTCACTATAAACTCACAGGAAGATCCACAAGAATTTCTAATGTACTTACTATTAGTACTGGTAAACAAAAACATACCTATAAATGAAATCTTCCAGATTTCATACATGTGGAAACATAGATGCATTCTCTGCAACAATGTGACACAGGAACAAATCCCCAATGAGCGCTTTGTCTATATATCAATACCTAATTGTGAATCCGTTCCATTTCAGCAACTTGTACAAAATGCAAACCACGGTAGATTATGTTCTACCTGCAATTCGGATAATCGCTCCACATTACTAATACAAACACATAGTAAATACGTAATACTAATGCTTCTACGTTACAATGCAGATGGTACGAAAAACAACTGCAAGCTGACTGGATTCACACATGGTCAAATATCATTTGGTAGGAAAACCTTCACAACAATAGGTATAATATACCACGCAGGAGCCACAACCAACTCAGGGCACTACACTGCATATATTTAAAAAAAATGTGGATGGTTTTAATGTAATGATAGTACCGTTACTCTAAAGCAGAGATTACCAGCTAATCTTACAAACGCATATTTAATGTTCTTAAAACCAAAATTTGATAATTGAACTGTACTTAAACCTTAAGTACACTGTAGTAAAAAAATATAAACTGTCACAATATTTCAAAACCTCTCTAACTGCCCAAAGATTCTACAACAACTAATCAGATAAATTAATACCACTCAAATAGAGCAAAAAATATACAGTAAGAATACACCAATTGGTATCTAACTGTCCCAAAATTTACAAATATGCAAACAGATAAATCAATACCACGAAATTATATCAAAACATAAACAGTTAGAATACGGCTACTGGTATCTAACTGGGCCAAAATTTTACAATTTTACAATATCCAAACAAATACCTAATATTTTACTGCACACAAAAACTGAAACAATCCAAAGCATAAAGCATTAGGCAGAAAGAACAAGTAAACGCGGAAAACAAACAAATAAATAAACTGTAGCATAACAGAAAAAGGTTTTAATCCAACATGGATTGTTTTTCTCCCACAGACCCAATGATTTTAGCAACAAACACAGAAACTTTGCACATTGCACAGTACTCTGATTTGTAATCTACTAAATATGAGGGTCAATAAAAAGAAGAAAATGTTGATTGTACAATGTAATAAGTCATTATAAAATACTAATACTAACATGCTATTTTCTTTTATTACAGAAATGAACAAGAAAAACATGGACTCCCATTACTAAACAAAATAGTACGTATAACAAGATAAATACAACCATCGCAGCATATCACACCCAGACAAGCTTATAACATTGTTCCTTATAAATTCGTTTTTGACCCAAAGTTAAAAGCCACTATGGGTGTGATATGCTGCGGTGGTTGTGGCCAGGGCATAGACTCTTGGGTGCATGGCCAAATGGCCATGCACCCAACATCATATACCCTGGCCACAACCACTGCAGCATATCACACCCATAGATGCAAGCATTGCAACCATTTTTATGTCCGCGGACAGGGGGAAGGTCCTACGACACATTCAACTTGCCAGAGGACAATACAAACAGCGTCCTCAGGACACCCCCATTTTCTTTATGTACAAACATTTCTGGACACCGCAATTGTTCTTAAAACATTTTCACCTTGCCAACGAACAATACAGACAATGTCTCCAGGACACCCCCTGCAAACATTCCAAGACCCCACGAGTGTTCTTAGAACACTTTCAAGTTGACACTGAATCCATTCTGTTTATTTACAAACATTCCAGAACAGCTGTGTTGTCCGCAGACAAATCGAACACAACAAAAGCATCTAGCACATAAATAAAATGCAACTTTAAACCTATCTCATACTCCCCCATCCTCCCCAAAGACTTCTACACACCAACACACTCTACTAAATACACATTTTGAACAAACTTTCGCCACACTGTCCGCGGACGTCCGCAAATGCAAGATGGCGGGCGCGACAGAAAATCTGACGCGCATCATGCACCGCGCCGCCCAATCAGCGAACACGTCGCATGTCCGCGGACATGACACCAGCCGCTGGGCCAATCGGGGTGCTGTCCGCGGAGCGAGCAGTGAAGGCCGTCCGCAAAGCGATCACAGATATCACTAATTTTTTTGCCTTACATTTTGGTCATTGTTTAAAAAACTACTGGACGGATTTACACCAAATTTGCAAAAACACGCTTTCCGGACCAGGCCGCCGCTCCTGCCCCAAATTTGGTGTAAATCCGTCAAGCGGTTCGGGCTGTAGCCGTGCGCAAAGTTTTTTCCCATTCAGTCCATGGGGAAAAAAAAAGTTTTGGGACCCCCCCTATACCTTTTCCCCCCCTGGATGAATCCTCACCAAACTTTGCAAAAGAATTCATAGTGGACCATATACTTTTTCCCCAAAGTTTGGTGAGGATTCGTCCAGGGGGAGCGAAGTTATAAGCCGCCCAAAAAGTGCTCTTCCTATGGAAACACCAACTTAACCACAACTACATGGCCGCTACTGTGCCCATGTAATAGAGTGCGTCATGTGCCAACACACACATATATATATATATATATATTGGAGTCAGTAGAAGATGGATGTTCCCCCTACATATGATAGCATTGCTGAGCAAAAGAAGGAAGACCGCTTTTCTCAGTTTCCAAGTGTGGCGCAGTTAGAAAAACAAGTGAATTAACAAGGGTGAAACTCAGAAAGGCAAGGTTGGATGAGCCAAGAAGCCAAGGCCATATCAGACTGGGGTGAGGTGACATTTTCTATAAATCATGTCAAAGAACAAAGCTCTTGTTCAGAAGGCATGGACAAAAACAAGAAGACATCAGAGGTCTATTAAAGAATAGTGTTTTAATACAATGAAAGCTCCATTTCGTTGCCTCTAGTCACGTGGGGAGGAGAAGCAAAGAACATGTTCAAGGCCGAGTTCAAAGACCTAATTGACAGTGGACCACTGAGGTGATGATGGATAAAAAGGCTAATTGGTGGGAAGCTATGGTTAAGACGAGCTCATCTGAACCTGGTTTTCAGCCTGCGTGCTGCTAACATCGGTTGGGAGGGTACTGATGGAGGTTGTAAAGTAACCAATGATAGAGGACCGCATGATCAAGGGTTCTATAGTTGTGAAGCCAATTAGACATTGTATATTTAGTGTGATTCATAGTGACATATTTTAAGGTAAGGGCTTAGTTGCCCTACCTGATGTTAAGAAACAAATGATTTTCGTCCACTGCCCTAAATAAGTATGGATCATATACCTAGATGATCCTTGAAGAACCTCTCAAACTCACCATTAGGTTTTTGTAGTTTGCCACGTAGGATGACATTAGTAATACGCAGGTTATACATCGCCTATGATGATTTTGATAAATGCTTTGAGATTAAATTATATTAAATATAGCATTTGGTTCCTAAGGATAGTAAACTTTTCATGTATTGGAAATAGTCTAAAAATGTGGTTAAGAGGGCAGACATCTGTTCTGAACCGTACTTGTGGGGAAGTGAGTATGTTGCTATTGTTCTTGCAATCTTCGAGTCTCTTTACAAGAATGTTGCCAAAGATTTTAGAAGTAATGTCAATTAGCGCAAGCCGACGGTAATTGCATTGGCTCAGAAACATTTTTAGCTGCCCACCATGATGATGGAACATGTGTGTCCTATATTATGCTATGTAATGGTTTCCAAAAGACTAGAGTCCAAATTGTCTTTTGGGTTAGGAAGAACTCTGCTCGCATTGGCTCAATTCTTGGGGATCAATTTTTTTGCGGCGAAGCAACTGCTACTTCTACCTCCTTGCAAATGTTGAGCCTACACAGGATGGTTAAGGAGGGGCGAAGATTATCAGGAGTGCTGGGGTAGTTGCCCCTACTACGTGTGCAATATAAGGACCTAAAGTAAAATGACCACTGGTCCTGAGTAACATACTTGTCAAGTAATATCTGGCTTTGATCTGAGCTTTGGGTGAATATTTTCCAAAAGGAATTATGTCCTGTGCATGTATTGATTCCAGTAGATCTCTCCACCCCTCGCATTTCTGGATTTTAAATTGTTTCTTTTTAGAATTTATCAATGTTTTACACTCAACGCTTAGAGATTTGATACAGGTGACGTTTTTTCAAACCATCCTTGGCAACTAACATTTCTTTTTTTGATAAGTGATCATTGTTTTGTAAAGACATTGCTTTAGGTACAATGTTCAAGTGAACATTGTCCTTTTTTCTAAGGTGAAAGCATTGTCCTACATTTTAGATTCTACTTTGTGGTGTTACATTAGGTTGGGGTGTCCTGGTGAATGATATCCATGTTGGGAAATGTCATTGCTGTTTCTAAATGTAGAGACATTGTGTCTGTTTTTTCAATGTCTGCTTCTGAAGACAAATGTGTGGTAAACATTCAATATCAGTAGTTATTGATTGCATTCAGAACATTCAGATTACTGCGAGCTCAGTAATGACTCCCATGTTCTAATAGGAATTATAAGATTTTTAATCCGTAATTGTGGTTGATTATGTAACTAAAAATTAAACTGTCTCATATAGTATAATATAATATTCGCCTGCCTACCAAGAAATGTAAGATGTTTTTTCCAACGAAAATGTAATCTGCCACAAAAAGATAATGATTAATTGGTCTGTCCACAAACAGACCACACTGTGTTAACTAACAGTGAATGTAGTCTTTTCCACACATATTATTCTAAGATGTGATATTCATAACTTCACAAGCTATAGTTATTTGCTCATATTACTAACAGATGTCACATGGATTTAAATTCACTCAATGTAATCGAATACCTCAAACTGAAAAGGCATACAAGGCAGTCACTGGGATGTTGGAAAGTCATTTGTTGTGACAAATATATGGGTGTCCAATTTGAATGTGTTAGCCACCATCAGTTAAATAATATTTTAATGTTTTACCTTGCCCTCAACTAAATCATATTTGAATTTTTAACACGTTCCTCAGCTAAAGACTAATGCAATATTTTGCATCTCAACCAGATCAATGCAATTAATTTTCCTCACCTTCAACTGAAGTCTATTGCCTCATCAGCTCCAGCAATATCTTGTTTCAGCCTCTTGCTAACCAGACTGATCCTCAATTCGAAACCCCCACGTCTATATACACTATTTTAGACATAAATACACAAAACCGTTTTCTTAAAACACTGATAATGCTCATAACGACTTGATTTGTCACAAGTGCACAATATTCAAATGTTTTGGTATGTACCGCAATTTTCTCTTATAGGCAGGGGTGTTGCTATGTCTGGAATAGGTCCGGGGCTACGCTAATATTGAGACTGTTGGGACCCGGGACTAGCTAGCCTTTTGGATGTAGCTCCTGGGCTTCTATCTTGGGCTACAACCAAAAGACCCAGTGCTATAGCCCCCTCCAGCTGCCCCCCCCCCACAGCAACGCCTCTGCATACAGGCTTTGTAGAAACACATGGCAAAAGAAGTTGCAAACTAGCAATTGGACGTAAAATTCCCTGGTCTCTTTTACATAGGAATTGTCCCAGAAAAATCCGATTTTTGTGATTATAACTTGGAAAACAAAACAGGTGATTGAGGCGGTTTTTATATAATAGTGTTGCTATTTATACAAACAAAGAACAGAGCATCTTAGAACGTGGTACTGTTAACGATGTTATAGATATTCATTTGTCACTAATCTTTGTTTCACAAAATCAAATAAAGATTTCTAATTTGAAATGATATTATTGGAGGTTGGATCAGTGGTAAATAGTTTCAAATATGATACTCATAGGTGCAATATGTCTAATCAATCCACTTACATATTAAATTATGGTCTAAAATAAGTTACTGCTGAACGTATGTGAGTATCTTTTTTATGTTAAGTAAGATCTATGGCTTATTACAAACCTTTATCTTTAAAACAGAATACACCAATCTACACTTAACTCCTACACAGTGGGCCTCATTCCGAGTATGGCGTTAAGGGATAGCGGCCACCGCTAACGAGAGCGGTGGCGGTAATCCCTTACCGCCATACTCCGAGTTCCCTTAGCGCCATGGTGCTTTTAACACCTGCTTTTAGCAGGCGTTAAATACCATGGCGCTAAGGGACCTTGATGTTAATTACGCCACCGTAATTTACGGTGGCGTAATTGACGCCTTCCCCACTCCCATTATGCCCTATGGGGCAAGAATGGGAATGGGGAAGGGTAAATGGGGATTGGGGAATTACCGCCCCGCCAACCTTGGAATGGGGCGGTAATTCCGCCAACCACCAAGGCGCTGCCGGTCCGGGTACGGCGTCAACCAAGGCGTTAATAGCGCCATTGGTTAGCGCCGTACTCGGAATGAGGCCCAGTATGTTTTCATAACAATACAATACTGTCCAAGCTAGAAGAAGCAATCAGTAATGTACACGTTTTGCAAATAAAACACTTTTAAAACTTGCCGAGAGCATATTCTAACATAGCTAGTAAAATGAAAGTTGAAACGCTCTGCCTATCATGCCAGGAGTACAATGTTTATAGCTGATCAAATTGACACAGACTATCCCCCGTAAATTAGTAAAATCAAAATTCACAGGCAGAGCGCATCACAATCAAATTCCACGTCACATCTCAAGAGATTGTATGGCATTGATCTGCAATCTTGTTAAAAATTGTCATCTTAACAATAATAACAGAGCAGTAATGACCTGCTTATCTATTCCACTTCGTTTTTATGCTAAACGTGACCGAGCCGATCCATATGGATAACTTGACAGTGGAATGTACTACAAAATCAGTACTTTTAAAAAAAAAAATCTTACTTTACTCACAGGATACATTCCTAATGATTCCTAAAGATTCTTATTTGCTCCCTTGTTTAGAGTACTGTGTACGTGTCTTGGTCCAAAACATGTTCTTCAAGCAGCGGGGTGTGATTCTTCGTGGGACTCCGCATGATGAAGCGGGGTGCCGCTAAGCTTATTGCAGCAAGCAGTCAATTTTCCCTCTGGCAAAAGAAAGGTAACCATTTCAAGAAATAAACACAGCAAGGAATAGCATCCATGCTGTGTTTCTACAGGGGCTGTACAGGGAATCAGGCACTGTGCATCTGCCTCACGTGTGATAACAATGGCCCATAACAGACATGGTGGAAGAAAAGATGCTTATTTCCGTCAGGTAGGGTGCAATAACAACAGAGAGGATGACAATGTGAGCATGATGGGGACACACACATACACAATATCTGACCAGTTTATTAAAATATATATATTTGATAACAATAAAATGCCCTAAACGTCAGAGAAACAATCAATACTATGCATATTTTGGAAAGAAAATAATCTTGTGAACCTTGAGAGCTCATTCAAAAATATCTGGTAAAATGTAAATCGAACAAATGTTCAGCCCATGCCCAGGAATACAGTGGCTTATATTCGGAAAACAAATTCACAGACCAGTCAAATACGTTATTAAAAATTATAATGAGGGGCAGAGCCTGTCTTGTGGAAGTTCCACTTCACATCACACAAATTTCTATGGCAATCTATCAGCACACATCCTAAAATGTGCCATTTTAGCAATAATAACCGAGTAGGGATTCCCTTTTTCTCTATTCCAATTAGCTCTTTAAACTAAAAGGGCCTCATTACTACCCTGGCGGATGGACCATTGTGCTAATAGCACCATGGTCCATGCCGTTAACTTTCCGACTCCGCCATGGCGGAATTGGGAATTACCACCCCATTCCGAGGTTGGCGGAGTGGTAATTCCCCCTTCCGCCATGGTCCTTCCCCATTCCCATTTTTGCCCCATAGGGCATAATGGGAATGGGGAAGGCGCTAAGTACGGTGCCGCAAATTGCGGCACCGTACTTAGCACCAAGGTCCCTTTGCGGCATGGTTTTTAACGCCTGCAAAAAGCAGGCGTTAAAATCACCATCCCGCAAAGGGAACTTGTAATCAGGCGTTAAGGGTCGGCGCCGTTTACGGCGCCGTAAAACCCTTAACGCCTGACTCGTAATGAGGCCCAAAGTGATACATTCTACAATATGGACATCTTGACAGTGCAATGTTCCCCAGGATAACTAAATATGACAACACACATACATACCCCCCCCCACACACACACATACACACACACCAGTGCACCAAACCAACAATTTCTATATGTGAAGTTGGCTGCTGCTCTTGAGGTTGACTGCTTTCAAGATGTAATGGAAGGATCTTTTATTGGCCAGGGCTCAGGACCAAAGGCACGAGAACTACACCCTTTACACTCATTCCACATGTTGCACTTTCCCATCAATATGAGGTGTTATTTATTCTTCTAGCTGCAGGAAGATATATTTAGACACCTTTTGGCAAGTGAACCATGCCTCATTTTTACAAGTAAATGGTGAAATCAAAAAAATGTATTTCCCTTTCTTTATTCTTATTTTCTCATGTGTTTGTGATATTTTCTTCCTAGTATTTTGAGACATTGCTGCATGTTATAAAACTTAAGAAAGAAAATAAATACATTTTTAAAACTACATCAAGCACAAGAGGCATTGGTGCCCTACCGGCACTGTGCATTGGCCTATGGTTGATGAAAAAGAGTGATACCCTTATACACCCTTTATGGACCCTCTTGAAACTTCTGTCCACTTTGAAATGGATTGTATCCTTTCTTTCAAACCGCTCCATGAGGGTCTTCTCTAACACCTCAGCAGCCTCTTAAGTAATAGTGACATATGGCATACCACAAGGCTCCTGCATATCGCCTACCTTGTACTATGCTTTCACAAAGCTTTTATTTGACAAACTTGACAAAATGGGCATCACATATACAAACTATGCAGATGATACTAAAATATTATACCAATCATAGGATGTTATGAAACAGATACTAAAAATCTCTACACAATTTACTTTGCAATCCAGGCTTGGATGGCCCAAAATGAATTGTGACTCAGTGACGACAAGTTAATTCTAATCGGCAACAAAGCTAAACTAAACAACCTCTCTCAGCAATACACATCCTTCAACATCGACGGCAACACCATCACTGTCCAAAATGAAATAAAAAATCTAGGGCTCTACATTGACTCGGCCCCTACCCTAAATAGACAGGTTAATGCCATTGTCACATCCTCAGAGTATACTTAGAAATTAATCAGAGCTAGTAGACCTTTCATTTCATCGGACAACAGCATCACCGTAGCCAGAGCCTTGATCCTCTCTTGGATTGATTATTGTAACTCACTCTTTGCTGGCACCAGTAACAGAAACATCAGAAAATTGCAAATTGTTCAAAACAGTGCCATAAGAGCTGCATCAAATATTCCCAAGAACAAACGTATTTCGTCCACTAGATGAAATATCCATTGGCTCCCAGTCCAAGATAGAATTGCCGCATCCATTTTCCTTCTATGTGACAAATTTCAGGAGCAGCATCATATTGCAGAAGAACTTTATTGTTGTGGCTGTTTTAACTGAACTGTGTGGTATATAATTTAACAATGTCTGTGAAGTTCTGCTTTGTATTATAGGTCATAATTGTCACTTATAGCTTGGTTATGGAAGGTAGTAATAGTCACAGCATATGCCCTTCCTGGTATGATGAGAAACACTTTATAAATTCAATGAATTAAATGGTTTTTGTCCCTCCTCAGCTTTTAAGAGTGCAGTGAAGTCTCTCCTGATTATTCTTGTTTGAAGTCTGACATTTACTGAGTAAATACAGCAAAGTGGGATGTGGAATTATTAGACGTATCTTCCCTCTACATGTTTTTTTGCATACTTGGGTCTGGAACAAAATCACCAAAAGGCAAACCATTTCCTTCAAAGTAGGCAGTGCTTCATTTGTACCACAGAAAAGTAATAACTATATACCAACATCTTCCCTCTATATAATGTCATTAAACAAATAAGTAATTCAATTTAGCATTGTATTTTTGAAACTGCATGACCCAATGTTGAAAGGCAACATAGAATTGGTTAAGTGCAATGTAATGCAATCAGGATTCATAAAAACAATAGGTGAACACGGCAGAAGAACAGTAGTCATAGTTCACCAATGTTTTTAGAAAAATGACTTTTGGTATAACATATAAAGTATAGTATGAGAGGCATAACAATAAGATACTGTTGGATAGGGTAGGTTCGATTTAGCTGTAGCAAATTGCGATTTATGACTGTGGACACAAGGTCGGTTCTGAGTGTTTTATTCATGGGTAGAAAATGGAAGCAATCAGTACTTGAGATTGAAGGTTTCATTGTAGTGCAGTGTGTGACCCTGGACCCAAACCATAGACAGTTATCTATTTCGTTCCTTTAGCGGAGAATGGAAAACCACCACTGGGAGATAGAAATAGTCATAGCATAGTATCCTTATTATGTTTGGTAAGTAGAATATTTTTTTATATTGTTTTCCATGGAGGGAAAAATGAAGCATGCAGCAGGTTCAGGACCTGGTACCAGACAACGCAGTACCCGGTACATTCTACATGCTCGACAAACTACACAAAGAAAATGACAATGTATTCCCTATCATCTTGTAACGCTCACCTGGTATCCACGGGGACGTCACTCAGCCTGTTCTGACTTCTTACGACCTCGAACACTTCCCTGGAGTCTACTCGACTGGAGACTGGGCCTGAAACACAGGATTGGTAGAGTTTAAATCCCTATTGTCTGTGTGCTTGAACCCCTTCTTCCCCGGGGTCCAACCCTTACCTTTGATGCACAGCTCACCTTGTTTTCTTGGAAAGTGTGCTCTCTTTCCTGCTTTCAGCGCAGGGGCACGTTGATTGATGTGGGCTTGTTGCTGCCTAGTTACTTCACTGGCAAGAGTCCGACAGGTAAGTATAATGAGTCTTTTGAACAGTTCTCTAACTTCGTTCCTTTCCTTCCTTAGATGATGGCCGGCGTCCGGGGATGGTGACGTGCTGCTGAGATGAGTAGCACTGAAGGTGAGAGCGCGATGCAACCCTTTCGTATTTGTATTGAACTGAGTTATTTTTCTGTGTCTTTTAGGTGCTGCAACGTTTTCAGCGTGGATGCCGGTTATAAAGAAGAAATGCGGTAAGTAAGCGCAGTATGCAGCGCCTCTAGATGTTTTCATACTAACCTGGAGTGTCTTTTCCTTCTTGCAAATGGATGAGAAGTTCAGTGACAGAGTTCCCCCAGAGCGCCTGGATTCAGGTAAGCGTTTGAAGCTCGTACAGTCTTTAAAAATAAGCGAAGATTTGCTGAATGCTTACTAATGCCTTTTTTCTCTTATTTTCCCTTTTTCTTAGGCAGCGGCGTGCCGGGATGGGAATGACACCGCCGAAGATGCCCGCAGAACAGAAGGAGCGATGAATGATGGGCAGAAGCGCCGCAAGGTAAGGCTGTTCCCAACGGTGTTCTTGTTCTTGCAGGAGTTGAGTGCAGAAGAAAGATGCAGGCCTACTGGTGACCAATCCGAACATGGTGTCACGCTGCAGGTGCAGAAAACACAAGGCATGTTTCTCAGCCTGGGGGTGGCTTAAATAGTCTATGGATATCCCAGGTGTCTCTGGGCTGAACCACACCCACAATACGAGACTGCGATGCAGTTCTGGGAACCGAAATATGTGGGGGCATCCATCTTGTCCCATCAATGCACTACAAGTCCAATTCCCCAATGTTATCCTATGGTTATCCCAGACAAGTGCCAAGTCTGACTCCAAGTGGGTCTTTGGAGGGATGGAGAGGCCCTTGAGGGACATGTGGGTGATAGTAGCCTGGCTCCAGCCTGGCATCTTGGAGGGCTGGGGACATGAAGGGCAGGAATCATGACACATCTCTGGATCAGGCACGCTAATTGAGAACATTTATGGCTGTGTTGAGAACATCTTGAAGCCACTTGTAAGAAAGACCCTCAGCAATATCCAGGACACCTCTGACCTACTAAACAAACTGAATGTTATTGGCCACCTCGAAAGAGATAAATTAATAGCAACATGGAAGTTGAGTCACTCTACAATAACATTCCCCACATCAATGCATATAAGTGTGAAAGAATGCTCTAGAAAATAACAACCCATTTGCTTAGCCTATACACAAATGCATAGAATGCATCATGACCCACAACTAGTTCACATTTAGTTCCAATATTTCTCTCCATATGATGGTGATAGCCATGGACTCTCAGATGGCACTCACTGCAGGATGCCAATCTATTCATGGCACAGCTAGAAATTGATTTCCTTGCCACCTGTGATTGCAGACCGCTAAGGTATCTGCAATATATTCATGATATCCTCCCTATTTGGACCGCTTGGGAACAGGACCTTATAAACTTCAACAGAAAATGCAATGAATCCCACGCAACCATGAACTTCAAACTATTCTACTCTCCTGAAAAAGCAAATTTCCTTGACATCACCATAACAATAAAAGATGGCATACTATGGACCACAGAATATATCACAAACCAACATAACGGCCCAGCTATTTGAAGAGTGACAGATTCAACCTAGCACATACAAAGCATGCCATAATATTCAGCTGGGCAATAAGGTACAACCAAATATGCTCAGACATGAGGGACTAGGATAAAAAGGTATTGGTACAAAATACCAAAAACAAATAACGAAGACATTTGCAGTAAACAAAATGGCTGAATCCTGGTTATACCACACAATGGAATCCAGGGTTGTGGGAGGTGACCCCTGCTCCCCTTGTGAGGTATAGGGGGCTTGAGGGTGGCAGGGGTGTCCTACACAGTCACAAGGCCGGGATTGTGCCATTACACAATGGATGTGCTATCTATGGGATCATTGCGCACCTGCAGTGTATGCATTTGGAATTTCCATTTGCAATATTTCTGGGTGAGCAGTGATCACATAGATGTGATACAAATATAAGTTCTGAAGTCTGACTTTCTAAACAATGGATGCACTTGCAGAATTGCGGACAGACAGATCATTGGGCAACAAGGATCTCTGTAATCAACCTCCTGCAATACAAACCGAAAAGGACCCACAACTGAACAATCCAGAGTTGGAATCCATCCGCATTATTACTCAAGAACTGCAATCCATTCTGCAAAATGTTGAAGAAGGTCCCTGAAATGCTCTCCTTTCTTTCAGATCCTCAGCCAATCTGAAAGGAATGCTGACAAGAGGAAGTTGCATCCACATCAAACACACATTGGAACCAAGCCATGCAATGACAAAAGATGCCTGGCCTGTCTTCATATCTACAGTTCAGATACAATCACGATATCCCACACGGAGCAGGGTTACAAGAAGATTCACATGTACATCCAGCAATGTTGTGTATCTTATTACGTGTTTGAAATGCCCCCTGGGGGACTACTATAATGGGGAAACTGGCCAGTAACTACATAAGCGGATACATCTATAGAGACAAATCATTAGGTTATGACCTAAGAACATGCCCGACAGTGAGCATGTTTTGAAACCAAATAACACCCTCAATGACTTTAAAACTGCAGTGTTGAAAAGGAAACTTTCGCTGAAACAAAAGGAGGGTAGGTTAGGCGTCTTAGAAGGACAATGTTTGGAGAAGAGCAAGAGCTGTGATGTGCTGTTGGCAACTTCGGATAACACCGTTCGCCTAGCATATTTGGTGGGTGTCTATTCAAAGGATCGAATCTAAAGGGTCGACAGGTCAAAGGATCGACACCAAAGGGTCAACAGGTCAAAGGATTGAATTTTTTTTAATTATATATATTTTTTTTAGGTTTTCGTTTAGGGAAAAAAGTGGTTTTTAGCAAAAAAAGGGGGGTTGTGGGGGACCCCCCCAAAAAAAAAAATGTGGGAAAAAAAGAACATTCGATCCTTTGACCTGTCGACCCTTTGGTGTCGATCCTTTAACCTGTCGACCCTTTAGATTCGATCCTTTGACTGGCAACCGTGGTGAAGTGCGTGCGGGTTGCTGCGGCTTTAAGAGGTGTGGTTGTATTTGGTTACAGTGTGAGAGGTGTGTGAGGAGTGGAGAGGTTTTAGTGGTTTTTTGGGGTTGGTTAATATCCTTCTTGTTAGGAGAGATGAGTATTCCTATTGTGTCTCCTTTGTGATTTCAAGAGGGTTGTTTCCTTTCAGTGATTAAGTTTCAGCGTGATACGGCTGTTTTATCTCTTTGTCATTATGCTTAGTTAGCTACGTTCATGTTTCCATCTTTCTATTTGGCTAGCCCTTTTATCCCAGTTTGTCTTTGGTGCAACCTAGGTTTGGATGGATTTACTTGCGTGCTTCGCCCATACTCTATGTCCTTTCTGATTGGGAAGGTTGTTGTGTTGGGCATGCATGTTGAATTTCTGTCCTCATGGGGTTGTCGCTTGTGTTCTATTCCACCTAGTGTTGTTTCTCTAGTTCTTGTTGGATTTTCCCTTAGTCGGTCCTCAGTGTTGTATGTGCCATCATATATTCTGTCAATCTGTTCTTTGTATTTCCTGTTTGATTGTTTTTCCCTTTTTTTTCAATTTGGTTCTGAGGTGTTGAAGAGCCATGTTTTTAGAAGTTTTCTAAATTTTTGGTGGTTGTTGGTGTTTCTTATTTCTTTCAAGTTTTTGCAGCTGGTAGAAGAAAGAGGATCCCCCTAGTTTTTCTTTTGATGTATGGTTTTGGTTCTAGGTGAATTTCACTGCTTGATCTTAGGAGTCTCATTGGCGTGTAGACTGTTATTTTCTTTTGTAGGAATACTGCTCCCTGTCTGCTGATTGGACTGTGTGTTATGCATATACTTTTGAACGTTAAACAGTGTTTGATTGGGAGCCAATGTAGTATTTATAGTGCTGGAGTGATGTGGTCTCTCCTGGATAGTTTGAGGAGGAATCTGGCTGCTGCATTTTGGATGTGCTGTAATTTCTTCAGGAGTTATTCCGGCATCCTGCGGTAGAGGCTGTTTGCGTAGTCGATTCTTGACATGAGGAGGGTAACAATTGTCAATGTTTTGTGGGTGAAAGAGAGGAAAGGTAGGATTCATCTTGTTGTGTGAAGGTCGAAGAATCATTTCTTAATTATTGTGTTTATTTGTGGTTCTAAGGTTAGGGTGTTGTCAATTAGGACTCCCAGTTTTTTTTACTACCTTAAATGGTTTGGGTGCCGTTCCCATTTCTGTTGGCCAGGAAATGTAGGTGTTTCTGTCTTTCCTGGGTTAATTTTCAAGTTGTTGGTGCTCATCCAGTCAAAGATTTCTTTAGACATTCTACTAGGGTTGAGTGATCGGCTTGAGTATCTTCGATTTTGTAGATGATTTGAGTGTCATCTGCATAGTTGTAGCATGTAATGTTGTATTTTTTGAAGATCCTGATTACTGGAGTCTGGTAGATGTGAAGTATAGTGGTGATAGTGAGGATCCTTGTGGTAATCCACAATCATTAACTCGTGCAGTAGATTTGAAGGGTTTTATCCACACGGTTTCTGTTCTGTCAGCTAGGAATGATTTAATACAGAGTAGTGCCATGAACGTTATACCTATATCTTCCAGTCCTTTGATTAGGGTGTCATGGCTTAATGTGTCGAAGGCTGCAGAGAGGTCGAGCTGAATCAGAGCTGAGGTTGTGTTGGAGTCTGGGTTTGTTTTTAGGTTGTCCCAGATCTAAAGTAGGACCAATTCTGTTCCTCTTGTGGGTCTGAAGCCGACTTGTGCTTGGTTTAGCAAGTGGTGTTTTTCTACATGTTATTGGGTTAATTTGTATATGTTTGTTTCTAGGAATTTTTTCGGGTAGGAAATGTTTCAAATTGGTCTGCAGTTGGAGAGGTCTACCACGTCACCATTTTTTGTTTTTTAAAGTGGCTTAACATATGCTGATTTGAAGGATCGTGGTACTGTCCCTGTTGTGAGCGACAGATTTAAGAGTTTTCTGTAATTTTGTAATGGCGTTCCTTGTGCGATGATTGATTTGCAGATTTCGGGGGGCAGGGATCCATTGGTTCGCAGAGAAGGTCGAAGATCTCTGTTGAGTGTTTTGACATGGATCTTGCGTTTATTAGGTTGCAGTGGATTTTGAATGTACAGTTTGGTTTGTGCTTTATTTTCAGCATTGTCTTCTGGCTGGTGTTAGGGTTTCCTTCCAAGTCAATCTCTAGTTGAGGTGTTGGTACAGACGAGTCTGTGTCGTCGAAAAGCTCTTCTAGCTTCAGTTTTGGATTTTTGTTTTCAGCAGGCTCCTTTTCAAAATGTTCTGGCTGTCTATTGAAGTGTCCTCTTGTTTTGGTGGTGTAAGGGGTTAGGGCTTCGATGATGTTCTTTCTATCTCTAGCTTTGTCCATTCTTCTTCTGTGTGGTTGTGTTTGGTTGTTGGTCATTTTTTTGATTTGTACGCTGGGTCGGTTTGTTCTGGTGAGTGGTTATTTGCGAGGTTTGGGGTTAGGAATAGAGATTTTTCTCTTCTCGCAGCCCTGTTTCTATTATCTTTCTTGTCTGTGGGAGTGTGTTCTGCGGTTGTGAGTCTTCGGTGGTGTTCAGTTGGGTTTGTTCTTGTTGCTCTTTGTCTTTCCTTTGGTCCAATTCGTTTTCATGTCATTTTTAGTTTTTTCAGATCCCACAATAAGAGTAATTCAGTTAAAACAGGCTAAGCCAAAGTCAATAGGCAAGAGCCTATATGGGCTGAAGCACTTCTTTGAAGGTAAGTATAAAAGTCTTTGCATTAGGTTTCAGAAGTCTTTGAAGAAAAATATTAATCAATGTAGGGCCATAAGCTGTTAGACTTGTGTGTAGTAGAAGATGCAAGCAACTCTAAAGCAAGAAGTAAGTTCTCTTAGACTTTACCTTTAAAATGAAAAAAACGATGCAGCAGATGACTCCTCTTCCTGTACAGCTCTGCATATCTCACTGTTCCTGGGCCTTTGTCTTGGGGACAAGAGGGAGGCCGTGGGGGACTCCTGCACTGCACTGGGACGGTGAAAACTTGCAACCAGCAAACTTCACTTTCAGTTGCTGTTCAGTGTTTCAGCTCCTCATGTCTACTGCAAATAGCAACACCACGGTGCCTGACTGTCGAGATGGACTTTGTTGAGAGGGCTCAGGCTCGGTCAGTCCTGCTTCCTGGGAGTCCGGCGATCTTCCTGAAGCTCTTGTCCAACTTAAAAGCAATGCACACAAACTGGTGTTCCTCTCCATGGCTCTACGGTTTCCAGCAGCAACTCCGTGGATATTCAACCAGCTCAGAGATTTATGCTTAGGTGGCTTACTTTGGAGTTGATTGGTCCCACCAACTCAAGGGGAGAAGTCGTCCTTGCAGTAGCTTCTCTGTTGATGCAAACTTGGTGTTTCAGCACTGCAGCAGGGCTTGACTAGGCAAACAAACGGTCCAGGAGTTGCAGCAGGCGTCCTCTTCAAGTTCTTCTTCGGTTCCTTCGTCCAGTGGTAGACTCTGCCTTCCAAGCCAAAAGACTTGCCTTTTATTCAGCTCTCTCCCATTCATTCCAGCCTATCTGTCAGTCACCCAGCAGGGTGGACTTCCTTTCCAGATAGTCAGCAAGACAATCAACACAGAGTGCATTTGGGTCTCCTAGGAGACTAAACACAGGGAGTTTCGGGCACCTCACTCAATTCCTGCCTACCCAAGACACCCTGGAGCCAGAGACGTGCTTCACTCGTGAATACTGCCAAAGGCAAAACAAAGGGACCAAACCTGGTTTGGCGCACACAGTAAATCTCAAAAAGGACCTTTCCACAAAGAAATGGGCCATTTTGACAAAAAAAACGGTACCCTTGGGTGCTTTACTGTGGCTACGAATGCAGCCCGCAGTAAATGCCACAACGTTAGTAAAAACAAAACCACTGCCACCAGCAATTCAGTGAGGAAAGGGTAACATAAAAATGCTAAATGAGAACTTAGACAAAAGGGGATACTAGATAACCCCTCCAGCACCCTACTGTAAGACAGCGTGTACTGGGTCTAGAAAGTCAAAAATGTAAGTAAAGTAAATTTTACCTTATTGTTCTGGGAAACAGTAGTTTATCCCATACAAGGTATCTAAACCTTGGGTAATTCTAAGAGACTTCCCTGTGTCACTGCACTAAAGATGCTGTGTGCCACAATGTAAACGATGATGCCTATGGAGTTTGTCATACTCCACAACCAAAATAAACACAGAGTACAAAAATTACATTAAAATACGTGAGAGTGGGAAAAAGGGTCTCACTCTCTCCAGGTTAAATAAATGAAGTCCTCAAAATCCAGCAAAGTTGATGGGGGTATCTAAGGTAGAGGGAACTGACTTATTTCTGAGAATTCTCCCTAACAACCTGTTTTATTTCCTATAACTTTTTCTATGGCTCTTCACAAACACATCCCCAGCTCTGTCTGCTTCTCAAAGGCAATATTCTGTGGCTGGACTTAATGCTGCCAAAGCCCCCTGAGCTGCTTAAAAGCACTGCCCGACAAGTTTTCCAAAGGCTGGTGAGTGCTCCTCGTCCATGCAAGAAATGTTTTCCCCACCCAGATGTAGAGCAGGCTCTCAATATGGCAGTATCTTTTCCACACCAACCATCACAAACATAAGGGCCCAATTATGACAAATGGTTTCCCCTGCATATTGGCCTTTTAGAAGCACAAACCCAACACGTTGATGATTGTAACATCACTGATCATGCTAAGGGATCAGCGCATCAAATGCTTTATTGCAGTCTATTCAGTCTTTTAGAGGCAATACTAAAAACGTGACCAACAGCCTGAATAATTGTTTAAATATAATTGTTTAACAAGTGACAAGCTGTGTTTCCTATCCCTAGCTTAAACATAGGTGGGCATGGCGGGCAGCAGGCTTATTGGAGCTGAACTTGCAATTGACCATGAGTAAAACATATCGCCCTTCAGTATGTTTGAACATATCATGACTGACACTACCCCATCTCTTCATGCCTCTTTGAGATCAGCGCAGGAGCGTTTCCTTCTCTTGCCTGCTTGCATGTTGAACTATGTTACTCTTGTAATCTCTTTTACTGGAATGTGTGGGGGAACTTCTGAAGTGCAAGGCTATTCGTGAAGGAAATACATCAGATGCAGATACAAACACATATACGAAATTTCACAGGTGAATCCTTGAGCTGCCCTACTATTCCTAAAGCCTCATTGTTCTCATGCCTGATGAAGTAATATGAAGATTATAAAAGCTTGCAAATAAATCACTTAGTTAGACTAACTGAGGTATCATCATGTTGTCTTTTTTTGAGGAACACTTTTTATATATATTGTGACAAATCCAGGTAATCCGTACCCTCTTCCCAAGGGGGAGCCATCTCCTTTGTAAATAGGAAGGTGAGCCTGCCGACACCCTCTAGAAGACAGACAAAATGGAATGCCACTGGGGAAGATTTGTCCTTAGAGAATAGGCCATCCCTTTACAGGGATATGTGTTACCCTCCCTTGTCTCAGGAAGAATTGGTCTATATTGTCTTTATGGGAATTGCACCAGCCAACTATATTAATGCGCACAGAGCGGTACCTGATATGGTTTCTGACCCTGTACTGTTTCCATCATTGTATGACATGCAAGACCAATGGAGTGTTTGCAAAGAGAAGCACAAAGTGCCAGTGAGTCCAGTATGGTGAGAAAAAGAAGTAGCAGGAGACGCAAGCCTGCCGTCCTATGCCACATGGGAGCCTCTTTGAGGAACAGTCAGCATTTAGTCCCACACAGAATGTGTGGAGCGCAGAGGTGGGAGAAAGCATATGCAACACTGCTACCTGCAATCAGGCCACAAGCTGGAGAAGCTCGACCTGTGGAACTGAGAAAAGAAGCGTCTGCTTAATAAATGTCAACTGACATGGAAGACCGAGGAGAAGCCGGAACCACACGGCCACCTCGAACGAGGAATGCCCAGTACATGGTATATTCAGGGAACCGTGAGTAGGATTGTCAGGCTTGGATATACCCCAAGCTGGGGTGAGAAAGTGAACAGCCAAAGAGGAACTGAGGAACCATAGAGCCTGAGACAGGCTGATAACCTATATACCCCATGCCAGGGTGAGAAGGCAAAGAGTCCAAGAAAGGGGCTGAGGCACCATATATCCCAAGATGGGGCACACATCTATATACCCCATGCTGGAGTGAGCAAGAGAAAAGCCCAAGAGGGGGTGAGGATCTGATTGCCCAAGACCGGGCGTGAACCCAGCAGAGACCAAGCAGCCCAAGTGGGGTTGAAAGAGTAGATACCATAATAGGTCAGGGAAGGCGAATCCCAGACCCCAGGGAAGTAGAAGGATCCATCAGGCCCAGAGTGGACCACTATCTGACCAACACCAAACGGGGGTGTAAAACCTGAGATGCCAGAGAGAGGTAAGAATCAAAGGGGTGCCAAACCAATCATGAAGAGGACATTATATCTAAAGACATTTGAGAGGACTCTGCTATGCACAGGACAGGACATGAATAAAAGGCCCGTAGGCCTAGCCACATTCACCATTCCATTGTAAAACAGGCAGCAGGCCCTGAGAAGACTGATCTGAATATTTGTGCAGAAACTGTAGTTCGGGCAAAAGGTGAAGTAACAGTTGCTGGTGATAATAATGGATCCTGCTTAGGGTAAGAAGCCTTTGCCCACTCCTAACAGAGTGCAGTGCGAGGCAGTAAACTGCAATCTGTGAAAACGTCCCTTGAGTACTTTTGTGTTCTGATTTAGATGCTTTTTTTATGGTGGTACTGATAGGGATCATTCTAGTTTAGGTTCATAGATGGCGGACATACTTCATTTTGGATGGCATCCTGATGAGCACCCTTTGAGTACATTTCTTTCTTTTAGTGTAGGGACCAAAAGTCATAGGACTAGAACAGGTTTTTGGGAATTAAAATAAAAGCATTGAGCATAAATCACAATGAGTTCTGTCTCCAATCTGACTTTCTACAATATTATAGGGTAGCAATAGCCATCCTATAGTTATGGTGAAACCTATCATTCATAGGAACAGTATGGACCGGAACAGCATTTTAACATTCCTATATTAGGGTCCATGTCACACAGGAATGGAAAGGTTAGTGTGAATTCATGTTACGGTTCAAAAAATATGAAGGGTGAACAAAAGGGTGTGTTTCTAATTTTTCCATTCATTTTCTCACAGGGACAATGACACATGTTTGCTCACGTGCAGAGCCCAAACTGCTGGACGGATTTGCGACAAATAAGAAACAAGTTGAGTACGAAGCAATCAAAGGAAATCCTTTTTGTTTTAGCTGAAATCTGTCCAGTATTTTCTTTTTAAATTGCCACACAGCGGGGTGCCACTGTAGCCAAAAGGTTATTCATATCTTCCATGATACATTGCTGCTCCCAAGGTTTTTCATTTCTGCAAGTCTGCCAATACGCCAGTCGAGAATCAAGTTCCCAATCAACATAGGGAAGTGTCATAAAAGGTTCTAAAGGGTGAAAATTAGGGTATTTTGAAGCCAGGGAGCATGTTGGTAGTGTACGGAAACCTGATTGGTGAAGGTTTGGAGGTTAGGGCTAGTGTAGTTTTTTTATCAAGCATGTTTCCGAGAATGAAAAGCAGCGTGAATGACAACAAAATGAAATACATACTTAAAAACTATGATGCATTTAGATGTCGGAATAACTGAGGTTGATATTTGGGGGAATATGAATATTTTAAGTTAATTTAGAAAGCATGTTTTAGAAAAAAATATATATTTTAAAAAAGCTTTCTAAATTAACTTAAAATGTGTAGGGGCTTGTATTAAGAGGATTTAATGCTCTGCATGTGGGTATTGTGTATCTTAAATTTGATGTTTCTACAGATTTTGTAAAAGCTGATTTTGGGTAAATTTGATTTTTTTTTTTTGAAGGGAGGATGAAAGAGGTAGGGAGATGGTAGATGAGTGGCATCAATTTGGGAAAGGTATGCATATGCAGATCAATGTGTGCTAATTTGAAAGACTTCTTGATTCGTAATGTACTGTAATGAGTAAGAGGGACAATGAGTAAAAGGGAAAATGACTAAAGCTTTCAGTTGTCAAATCACTCTATACCTGTGTGTGGTTATCAAAGTAGCTCTTTGTACAGAGGGGCAACAAGAATAAAATATTGAGACAACTAAGAGGATATTTCAGTAAAAGGTTTCATTCTTAATCAGTCTATACCTGCGTGCAGTTCTCGTGTCTTTGTAGAGAGCCACATCAAGAACAAATAAAATACTGTGACGAGTGAGGGGGAAACAAGTAAAGTTTTGATTCTCAAATCAGTTTATACTTTTGTTGGTCTTTGTACAGAGCTTGTAAAGATGAAAAAAAGGAAAGGATTAATTTTAAGTTTTGTGGGTAGTGTTCTTATTAGATGTGAAGAATATTGTAGTTGTAAAAAATGCTAATTCTCGATTCAGACCTTTGAAGCCATAGTAGAAGTTAATGGTGTTCTATTTACTTTCGTATTTTTACATTTAAGTATGTTGTTGGCTTTTAAAGGAGCCTCTGGGCTATCAAAGTGCTTATAATTATTACTCTGAAAAAAATCACCAAGAGTAGCTTAGAGATGCCAGTTTGTTGTGCCATATATTAGTGATTGGATTAACTCATTATGTTCTTTTTCATATGAGAGATCAGTTGTTTCTTTCCTAAGGAATAGGAACATGTGGAACCAGTGAGGAAAAGCTGATCACATCTTGAGCATGAGGGAATTCATTCTTCAATACCATCCAAAGTGTGGGTAAAGACATTTTTGTTCACCATGATCATCGTCTACTGTGCTTCCTGTTATACTGGCAGGATCACTGTAGCTTTCTTGGGAATAGAGGTCTGCATCTGAAATGATGCTCCCATTACTATCATCACCCATCTTGTACAATAGTAAGGTGTATTATTGCAGGCAAGGAAGGCAGTTAAGGTGATGAGACTCAAGTGTCAGAGTTGTAATTGGTCCATAGAATTGTTACTCATAAAATTACATTGTGTTATTGGTTTAATATCTTAAGAACATGTGAAGTGCTTGACTTTCTAATTGCCACTTGTTACTTTCCATGAAGAGTAGGGAACCAATGAGAAATGTAATAGAAAGAATAACTAATTCTCTATCATGCTAATATGTTTTCATTTTTCATTCTAAGAAGAGAGGATAGAGGATTTTGAGTGTTTGTGGAAAGTGTTATTTTTGCATTGTTTGAGAACGGATAGCTATTAGGAGTGGCTGGAGGAGAATTTACCCTGAGAGAAGAAAGTGCAGGAGCAGGACACTGATGTGCTGCTGCTTGAAGGAAGTTCCTGTTATGGATTATGTGAGTTTCATGTTTTGTTCATATAAAGTGTATTAAACAGTAATACATGTCAGGTATAGAGATCATTGTGGTTCTAGTTATTGTTTAGGGAGGTAAAGAAGTTAGTAATGCCATTGAAAAAAGTGATTGAGTTGTTATATTTAATTATGTTTTTCGTTGTAGGTTGGGTTCAGGTCTTAGGCGAGTGTTAGCAAGAGTGAAATGGAAGGGGGGAAAAAGACAGCAGGATAAAAATAGTGAATCCCTTTGGGCAGGGAAGTTATTGTTTCTGGTAATGACATGGTGTATCGTTAAGGTATGTGCTTCATTTGCATCTGGTTTAGGCCATAGTTAAGTGTTAACATGAGTTTCATGGAGAGGGAGGAACATGCCCTGATAAAAAGCATGACTAGTTCAGGGCAGGGGAGTTATTGGGTCTAGTAATGTCATGGAGCTAATGTTAAGCTCCTTGTTTCAGTTGAGTTTGTAAGTTGGAGTCAGGTTTCCTATAATAAAGGATAGTAATGGAGATGACTGTGGTTTTAGATATGCACTAGTGCAGTGAAGATGATAGTATTGAAAAAGTACAATATGTGAATGAGGTATTTATATTTACTGGTTTGTAATTTCTGTGCTACTAGTAAAAGTGCTTTGAAGTTAACTATGAATTTGATTGTTATGAAGAGAGAGACCAAGGTGTGGCCCTCATTGCACCAGTCCCACCCTCATCTCCACATTACAAAAATTAGAGGTGTACACCGTTCTTCGCCCCCTACTTCCTATCATCGATGTATCGCAGATGTAAGAAACATTATTCCCTCAGACACCTTTTTAGACACTATCCTGATGACGTTGTTGAAGAGATGCATTTGCAATCAATGGAGCAAGTCGACTGACTGTAACCACAAAGAAAGCTGATGATGTCACGACTAAGACTACAACATAGATGTGTCAGACATGAAGCACACATGCATTCCTGTACAAAGTTAGGCAGACACTTAGGCTGCATTGCTTTTAGACACAAAAAACATGTTCATGACCCATTTAGCTACAGGACGGATACACCTTCACTATGCTGTAACAGCATGTTGCACAAGAATACATATGAAATGCCTGCTGATGCTTAAATGCAACTAACATGAACGGCTATGTAAATAAAGATGGAGGCCACAGCCACATGAAAATAAATGGAAGGCACTGGAAGAGATCAAGAACACAGAGAGGTATCTGACATGCTGAGTTGTGCAGATCAGGGTGTCAGTTCAGCCATTGTACACAGCTTTGCCAAAGACAACCCGGGATGGAACGTTTCTAGTAAATAGAAGAGATAGGACACCTGCAAAAGTAAAAGCCAGAAATCCTCATAAAGTAAGAAAATTAAGTTTGTGGTCCATACACACGTGACCTGAGACCTGCAGGCCAGAGCCTATTCATTAGAGCCAGACAAAGACCACCATTCCCATCCAACTGAAGGCAAGGTAATACAAAAGTAATACGAGGATGAAAGCTTAATGTTCTGTCTCATGGCCTAGAGGATCAGAGATGGTAACATGTTAGGTACAGGCAGCACCTCTGTGACTCTTCCCACCACCTTGAATAGTTGCTCATTGGCTGGTACCTTTCCAAAGCGCCAAGGCTGAGAAGACCCTTGCTGACCAATCTGTAACCACCTTCCACGCTAGCACACAGTCTGTTTCAAGGCCGAATCACAGCACGTTAACCTGACACACATGTAGTTGCAACAATTAGGAGGCAGCTACAGGAGGGGCCCACAAGATATTGCCTAGCCAATAGGGTTACCAACTCTGTCTGTATTATATATGTAGTTTACCTCACTAATCAAGCCTGTGTTCCCTTAGCTTTTTGGCAATGTAACTTGTATTTTGTATTAAAAGACTGGTGAGCCTCAAAACGATGAGAAAGTGCTGGAGGATTGCTTATTGTCTATTAACTTGATCCATGTACTGAACGTTTTCAATAAATAGAGGCTCTTTTTGGAGCAGGGGACTTTCTCGGAGCAGTTGTTTGTAATTTGGGAGATTAACACATCCTATGCCTGATTTCAGGGTGGTAGCAGAGGACAGTTGCTAAGACAGCCGGTGCAATTGTCATTTCTTTCCCATGTGCCTGAAGGGATGTGCCATGACCCCCTCGGTGAAATTCCTGCCCGCTCCCCGTTGGAAGCCAAGCAGACCAGAAGGCAAAGTGGCAGATTGTCAGATGCCGGCATCTGACGGCTTCAGGGGATCTGCAGATAAATGAGTATAAGTCCACCAATTCTGTCCACCAACACCTGTTTCCTAGCATTAGCTAAGCTACGGATGATGAGACGATTCCCTGTGGCTATGCATTCAGCTTAGGTTGCGGAAGGTAGTACCTTAGTGAAGTTGCAGAAAAAATTCAAATAGAAAAAAACAATTTTGAGTTTATCCTCTGCTATTTACACCGTAGAAGAAGGGCCACATGCCCTTGAATGGGCAATTAAGATGGATTCCCCTGTGATTTGAGAAAAAGAGCAGAAGCTGGCTGTATTTGTGTATTTGTGGTGTTTTGTATTGTGCTATTGGTGTGTAAAACGGGGTTTAAGAGTGCACTCAGATATCTAAGTATCTAAATTGTTTTACATGCGCAGAGGTTGGTAATGTCTCATAAGATTTGTTAGTAGGATACAGCACATTAACGCAAAGGTGACGGCCCCAGTGGGCATGAAGTTGTTGGTAAAGAAAAACAGAGAAGGTTTTGTTCTGTGGCAGAGCAATTTGGAGGTGAAACTTTTAGAAAATGAGACGATTGTTGTAGCTTTTTTTGGTTGAACTCGGGGAGGACCTGGAGAATTGTGGCTTGGCCTTTGAGGAGAGAGACTAGGGCGTGGGCAGTTCACGGAGCATGCCCTCGCTGGTGTTGGTGAGCCGGAGAGGCTGATAGACTAAATCGGAAGTTATTCTGTTTTTGGAGAAGTTAATTAATTCTTGATGACAAATGTACCATTGAATTTGACATTGTTGAAGTGTGCAAAAACCGTGATTTGAGGTCAAGTAAGTATCAGCAGTAAGAAAAACGCCTTGCCAACATGGGGGATAAACCCATTAAGCACTTGTGCAAGTCCCTTCCACTGCAGCAGGACAAAATATGCGAGTATAGAGTGGAATGTACTCACAATACAAAGGGCAAAAGGGAAAAATGGCAAAACACATGACCACGTATTTACATGCTGCATACAAGGGAAAGAAACTAAGCAACAGATTAGAAATATTTTAGTTATGAAAGATGTTTGATGACCAGCATGATGCAAGGGGTAACCCACAGTTCCTCCTCCTCCACCTCAAACTGCTGACCACTGACTGGAGGACAGGGATTGTATCCCTTGAAGGAGTTAAAAGCAGTGGCAGGGTACATAAATCCTGCTTATGCACCACCTGCATATAGAGGCAAAGATACACTTAGTGGTGCTAAACTGGGAAATAGGAAGCCAGGGGCTATGAATGATGAGTGTAAGGAGTGCAGGGACCTGCAAGCAAAGTTGACTGTCAGTGACAGGGGACCAATGAGGTGACAATCCTGCCGAATGAGTGGTTGGGATGACAAATATTGCTTAAACTGGATGGAAAAAGTGGAGTGGTCGACGAGTGGAGCAGTCCTGCAGTCACCCTACTCTATGCTGTTTTGAGCGGAGTCCTTCTGCTCTGTTTACTCTGCTGGTCAACTGGGAGGAGCAGTGGTTAAAAGCCCAGTTAGACCGTGGAGCGGCCGCGGAGTGGTCGACGAGTGGAGCAGTCCTGCAGTCACCCTACTCTATGCTGTTTTGAGCGGAGTCCTTCTGCTCTGTTTACTCTGCTGGTCAACTGGGAGGAGCAGTGGTTAAAAGCCCAGTTAGACCGCGGAGCGGCCGCGGAGTGGTCGACGAGTGGAGCAGTCCTGCAGTCACCCTACTCTATGCTGTTTTGAGCGGAGTCCTTCTGCTCTGTTTACTCTGCTGGTCAACTGTGAGGAGCAGTGGTTAAAAGCCCAGTTAGACCGCGGAGCGGCCGCAGAGTGGTCGACGAGTGGAGCAGTCCTGCAGTCACCCTACTCTATGCTGTTTTGAGCAGAGTCCTTCTGCTCTGTTTACTCTGCTGGTCAACTGGGAGGAGCAGTGGTTAAAAGCCCAGATAGACCGCGGAGCGGCCGCGGAGTGGTCGACGAGTGGAGCAGTCCTGCAGTCATGACAGGCAGGACGGTGACGGCGCCGGAGGAGTTCGAGGAGCACCGCCCCAGGAATACAAGATCTAAACGAGACGGCATGCCCCCCCCACAATAAGGAGAACGAGGACCCGGTCGGACGGGACGAAGTTGCAGAGATAAGAGGTAAAAGGAAGACGGGAACAGGTACTGGTCTTTCTCCGATAACACTAAGACCAAGACAGCAGCGTATTCCCGTTTTAAAGATGCCTCTTAATAACTCTAACATCGTCAACACTATCAACAACCCTATCCATGAGCCGTTCTCCCTAATCATCTCAAGCAACTCTCCTGCTAGTGCACCCCCAATACTTTTCAACACCCAGAACCCCGAATCCTCGGATCAGCTAGTACGTGATGGCAGGAGAACTCTTGTGACTCCAGTGCAGAGGGGGGAGATAGAGGCAGGGCGAGTACCACATGATGAGCCTTGTGAAATCACGCAGGTGTTAAAAACTGGAACTATCGATTGCACTAGCACAGCCCCCACTGGCACTTCCGTGCCTTCCGACGCAGACTTAGTGACAGACTTAGCGTCTGCTTCCAAAAACGGCCCCAATGCCACTTTCACTCCCACTCCCACTGACCCAAACGCTAACTCCATGGGAGCAAACAAGGTAAATCAACCTGCATTTATTGACAACAGCCCTCCACTAGCCCTACTTACTGTGCCTGATGCGGGCAGGTCCGGGGGAGCTCTCCTTCGTGATCCGAGTGGCCCGGGAGGTGCTCTGGAGGGTCCTGTTGCGGGGGCACGCTCCTCGAGAGGGTTTGCGCCGGTGTTGCTGACGACGGCCCTTCTCGGGGGTGTTGAGGTCACGGCAGACGTCCATGCGCCCGGCGAAGGAGTGGAATATGGTGACACGGGGGTGGGGGGCGGATGGAGAACGGTCTCGTTGCCGGGGGCGGAGCCCCGGCTTGAAGACGACGCTGCACCTCGCGAGCCCGGCTCAGCAGCCACTGTGAAAGCGGTGTCAGTGGTGGCTGCCGACGGCACTGACTGCGGAGAGCAGGGGGAAGGGGGGAGCCCTCTGCCCGCAGGTCCAGATGCACAGAACAAATCCCCAGTGAAGGAGAGGGAGAAAAATCAAGCTGTGGCTGGGAAGGGGGAGGACCTTGCAGCCAAACACACAGCAGGAGAGGACACTGACACCTGTTGGCAGCCTGAAGGTACGGCAGAGGTCAGGCGAGACAGAAGAAAGGAACGTGCATTTACAGCACAGAAACAAAAGAAATTGAATGGGGGGAAACAGTCCACAAAACCCTATTACAGAGGACCTATTCAAAAAAAGCAAAAAATGTAAAGCCCATTCCCTCAATCAGATGACAAACTTCTTTAATAAAAAAGGGAGTAAACACCACCACACCACAAAAAGAAATCTCGGATGGTGAGCTTCTGGAGGGGTGGGTGGTGGTTGAAGAGTCCATTTTAACAGAAAATCTAACCAACAGTCAAGAGGAGAGAGATGCCGCTAAACAGATGATTGTGGCCAAACCATTACAACTTGAAACAACTGTAAGGTGGCACTTTGGGAAACCTCCTCCGGCCTTGCCCATTCCCCACCCTCCCACAGTGATGGTAGGTGCGCCCCCCCCGAACACAATCTGACCATTGATACCACTGATACCCTGAAAAGCACCCCCGAGACCTCGGAGGAGAGGGGGGACAGACCCGAGGAGCCTCAAAGTGGATATCCGCTAGGTTACACCCCCCTCGACCGCACGAAGGAATTGGGAAGTCCCCCGAGAGGTAACGAGGCTTCAAGCCAACCCAAAAACAACCTGGTAAAGACACCGCCGTGCGGTGCCTTGGGAAAACCAATACTGGTCCCCGAGGCGTGCCCAACCCCAGGTAGACCAAGGGTGGGCAGAGACTCCATATCAGAGAGTGCAAAGGAAACACCACACAAGAACACAGACCTAATGGGAATAATGTCCACAGTGATGATTGCCCTAACACCTTTCAACAAACTGTACGAAGCCCTGAACGACTCGGTGAAAGATCAAGCAGCAATTATGGCCCTAATGCACACAAAACTAATATACTTGGAAAAATACATACTGTCCAAGGAAGCGAGACAAGAGAACACCCGAGGCCAATGCTCATCGTGCTCAATGGACGTGGAGCGGAAAACACAGGGATCCCAGGCTAGTGACAACAGCTGGAACAAAAACAGTGACTTGACCCTGGACCTGGAGGGTAACAACTCAAGAGTCCAGATGAGTGATAATAGCCAGAACAAACCCAACGTCCAGTCGTCTAGTGGAAAGAAGATGGCGACCACGCTGGAGAATGGATGCATTAATTTGGATTGCCCAGGTATCACCCCTATTGCAGCGGAAAAGAGGTTGGGGGAAAATCCAAAAGTAAATGCCTAAAGGTAAAACAGAAAGGCCTTGAAAACTTCTTTAATAAAAAGTTGGATCCAGTGGATAATCCACACCCAAAAATAACACCAGCTTCGGACAAAGTGGAAGCCAAGAAGGTATTACTAAAGATACAGTCTCCACCAAAACTGCCAAGACGTACCGCAATAGCGAGACGAAGAATGGGGACGAGTGAAACCTCTAATGTAAAATCATTGGGAAAGGGAGATTCGAGAAAAAGAAAATACTCGGAGGAAGAGAAAGAGGTGGAAGAGTTCAATACCACAGAAGCTTTATTGAACTTAAGCACATACACAGTTGAGGACTCTGAAACAGACATCCCACAGTCTAGATCACGAAACGAAAGTTTGCTCAGTTGTGACCAAGCACCGGACCTTTACCCAAGGCATCAAAGGGAGAAAAAGCATAGTAAGGAACAACAAAGGCCAATGGAAATGAAAAAGAAGGCCCAAAAGCCTTCTCGATCCCAAAACTCAAAGATAAGAAGAGAGAGCAACTCTCCTCACGTCAAACGCAAGGTCGACGTAAGCATGAGAGGCAAAAGGCCCGGGCAGAAAGAGTCCAAAGCCGGGAGGAACTTAGAACCTCTTCCCAGCAATAGGCAACTAAACAAAGTAAGAGACCGAAGTAGAGGCCGTTCACGGCAGGCGAGGAGTAAGGAAAGGACAAGGAGCAGAACGAACAAACGAATCACAACAGATTTCGCGATCTTCAAGATTGAGAGAAGGTTTAGAAAGCAAGACAACTTCAGGCTAAGTAGAAACTCATTGTTGTACATCTTTGAGCAAGTCCCAAACCTACGATACCTGACCTCTCAAGACTTGAAAATCGTCGAACCGTGTGAGAATGGACGGAGTGACCAGGCCTACCTACATATATCTTCGCCACTAATAAGCAACATCTCTAAGGATGAGAAAGACAACCTCTGGTACTTGGGATACGAATTGAAAGAAATCCAGGCAATTCAAAAACCGCAGTACCACAGGACGCATAGTAACTCAGTGACGAGATCTTCAACTAGAACCAACAGAACAGCACCTGATCATAAAGGCCATCACAAAGATAAAGAAAATCGCTGGCTGAGTCAAAAGTCCCACTCTACACAGGACAAGCGAAATACATATGGCCCCAGTGGGCAGAGGGCTAAGAAGACGAGGGAGGAGTCACCCCATCAAGACAGTAGGAAACAATCCGTGCGTAATCGACTAACAAACCCGGAAAGATGGCCAAAAGGACCAGGTGAAAAAATAAGAATTACAATAGCTAGACGCCCCAAGAAATCGTCCCGAACCGAGAGAGGTTGCGAAATCGAGAGCCCGGACAGACAACACAATAGGAGATGGATATCAAATACAAGACATTATGTAAATAAAATCTAGCAATTAGTGGATAGAAAACCCTGGGTGAGCCAACTGAGGCAGCATCTGTCCCTGATAATGGGCTCATGCAATACACAAGGGTTTTCCCACCTGACGGCAAGCTCAGATGTCAATTTAGGAGCGTTCGACATCCTGTGTCTGCAGGAAACCTGGTTGCTGACGAAACCTTATCTAGACGGATACACCTTGACCTTTACCCCGGCAGAGAAGGGAGCCACGGGAAGACCAAAAGCTCGTCTTGTGACGGCAGTAAGGTCAGGATGTGGATTAGTGCCTCTGGCGGACCTACATCTTTCTCCACTTATCCAGGCAACCAGACTAGAGTGGCAACAAGACAGCGCGGGAACGGGGAAGGAAAGTTCCCTACAAAAACTCCTAGTGATTAACACATACTGGAACCCGGCTGAGATTACCACAGACCTATACTAAGAGGGCATCGATAACCTCCTGGAAGATGAAAGTGAAAACCATCAAGCCACCCTGTTCATTAAAAATGGAGATCTAAATCGTACAATGGAGGACGACGTGACTCTGATAGGTACGATATCTACAATGGACAGGGATTGAGCTAAACGATGGGGCAACCTGATGGACAAATGGGATATGCACAATCTGCACTGGCTGCGCGCTAAAGAGAACAAGAAAATACCAACATGGCAAAGAAATTAACAAAAAGGAACTATCAACCACACTTTTGTATCGAAGGCTCTACTGAGTGTGGCAAAGTCTTTTGACGTTGTGAAAACGGGAAACAGCGACCACAACATTTTAAAAACGACCTGGCACTTTTGCAAACCAGTGCAAGAGCTTATGTTGCAAGGTCTAGAAGCTAACCCCAGTGGCAATCGTTTAAGGTTAATGGCGAAAGCCATCAGTGAAATAACTTTGGCTTACAAAACAATAAGCAATAAGCTTATTGACAAGCCAGCCGGAGTTGTCACGGTGGACTATGTGCCGTTACTGGAAATTTACCACAGACCAAAGCAACAAGAGGACCCTAAGAAAGTAGTCCACAAACACAGCTATAATAAGGAACTGGTGAAGCAAAGAGCGTCGTTGAGAAAAATCCGCAGACAGGCGCAAACTGCTAATTCTACAAACTTGCAAGAGAAATATCGCTTAGCACATCGCCAGTATAAAAACTGGTTGAGACACCAGCGTGCAAGTCTTTTACAACACGACGCTGAACAAATGTTGCATACACTTACGAAGAAAAGCAGTCAAGAATTCTGGTCCTTGATCAACGCGAAAACATCGAATAGCCAGACCAATCTCCAGAACAACGTCAGTGAAGAGAAATGGGTGCACTTCTTGAGTCTCTGTATAAAAAAGAGGACAACCAGCTACTGAGCATCTGGGGGCGCCAAGCACCAGGCTGGGACATACCTTGTGATAGTGACTCAATAACAAAGAAAATTAAAAAGCTAAAAAACTCCAGAGGGCCGGGGCCAGATGGCATTTCTAATATTGATCTGAAGCACAATGTTGCGATATGGGCGCCACTCATTGGCCAGATCTTTCAGAATTGTAATTTCTCTAAATCTGTTCCCCCTTCCTGGAAGACCTCAAATGTGGTTCCGATTTTCAAAAAAGGAGCAAAAGATGATCCAAGTAACTACCGTCCGATAGCACTCTTGGATGTTATTGGGAAGGTTTTTGGCTCTTGCGCCCTGGAGGGCTTGAACAACTGGCTAAAAGAATCCAACTACAGAGACCAATTCCAGACGTGGTTTGTCAGAAACATCGGCACCACAGCAAACATCTTGATTTTATGCTCTCTGAAAGCAAGAGTCCAACAAGGAGCGCCAAGAATATTCATGGCCTTTGTCGACCTTGTACAGGCGTTCGACCGGGTGAGCCGAGAACGCCTGTGGGATAAACTGGCTGGCAGGAACTGTCCGGAGAAAATCTTGGCCCCAATAAGAGCTCTATACGAAGACACTACCATGAGAGTCCGGCTGAATGGTGCGGGGACGCTGTCAAAGGTAATCCACACTGCCCGAGGAGTAAAGCAGGGCTGTCCCTTACCGCCAGCACTATATAATGCCTATATTGCAAACCAGGAAGACGACTTCATCAAAATTAGGTGCTTTCCCCCATCACTAGGAGGAGAGAAAATACAGAGACTCCTTTACGCGGATGATATCATCTTACTGGATCAAACAGTGGTGGGGTTACAAAGGCAGTTGAACAGCCTGCTTGTATATCTAGAAAACAACCATCTTGAATTAAATAAAAACAAAACCAAGATTATGGCTTTCGAAACAACAACTCGACAGCAGGCAAGGAAAAATGGAGTGTCGAAAACAAAAAAATCGAAATCGTAAAGAGCTTTAAATACTTGGGAGTGATGCTAAGCAACAGCTCCACAGAAATTCCAATGCAAGAGATGCTAATAGCAAAAACAAAGACCTTGTCATGCCAAGCTCGGATGATCGACAAGAAATATGGAAAGTTCACATTGATCCCAGTCCTGTCCTTTTTCAAAGCCAAGGTGATCCCGAGCATAACATATGCAGCTGAAGCCATGCCCCAAATCCCGGAAAAGTTTAGGATAGACTGGAAGGTACATTTTGGAAGAAGGTGCTGGGGCTACCGATGTCCGTTCCCATATGCCACATCAGACAAGAACTCTGCCTTCCCTCTGTGAAGGGGATTGTGGATAGGAACACCCTGATGCTTTTCAGGAAAGTGATCATGGACGCTACAGAGCCTGTTTTCAAGATCTTGAAGACCGAATTGACTAATGGGAAAAACAGAATACTGGCCTCATGGGCGGATCACTGTGAAAACCTGCTACAAGAAGTGGCCTTGACGAGAGCAACCCCTATACAAAATCCAACGAAAGTTGTGAAAAAACTGACTGAATTAGATTAGATTAAAACGCAGGACACCGCCGCCTCCTACAAATCAACCAAAGACTTTCCAATAATTCAAAAGAGAGTTAATGAGGTGAGAGGGTATTTGAAAAAATTCCCGGACAAACGGCTGCGTAACACCTTTTTCAGAATCAGACTAAACCTCCTGAAGACAAACGAGATCTTGGCAAGAAGAGGAGCGTCAACTTCGGATAAGTGCCGATATTGTAACACTGAGCAGGTGGAATCTATCAGACACCTTTTGTTAAGGTGTAAGGGGACCCAAAAGGCTAGAAAAATCTACCTAATGAAATACCTGACCAACGCAACCACAGTGGACGAAGAAGCCTGATGGTATGGTTTGATGGGAGGGGAAAAAACGAGTGGACAATGGCGGTGACTCTGTTTTTCAAACAAATTGGCCTTGTACAGGAGCTCAAACCAAGTTCAGGAGCTAAAAAGCCAATAATAACAGATGAAGGAACAAGTTGAAGACTCGATTCCTCCCGCACCAGGAACGGCAGAAGTTAATTTGGAGGGACTCAGAGTGATGAACTTTTTTACTGATGTTTTGTAAAAATTGTAAATTTGTTTTACAATTAAATCAAAAAAAAAAAAAAGTGTACCATAGTCCAGAATACTGAGAAAGTGGCTAGGAAATGAAAGGAGAAGGAGGAAGAGGACAGAGAATGAGCAGATGTAATGGCGAAGTAAAGAGAAGAGAAAGAGAGGAAAGGAAGGAACAGGAACTGTTGATAAATAAGGCAGAGAAAGTAGAAGAGAAGAAGGCAGGGGAAAGTGAAAAAAGAAGACAGAAGGAAACAGAGTAAAACGTGTGAGAAATGCTGAGCAAGAAAAGGAGAGGGAGTTGTATTTTAAGACAGAAAGGGGGTAATGGAGATTGAGAGAATTGTTAAAGAACGTCAACACAGAGAGGAAGAACAGAGGGACAAAGGACAGGAGCGAGAGAGAAGTAGAGAGAGACGCATCAAGGAGGTAGATGACATAATGCCAGAGTATACACTTTTGGATGATGACAAGGAAGCAGGAATGCAGAGGAGCATAGGGATACTGTATAGGAGAAGCAGGGATAGAGCTTCTGCCCCTAAGGCAAGCAGGAGTGTAGCGGGGTCACCATTGAGGGGGAGAGTGACTCACTGGGCAGAACAATGAGGGGACAACAGAGGAAACAAATGTTGAGGAGGCTTCATTTTGAAAATGAAGATGGTAAAAGCAGTCCTACAGTTTGGGGATAATGGGGTCAGATGGATACCTAGGTGAGAGTGATGACAGCAAAGGGAGGGGGCCCATACCGCCCAGGGAAGTAAGCACAGAGTGGGGGACATTGTGGGATGGAGAGGAATATACCAAAAGGGCAAAGTAAGAACCTGAGAGACGCCTTCAGCACTCCAAAGGCAAATCACATAGTGCAGACAAACACACTCTATATGGACAGAGGCTGAGAGCATTACCAGGATGAAAGAGAACTAGCATGATGAGAGCAATTACAACTACAAAAGACGTTGGGCGATATGACCGAAGTGTGGGACTGAAGCGGTTTCATCTGCTAGAAAAGGGTGGTGGACGAACACAATATATACTGTGGCAACAGATGGGCACAGATCATTTGAGGTGTAGATTGCAGTAGTGGACTGCAGGAGCGAGGAAATAGTTTTAAGAACTAGAAAGACAGCAGCGGCAAAACTGGCAGTGGGCGACATGAAGAGCGTACTCTCAGCCATTCTTGGAAAGGTAGGTGACAATGTTTGTAAACAGGCAGGATATCCAAGAGTGACAGCGAAGAACACAGCACACAATGGGGCACTTTTCAATAATTGCAGGGCAGCCATATGGTAGGCTCTGAGGGTACAGTAACCAGACACATCTGACATAAATGCAATTAGGGCACACAAAATGTGTGAGGATGAAGACCCACTTCAATATATTCAGGAACGTTGGCATCTTGAGAAGCAGGAACTGTGGGACAAAACAGTGGGTTTGTTTTACCACCTATTAAGCCAGGGGCTACCAGAGCAGGTACATAAGCAATTTGTCATGATGCCTACCCCCAGGCATCCAGACCAAGCCCATCAGCCCCGGGAGGAGGCATCTAGACATTTAGTAAAACCTCAGCAGCCCCGGCTAGGGGCTATCTGGGTTCAGTCCTGGCACCTTAGGCGCCAGGCTCATAGTAGAAATCAGTCTTCGCGCCTAAGGCGCCAGGCTCATAGTCATTACTTCCCTCAGGCAGACCATGCTGCAAATGACTCCAATCCAACATGAAGCCTGAAAGGGACTATTTTTCTACAGGGACTATTTTTTACTCGGGTGTGGTTCTAGGGACTTCTTACCTGGGACTACTTTTGAGGCTATTTAAACCACGCCCGACCAGCATCACATGCTTTGTGTTATTCTGCATCCAGCAGCGTAACGCTCACCGTGCCTGCAGCCTGCATCCAGTCTTCTGCCACGCCCGCCTCAAATCCAGAGCTCCTAAAACAAAGAAGAAAGAAAGGGACAAGGTTAGAAAAAGAAACTTATTTCTATTCCACACCTGATTCTGGATCCATCTCGTCTCCGGACCTGTAAAGAACATTTCTGCACGCGCCGCACCTCCAGCTGCAGCGCCGTGCCATACTCACCAGTCTTCACAGCATCCTTCGGGTCGGCGGTGCCTCCATCATTTCTTCGCCGAACTTCGACACCTAGGAGACAAAAGAAAACCACAAGGTGAGCCGAGGGAACCAACAAATATAATTCTTACCATCATAGACTTACCTGATTTACCACCGGAGGCATCCTTTTGTGACTCTCCATATTTTCACATGCTGCATCTGTAAAGAGAGACAAAACAACACGTTTTCCACGTGCAACATTTACCGGACAGCGCCGGGTAATACAGACTCTTACCTGAGCGTCACCAGCTGCCACAAGAGCATCATTTCACGAGCCAGCTGCAAGACAAGAAAGGAAGGGGGGAACAAGGGTGAACATCAGACATATTGAACTCTATGAACTTAATACTTACTGGTCCTCACCAGGAACCTCAGAGTCATTACTCTCCGGAACTCTCCCGAGCCTTCAAAGCAGTGAAGTAACTGGAATCGACGAGCCCCTGCAAATCCACGCAGGATGGAGAGCTCATCTTTCAAGAATATAAGGAGAATATTTCTACGGGTTAAGCAGACAAGATTAGGAGGGCAGATCCAGTCAGTCATCGCTGCACTACGCATCACGTGGGTGGAGACCGCAGCTGTCCGGGTCCGACCGACGCCCCTGTGGGAGTCAGGTGAGCGTAATAGAACACGAAGCCTATCTACAAATCCCCACCCGGGCTTATGGAAACCTCAGAAACCGACCAACTAGCCCTATTGTTAGGGGAACTGAGGGCAGAAGTGCACTCCGTGTGCCAAGAGACTAATGCCCTCAGGAGAGAACTGATTGTGTCAAAGGAGCGCACTGATGATCTTGCTAGACAATTACTGCAAAAACCAAGCTGGCCAAACACCATTACCTGGACTCGGGGGGAATCCAACTCCTGTTTTATCGAGCAATCCTGTACAAGTGGTTCTACCAGGGAGCATTCCTTTAGCTCTACCCGAACGTTTTGCTGGGGACCCAAAAAAGTGTGTTGTGTTTATGAACCAATGCCGCTTGCACTTTTTATGCAGACCTGGAGCTTTTCCGAACGACCAAACCAAAGTAGCCTTTGTACTATCATATCTTAGTGGCAGCGCAGCGGATTGGTCAATTCCATTAGTTAACCAGGATGACCCTCTTCTTCGGGATTTTCAAGGTTTTCAATTGAGCATGGAAAGACTATTTGCCAGACATTCACACGGACAGACCCTGGATAACGAACTTTTATCATTACGACAAGGTAACCAGGATCTACTAACCTATATCACCACTTTCAGTAGGTTAGTGGTGGAAACCGGATGTCCAGAGGTAAACCGAATTACATTATTTCATTGTGGACTTCAGGATGAACTCAAAGATGTTTTGGCCCAAGTTGTGAACCCACCTCAGGATTGTGCAGAATATATAGACTTAGTGGTCCAGTTAGACCACCGACTTCAGAATAGAAAGGCTGATCGAGCTAAATTCGAGAATCGGGTATTGGTTAAACCCAATGTTACCCTCAAAGGAACAGATGTATCAGAACCGATGCAGATCGGGGGGGGTCAAGGTACCCTTAACTCAAAAGGAAAGAGAAAGAAGACGGCAGATGCAATTGTGTCTGTACTGTGGGGCCTCAGGACATTTTCTACGGGATTGCCCTACAAAAACATCTAAAAATGTAGTCGGAGTTGCTGATAAAAATCAAACAGAGCCTGATTCGGGAAACGACCACGCCCGACAAGCGTAGAGGTCCGCTTGCCGAGCTTGAAGAAGGATACTCAGACCTCGCACTTCATCATACCAATGGTCCTTATAGATCCAAGGCAGCCATCACGTATGCACGCAGTGAGGGCATACATTGATAGCGGGGCCATAGGAAACTATGTAGGACCACGAGTTGGCTTCAAGGATGAATCTATCTCTCTGCAAAAAGACCACTTCGGATGTCATCACCACAGTCGATGGAACTGAAATTGCCTCTGGGCCTGTAACTCATTCCACTGCAGAGATGACACTATTGGGTCAGGATGGGCATCGAGAGACTATTGTGTTTGATTTAATCAAAGCCCAGCAGCTCCAAATAATACTGGGGATACCTTGGTTGGAAACACATAATCCGTGTATTGATTGGCGAGAGAGGAGAATAACCTTCCCGGATTGTGCACATACTTGTTACCCGAAAAAACCCTTGAACCAAGGCCTAGCCACAGTCGATACTCCACTCGTGCAGTTACCTCATGAATATCAAGAATTACAGGATGTTTTCCAAAAGGAACAGGCAAACACCCTACCACCTCACAGATCATACGATTGTCAAATCGATCTCATACCCGGTGCACAACCTCCATGTAGTAGGATCTACGCCCTTACGGAACCCGAAAACCTTCACCTACGACAATACTTGGAACAATACCTTGCTAATGGCTTAATTCGTCCATCCGAGTCCCCTGCATCTTCAGCTTTGCTCTTCGTGCCTAAAAAGGAAGGTGACCTCAGAACGTGCATAGACTACCGCGCATTAAATCAGATCACGGTTAAGAACCGATACCCATTGCCTCTGATCCCCGAATTACTAGACCAAGTAAAGGACGCTTGCATCTACACTAAATTAGATATCCGAGGGGCATATCATCTGGTACGTGTAAAGACAGGTGACGAATGGAAGACTGCTTTTCGTACTAAGTACGGGTTATTCGAATACCAGGTGATGCCCTTCGGGTTGTGCAATGCACCAGCAGCCTTCCAGTATTTTATGAACGATGTCCTTCGTGAACTCATTGACGTCTGTGTTGTTGTATACATAGAAAATATTCTAGTGTACTCCTCTTCAGAATCAGACCACGTGAAGCACGTTCGTGCAGTCCTTGAGAAACTACGCCAGCACAAATTATATGCAAAATTGGAAAAATGCGTTTTTCATGCTACGGAAGTTGAATTCCTTGGATTTATCCTGACTCCAAAAGGAGTCTGAATGGACTCTCGAAAGGTGGACGCAATCCTCAAGTGGCCATCACCCAGTTCAGTTAAAGGGGTACAAAGCATGCTCGGATTTGCTAATTTCTACCTCAGATTCATTCCGGATTTCTCACATGTTGTACACCCTATCACAGCACTTTTGCGAAAAAACAAATGCTTCTTGTGGACCGAAGAAGCTGAAAAGGCCTTCCAAGAGCTGAAAGCGAAATTCACGTCAACACCTGTCTTAAAGCATCCACGCCCCGAACTTCCATTCATAGTTGAAACTGATGCATCCAGTTTAGCCATGGGAGCTGTCCTGTCCCAGAAGGATCCTGAAACCGGTCAAATTCACCCAGTAGCATTTCCGTCCAGAAAGTTCTCGGCACCCAGTGTTAAACTATGCGGTTACTGATAAAGAATTATTAGCCATCAAATCCGCCTTCAAGGCTTGGCGGCATTATCTTCTCGGTGCCAGGCATACCATTACGGTAATCACCGATCACCGGAACTTGCAGTATTTAAAAACATCCAAGGCCCAATCATCGCGTCAACTTCGATGGGCATTGTTCTTTGCCGAGTTCGATTTCGTGATCACTTATCGACCAGGTTGTAAAAATGGCATGGCAGATGCCTTATCCCGAATAGGGATGGGAGAAGCATATGCGAACCCGGAATCGGTGCCTATAATTTCAGAACAAAGAATTCTTGGCATAACCACTCACAGACACTAGAGGATATTCAAGTAAACATCCAACAACTCTTCGATCCAACAGCCCTGCAGGACTGGGTGAAGAAAGGCACGGACTACTCAGTCATCAATGACCTACCTTATTATCAAGGGCGACTATTTCTACCACACAAGGAACTACAAGCACTAGTCATCTCCAATTATCATGACACCCTGATGGAAGGACACCCAGGTATCGCAAAAACTGAAGCTAAAATTAAGAGACAATTCTGGTGGCCCACCTGGCGAAAAGACATAAAGTCATTTGTAATGTCTTGTGGCATTTGCGCACAAAACAAAAGTCAGAAGAAAAAACCAGCTGGCCTCTAACAACCTTTGGATATTCCACCTACAGCATGGCACACCTTATCGTTAGACTTTATTACAGATCTACCTCCATGTAATGGATTTAACACCATTCTAGTTATTGTGGATATTTTTTCCAAGATGGCCCACTTTATTCCTCTAAAGGGATTACCTTCTGCTTCAATTCTGGCCAAGGAGTTCCTCGAAAACATTGTTCGAATACACGGATTTCCTTCCGTATTGGTCTCTGACCGAGGTAGTCAATTCATTTCACATTTTTGGAAGAAATGTTGTCAACTGGCGCAAATCGACATGAGGTTATTAACGAGTCACCATCCCCAGACAATGGTCAGACGGAGAGGACTTACCAGACCCTTGAACAGTACCTACGTTGCATGCTACACCAGACCGAAAGTAATTGGAAAGATATTTTATGGATTTCCGAGTATGCATGCAATAACTCTGTACATTCAGGAACTGGACAAAGCCCCTTTTATACCATATATGGACACCACCCTCTAATCTCAGAACTAGATTCACCTCAGCATTTAGAAATGCCTGCAGTTAGTCATTTGCATTCTACTATTACACAAGCCTTTAAAGAGGCAACAGAACATTTGAAACAAGCAAAAGAAAAATATAAGAAAAATGCTGATCAACATAGAAGTGAAACTCCACAATACCAGATTGGGGATCAAGTTTGGCTGGCTACAAAACACATACCTCTGAAGGGAACTCAGATTTTTAACCCTAGATATTTGGGACCTTACACTATTAAGGCCATTATCAACCCGGTAGCCGACAAATTGGAATTACCCTCTAACATGCGCATTCATCCGGTCTTTCATGTTTCACTTTTAAAACCAGTTCAACCAGGAACAAGATTAACCAAACCACCCGACCCCATCTTGATAGATGGAGAACCTGAATTCGAGGTAATAAATATCCTGGACTCCAAGATGGTTAAATCAAACCTTTTTTATTTAATCGATTGGAGGGCTACGGACTACAAGAAAGGTCATGGGAACCTAGTGACCACGTCCATGCACCTCGGTTGGTGAAAAGATTCCATCGGAACTTCCCAGACAAACCAGGGCCCAGGGGAAGAACAACTTTAGGAGAGGCCTTGGGGGGGAGTGCTGTCATGATGCCTACCCCCAGGCATCCGGACCAAGCCCATCAGCCCCGGGAGCAGGCATCTAGAAATTTAGTAAAACCTCAGCAGCCCCGGCTAGGGGCTATCTGGGTTCAGTCCTGGCACCTTAGGCGCCAGGCTCATAGTAGAAATAAGTCCTGGCACGGTGCCAGGCTCATAGTCATTACTTACCTCAGGCAGACCATGCTGAAATTACTCCAATCCAACATGAAGCCTGAAAGGGACTATTTTTCTACAGGGACTATTTTTTACTCGGGTGTGGTTCTAGGGACTTCTTACCTGGGACTACTTTTGAGGCTGTTTAAACCACGCCCGAACAGCAACACATGCTTCGTGTTATTCTGCATCCAGCAGCGTAACACTCACTGTGCCTGCAGCCTGCATCCAGTCTTCTGCCACGCCCACCTCGAATCCAGAGCTCCTAAAACAAAGAGGAAAGAAAGGGACAAGGTTAGAAAACTAACTTATTTCTATTCCACACCTGCTTCTGGATCCATCTCGTCTCCGGACCTATAAAGAACATCATTTCTGCACGTGCCGCACCTCCAGCTTCAGCGCCAAGCCATACTCACCAGTCTTTCATCCTTCGGGTCGGCGCTGCCTCCATCATTTCTTCACTGAACTTCGACACCTAGGAGACAAAAGAAAACCACAAGGTGAGCCGAGGGAACCAACAAATATAATTCTTACCACCATAGACTTACCTGATTTACCACCGGAGGCATCCTTTTGTGACTCTCCATATTTTCACGTGCCGCATCTGTAAAGAGAGACAAAACAACACGTTTTCCACGTGCAACATTTACCGGACAGCGCCGGGTAATACAGACTCTTACCTGAACATCACCAGCTGCCACAAGAGCATCTTTTCACGAGCCAGCTGCGAGACAAGAAAGGAAGGGGGGAACAAGAGTGACCATTGGACATATTGAACTTTATGAACTTAATACTTACTGGTCCTCACCAGGAACCTCAGAGTCAATACTCTCTGGAACTCTCCCGAGCCTTCAAACCAGTCAAGTAACTGGAATCGACGCGCCCCTGCAATTCCACGCAGGATGGAGAGATCATCTTTCAAGAATATAAGGAGAATATTTCTATGGGTTAAGCAGACAAGATTAGGAGGGCAGATCCAGTCAGTCATCGCTGCACTACGCATCATGTGGGTGGAGACCCCCGCTGTCTGGGTCCGACCGACACCCCTGTGGGAGCAGGTGAGCGTAACACAATTAAAGAAATTAGTGGGAATGGAGGTGAAACCTAGGTCAGAAATTTAGTGTACTATACTACATTTGTGCCGGATAATGCAGGAGAACGTGAGAAAGACATGCGAGGAAAGAAAACAGGAAGAAGCGTAGTTGGTTCGGAACAAATTGTCAACGTATACAATGGAAGGGGCGATGTCGATGCACAGAGAGGGAGTGGTTACTCAGAGTGCGCAGAATCATCAGCAGATGGCAGGGGTACATTTTGCCGGAAGAGGAGACAACAACTACTGGCATGGGGAAGAGGAGGTATGCCACTGTTATATTCCAGACAGACACCAGTTAACATAATGGGAACTGACTGGATGAACACGCTTAATATGACCATTTTGTTCACTGAGCAATGGATAGTGTGTTCCACTCTAGGAATTCACTACATGAATGCACAGAGTCTATGCTTGCATTTCTTGGTCAGACTGTACAGAGGGGGAGGCATAAATCTCAGGTTATTTCAGTTTGGGGGTGGGGTGCGAGTGCTATTAGCATGGTCCCAGGAATGGAGGCCAAACTGCTTTGCTTTCCGAATAAGTTCTTGTTTAGACCTAAGATACCCCTAGACAAGGAAGAAGGACAGGTGTTTCCACTAGAATTGGAGACAGTTATAGTGAGAGATGAAACATTTGAAACAAACTCGCGCCTTGAAACACTTGAAACAATTTTTTTATAGGCGCGTTACAAATGCCATATCATATCATATCATATCATATCATATCATATCATATCATATCAAAGAAAAAGAAGCAGTAATTGAGGTCAAAGAAATGCATAGACTGACTGACTTGACAGACAAAGAATTCTTTTGGTAGAATTATTCAGATCTTGAGACAATGTTCTTTATGAGCAATACCTACTTGGTGAAAATTCATAACAGGGAAACCACACAGAGAACGGCCCTAATGAAAAAGGCATGAACGGAAGAAGAGGATCCAAAGTAGGAACCCTCCCATCCCTTGCACACTGTCTATAATCCACCAAATAAGCAGTAATTAGTCATAAATATTGATTCATAAAGATGTATATCTGAATTCACTGAGAACTATTACAAGAATATACATTCAAAAAGATATTCTAGAAACACAGACTGTGTAAATCACTTATAAAGCAAAATGTCATAGCGAGCAAAAAAACATTTTTCAAGTTCAATACTCTTTGGCTTTATGCGTTTCAAGGAAATTTCCTCTTCATCAGAAGCCTATATTGAACTATATATATGAAAATACTTGTATGGTTTTAAAAGGACCAAAGTGGGAAGATGTGGTCTCACAGCATGTCCGGACGGGCTGCTGACTCAAACATAGATCCTCACTACTTTTCTTCTTTCCCAATTGTAGTGAGGAACAGCCTCCTGAAAGACAGCAACATCTCTCCCTGCCGAGGGTTAGTCAATACTATTCCCTAGGATATGAATTTCTTGCATCACATATCCTGTATTTCTGTGGTTTCAAAATTTCACCTTATATTGGATAGATCCCAGTTGCTGAATCTATAATATTGCGTGCTTTCGTATTTTGCGTGCTTTCGTATTTACTGAGAAGTAAAGCAGCAAGTGGTGTCCAAATACGTCATTCTAACTTCAAAGCATCAATATGCAAAATGCGCGCCAGAGTGAAGAATGCAGGATTCAACTTGCATTAAGAATAAAGAATAGGCATCTATACCAAGAAAGTGTTTGTTATGTGGTTTAATTTTACAGTATGGTGTATTGTGTGTGGGGTAAATTGAGATATGTTTATTGTGCATAGTTATGGCTGTAGGCCATTAATTGGGTGTAGTGATACATTTCAACATTTTGAGCCCCAGAGCCATGCACTAATTAGGGTATGATATTTATCGCAATGATCCTTGACACTTGTTTCGCAACATTATAATAAGAATCCCTTGTACACATATTTCATGAAAAGTACATACACATGTGATGTCATCAGTGATGTCATCAATGACATTTGTGATGTCATCTTTGATGTCCTGGGTTTTAGTCTTAGCTGTGCACGGTGGTGGCGCGAGTTATGGTTGCTTAGCTTACCATAACTGGTGAATTTCAAGAGTTTTTCGGTTTTACTTGGAACCATAACATCCCTTTAACAAAGCTTTTTCACTGAATTTCATAGGTTTTTAGTAGCGCAACTTAACAATAATGACTTTCACTTTATATACATATCATATGGAACTGACTGAATCTCTTCTACTGTACTTGATGTCCGCAAACTCATTTAATGTTCGCGGACATCTTCAAAGAACAGTACCACTACCTAAAAACTCTGGGGGTGTATGTTTGATTGTTATATCATAACATAGGAACATTTAACAAATTAAAAAAAAAAGCACACAAACACATTATATGTACTAATACATAAGAAATGTAACCCATATGTACAACACACTAACCATTCATTTAAATGCACTATGTTCTAAAATGGAATATACCACAAGAAAATAAATTGGCTTCCAACATAATTACCTCACAAACACGACAGAACTGAGAACAAGAGCAGACCCACTGAGTACATAGGACATATTTTACCTGAAATAGTAAGTGTACCTATTTTTATTCATAACTTTATAAACTTTCTGTATTAGATAAAAAAAATATTATCTTTTTTTTTTCTCACAGAAATGTCTAGTACTCTGGAATGGCTAGAGGAACATTTCCCACATGAAGAAATGTCACAAGATAGTGAAACTAATGGTAAACACTTTATAATATAAACCATTTAATTATTATTATTTTGTATACATTTAACATATATATATATTTTTTTGTACAGAGCATACCAAAATAGAAAATACTTCAGAAAAACCTGTTATGGATAACACTTTTCACAGTATAGAAGAAAAAATGGATTTATTGTTGATTAATTTTAATAATTTTAAAACTTTTGTGGAAGATCATTTTAAACCAAAAACCTCGTACCATTGCCCCACATGTACTTGTCCCTCCTCACCATAACCCAAAACGTTTTGATGAGACTTCCATCCCATCTTCACCTAAGAACAATCATGATGAAACCCCTAATTCTCCTGTTTTTGTTTCTGTTTCTGCCTCACCTTCTCTGTCATAAATTATTAATATATGTTAAATAAAGTTTAATTTTTATATTGTGTTGTAAATAGTTTCGTTTTTTTTTTTTTAAACAATGTAGGTGTTCGCGGACTGTGCAGGTGTTCTGAAATGTTCCTAAATAAACGAAAATGGAGGTGTCCTGAAGAACACTATACCTGTTTGTACTGTTTGCTAGCAAGATGAAACTATTCTAAGAACACACGCGGTGTCCTGAAATGTTCGTAAAAAAAAAAAAATTAAAGTGTCCTAAAGAACACTATATCTGTCCGTAGTGTTCGCTAGCAAGTTCAAACTGTTCTAAGAACATACGCGATTGTTCGTAATTAAACGAAAATGGAGGTGTCTTAAAGAACACTATACCTGTCCGTACTGTTCGCTAGCAAGTTGAAAATGTTCTAAGAACACAATTGGTGTCCTGAAATGTTCATACATAAACGAAATTGAACGTGTGCTGAAGAACACTATATCTGTCCTTACTGTTCGCTAGCAAATTTAAACTGTTCTAAGAACACACGCAGTGTCCTGAAATGTTTGTTTCACGTGTGACGCAATTTTAATTAGTTCAGGACCCGAACAGTGTCCGTAGAACATCAACGCGCATGCGCTAGCCAATCTCCGTGCATTTGGTGTCCTGCGGACATGCGCTTCCTTCGCGGACTTGTTCGCGAATGGATCATATGACCGCGCCCACGCTGATCGTGTGTTCTGAATGCGGACACTGTTCGGGTCCCCGAACAAATTAAAAGTACATTTTAAATTAATCCATAATATTTTTCAATAAAATCTCACCATGGCACAAGTCCCACATAGTAATCCTGAGTTTCTACATACCTTTTGAAATTTTTCAAACTTTTTTTTGTGTTCGATCTGTCCGCGGACAGAGCGCATGTCTGCAGACCGCGCACAAGCACCCCTATAAAAGACCACGCCCTAGAGCTTATTCTCATTGTGTTTCTGGCTATGCTTCAGAGGACAGCTATTTCTCCAGCAACTTGCTGATTACACCATCGAGATGGCATCCCTGGCTGCAGAACTGCCACCTGGTGCTGCACCTGCTTCAGCACCACCCCCACCCCCTCCACCACCACCACCTCCCCAAGGGCCTGAAGAGGGGAACAGGAGTGAGGATGCGGAGGAGGAAGAAGAGGATAATGAGAATGAGGTAGAGGAAAAGCCTACTACCCGCACTAGACTTGAGTCTTGGGTGTGGCGGTTATTTAGCATTCATGGGAATGTTCCTAAGGCTTGTGCGAACCGTGTTACCTGCAATGAGTGCAAAATGATACTCAGTCGCGGGAAGCACGGTAAGTACAGCTTTGGGACCACTACTATGAAGCGACACCTGAGGTCATTTCACTCTGGGGCTATTCGCAGGGTTGTACCTTGCGAAGAACGTAGCAGGTTGATTTCCTCTACTTCATCCTCTGTTTCTGATCCTGTCACCACAAGGACCACCTCTGTGGGACAGCGTCTTCCTCAAGCTGCCTCACAGGCCATACAGAATCCTGATGACCCTTACCTTTCGAGGGTCACAGTTGTATGTATGTACTGTGACACAGTACTCTGCAGGGGGGAGCGACTTCGTAGTGCTTTTGAGACTATCGTCTCAGAGCACGAGAAGATCTGCTCACTACCCAAATAAAACCCACTCTACATCTTCCTCTCTCAGCTCGCCCTTTCTTATCCCTGTGGTTGGTGTCCCCCCATTTCCCCTCCTCTCCTTGTTTGTCATGTATAAAAAAAACCAAAAAATACAAAATATCAAAAATCAAAAAAAAAAATAAGGCTCTTTTCAGAGCCGCCTTTCACAGTTAAAAATAGAAGTGAAAATAAATGAAGCAGGGCCCTTTATATTTTTTAGAAGTCCGCGGAACAGTTCGCGAACATTTAAAAAATTGAGTTGCTACCCCATCACAAACATTGCAATGTTCTCTGGGAGGAAGTGGTGGCTCTGAAAAGAGCCTTTGGGTGGTGTTTGTAAGTCAAAAATTATAAATGCTTAACACCTACTTCAAAATGGTTGTAATTCCAAAAAAGGTCGCAGTGCATTTTGTACATTTCTCAGAAAAATCTGATTGCCAGCATAAGTAAGATGGACTCCATCTCTGCGAAAAATGTATGTACTACGAAACATAATATTTTCATTGCGAAAAGAGGACATGTCAAAATCTCTTAGAAAGGCACAAACAGCCTTATTAACATTGCGCCTTGCTTTTTCCATTTGTGGACCAAATGAAGAAGAACGAAGGCACATTTGTCTCTGCGCAATCCGTGAAAATATCACTTGAGAATTAGGAAACATGTCCATAACCTTCCCAAGTCCTTCTTTCATAGCAAATTGCTAAAAATTTCCAGTCACATGTCCTAAACTGTTCCTTCCACAATGAATTATAATTATGTCTGGATGTTGCTCTGTCTCCAAAGTAGCACAGAGAGGTAGCAAGTCCAACCACTTCATTCCACGTACTCCATGCCAGTGTACTTCCACATGTGGGAATCCAAGATCTACAGCTACTCCACAGCTTTCTGTGTGCACCCTCAACCAATATATCCACGAATCTCCCAAAATCCAAACAATCTGTTTCCTGAAACACACAGCCATAGCTACCTTTTGTTCTCTCAGCAAAAAGAGTATCTGAGAAACTCTCTCCTGGCACAACACACCCACTAAACTTTCCTGACCAATCCCTTTCAGTGCTTATTCTCATTTGCATGACTTCTGAACCCAGAAATCCCCGGATGTAACTCCCGATGTCCGCGAACTACCGCCATGTCCGCGGACATATCGTAACATGAACAGCCCTTCTACCATTTCCACTTCACTCTCTCTGCCATTCCCTCATTGGATATAGCTAAGAAATCACATGACCATGCACCAATCACATTCAAGACCTCTACATCTAACTGCATCATCATAGATCAGCACTGCAAATTTACTCTGAATCTCTCTGAGTACAAGTGTCATATCATTGGCAAGCACCATCTACCAGAAATACTGTACAAGTCTCCAAGATTTCTACTTGCAGCTCCATGCATATCCATATGCATGAACACAAACTTCAGGTATGCATATGTTCTGTACAGTAGATGAACACATTTTCAAACAGACTTTTAGCTTGTGTAATCTGTAAAATGAATTTACTGTATTTTTTTCAGTTTCCTAAAATCAACTATCACTTATAAACCTTTATACCATTTACTTTCTTAATCATTACACACTCAAATCATGTTAAACTAACATTTTTTAAATGAACTATATAGACTACATATATTCAAACAAAATTGCATGCAAGCACAATCTATGTTTAAATCTTTAAAAAAAACTTATACAATTTCATATTTTTTTGTTTTTATTTATTTATTTACTTAATTACATTCATTTAGACATGACATTGAGGCACTATTACCTAGAACAGCTTACTTACAGAAATAGTGGTATTCACTGGTATATTATAAATTTCACAAGACAGTAAAGATATTTATTTTTTGCTACAGTTAGTCATTCAATACAATTTGTTCATTAAGAACATATCATATGTACTGAACTGATGCAATGTATCTTATGTAAATAAATTAGTTTAATGGTTTTAAAGAAGACACCGAGGATTTCAATTAAAAAAATCAATATCTAAATTAAAAACAGCGCTATATACAAACAAAGTTACTAATTTGAAGCTTTTGAAGACCAGTCTCCTGAAAAGAAGCAGCCAAATTCGAAGTACAAGGAAGAACTAAGAAGTTACCTGTTAATTTAAGAAAAAAAGTAAGTAGAATATCACCATAATATTTGTATTATTAATCAAACATACTATAACGTTAATACAAGCTATTTCGGTGCCTAAAAATAGAGATTGTGTACCATTTTGTCCAAAAATCTCCATGTCTTAAACAGCGATGTACAGCCAGAATGGCCAACAAATTCCTATTTTTGGACACACAAATTACCCAACTGAACCGCTACAATTTTCATATTATAGAACAAACAACTGTTTTAATTGTATACATTAGATTTACTATTTGTACTTTTCCACACCACTAGCTACATCTGAACCCCAGTTTAGTAACACATAAATTCAAGAATCATCTTACTCAAACACTCATGCACACAGCACACATACATTCCAGAACACCCCAACCCATATCTTCTTTATTTTTTTCAACAGACCCTAAATAATGCCTACCAAAAGTCCATAGAAAGCAACGCAAAAGTAGAGCAAATGAAAATAAAAGTGTCCAACATAAGCATCCATCTCTAGCAGAATTTGTAAAAAAAGTTGAAACAAAACAGCTAATACAGTCATTTAGTGAAACACAAGAAGTTTCAAGTACAAAAACTTTGCCTCCTCTATCAAAATGTAAAACAAACCAAAAAACAATTAACAGAAAATCAGCTATCACTACAAATAAAACTACTTCTTCACATTTTAATATAGTGCAAAGTAAGCATACCAAGAAAAGTATTTTAGCCAAAATGTACCGTCACAAAGTCCTTCAAAATCTTATAAAAACAGGAGAGAAATCAGGTTCAATGCTTAAAACCTATCGTAGGAAATTAATCTTAGAAGCGTTGATGGACAGTGCCATTCTTCTCAAAAGAAAGTTATTTATTTTACTGTTAAACAAAATGAAACCACTAACAAATTTAATAACTAAATTACAAAAAAGACTTTTCAATAAGCGAAATGTCAACAGAAAGAACTTCTTAAGTATCTGCGGAGGTGAATGGAATCACACTACAAGCACAGAACCATATTCTAATGAAGAAGCGTACAAACAAAAGCAAACAAATACAATTGCCATACATAGCAGTGGTCGAGGTTATGAAAAAGTGAATAATACCATAATGGAACAAGAAGTACTCCTTACAAAAATATGCCCTGAAAACTTAGAATTACCCCTCCATTCAATTGAATCAGAATGTCTAGTGTACAAATGGCGATGCACGTCGATGTGTAACATTCCCAAACAATGTTTCAAATCTTTACGCCAATTCCTCAATAAATATGTAAAAAGCAAAGACAAATCAAAATTAAATTACTGCAAAATATGGATACCTGTCCAGTGCGCAAGTACACAGGACTACAATGACATTCATTGGCCTGCATTACAGGACCTATTTGTAAAACCACTTTCCATGATATCAAAAGGATTTCAACACATCATTCAACTATAAAAAATCTAGTCTATAAACTGTACTATGCTAAAAGTCCTGCTTTAGCACTAGCAAAGTTAAATAACATCCTTCTACATGGTACAGCAAAAGACCTACTTGAAGAAATTCACTATATCCAGAAAAACTATTTTGGAAGTGAAAGCCATTTACAGAATGAAATAGCTTTAAACCAATTAAGGAACAATTTTACACATGCCAACCTTTTGCTAAACACATACAAAAAAGAAATACTAAACTTTAAAAGTACATCAGCTGAAGTACCAAACCATGTATGTGTATGTTGCCGTAGAACTTTTTATAAAAGTAACACAAAAACTGTAGACCTATCATACAAAATAGAAGACAATGAAGATTCTAAATTGTTTGAATTAGCTCTCTACCTTGTAGAAGAAAACAAATACGAAATAACTGAGCCCTTAATACTTTGCAGTTACTGCACTACAAAACTTGACAACAACCAAACTCATTCACGTGCTATCACAAATAATTTGGAATTATACTCAGTACCAAAACCCCTACAACAACTTCATTTATATGAGAGCATCATAATTCAAACAGTACACCCATTTCAAGCAATAATACGCCTTCAACCAAAAACAGCAAAATTACCTCCCTCTGAATTGGTAAAAGGCATTCGTGGAAAAGTAGTTTATTTACCATTAGATCTAAAAGAAAATGTGCATACTCTAGGAGTGCAACGTCCAATGCAGCAATCTTTAATTATCTTAGTAAATGGAGTACCTACAAAAGACAAAAAAATATGGCAACAGCTGGTAGATTTATATAAAGTTAGACAAGCCTTCCAATATCTCAAAGAGAATAATGAATATTACAAAGAAATTAATATTGAAGAAAACTTGAAAGATACAACTGAAATAATTCAAGAAACACAAGAAGCTGGTCAATTTGAGCTACTAGATCCTGCTACAATATCAAATACTTTAGACCATTATACAATTCATCCTTTGCACTGTAATTACACCGTAGAAGATGTACTGGAAACTTACCAAATGCGTCAAACAAAAGGATCGCCAATCAGCATATGGGAAAAAAGTATAGAAGCACATGCTTTTCCTCTACTCTTTCCTACTGGCAAAGGAGGAAGGTATGATGATAGACCTATTCAAATATCAGCTTCAGAATACCGCTCATTACGGATGTATTCTGAAGATCCCAGATTTAGACAAAATGTGGAAAACATATTCCACCTACTCTTTGAAAGTGAACTAGCAACTTTATGTTACGAAGTTGCACACATATTAAAATCAGGATCACACTTTCAAAATATGAGAGCTACACAATTATTAGAAAAAGTGCAACAAAAGGATGAGGTTTTACAATCAAATATTACAAATCTATTAGCACATATGCGTGGTACTAAAGAGTACTGGTTTCGATGTCATGGAGATGTACGTTGTATGATCAGAAACCTTGGCCCACCCACTTGGTTTGTTACATTAAGTTGTGCAGAATATGCATGGGAAGATTTACATGATTTCCTACGCATATCAAATAAAAACAAAACAAACATAGATATACTAACACCTGGAGAATTTTGTTCTTTGGATCCTGTTAATGTTTCAAGATATTTTCACCATCGCTTCAATACTATGCTACATTTTATTTGTAATAAAACTGTACCTCCCCTTGGAGAAGTGCAACACTTCTTTTGGAGAAAAGAATACCAAGCCAGAGGAGCACCACATATCCACATGCTTTTATGGATTAAAGATGCTCCTAAATTTGGTCAAGACAGTGATGCCACTGTTTTACAGTTTATTGAAAAATATGTCACTTGTGAAATTCCATCAGAAGCCACAAATAGTGATCTTCATGCACAAATTTTACAATTTCAAAGACACAAATGTGGAAAATATTGTCGTTGCAAATAAAAAAACAAAGGGAAATACTACACCAAATGCCGATTTGGTTTCCCTAGACCAGTTACAAATACAGGTCAAGTGAAAAACTTCATGTCTTCAGTTAGACATAGTGTTAAAGGTAAGTCACCTAAAAATACATATTACATAAAAAGAAAAGAAGAAGAAAAATATATCAATGATTATAATGCAATCATTGCCCACTTATGGAATGCAAACATAGATGTGCAGTACATTGCAGACAATTCTACAGCAGTTGCATGATATGTCACAGCATACTTAACTAAAGCAGAAAAGACAGAGCTCCAAGACCTCTGCAATGACCTGTCATCAGATAAAACAGTATCTCAGAAATTATACAGCTTGGGCATAAAAATGCTCACCCATAGAGAATGTGGATCATATGAAGCAGCTGATCGTTTAACTGGTACTGCATTTATGGTAAATCTGAAAATATAGTATGGCTAAGTCTTGGTCCAGCTAAATCTAGAGAAGAGTTCTAAAATCATATGAAGATATAGAAAGAATAGCCAAACATGATCCCAACAGCCAAGACATTTTAAAAAACAATGTATTGGACACATACTACCCAAACAGAACTAATACTTTGGAAAACATGTGTCTATACCACATAGCCCAAAACTACACATACAAAAATAATATGAAACCTGATGAAAAAAAAGTAAATATAGATTGGCAAACTGTGAAGGCAGCTTAGTTAAACTCACTAAACCAAATTTAATTAATCATATCAAATTGTCATTAAAGACTCCTCAACATAAAGAAGTATATTACATGTCCCTGCTACAACTCTTCAAACCATGGAGAAAAGAAGAACAATTACTAGATAACTATGACTCATATGAGGATGCTTTCGAAGCAAATGAAAGCACTATAACTGATGTAAACTTTACACAGTACAAAACAATGTTGCACAATGAACAGCAACACAAAGAAGAACTTCAAGCCCAACTAGATAAGGACACTCCTGACAGTAGTCAACCTTCTGTAACAGGAAGCCAAGAACCACTGGGAGAACCACTAATAATAAATGAGGCAGAATTAGCTATGATAGAAGTAGAAAACACCATGTGTCAGTATGAAGATAAGGAAGACTTAACTATACTACAATCAAAACTAAACAATGAGCAAAGTAGCATTTTTCAAGAAGTAACAAAACAATGTGCACTTGGTGTAAAACATGAAAATAAAGAATGTTCCTGCCATAATTATAAACCTATACTACTGTACGTCAGTGGTGAAGCTGGTTCTGGCAAAACATTCCTAATCAAAATCATTAGTAAGTTCCTTCAACAATTGACAAACAACAAACTGTCAGCTGTTGTCACTGCCCCCACAGGTTTAGCTACCTAAAACATAGGTGGTGTTACATTACACCGATTACTACTATTACCAGTAGAACACCAGAACAAATTAGACTATTACAAACTTTCTCCAGAATCTGCAATGGAATTACGCAGAGTATTGAAACAAATGAAAATGCTACTAATAGAGCATGGTCTCCAACCTGATGTTAGCTTTGATTCACCTTAGATTACAAGAAGTACTCAAAACAGACTATGAAGAGCTCTTTGCAGGAAAACACATTATTGTGTTTGGAGATCTGCTTCAATTAACACCAGTAAAAGGTGAGCCTATTTTTAAAACATTAGGTCACAAACTCTGCCGTAAAACTGTTGGCAGCATTGGAAATGTCAACCTTTGGCAACATTTCCAATACAGAGAATTAACAGAAAACATGCGGCAATCTGCAGATCTCACTTATGCCAACATTTTAAAAAGTATCAGAGTTGGTATACTTTCTAAAGAAGCAGAAGCAATATTGAAAACCCGGCACATTAATGCACTTTATGGCGATAATGCATGTGCTACAGATGTTATGGAACAATTAGCCCACAAAAATGTCAATTGTATGGCCTTAATGGCAACTCTTGCAAGCTGTTTCAAATTCAATTAAATCATGCTAAGTAAAGAAATTCAACCAATCATGGAAATTAGCGCCACAGACAAACTAGATGTACATGCTATGACACTACCCATGTGTGACCAAGCCACAACAAGACTAAATAGTTTAGAAAAATCAATCTCAAACACAGCAGGCTTAGAAAAGATATTAAAATTATCCTTAAATTACAGAGTAATGCTTAAACGTAACCTTGATGTGGACCAAGGACTAGTTAATGGAGCACTGGGCACAGTTGTTGGCTTTCAAACATACCCACACGACAACAAAATTCAGTTTGTCAATATACTCTTTGACAAACTTTCAGAAGTAAAAAGGATAGGACGCTCAACAGCTAGATTCCTTCTCTTAAAAGATATGTATGTACGCAGAGAACAATTTTCTCTAACTCTTTCATACGCAGTCACAATTCATAAATCACAAGGTCTTACCCTAGACAAAGCAATGATAGATATTGGTAACACAATCTTTAAAGAAGGCATGAGCTATGTAGCACTATCACGCTTAGGTAGACTTGACGGTCTATTTCTAATCAACTTTGATGCAAGTAAAATAAACGCTGATATTCCTTGCATTTTAGAATACAATAGACTTCACTCACTATACACCCCCCACCTAAACACATATTCTGTTCCACAAAAAGTAAAACGTTATAAAAGAAAAATAAATCAAACAGAAATGCAACAGGATGTCACTGCAAATCCTCCAAAGAGAGTAAAAGAAACTAATACTTCATCATAGTCCCTTAAAGAGGCCTGGGTGCGTCCGCTCTTAAAGAAACCAACCCTGGACCCTGCCCAACCCAACAACTACCAACCCATCACAACGGTCCCATTTCTTCTGAAAATGTTAGATAAAGCGGCTCACATGCAGATACAGACTTACCTGGAAAACAACTCTGTCCTAGGTAAAAGGCAGTCCGGATTTCGCAAAGGCCATATCTGTAACAAGCGCCACGATGCCTCTGGGCTGCATGTGCGCTAAACAAATGTAAATAAATAAATAAATAAATAAATAAATAAATAAATCAAGTACCACAAGCAAAAAAGAATCAATTAGGGAAAGTAAACCAGGTAATTCTTTAAAGAAGGAAGACAAACTCCAAAAAAAGCAGTTAGATACAGAACTACCTGGACCATTTAAATTCTCAAATATAGTTGGTGTAAGTTGCTTCGCAAATGTAGCAATGAATATTCTATTTCAATTACCACCAATTGTTGACAACATTTACTTACACAGTACAGACCCATTGTGTTTGCAAATGTTAGTACTTCACAGAAATGCAGCAAACAATCCTGACAACACGTATAGTGTTTATGGAATAAGACAACAATTGGACTACTGTGCTGGAATGGTGAAATTCACTATAAATTCACAGGAAGATCCACAAGAATTTCTAACGTACTTAGTAATGTACTATCATTACATTCAAACCATCCACATCCTACGAACATTCCCCGGACACCGCGAGTGTTCTTAGAAGCATCTTCAGAACACCACCATTTTGTTTATTTGCAAACCTTTCAGGACACCGCGAGTGTTCTTAGAACACATTCAACTTGACAGAGAACAATACGGACAGCGTCCTCAGGACTCCTCCTACGAACATTCCCCGGACACAGCGAGTGTTTTTAGAAGCATCTTCAGAACACCACCATTTCGTTTATTTGCGAACATTTCAGTACACCATGAGTGTTCTAAGAACACATTCAACTTGACAGAGAACAATACGAACAGCATCTTCAGGACACCCCCTACGAACATTTCAGAACAACGCCAGCGTTCTTAGAACACATTGAACTTGACAGAGAACAATACGGACAGCGTCCTCAGGACACCCCCATTTTGTTTATTTGCGAACATTTCAGGACACTGCGAGTGTTCTTAGAACACATTCAACTTGCCAGCGAACAATACGGACTACGCCTTCAGGACACCCCCTACGAACATTCCAGGACACCGGGAGTGTTCTTAGAAACGTCTTCAGAACACCCCCATTTTGTTTATTTGCGAACATTTCAGGACACCGCGAGTGTTCTTAGAACACATTCAACTTGACAGCCACAACCCCCATTCATATTTGCGAACATTTCAGGACACAGTGAGTGTTCGACAACGTCTTTAGAACACCCCCATTTTGTGTATTTGCGAACATTTCAGGACACCGTTAGTGTTCTTAGAACATATTCAACTTGACAACTAACAATACGGACAACGTCCTCAGGACACCCCCATTTTGTTTATTTGCAAACATTTCAGGACACTGCGAGTGATCTTAGAACAGTTTCAGTTTGCTTGCGAACAAAACAGACACATATTGAGTCCTCAGAACACCCCCCATTCAGTTTATTTAGAACATTTCAGAACACCCGTGATGTCTGCAGACAAATCGAACACAAAAAGAACGTCTAACACATAAAAAACACAACTTTCATCCTATCTCATACACTCCCACCCTCCCCAAACACTCCTACACACCAACACACTCTACTAAATACAAATTTTGAACAAAGTTTCACTGCGCTGTCCGCGGACGTCTGCGAATCCAAGATGGCAGGCGCTACCGAAAATCTGACGCACTTCACGCTCCACGCCGTCCAATCAGCGAACACGTTGCATGTCCGCGAACATCACGCAAGCCGATTGGCCAATCAGGGCACTGTCCGCGGAGCGAACAGGGAAGTGTGTCCGTGGAACGAACACAGATATCACTAATTTTTTTTACCTACTTTTTGGTCATTTTAAAAAAAACTACTGGATGGATTTTCACCAAATTTGCAAAAGCACACTTTCGGGACAAGCTGCTGCTCCTGGTCCAAATTTGGTGAAAATCCGTCCAGCTGTTTGTGGCTGTATATGCAAGCAAAAAATGTTTCCCATTCAGTCTATGGGAAAAAAAAAGTTTTGGGACCCCTCCTATAACTTTGCCCCCCCTGGGCCATGTAATATATATATATATATATATATATATATATATATATATATATATATATATATATATATATATATATATATATATATATATATATATATATATCAGGGTATCAGGTAAGATTGTGCAGAGAGTGACAGGTTGGTTGTTGAGATCAGAGACGGCTGGTTGGAGCCCTCTGCTTAACTTGGGTCTACCTAGGGTGAGGCAGTATTTTGTTACAGGTTGTGTAAGCCTTTTGAAATGGGTGTGATACCTATGTTAGAGGCATTCCTGTTGGGTTGGGGGGATCACATGTTTAGTGACGAGTTACTGGCTGAGCGCAGACAAGATTCCGTGAAAAGAGGGCCTTTGCATGGGTTATGCCATGTAATTGGCCATGTAAGCTGCTTTGAGAAGGGGCTGATTTCTATTTGCAAGCTCTGCGTTAGGTGAAAATATGTTTGAGTGATTGCTTTTTTAATTGGAGATTTTTTTGTGCTTTCTTGCCATACCAATTTGTCATGCAGCAACATGAGAAATATAAAACAATGACCACTGATATAGTGAAAAGAAAATAAATGTGAACCCTTTTCTATTTTTTTGGAAGGCATTGTGGATGGTGAAGAGGGTTGGGAGTGTAGCAGGAAATGTGATACAATAAATATGTGGGTATATAGGAGGGGGATGGATTCAATGTACGTGAGTTATGTAAAGGGTTCAGGGAAAGGTGGTGGCATGGGAACAGAGCAGATGGAAGTTTTCTGTTGCCTTAAAACAATTAACATGGCAGTGCTCAGGGAAGGGGTGCATGTGGCTCTAAAACACATGATCTACACTATGTTTTCTCGTCTGTGTTTCTAGGCACCTGATTGGGTGAATTATCTTTGCTGGGTGTAAATAAAACCTTATAGAATGATAGCAACATTATCCATATACTATTTGTTTGCTGAAATTAGTGTCCTGTTTTGTTTGAATCATATCACTGCATTCAAGTTGTATCTGTGTGCATTTGGGTGGGATTGTGGATAGATGTTTAAGTTACTTTTTTCTTGCAGTAGCTATGACATTAGACATGTTTTTTTCTTCTCAGCGTGACTTCAAAATATGCTATCAAGCAAGCAGCAGAAGAGTGAAAACCGGCATCAGAGTTACATTTAGGAAAGTATGCTATGTTATATTTGCTCATGGTATAACAGTGTATCTCTAGAAATTGTAAGTGATAAAAACATTAATGCTACTGATTATGTAATATGTGTTGATGGACCTTCGGATACTAATATTGAAGGCCCCAGTTCAGATCCAAACATTGATGGCACATCTTGTAATGCTAAGCAGCCAAATACAAAGAAAAGAACCAACAAAAGAGGTGATCAAAGTTCTGGGAAACAGTTTGATGCATTGACACAACATTCTAGGAAATATAGAGGTAGAAAAATACAGCAGTTTACAGAAGAGCACTGCCAGAGGTTTTACTATATGGCGTTTTACAATCTATTGAAGACATTAGAAAATAAATGTTCCTATCTTACTCAATTTAAGCAGAAAAAGGAACTTGAATGTTTAATAGAGAAATAATTTATGTAGGAGAGAAAGTTGCTGAATTCTGATTCTCAATTGTATGAAAAGATTGAGAAAAGGCATAGATGAGCTTTCAAAGACTTTTAAATGTGAGAGAAGGATTACTAGTAAGAATGTATGTGAAGTGTATGGAGGTAAGTGGTTTCACACCTCTCACACTGAGCAGTATCTTAATGAAGAAAGTTACCATTAGAATTGTTCTTTGACAAGCAATATTCAACGGTGATCTTGCACAATGTTGTTGCACAATGTTGCAGTCATTTCATGCTTGTTTCCACATGAGTAAAAGAGAGAAAAAATATATGAGAAGGCTTAAAAATGTGGGTCCTTGTGAATTAGGAGAATTCACTGGTTTACGGGGCCATGCTTTAGCGTGTTTATGTAAAGATAAATGTTTTAATACTTTCAACCAGATCCACAAGTTAGAAGCGCATCATCCTAAAACACGTCACCTACTTACAGAGTAATACTTTTGTAAGGCACCAACTCTTTCACTTGGACTTTTAAACAATGTATTCATGTGTGGTACTGTGAATGAACTGAACACAGTACTAGACTCATTACAAGAGACATACTTTGGGTCAGATGCATTATTTCAGACGACAGCTCTTTGGAGTAGGTGAAATGAATGTCATGCATTCTAAAGATGTAATACTGGAAAAATATGGAAATGCAATGTCTCTGTTTTAATCGGTTGCTAGTCAAAAGCCGCTCAAAGTTTGTGTATCATTTTGACACAAATTCCACAGGTCACATGTACAAAAAATGGACAATGAAAGGAAGATGCATTCTGCTATAGATGATGTGTGGAAAGCGCTTGTATTATATTTGTTTGCAAAGTGTCGATTTGATGTTACTGAATGTCAGGTCTTGTGTAAGTGTTGCCTCATTAATATCAAAAAATGGGAAATACCCTCAAGGTGTGTTTTGAACACAATGGAAGTTTGCGCTATTCTCTCAGTTCTGCAGAACCTGAAAATGTTCGAGGTGATGGCATTAAAAACATTTCATCCATTTCAGGTTGTAGTCAGGTTGGAGACAAATCATTCAAAGTTTTCTTCAAAGACACTTGTGCAATGAGTGAATGGATTTGAAGGAAGCTTTTCAGAATCTGGGTGTCAAACAGCTGATCGAGGATTCATTATTGAAATTAGTGAATGGTGTAGCAACAAAAGACAGGACAATGTTGGGGAAAAATATCAATTTGAAAAAGTTCAAGGAGCACTTGCCCATTTGCCAAAGAACAATGAGTTGTACACTAATTTACAGATTGAAGAAGACACTTCACTCCTTGATACACCTTCAATGGCAGGCAGACAATTTCTAGTTGCTAGTGAGACTGAGGCTTCTGGCTTATATGAGCACTTCACTATACATTCTTTGAATTCTCTTCAGGTAAATGATGATTCAATTGAATTACACCAAATGATATTCTATGATATGATAAGTCATTTATAACGTGCCTGTACACAAGTGTTTCTAGGTGCGACAAGACAAGGAAGGGAAGACAGAAGGAAGAAAAAAACAACTATCTTACTAGGTCTTGTGTCATTCACATCGTGCAAGTACTGGGGGAGGGAGGTGCAAAAGTACCAGGAGGGGGAGGGTAGTTGGGAGAGTGCAATGGAACTCGTAAGTGCTGCCAGGGAGGTGGCTCATAAGTGCAGGGAGTCAGGGGACTGTAGAGTTGCAGATACAGTCCCTAAGTGGTTGGGAGTCCCAGAGGCAGTGCAAAGGCCAACTGTCATGCAGGAACATGGTCCAGTAGGTTCAGTGGGTGGCCAGTAAACCAGTTTGAGCAGAAGAGAGGGGCATCAGCAAGGGATAGGGAGGGAAAAAGCAGAAGCATAAATGAGAGTCTTCAGATGCTTCCTGAACCTTATATTGTCCTGCGCAAGTTTGAAAGAGGCAGGGAGGCTGTTCCAGAGGGAGGCCCCAGCTGAGGATCGAGATATACCCCCATTCTCTGCCTGGAGAAGAATCTGACTCTCAGAGTGTTGGAGGTGGAGCGGGCTCGAGAAGGAAGATGCTTAGGAAGAGAAAATTGGATGTAGTGTGGTCCCTGGCTCCAGAAAGCCTTGTGGACATTGCAGAGGGTCTTGACCTTGATCCTTGCAGCCACAGGGAGCCAGTGGAGAGATTGCTGGAGAGATATGCTCCCTGAGCTTCTGGCCAAGGACACGTCTTGCAGTCCTGTTCTGGATTAATTGTAGCAGGTGAAGAGTAGTGGCAGGCAGATTTAGAAAGAGGCTGTTGCAGCAGCCCAACCTAGAGAGAACCAGGGTTCTGGAGACAATAACCTTCTGGAGGAAAGTGAGAAGACAAGGAATACCTCTGAGTAGGTGCAGCTGATAGTGTGATTTCTTAGAGACATCAGAGATGTGAGGAGAGAAGGAAAGGTTGGAGTCGAAGATGACAGCAAGGTTCTTAGCCTCACAGGAAGGTGCAGGTTCTTCATGAGAGAAGGAGCAGCAGAGGCTGAGAGGAGTCTAAAGGAGAGCTCAGTGTCATACGCATAACACTGAAAGCTACAACAGAAGGTAGAGATGTGGTGGGCCAGAGGTGCGAGGTAGTGGTTAAAGATCCAAGAAAAGAGGATAGACCCCTGGGGACACCACATGTAGCGAGAGGGATAGAAGAGAGGAAGGGCCCAAGTTGGACCTGGGAGGGTCGATCAGAGAGAAAGGAGGTTAACCTGGTTAGGGCCAGACAAGTGATACCCAGGTTGTCACAGAGCCGAATGAGCTGAATAGCATGGTTGAACATGTTCAAAGCAGAGGATGGAACAAGGAGAACGAGGACAGAAGAAAGGATGCAAGAATGGGGTTCACCAATTGGTTTATGGGCAAAGGGTTTCGAGTCTCAGTGTTTCCCAATGCTTTTTACTTCTAGAAGAGTTGGTCAGTTGAATGAACACCCTTCACTCATTTTTGTGATACACTACCCTTGTATGCAAATGTATGCAGAGGATCACTGATTCAGGTCAAACATAGCTGTACCAAGGGGAATTTCACAACATATATGTACAATTTGTAAAAAAGATGCTTTAAAATCGAACCAAAAATGAAGGTTGAGGTGGACAAATCCCCCATCCTCTACCTTCAAAAGAAAACAGGACAGACTGAGACCTATATTTAAATTAGGTCATACAACAAACCTTTCATAGATATATCAATTATCTGAACCATTAACTAACTAACAAAGAAATAAATAATCAGTCTTTACTATTGCAATTTTTTCAAAACAACAATATTCATATTTAATCCACATATTTTTGCACGCATAAACATGTTATCAATCATTAAACATTATTCATACATTTGTGCATGAAGTCAGTTTTGAATACTGAAAACCAGAATGTACACAAATAAAAGGGGAAAAGAGAAACAAAACCTTACATACGTGTTGAGATAAGCCAAAAAAGAAAAAGCAAAAAACACAGTCATGTAAACAAACCAACATTAAATGATTATAAAATATCATAGGTTCATAACATAAATTGCATAATTATAAAGAACCCTATGTAAATGAGTTGGAACTGTACCAAAGAGTGGGACTAAAGACCACTGTTTGCCAGCCCAACATAAACGAAGATCTATCTGCGGGTCTACGTCAATAAGGCCTAAACTATAGGCAATATAAGAAATATTACAAAGCCTTATACAATGTCATGTTAATATATAAATGTATTGAACAACCAATATTAATATTGGGCCACTTCTTCGTTAGATGGATTGACGTTTCGGCTGGTGTCTGAAATTTTTGTGACCAAAGCCTTCTTCAGGACCCAAAATCAATTTATTTTTGAGGACCCTGCATATAAACATAAACCACTAATAAATATGTATGTGCCTAAATGAAGACACCACTAAATAATGTACAAGAAACTAATGAAGAGAATAACAATTCAAGGAAAACTCAAGAAAGAGTTCAAGGGGCAACCACTACACAAAGAGAGAACTGGAGTACAATCTGTGAGCAAACAAAGAACTACCCTTTACACATAAAGGAGCCGGTCTGCAGCTTTTCGAAAGCTTTAAAAAAACAACCAAGGGTGAGTGACTCCAACTACAATAAAATACAAAAAAATGACAAAGAAGTTTCCAAAAAGATTAAAAAGAGGAGTTGAAAAGATTTTGCTTTCAATACACTATGAGTTTGACTCCAAGATTCCTCAAAGTAACGACAATGAGCTAAAAGTACCCATATACAAGAGCCAAATAAGCTTCAAAACAGCAGTAAACCATAAATAAAATGCCTGGGCTTGCATGAAATGAAAGAAATAGTATTGTCTATTTATATAGACTAGACGCTTAAAAGACTGAAAAGGTTGTAATGAAGAATCGAAATAGTGTGAGCCCTACACCCACCAAGACAAGGTGCAAACAATAACAAAATAGGTGATGTTGATAATGATAAATGGGGAAAAGAAATACAGCCCACCCGCAACAGATTAGGAGTAGGTGGATGAGTCCACAAAGTGGATAGTTGTGGAAAAATCCAATTGTAAATTATTATGCAAACTACCCTCTGTCCTGGCCCAACCGGGCCCCCTTTAATTCACATTGGAAAAGGGTAGATTCAAGGATGTTCATGGGGCATGATATGATTAAATCATGCTTATTGCAAATAGTACAGCACTGCCCCCTGGGCTCAGATGTACCTCAGCATCCAGAAAATGGGTGCCTGCAAAACCGAAAAAAACAGGCTAATAACAAATACTGCCATGGACGGAGACACATGAAAAAGGCAGAAAACATGGAGTACAATAGTAAAAGCACTATCGGAAACGTAAGCGATTTACCAGAAAGAGAATAAATAAATACATCAATGAATAGGGCCCCCAGAAAACGGTGCTACAAAAGCCTTGAAATCCTAATGTGAAGCAAAGTCACTTTCGTATGTGAACATGGAATATATAGTGTGTATAGGCCTGCTGCGCAAAGAAATAATAAGACCATTAATGTAAAAATGCAAGGAAGTACTAATACCTAGAAAGCCAAATAAATATCGTTCTCTCTGTGTACTGCGTCCCCGGCTGGCGTGTTTGTAATAGGAAGCCCGAGGGCAGGGGACGTTACTATAGCAACACGAGCAGGTTGCTGATAGGGAGAACGTCAAATGTATGTCGTGACGCTGCCCAATAACCTAGCAACAGGTCAAACATAGAGCACTTTCTTCACTTGCTGTTCGAGAGTGAGTTCTCCACTCTTTGCTATTCAGTGGCACACATATTGAAGACTTGCACATGTTTTCAAAACATCACTATGAGTTAAATGGTGCAGAAGTTGAAATATAAGGACGAGGTGTTAGAAAGCAAGATAACTAGCATTGTTGTTAACATGCATGGAACTAAAGTGTATAGGTGCTGGTGCCATTCAAAGGACAGGCCCATGCTGAGAAATCTAGGTCCACCCACCTGAGTTGTGCAGAGTATGCCATGGCAGATTTCATTCATTAAAGCAACCCATCTGAAAGTGGGTTATAACAGAGGACACCAACAGAACTATGTTCCATGGACCCCTTGTCTCTCCCTTTTTTCACCATTGTTTCTACCTATGTTGCATATGCAAAAAAGAGAATGCTCCCATCTGACATGTAGAGTTTATTTTGGGGAGAAAGGAGAATCAGGATTGTGGAGCTCCTCCCATTCATATGCTTTTATGGGTGAAAGATGCTGTTTGGGGAGGATATGGACAGCACAGTTGTGGGGTTCATTTAGAAATATGTGATGTCTAAACATCCAAAAGAGGCTGAAAGGTCTTACATTTTCAAATGCACAAGAACAGTAAATATAAGTGCAAAGGAAATTATTCAGCTTTGGATTCCCTAGAACCATTTGCTCAGCTGGTCAGGTGAACAGTGTTATGTCTACTGTTTGACATTTTAGACTCCCAGTTCATAAATGACTGAAATTCTGTCATAGCTCTGTTTTGGAATGCGGAACATTGATGTTCAGTTTGTAGCAAGCAACAGTCCTGCTGTTGCATGATATGTTACTGCTTATGTGTCAACAGCTGAAAGGAGCCAAGAGATCTGGGCTGATTTGATAGCAGATAAAAGCTTCACTCACAATCTGTTCAGTTTCGGTATCAAAATGCTCTCTCACTTTGAGTGTGGTGCGTATGTAGCTATTTACAGGCTTACAAGCACTCCTCTGTATGTGCAAAGTCTCAATATGTTTTTCTGTGCCTTTGAGCAGCCATTTCTAGGAAATTTGTGCTAAAATCCCTTTCTGAAATTGAAGATTTGGACAAAAAAGGACTGTTTAGTAAAGATACAATGATAAACAATTTGATTGACACATATTGTCCAAAGAGGCCCTGTGTCTTCGAGGATCTGTGCTTGTATGAGGTAGCTGAGAACAACTCATATCACAATGTGGATAGCACAGGGGAAAAAGGAATTTCAAGTTACGTGATTTTCCATGGAGAAAACATCTCTCATCCACCACATGAAACGGTCTTGTAAAACTGCCGGAAAAAAATAATCGTTTTACTTGCAGTTGTTTTTACCCTGACAAAGTGAGGACGCATTGCTTGGTACTTTTGAGTCTTACCTAGCAGCATTTGAGAACCAGATAGGGTTCTCTTTTATCCCAAATGTGTAAGTTACTCACAGATGTTAGAGGCTGAAATTCTCAAGGAGGAAACAGTGGCAGCTGCAATTGCACAGGCAACTCCTCAAGGAAGTCAAAATTCTGTTGATAACAGTCAAAATGATGATGGAATTCCTCTTTGATGCAATGAGGATGAAATTGCTATGGAAGAAGTGAAACACGTGATGCAACAAGATAAGGGTTCTGAGCTTAAACTTCCTGGTTTAGTTGCAATTTTCAAAGAAGTTATTGAACATATTTCTCATGGCCTTGATCATGAAAGAAAGGTTTGTCCAGCCCTTATTTTTGTCTTTTGTTGAGCAGGGAAACCCTTCTTAAGTCATGCTCTCAGAGTCTTTGTCCAGGAAAGCAACAGCTGTTTTCTGTCTCATATTGTTAGTGTGCCCACTGGTTTGGCAGCATTTAATATAAGAGCTGTTACTCTACATCGATTGTTGATGTTACCTGTTGAGTATGACAACAAGCTGGAATTACGTACACTCTCTGGAGAAGCTGCTCATGGAATTGCAGGTTTTTCCATATAATTAAAGTTCTCATTGTCGATGAAGTATCCCGTCTCATGCTTTTGTACATTTAAGAATGCAAGAGGTCCCTCATTTATTTATTTGTGTATTTATATATCATGTTAGACAGTCATCATAGTCAACTTTTAATGCAACATCTATCCAAATATAAATGTAGTATCAAAAAATTAAAATACATCTTAAAATAAAACATGATTCCACAAATTACAACATTTTAAGATTGAGCTGAAAAATACATAGGGCCTCAACACAAGTTGGGCAGTATCCCAATAGTAATACCACTGGGATACTGCCCAATGCCAATAGCGTTACCGCAACTGGGTCTGGCACAATTTGTGCCAGATCACAAGTTGTGGTGGCGTTTTTAGTCAAGATTTTTTTACAGTCCATAGGACTCTATGGGGCTTTTTGGTGCTCTTACCGCTGGCGATATTACCGCAGGCAGTGATAGCGCCAAAAATGGCTCACCACTGGCACATTCACCTCCAGCTGAAAGAGCTGAAAGCTGGAGGTGAATGCTCCATGGCAGGGCCAAACGCGAGATTGGGAAGAGCCCAACTTGTGATGAGGCCCAAAGTCTCTGCATTTTACAGTACTTCAAAATCTGCAAGAGAACACTAAAATATGACATCCTCTTCATGGTCTCATGACAAAATGTCAAATATAATAACAACGTTCCTCCATAATATGCTAAGGAAGATAATACACTCTTCATGATTTTCATTCATGCACATGGACTACAGAGCTGCACCCGATAATGTCCCTTCTAGACCAGCTGATCTTAGAGCTGACAACGGTAGTTGTAAAAGAGTAGTTCATGCGGTCAATAGATGTTGGACAGACTCTAATTGAGTTTCACTACACAGACGACATTGTCTATCTAGTGTCCCTCAGTAACTTCAACCGGGAATCCAACAACTCTAGCATCCATCTTCACCGAGTTCACCTTTTATTTATGGAGTCCAAGACCATGTTATTACCAACAAACTGTTAAATATAGTTTGGGATATTGACTCTTTCCTGGATATACTCAACATACACAGCAAAATTGCTTTTAGGGGCTAAATCAATAAGTAGCTGTTTCTGACAATGTTTTATTAATAGCATCTTCATAACGTTCTTATATCTATTTTGTTGTGATCTCAAGACGTTCTCTGGAGCCAAAGCAAGCCATCTGTTGGCAATGGATTTAATTCTGAAAATGCAACTCAAGGGCATATGACTAGCTTTAGTCAATAGTGATTTATATAAGAGTCCACAAATGGAAATTTCAGATGCATTTAACAACATCCAACACGTTCAGACAAATTAAATGGAATTTAACTTTGAATGGTACAATGTTAAAATCAAGGTATACAATTTCAATAGATATATGCATAGGCAATCTGGTAAATGTCTTTAAAATCGCTGATTCTATCTTGTAAGTTTCAAATAGATTCTTCATTGCCCAGATTTCTGCTCCATATAAAATAATTGGTAGGATTTTTGCCTGATACAAATGTAGTAAGAGGCCAACCCAATATCCTAAACCCTTACACGCAAGGGAGCTAATGCTGCCTGCTATCTGCTAAGCTTTTAGGTTTACTTGCTCGAAGTGCCTTTTACCACAAAGTGTATTATCTAAATATATACCTAAGTATTTATACTCAGAAACCACTTCGATAGGCCCCTCATTCATATATCAGCACCCCCTTATCTCCTTTTTGTACAGAGGAGTAAATACCATGACTTTGGTCTTAACGGTATTCACTACCAAGGAGTTGAATTCAGTATACTCTTTCAACTTATTCAGACAACACTGCAATCCACTAGTCATCAAGTCTAATAAAGCTAAATCATCAGCATAGCCCATCCATTGTATTGGAGTGTCACCTATTTTTGGTGCTATTGAGGAACAGTTAGCAATAGCCTGACCCAGATCCAACATATAACAACATCAGTGCTAAAATACATTCTTGTTTTAATCCTTTCTTGGTAAGTATCCAGTCTGATGTTCTACCATGTTGGTCCAGCCGAACCTTCACCTTAGTATGTTGCTGTAATAAAATAACCATCTTCAATAGACCCGGAGGGGTATTCCATTTCAGCAGCTTTTACCATAATCTACCTCTATCAACTGTGCAAAAAGTGGCACTAAAATCTACAAATGCCACATATATTGGTAAGTTACGTATCATCCACGTGTGCTGGATGATCGCAACTAAAGCAAAATATTGATAAAAGGGCCCAGTCCTTTTGTAAACCCAGTTTGGGTGAATACCATAAGAGTTTTTGCCTCCACCGATTTTTCAGGCTCATTCAAAAATCCTTGAGCAAACATTTTTGCTGGGGCATCCAACACCGCCAGTAGGCAATAATTGTGAGGATCAGCATGTTTTCCCCTTTTTTTACAGGGATTAATATACTAGAACAACAGGATGTTGGAATAGTTTGTGTCACTCCAATCCAACGGAACAACCAATGTAATGCTGTTGCCCAAAGTTCTGTGTCCAATTTAATCAGCATACTACAGATCCCATTAGGACCAAGAGCCTTTGAAGATTTACTGCCCATGATTAACCTGTGAATATCGTAGATATTCCGAAGTTATTCTGACCACCCTAAAGGTCACCACTTCCCCCTGAACAATTGTTCCAAGTCATCATTAACACAACTTTATTCGGAAGGAGGCCATCAAAGTAAATAAATACATCATCACATTAGCATAAAACAATTCTCATGAACATCAAAACTTCCCATCAGACCCCCAGTCCAGATAACAGCATCAGCCAAGGTTGTATCCCCACAGACGGCCTAGTTGAAGGGGACAGTTTGGGACCGCTAGCGTAACATGGTGTGTAGCCTTCCACCCCTATTAGTAACTCCTTCCAGACTTTCCCCCAATGGGACTACATTTTCTCCAGATAACGGGGGCGCTGGGACATAGATCCTGTGGAGGTGGAGTTGATATAGTGGGCAAATGCACTGATTTTAATAGAACTGCTAGATAAATGACCATGTCTCTTTCCAATCCCCAGTAACCACAAAGCTATTCCATGCTCCCTCAGGTCAACCTGAACAGAGTCTCTGGTGTCACCCCCCTTGTTACAAATTCTTCTGCAGTATTCAATGTTATCTCTGATCAAGAAATAGTACCTATAGACATCGCTGAGCCAGTAAGTATATTTATTTGTTAAGGAACCCTTGTTTTCTGATTGGTCACCATTGCTTTCTGGGACTCTATGCAAGAATACCGCGCCCCGCCCCCACTTATGGAGCCTAAGAGACCTTGCCATGCTGCTACCCTCAGTGCCATATCTTTGGTTTTTTAAAGGTCTGTGGGCTGTAGGTCTGCCAGAATCAATGACCACTCTGCACTTTACATTGACAGCGCCACAAACTGGTGTTCCTTCTTGGGGAAAATCAGTGATCTTGTCAATCTCCCTCTCTTGATCAGTCCACTGTGCCAAATGTGCCAGTGCATGCTGCATGATGTTATTGAGAGCACAAAGGTCAGGTGAGGCATGCTACCGAGCACCCTTCTTCTCCATTTTTTGGGATTGGGGTTTGTTGACAGTATTGATGTTAAGTTATGACCTTTGTTGTGGTAATGGCATGCGTATTCACTGCTGGGTAGGTGACCCCGGTCTCGGCCTTCATGATGATCGGATTTCCCCCCCAAGCACTTCCATCTGAAACACTGCAGTCATGTAACGCGCACATTCCCCATTTTTTCAAAGCCATTATTTCAATCCAAACAAGGGAAAATGTACAACCTGGATGTGATGAGTCCTTGGTGGTTTTAGTGGTGACAGACACGTGGGGGGTCCCTGAGGAGCTTTAGGCAGTCAACATACCTATAACACCCTTTTTCCACTGGTGTTGCCATCAGGTCAATCAGATGGTAATCGCAGTCTCTTGGTGAGGGAGGGGACTCATCTGAGGGGGAGGAGCTTCTCACCATTGTGTTCCCTCTGTAATCAGGGGATACTCCATAATCAAGGGATTAACACCATTGGCACTCATCAAATAGATTGTCTTAGACGTTTGAGATGAACCAATGACAGGGGATTTTGTGGTGATCTTTGAGGGCATGCTTTTGAGGAGAAATTGCAGGGTCTCAAGTTTGAAATTGAAGGAGGTGGTGGAAAGTGCATCTGAGGCCAGGGCAGAGTCTGAAACTAGGGAAGGGGCTACGGCAGGAGCTGCAGGTAGAGTTGAGGTAGCAATTGCATCCAAAATGTCCTCATTATTGTTGACCTGATCTGCTCCTCCTTGGCAAAGCTGGCCACTAATGACAGCTCCACTTGCAACTGTGCTGGCTGTGGCACAACCCCACCTAGCATTCCCTAGGGAGGGGCCAACACTGGAGGAATGATGCTAGCAGTAGTTTTGCTGCCCCTAATGTCCATCGAGCATCCCAGAAACAAGTTGATTTCTTTTATCAGATTATATGAATCACCCGTTATTATTATCAGGAATGATGGTTGTAACTGGGAGTTATTTTAGCTCACACACTGCTTTGGTTCGGGGGTGACACTGGCAAACTCCCCATTTTCAATTTCCACATGAGAGTCAATTTTGTCTCTTGAATTTAGCCAGCATGGGTGGACATTGTAGTGGTACAGTGGGGAACCAGCGTCTTCTCTGTCAGCAGCTATGGCCATTACACTAGTGTGGGAGGGGGTAATAGGGAGGCCTGAGAAAGGATCATATTTTGAATGCAGTTCAGGTTCAAATTACCCCGCCCCATTTAGCATAACTCTTCACATTATCAGCTAAATGGAAATGCCAAATCTAAGGTAATGGCAGTTTTGCATTCCTCGCCATCCTTAATTGCCTACCATTAGAGGTGGGTCCCCCTGGCATCACTGATGTAATGACCCTCCAGGGCTGGGTGAGCTGAAACAAAGCAAAGTCCAAAGCGAAAGTGCAAGGGCAGAACTGGGGCAGCAGTGCACCCTGAGCACGTAGCCAATAGCCCTGTCCCTCTGCAACTCTGCAGCTCCAAGACGGCTCCATGACAGCTCCAAATCTCCAAAGATGGCTATTGGCCATACAGTGATGTATAGTAAATAGTAAGTAGTGTTTAATACTCCTTGAGATTCCTTGAGGCTTTTTCCTTGGAATCGCTCAATCACTCAATCACTCAATTACTCAACTCTAGGGGGCTCCAGGGAGTACTAATATGGAGACATTCATATAACCTTGCGACCCAAGCCCAAGGCCCAATGGGAACAACAGGAACAGCCCACCTGAAAACAGTTTTTAAGCGGCAACGGGTGAGGGGTTGGGGTGTGGAACAAAGGCAGGCTCCCTCCTCCAGAATGTGGTGAATAATAGCAAGAGCAGCCTGCCTCGCTGCCCGCTTCCACATGTGAAACCCAAGACTGTTCTAACCTGCCGTTAATATCTCTGTCAATGTATTTGTTATCATTTGTGATCTATCCAAAACTTGACTGAGTTATTAGTTAAAGATGAATAAAACAGGGCATTCCATCGATTGCATTCAAGTTGGAACTTATGCCTTCTCAGCAATTTGCGATTGTTAGTTTTTATAGTTTTCACCCAACAAGAATGCTCACGCAATTTGATGTCAGGTGTGAAGTACTATGCACCTCTTTACGCATGACCCTTTTTTAATACTTAATCTGTTTATCGAAAGCATATTGATGGGGTTTTTTTTTGGCACACATCCATTCCGAGAGCATGTACCAGGCATTACTAAGATACTAGATCTAATGCTCTCCACACAAGTTTCATAATCAGTAAGTGCTTGCTTTGCAACAGCCATTACAGGTTTAATAGGAGAAAGTGTATTTGCTTTCACATAATCATGAAGAACAGCCTGGGCCATGAAGGACGCCTCCTCTAATTTTTAACCACTCCAGGAAACTGGATCAAGAGAATGATTGAAACTCATATTCCCAGATTGAACAGTACTTTTAGACTGATTTAAGATAACCAAAGCAAGCCACCAGCGGATAGTGATCGCTTTCTTCATGGAATTCAGGAGTTTCCAAAGACAGACTACAGGGAAATGTTTGGTGGAAAACACATTACTGTTGTGCTATGCTCCTGCAGTCAAATTTCTGTCTGTTTTAAAGGTTTTGCACAGTAAAGGTTCGCACACGTGTATTGACAGTGTAGGAACTGTGAACTTGTGGTCATATATCCAGTATCATGAATGGACTGTCAACATGCGACAATCTGCTGATTCTGACATACATATATCTTAAAGGTTTCCCTTGTGGGATTGTTGAGTGTTGGTAAACACAGAGTGTTAGGGAGAAGGCTAATTTCTAACATGTACCACAAAGGATGCCATGCTTCTGAGCGAATGTTAGATTTGCGACCAAGGGAAATAGAATCTGTTGGTGTGTCATCTTCTTTTACACAATGTAATTAATTTATCTCTGTATAGATGGCGAGCATAAAGACATTGTAGAAAGAAAGTGTGTAAATGTTTTAGAATGCCAACCATTGTAATTAGAATTAAATAGAAAAGCTAATGTTTTCAGTGGCACAACGCCATAGAGCTAATCGTGGTCCAGCCCCCTCCCGAAATGTGAGTTGAGGGGTGGGTCTTCCAAACTTTCTTTTTTTTAGGCAGAGAGGGGAGGAGCCTTTCATGAAACTTGCAGCTTTAAAGGCTTCCCTAACCTCTGTGCTTAACAAAAAACAAGTGCGCATATCAGCCACCATCCCTCAGTTGTGAAAGAACACATGACATTATATGTTGGCTCGCATCCATGGGGAGGGGGCTGCTGATGTCCGTATTTGCTTTTTGTTAAGCAGAGAGGGTAGGGAAGCCTTTCCTGAAACTGGTTGTGTTAATGTTTTGCTGTGTTTGCTCAGAAAAGTATATTTGCACAAAAACAGCTACACTTTAAAGCTGCTAGATTCAGGAAAGGCTTCCGTCACTTCTGCGCTCACCAATAATTATATTCACACATCAGCCCAATCACCACGTATGTGAGCCAACATATAACAATGTATGTACCTATCTTTTTACTTTTTAACTATCTTTACTGCTTTTGTAATCAATGGGGCAAGTGTGAGAAGTCCCTTGGTATTCGTTATATACAGTGCTGTTTTCACTGTTTCTGGATGAGTATGATGAGTCCCTTGGTATTTGTTATACTCTTTACTGCTGGCACAATTACTGAGCTGAGTATGTTGAGTCTCTCGGTATTCGTTAGGTACTTTTACCGTTACTGGGACCAGTATGATTAGTCCCTTGGTACTGTAGGGTATTTTGTGGAGATTTGTGGCCTGACGGTATTTTATTACCGCCGAAAAATAACTTAGCAATAATCACTCTTTGTATTCAGATTTGGCCATGTGCAACAATAATACAATGGACATGCATTATTTCAGCACCCAGACCTGCATATTTGGTATACGTGGTTGGTGGTATTTTGGTGAGCATAATTCCCTTGTTTTATTTGTGGCCCCAATGTCCAGAATCCCTTATCTTTGCTTAGATTTTTCGTGTGATCACTAGAGAGACCTCAGACCTACATTTTAGGAATACCACATTTTCAGTGATAGTGTTGGTGTGCCACCATGGGCGAACTCACTGACTTATTTACGACAGAGAGCTATATATGGTAGTCTTGTGGTAATTTCCACTACCTTATATACGGTAGGGAGCTTTGTTCAGAGAGTCTCTCTTCCCGTTGGCTCATGTACCTCCAACAAGCTATGCTAAGTCACTCACAATTATTCATACTGATTCTGACATGCACACATCTGTCTTAAAATGACCATTGCACTGTTTAAAAATCTCCCCACATCATCGGCATTGTAATGGTAAATAGTCAATACACCACCCGTCTGTTTTCAAATATTTTTCTGTATTATAAAAGTTGCATTTAAACACGATCTCATTCTTTACAGAAATAAATAAAATGGTACAGTAAAAGCATTGTCTATGACACACTGCAAAGAGAGTGGCGGAGAACAGAACCCAAATTGCAACATTAGCATTTGATTAAGGCATGCACAGGAATCCTACACTGACTGCATATTACCGTACACACTCAGCTCCCACACTTCTCATTATCTTATCTTTTTAGTTGTTCTCTTTGGCTGTTCTCTTTGTGAATGTGGCTCCCTTGGATTAACTCCAGCAAAAAGGAACGCTTGCCTTCTCAAACCTGGGTCATTGCCTGGAATTCTCAGCTTTTGCAGATAGGAACGCCTCAGCCAGTGGAAAGGTCCTTCTTTCAGCTCTCCCCAATCTCGACTGCCAAATCTTGACTGTAGCAGGACGCAGGGATCTGCATTCAGTCAGGAGTCCCACAGCCAGGTCTTCTCCCCAGTAGTGCAGAAAAATGTCTGCCTGTCTTTTTCCCCGTTACTGCCCACTAAAACTTTCATCTCAGCCCTCTGTATGACGTGTCCCAATGAAATCCATCATCTCTCATCCTCCTACTCTCAACAATAGCTTCGCTTATACATTTGCAATTGTTGCAAATCTGACTTCCTTCTTCCTGCAGTTACTGTGCACAAAAACACGGAGAAGCAGACAAAGAAGAGAAGAAAAAAAAATCTGCACACACATTTAAATGGCTTTCAGAGTATGCCTAATTCTGCAGTGGAGAACACATTTTATTAGTGGGTTATGTTAAATAAGGTTTTATTAGTCAGGTTAATGGTTAATAGGTTAGCTGTTAATTTTCAAATGTGTCTCTCGCACCATAGGCATTTCAGGTGAAAATAGTGTGCATTTTTAAATGAGCACGTGTGCTTTTAACTGTAAAAATAGATTTGCATCTTATATGTTAAAATCGTTTTTGACTGAATAGTCTGTCTTTCCTTGTTAATCAGGTAACCCATATAGCAATGCACCGCACCCTTGTGGTGGTGCTGCGAAAAAGATTGCTACCTGTGCAGTAGTGCTGTACTCTGTGCTGTTTGCTACCTGTGTAGTAGTGCTGTACTCTGTACTGTAACACGCCAAATATCCTTACAGTACTTGTTATACTCTTTGCTGCTGTCACGATTTCTGAGACGATTATGATGAGTCTCTCAGTATTCATCATAGCTGTTGCTTTTACAGTTACTGGGACAAGTATGAATAATCCCTTGGTATTCATGATACTCTCTGCTGTTTAATAGCTGTCTGTGGTCCCTCCTGCGTCTCCCACTGTTCCAGTTACCTCTAGCTTGTTGGGTTGTCCTCACTGGTTCTTCCTGTAAGGTCAGGATCACACTGCATCAGTAAACGCTTCCAGCATCTTCCTTTCCATCTCTGCTTCAATCTCTGTGACACAGCAGAGTATTCTGCTGGATGGTCTCGTTGTCATTGTCGAACCACACAGACCACCTCATCGAGTCATGCTTCCCACCCACATGAGTTGGCACCCTGGCGGGTACTTCACCACTTTCGTTATTCATTTTCCACGACCTTTCAACTGAGGACCTCCTGGAATGCCCTGGGTTCACTCTCCCAGGTTCAAACTTCATGGGTTTCACTTGGTCGGTGAACCCAACTCACTAATATTAGTCCTCCTTTGCTTTTTCTGCATCTGTGCTGGGTCCTCCACAGTGAAGGATATTTGTCCCTTTTCTCCTTCTCTTGAGTATTCTGTCTTACTTTGTAGTTACCACTCTTCACAGTATTCCTTATTTGCCATGGGGGATTGGGATTGATCAGCACTACTCCTCTGCTCCTCTTCTTTCCAACTGACACCACCCTAAGTGGAATGTTACATAGCAGGATCACCTACCTATCCTCACAGGGAAGGGCTGCCCTCTGGGGAGAAGTGATGAGATCCTGTGTATCATTACAGTTGTTAGATGTTTGTTCTGGTTGTCTTCATCAAATTGTGGACTGTGAACACTTTGCAAGGTTTGTGTACCATTCAGTACCAGACCGATATAATGTTTTTCACTCTGTCATATGGTTGCCAATGCTTACCAGGAAATGGCCTCTGGTCAATGTGGTGCTTACTACAAGTCTACATTAAGAAATATGCAGTTTCAAAAGAATGTGATACTTGTGTTGCAGAGAATATAGAGATTACAGTACAAACATTAATACCAACATTTTGAAGTTTGCACATTGTCGAGTTTCAATATCACGGAAAACATTTGAACATTTAAAACTGTTGGAATCATAATCCACAATGGTCTAAGCATTTACAGTGGCAAATATACCAATTGGCTGTGACAGGAAATAAAGTGGCTTTTCTGCAAAGATACTGCTGCTTCTTTCAAGGCTAGATTTCCTGATGTTTCTGGCACCAGTTTAATTCTTAGGTCAATGTGTTTAATGATAACAACATATTAAGTTAACCTAATAGGAAAAGATGCACTGTGTGATGCGTTCATGAGACATTTAAACTGGATTTCTGTCTTATAGGAATAGAAGACAGTTATATTAGGTTTAGTTCTTGTCAAATACATGTACAACAATGACAGACTAGTTTTCATGTTTGAATGTGGCTCAAATGAAGACACATACAATTTCAGATTAGTTTTTGTTTAAGAATATTTCTTCATAGTTTTTTTGTAGATGAGTCCAGGATTTCAAAAGTTAAATTATTATTTTAGACCTTTTTGCAAAAAGAGTATATTGACCGTCCAAATTGCCTCTTCTCAAAGATGATACTAGCTTATTATAGGAATCCATGAAATGTCTGAATTATCAATAGATATACTATTGTATCTTTCTGTATAATACTTACATTATGCTTTTGCATTCGACTGAATTATTATATATTAGCAGGTGTTTGCATTGTGTAACCAATTCCAGAAATTATTGTATCCTACTCTGGTGGCTTTAGAGAATTCCATAGAATGTATGCCACCATTTAATGTAAGTGTCAAAGTTTCCCTTTAAAGGGTTAGAAAATAATCAGTAAAGGTTTCTGGTAAAATTATTATTTTAGACCTTTTTGCAAAAAGAGTATATTGACCGTGGAAATTGCCGCTTCTCAAAGATGATACTAGCTTATTATAGGAATCCATGAAATGTCTGAATTATCAATAGATATACTATTGTATCTTTCTGTATAATACTTACATTATGCTTTTGCATTCGACTGAATTATTATATATTAGCAGGTGTTTGCATTGTGTAACCAATTCCAGAAATTATTGTATCCTACTCTGGTGGCTTTAGAGAATTCCATAGAATGTATGCCACCATTTAATGTAAGTGTCAAAGTTTCCTTTAAAGGGTTAGAAAATAATCAGTAAAGGTTTCTGGTAATGTCTAAATAAAAAAAATCTGGAAATGTTCTATATTCACTACTAATCTAGATTTTATATTCTTCAAATGCTATTACTTCATAGAAATGCAACAAACAATCCTGACAACACTTAACAGTGTCTCAGGAATAAGGTAGGAATTGGACTACTGTGCAGGAATGGCGAGATTCACTATAAACACACAAGAAGATCCACAAGAATTTCTAATGTACCTACTGCACGTACTGGAAAGCAAAAACATACATATAAATGAAATCTTCCAGATTTCATACATGTGGAAACATACATGCACTCTCTGCAGCCATGTCCCTAATGAGCGTTTTGTGCATGTCACTATACCTAACTGTGAATCCATTCCAACAGCTGGTAAAAAATGCAAACCATGGCATATTATGTTCTACTTGTAATTCAGACAGTCGTGCCACCTTATAGATACAATCAATAGCCAATATGTAACAGTAATGCTTTTACAATACAATGCAGATGGTAACAAAAACAACTGCAAGCTTACTAGCTTCACAAACGGGCAAGTATCACTTGCCAAGAAAACCTTAAAAACAGTAGGCACAATCTACCACATGGGCGCCACAACCACTGCAGGTCTCTATACTGCACCGTAAAGAGAAATGTGGGTGGTTTGAATGCCATGATACCTCCATTACTCTGAAGCAGAGATTACCATCACATCTTGCAAATGCTTACTTAATATTCTTGAGCCCAAATTGTACTCACTGATGTACAAAAGTAGCATAGCCTACTGTCCATTACCCACCAACAGATATGTAATTACAAACGAGAAATAACCTTCTACCCTGTTAAACTGGAACAATTTAGCATACACCAACTATTCCATGAAGACAAAACAAGTGTGAGTGGAATTAGCACTAGGACACAAAAACGTTCTACTGCAAACACATGTTTGGAATGTTTGCCCCATAGCAAAGGACAACGACAATGGCAAGCATTGTCTTGATACCACCATTCATTGAAAGATTGTGTTCTTTGTCCTATGACAATGTTTGCCCTAGTGCCCATCACACTTGCACCCGAGGAAAACGTCTCTGATAACTTCACAAGGGTCTCATTATTTGTAATGTGGAAACTCTAAAACAAGCAGGGGCATAATACACCACGTTTGCACTGGTGTAGACACAAGTAACACTAGTGTCAAAATTGCCACAGTGCATAAAAAACAATCTCTCAATGCAAAATCAGCCAAGTGCAACACACATCCAATGTCTAAACATTCTGCACCAGTGAAAAGAATAAAGACCAGGGTAAGCATTTCCCTCGTACATAAATACACTGTAAAAAATATGTTTTTGAACTATGACTAGTGATAATTCTGCTTGCTTGTGCCGGTGACATCGGTCTGTAATGCAGCCTGTAGTATTTCAGAATAACGCATGTGTTAACGCACTGCGATTTATTTTGGTACTACAATCCTATAATTCAAGTTTACCAAATGCTATATTACCAATTCTTTATTATCACATGCTCTAATACTGAACTTCCAAAAAAGGAGTTGCACATGGGGATTATCGAATGAAAGTCGTTATGCAATTCAAATATTGTCTTATTTCCAGAAATAGCATAACACTAACAATGAAGTCCCCAAGGGAAGATTCGCAAAGAAAAGTGTTTACACGTGCACAATTCCCTAGGTCTAATTTGCTCCTGGCAACATAGATATGTTGCAGCTGGGTGGTATGGTATGGTAATGTTTATTGTATGGTGATCCTCATAGAACTGCGTATGCCCAACAAGCAATGCGATATTTATTTTAAGAAACAATCAGCATGCACCCATCGACATTTGGGTGTATCCATTGATGTGTATTGGCCAATCGTTATCACTCTTTCAGTCGCGCACATTTTGCATATGCAAAATGCTTCTTACCAGAGGTCCACGCAGACACAGTTTTTGCCGCTGTGACTGGTCAAAAATAGCATGCTACACTCTTAGGCAATTCGGTGTAATGTGTGCAAGGCGTGAGCTATAATCATTTCCCACCCACAAATTGATTACCAGTAGTGCTCAATCATATTTGTTTTTGGGACAAATACCTTAACAATTGTGATCTTAACTGTTCCTTATTATTCCTGCTTTTTTTACGAGAGAGTTTTATCCCAGTTAGTTGGCTGTCAGGTTTTTTTTTTGCTAGTATATATTTTGTCTGCCCCCATTGAATTTGTTTCCATGGAAACGTTAGTATCTTGGAAAAGAGTGTCACACATTGGGATGTGATATTAAAAGTGCCGACATGTCTCCAGTTTGAAAGGACCGTATAGTATCCAGAGCTTGCTTTAAATCCACTCGTTTCAAAATAATCGAATGAAAGTGACATCAAGCGCCCCATTTAACGTAGTAATTGTCACTTAGTAGATATCCAACGATGTACTACTTTATCAAAATGAAAATAGAGCACATCTAGTGTAAAACCGAGATGAACCCGACGCTCTCATCGTGTCTCCTTCCTCACATTTTTTGAAGCGTCACTAGTTTGTAGCGAGGTAATTATGGAATGTACGTTTCCGGGAGAATTGTAAAAAGCCTAAATTAATGCAGCGACAAGTGGCAGAGAAGAGTAGGGTCGCAAAATCGGCGCCAAAAATAGGTAATATTGTTCCTTTGAAGAAAAGCAACAGACAATCCATCAGCCTATACCACATTGTGCATTGTCAACCCGTTGCAGTGTGCTTGCTTCCAGCTCTGGCGCACAAAGAAAACGAACAATCACTGAAATGCTCGAGCAAAAAAAAAGAACGCTGAGATTTTTGTTGTAATACATAAATCATTAGTGACCTGGTAGCCTCGCTAGTTCAACACTTGCCTCACATATCTCTGCTCTTTCTGCAGCCAGTGCTTCAGCCAGCCTGCGGTTAAAGGTTTGAATCATGGCAGGGTGCCCTCAATCCTTCTGCCATCTCAGGTCGACGAACGCAGTAGCTTTACAGTGATATCAATCACACACAGGGGAGTTGCTAGGTCTGGAAAAGACCCGGGGCTACGCTGATGTCGGAACTGTTGGGACTGGGGGCTAGCTAGTCTTTTGGCTGTAGCTCCTGAGATTCTATCCGGGGCTACAACCAAAAGATCAGGGGCTATAGCCCCCTTAGCCCCCTCCTAGCAACGCCCCTGATCACACATTAGTTCAGTGCTTAGAAGCAAAGGAATGTGGCCTGCAGCGCTCTATAACAACTACATCACTCGAAGCAGCTTAACAGAGATGATCACAGAGAACGACCCATCTTCTTGTGCCGGGGTCAGCACAATCGTGGCGAACGAGCCTTTCCCAGTGGGATGCTGCAGATACATCCCAGCCTTTGTGTTTTGAAGCGTGGCTGGAATATCTCTAGTGTGTACTTAGGATAAGTTTCTTTAGAAACAGTCTTTGGAGTTTGCCTTAGTCTATATTATTTTTTTCACCTTTTGTTTCGAATTTACACATTCTTTTGCTGGGCCTATTGTCCTTTGGTATCATTTTATTTGTATTTTATTTATGTATCTATGGTTCTTAAAGAACTTTTACAAAACTTTAATCGCAATACAACTATATACAATTCATGCTAATTAGGATCCTGATTAAAACAAAAAAAAATCATAATACAATCAATCACAAATACTAAAATGGTGTGCATCAACAGCGCCTTAATTAATTAATAATCACAAACAGCGTTTCCGATGCTACATGCGACTTTTGGCCATTTGCGGGACATCATCACCAGTTGCAAATGCAAATGTATCACTTACCATTTAACGAAAAACCACATGCCTTAAAATAATAAATATGATGCACAATAAAATTCCTCTAAAATATACATTTGATATAGCAAAGTAGGGGTGGGCTTCCTTCATCATAAAACAATATGCTGTTTTCATATCCCTAAATGCGGGTTATCGGTAGGTATTCACTCTCGGACTATACGCCACAAATGGTACAATTCAATGTTTACAGACTTTCAGTTTCAGTATTTAGCCAATAGGTCCAAAAGGCCTCCTCCTAATTGACTGGTAGCAAGAAACCATATGCCCTATTACGGTCATGTACTCTCTACACATGAGAGGGCACTCCGTTAACAGGTGTTTAGCCGTCTCCAGCATCCATGATAGCCTACATAGATGTCAAATTCCATCCTTAAGTGGTGTATCCAAATATGTGCCCAATGCTAACAGTGTAGGCAATTGATTGTTCCTCAGCCTTAATCGAAAACTCGGTACCGATAGATTTGGGTTTTGTGTCAGGCATTTCTGAGGTTTCAGATATGTATGTACAACCATAGACACATCACTGTGGCTTCTAATCATAGACAAATGGGTGTAGTTGTTAATCCAATTCCATTGGCTAACGTTATGCCTTAAAATACGCATCAGGCATATAAAACTGGTCCCCCGAGAAAAATCGGAGTAACCACTTTCGTAAAAAGTCATACGTTTTACGAAATGTTTCATTGTCCTTTGGTATATATAGAATACCTCATGTTGGTATCTCGATTGTTCTTTATCACTGATCCATTATGCATATTTTTGTTCAGTAGCCCCCTGGCTCACTCTATAGTACTGACTTCCTTTCAATATTTGATCACTGTACTCCTTGACAATATACATTTTTGTTTCCCTGTGTAATTGATTCTCTGTTTCTTGTCTATGGCAGTTTGTGACACATACTTGTATAGTAAGTACAGTAATTTCTATAAGTGATGAATCTTGTATGTTATCATGTAAAATTGTGTATTTTAAAAAAAAAACTTTTATTTTTGTTGGCAGAGGCAAATGACACACACGCACATCAGAGAAGCTATGCAAAGACAATCTGGATATTTTACAGAGTACAGTAGCACAAATGAGTAGTGAGCAGTCGTAGCATGGAGATTGCGGCCCCACGGAGCATCAGGTGTCAAGGCATACAATAATAATAATTACGGTGAGTTATCCATCGAGGAGACGGCATCCAAGCCATTGAGATAACTATTAAAGGCAGTCCAAATGTTTTTAGGCCGGGATCGTGCTGGGAGGGTGCTAATGTATTCCTCCTCGCAGTTCCGAGACCAAGTCAATAAGTTCAGCCATTTCCGGAAGGTGGGAGGAGCAGAGCATTTTTTGGCAATTATACAGCACACATTTAAGAATTTAGCAGCCCCTCTGGCTCCCTCATCCCCCCAAGCCCCAAACAGTACACCCAGTGGGTCAGGCTCAATAACAGTATCACAGATTTCCAACAAGGTTTTCAGGATTTCTTCCCAGAATGGGGTCAGCAGCGGGCAGTCCCAGAACATATGTAAGTGGCCCGCATCCTCCGCACCACAGCGAGGACATAGCAGTGGGTCAGAGCGGGCGAACTTGGAGAGTCTGCGTGGGGTGTAGTAGAGCCTGTTCAGCAGTTTATATGGTATAGTGCGGTATCGAAAAATCAGAGAGACCCTATTGGTATGAGAGCATATTCTCCCCCAAAGTTGGTCCGAAAGCTCTACCCCCAGTTCGGAAGCCCAATCCTCCCGCACCCTAGAGAGCTGTGGTGTGGCAGTTGTGTGAAGGAGTTTGTACAGTGATGATACCACCCCGCGGGCCCCACCCGAGTTGGGGATGTATGAAATCCCGGGGGAGTCGGGAGATTCGTTGGGAAACTCAGGCCACATGTCGCGGAATGCAGCGCAGAGTCTGTAATATTGCAGCAGTTCCATCGGTGAACCCGAGTGGCCTGGTTTCCAAGTCAGTGGTGTTATGAATAGCCCATCTGGGTAGAAGTCAGTTAAGGCTAGGTAACCCAAGGACCGCCAGTGTCGTGCCAAGGCCATGTCGTTTGTGGGTACCAATCCAGGGAACTGCCAGGTGGGTAACCACTTGTAGTATGGGCGTTCTTCAACGCCGGCAGCAAATATCCGCCTCCAGGCCGATATGGTGGTTTGGACTGGGTCTATAGGTGAGTCTGGCTCAAAATGTTGATGCAGAATTAGGGACATTATATTGGTGCCAGAGGCAGCTAGGGTTTCTAGCTTGACATGCGGGTGAGGGGGGGCCCAAGGTACCAGTAGGTGGAAAACTGTGCCTGCGCAGCAATCCAGTACCGCATCAGGTCAGGAGCAATAAACCCGCCTTTCACGGCAGCCCATTTTCTCCGCACCGCACCAGAATACCACAGGAACTGAGCGCACAACTTGAGTAAATCTGCAAAGTACTTCTTGCCGGGCCAAATGGGGACATTCGTGAATGTGTACAGCAGTTTGGGGAGCAAAATCATTTTAACCAGTGATAATCTACCGGCCAGTGACAACGGGAGAGATCGCCAGCGCACTATCTTGGACTCCGCCAGTACTGCCGTGGCTAGATAATTGTTAGTTAAGAGAGCTTCTTTGGTCAGGGACACCTGAATTCCCAGGTATTTAATCCCGTCAGGGGACCAACGGAGCGGGTACTCCGTGGTGGGCTGAATCGTAGAGCCCGTCAGAGGGAAGAGTTCGGACTTGGTATAATTGATGGTGAAACCAGAGTATGTACCGATACGGGTGATGTCGCGCAGAATAGGGTCATGGTGAATGTCCGGGTCTCGGACGAACAGCAGTACATCGTCTGCATAAAGTGAGATATTTTCGGGGGTACCCTGTAGCCGTATCCCTTTGCGTGAGTGGCACTTCCTAACAAAGTCCGCCATAGGCTCAATGGCCACTGCGAACAGGATCGGGGAGAACGGGCATCCCTGGCGGGTGCCTCTGAAGAGAGGGAACAAGGAGGATGTTTGAGAGTTGACACGGACCCTGGCAACCGGGGAGGTGTACAGCAGTTTGATGTATGCAATCATCCTAGGCCCAATACCCATGGTCTCCAGGACCAACCACATGTACTTCCAAGACACCATATCAAAGGCCTTCTGGGCATCTAGGGTGACCGCAACTGCACTCACATCTTGATTGATTCATGCCAGGACATTAAGAAGCCTTCTGATATTATGAGACTTGGATCTTCCGGGCACAAAACCTGACTGGTCATCGTGCACCATGTATTGCATAACGGGTAGGAAGCGATTAGCAATCACCTTGACAAAGATTTTTGTATCCAGGTTCATGAGTGAAAGGGGCCGATATAATCCACAATCATAGGCAGGCTTACCAGGCTTGAGCAGAACCGTAATAATGGCCTCGCGTAATGTCGGGGGAAGGGATCCCAACCGGAGAGATTCGTTTCACACCCCTAGTCACTCGGGGGCAAGTATAGCCACATGCTCCTGATAGAACTCCACCGTGAGCCCGTCAGGGCCCGGCGCCTTTACTTCGGGAGACTAGAGATGGCCTCCACTATCTCATCCAATGTAATGGGAGAGTCTAACTAGTATCTCGTAGCGGGGGAGACAATGGTGGTGGGAATCCGTTCCAGGAGCTCCTGCATCTGGGGGTCACTGTGTTTGGGGGGCTGAGAGTATAATTCCGAGTAGAAGCCTGTGAAGACCTCAAGGATATGCTGATCGGACCACTGTATCGTCCCCTGACTGTCCTTGACACATGTAATTTGGGATTTACCCCACTCTCCCCTCGCCAGGACGGCCAGCGTTTTGCCGGGCCTGTCACCCTCACCGTATTTCCGGGCAGCCTGTGGGCGGCTAAAGTACTGGACTTCCCTATTGGCCAACTCACTGAAGATCCCAAGCTCCTCGCTGATCTGGGAGAGGACCCCAGGGTCAGTGGAGGTCGGGTGGGATCGCTCCAGGTCCCTCAGTTTAGTTTCAGTGCGGGATAAGGCAGCTCTTATGGTCTTTAGAACTCCAGGCTCCCTGGAGATGGACGCCCCCCTGATGAAGGCCTTGAAGGCGTCCCAGCGGACCCCCATGGTGGTGGATTGTGGCAAATTGTGCTCAAAGTAAGACTGAATGTCAGCAAGGATGTCCGCCCTAAACACAATGTCTTGCAGAGCGGCCAATTTGAAGCGCCAATTGTTGATGGTGAGAGCCGGAATTCCTAGTTCTAGGGATATCAAGATCGGCGAGTGGTCAGACAAATATGCATGTCTCCACGACCCTGCCCAGCATAGAGCCAGATACTAGGAACAAATCGATCCTGGAAAACCTGTCGTGTACTGACGAGTAGTAGGTGAACTCCCACGCCTGTGGGTGTAATGCCCTCCATGCATCATGAATGTCGAGTGACGTGCAGTGTGTCAGGAGTCTACGCGCCGTGCCTGGCAGGGGTCTGGGGACTGTGCTCGTCCTATCCATCCCAGGATCAAGAATGAAGTTCATATACCCCAGATGATCGGCACCCCCACGTACCCTAGTAGTATGGACACCACCCGATCAACAAATTCGGGAGAGTCAACATTAGGGCCATAGGTATTCACCAGCAAGTAGTCGCTGTTAGCAATGACGCAGTACAACACAATGGGCCTCATTACGACCCTGGCGCTAAGGGGTCTGCGCCAGCGTTAGCTGCGCGGACCCCTTACCGCCAACTACGAGTTCCTGGAGCGCCATGGTCATTTTTCCGCCCGCTTTTTGCGGGCGGAAAAATCCATGGCGCTCTGGGACCTTGGTGTTAATTACGCCACCGTATTTTACGGTGGCGTAATTAACTCCTTCCCCACTCCCATTGAGCCCTATGGGGCCGAAATGGGAATGGGGAAGGGTAAATGGGTCAATGGGGACTTACCGCCCCGCCGACCTCGGAATGGGGCGGTAAGTCCGCCATCCGCCATGGCGTAAAGGGACTTTGCGCCATGGCCGGAAAGTCCGTCGCTGGCGGAAAAAATCTGCCAGGGTCGTAATGAGGGCCAATGTATCTCCCCTCAGGGTCTATGTAACTCTTATGGAGAACAAACTTAAGTGACTTATGGATCAATGTTGACACTCCTCTGGCACGAGTAGAGTATGAGGTTGGCGCAATACTTTTAGCCAGTGGGCCCGTGGAGTGTGTCTCCTGCAGGAGAAAAATTTTGCAGCCGTGCCTGCTGGCGTATGCCATAATCCTGCGACCCTTGGTATAATTACTTAGGCCCCGCACATTCCAGGACATTATTGTTACAGGCATTTCAATGGCCTGAATAAGAAACACTTAAATAAAGAGCCCATGGGTTGCATTTCTTGCATAAGTAATGTTTCCGCCCATGCCCACAGACGTGTGCCACAACCTCCGGAGTTTTGACCCCGGCTGCTCAATCCCCGCGAGTCGCTAGACATCACAGTTATAGACATCACAGAAGTCTAATGTACATCCCACCACTGTTGTCGAATACCAGATGTGAGACAAGGCTTTCTCCAATGCGGATGCCTCAATGTGAAGCGGTCTGCCAATCTGCCTCTGCCTTTTACCAGAACATTTCCCCGATCTCCAACAATACACTCCCCCACCCTCACTGCCCACCCCAAACTTGCAGTGTAGATCCCACTCCCCCCAATGCTGGTGAAACAGAAGAATTCGAAGGACATCATCCAACAGGGATGTGCCACTGCCTTGGCCCAACTGGGGCCGGCCGTTAATAACACCCAACGAAACATTAATATTGCCATTGCAGTGGGGTGTGCTGTTGCCGTGAGGATGGCTGCTTAAGCATCATGTAGGACAGCAGTAACCGTCCTTTGTAGGTTCTGCGGTAAGCAGATCTTGTGTCCGGTCCCAAGGTCAGCTGGCCATTAAAGGCAGGATGGGAACTAGGGAGCACCAAGAGGTCATGTTCAGTTCCGAGCTCTGAAAGTGCACAAAGATCAGTGTCCAAAGTACCAGCAGTGAGCCTGAGGCCAAATGGCTATAGATGGGCCAGGCATGTTGAGCCTGCAGTACATTATTGCTAGTTACACATTTACAGTAACGAAGAAAGAAAAGGGTTTATGCTAGATAGGTGGATTAGGTCCCGTCAGGCCACGATACGTTACGTCAGTCTCCATCAGCGTGTCCACCATCTGGGCCATGGAGAGGGATGTGCGCTTCAATAAATTTCTCCGCCTCGTCAGGCACAGTAAAGAAATATAGTTTGGCACTGTACGTGATTTTAAGCCGTGCGGGGAACAGGATGGTGTATGGGACATTGCGTTCCCTGAGCAGCTTCTTGACCCCGAGGAATTGGCGTCTCTCCTGCTGCACGGCTATTGAAAAGTCTGGGAAAATCCTAATGGTGTTGGCCTCAAGCCACAGCTCGCCCCTCTCACACTCCAGGCGGAGGATAAGGTCTCAGTCGCGGTAGTTTAGAATTCTGGCGATGATGGGTGTTAAGTTCATGCTTTGGAGTCAAAGTAGGCAAGTGAAGCCGTTCATGGGTTCGACAGATTTTACTAGGTACAGACTTTAGGTAAGTACATTAGGGCAGTCAAGTAAAATACATAGGCAGGGAGAGACATCCACCGGCCCCCTCATCATCTAAGCTCAGGCCCCAACTGACATTGTGGAACACCCATACACAGTCCATCCGTAACATTCCACACTAACATTCCATCAGGGGCTCATGCATACATAACAGGGAAAGACCAGAGCAAGCAAAACACAACACATCTCCCCCTTTACATTACAATGAAACGATGGGAAGACAGGGGTATGGTGAAACTATGCAATTTGGAGTTAAACACTTAGAGAAAACAATCACTAACATCCTCCTAAAATGTGCCCATCCAAACAATCAAGCTATTACCTTACAGAGACCCTTGCAGTAGCTACATGAAGCCACACCACTCCTGAACTATCACCAGTACCATAACAGGCCTATTATGGAACTAACACTCGGGGATCAGCCCACCTTCTAACGCAATTCTTACTCCAATTTACATCACTACTGTACCCTACTTCATCATCCACCAACAACTGGTTGTGCCAACACACAAACAAACAGGGTTCTACCCCACTGACCGCCTAAAGCAACACTTACACACCTACACCACCATAGGTGCCAAAACTGAGCAACATCTGCTCACTAAGGTATTTAAACCTACACCACAATAGGTGCCACAACTGAGCAACATCTGCTCACTCAGGTATTCAAACCTACACCACAATAGGTGCCACAACTGAGCAACCATATGCTCCTTCAGGTATTCAAACCTACACCACCATAGGTGCCAAAACTGAGCAACCATATGCTCATTCAGGTATTCAAACCTACACCACCATAGGTGCCAAAACTGAGCAACCATATGCTCATTAAGGTATTCAAACCTACACCACAATCGGTGCCACAAATGAGCAACCATATGCTCATTCTCTGCTCACTCAGGTATTCAAACCTACACCACAATAGGTGCCACAACTGAGCAACCATATGCTCATTAAGGTATTCAAACCTACACCACCATAGGTGCCAAAAATGTTAGTTACAAACACCACAAACTCTTCCTCATCACACGTCTCTTACAAAACAAGCAAAGATAAATTGAGAGTACAAGAATGGTAAGCGAGAGTTCAACACTACTATCGAGTCCATAATCTTTACCCTACAAAGTCCTTTGTGTTTGATGAACCTGTGAATGAAAAATGTGGTTAGCCAAATTAACATACATTACATTTGTGTGTACCTGTGGAAAAAATATTTGAACATGTAATACATCTGATGTAACAAAATTTCATTTACTTTGCTTTGTGTAATAGCAGTTCTTTTGTTCAACACCCCACATTTTTAACTTTGTTCTGTGCAACTAAACATTTCACTTAGCCACGTAACCATAATGGCATCTAGTTTGCCCAAATAACTGCTGACCAATGACAACACACATACACCTCTAATGCCCATCCTATGCCAGTCTAAAGACATATATTGTTCAATTCAAATATGCTATTCCTCCAAACAGTGGCGTAATGTGCACTTATACACCAAACCAAAAGCATCTAATATGCAAAGTGTGGAGTTATTATGCTAAAAAATAGCATCACTAAAGCAAAATGTGGCAGAACTAATGCCGAACAAATGGCACCTCTTGTGCACTAAGATATAGCCTATGTAAAACCATTAGCATCTGATATGCTAACAATGGCACAACCTATGCCAAACAAAAACAAAAAACCCTTACTGTGCCACACTACTGGCCCAGTGCAATCATGTATACAGCTGCATATTTGACATTACTGTCATCCTAACTTGCCAAACAACAGTGCGACCCCCATAGATAACTCCCAATACTTAAGTAAAAATGCAGTTCCTCCAACAGTTTGTGCACTTCACTGCATGTCCGGGTTCGCCACTTTACTTCCAAAGTTGACGTTGTGTTCGCCGAAACTTCCCCACAATTCTGCAACGTGTCCTTGAGTTGATCCCTGCACCGACACGAGTGTTAAATTAAAATGTCCTTTCTTCTTTCCACAAGATCCACTGAAGCAAAATAAACTAAAAAACAACATCCTGCGCCTCACTAAATGGCCTGGAAACTCCGGTGGCAAAATTCCTAATGGATGCAGTACATTAACCAAACTGTATCCTGTGGCTGGCAGAGCGTTCAATTGCTAACGTTCACTTCCGTGTGAAACCCGGAACCAGAGCACGCTGCGCCCACGTTGGAAGGTCCTCTTTTCTAACCTTCAAATGCTTCCTGCTTTGCGCGATCACTGCGCTGCCGGTCCTGGAATGCCGGAGGGAACATTCCACCTGAGGCGCAATCGCCAACTCCCCCAGCATCCAGTTGACGTCACCATTATGGTGGCGAGGGCGGCCACGGAAGGAGTGCTCTGCTCCAACCGTCGCCCTGAACCGCCGCAGTGGACCCAGTCTCCAAGACCCACCCGGCCCTGAGCAGGCCATCACAAAGACGCAGCCGCCCGGACCGCATTCACCACGGCACTGAAGGAGAACAGCCAGCAATGAAGAGGTAAGGGCCCTCATAAAACCATCTTGCTCCCCATTAGGATAACACCAGTTGTCCCGGACCTCTGCGCCAGCTGGCCTCTGGGACCGCCACAATTCACTGCCCCCTGAGGTGCAAGCACCAGCCTCGATCTAATTGACAACTTGCACAGTTCACTCGCAGCTCTGGCACACGGGGCGCGCTCACCTTAGGGCCAGGGGACAGCTTGGGGTGGCCGGTGGATGTCTCCTCTGGTGTTCTGCCTGCTTCTCCCTGCTGCATGCGTCCCTTCTCTCCATATCACCTCTGATGTGCCTTAAGCTGCACTCCATTTCCAGCCGACCTCCCAAAAAAAGCCAAATCCTCGTCGCCAATGTTATGTTCATGCTTTGGAGTCAAAGTAGGCAAGTGAAGCCGTTCATGGGTTCGACAGATTTTACTAGGTACAGACTTTAGGTAAGTACATTAGGGCAGTCAAGTAAAATACATAGGCAGGGAGAGACATCCACCGGCCCCCTCATCATCTAAGCTCAGGCCCCAACTGACATTGTGGAACACCCATACACAGTCCATCCGTAACATTCCACACTAACATTCCATCAGGGGCTCATGCATACATAACAGGGAAAGACCAGAGCAAGCAAAACACAACAATGGGCCTTGGAATGTCACCTGGTTTGGGGCGTGGTGAGATTGCTCGATAGGCACGTTCCACTGTAAAGCAGGGCGAGAGGGCCGGATTGCCGAGGAGATCTCTGAGCAATGTTTCAATGGCAACTTCCATGCGCCCTTTCAGGGCGTTTTCGGGAACCCCGATGATCCGCAGGTCATTTCTGCGAGAGCGCGATTCTAAGTCGTTGTCATGATCTCTGCTTCCAAAAGGTCAGGGTTTTCCCAACTCCCTAGGAAGCAGATCCATAACCCAGGTTCCGAGTGCCAACCAGTCCCAATTGGGACCTTTTGGACCCAGTCCTGGCGCCAGTGGCACCAGGCTCATAAATATGCCCAGTCCCAGCACTGGAAGCGCCGGGCTCATAATGCTTGGGTGGACTTACCTGCAGCAGACCATGCTGCTTACTTGCCTGCCAGTTGAGCCTCTGATCCTCTTCTGTTTGGAACTACTTTTCCTGTTGGGTGGGGCTGGAGCCACTCCCTAGATTTAGAACACTGGAACTCTTCTGGAAGGCAGGAACTCTTTTCTTACCAGGAACTCTTTTCTTACTTAGGCGTGGCTGTGGAAGGAGACACCTAAGCACTACAGGAGGCTATTTAAACCACACCCGGTGGATGAATCTTGCTTTGCGTTATTCTGCACCCTCTGCAGCAGGACGCTCATCGTGTCTTCTGCATCCAGTCCTGGGCCTAAGGAAAAAGGCTTACCATCCTGAATCCAGTCTTCAGCAACACCTATAAAGACAAGAAAGAACAGGTTAGCATTCCGGCATCTGAAAGGCAAAGGCTTACCATCCTGAATCCAGTCTTCAGCAACACCTATAAAGACAAGAAAGAACAGGTTAGCATTCCGGCATCGGAAAGGCAAAGGCTTACCTACTCTTCGTGCGCTCCGGAGGTCTTCATACTGCATTCCGGCATCTGAAAGACAAAAGCTTACCAACTCTTCGCACGCTCCCGAGGCCTTCGGCGCTGCATCCGCATCTGAAAGACAAAACAAGGTGCGTTTAAAGACATTGGGCAACTTTAATACTCACGTGCCATTACTCCTTTCCACATCTAATCCAGTGGGTATTCCGGCACCCTGCAGCCGCTCCGAACTCGTACCTGCAAAATAAAAAGACAGTTAGAGCGCATCGTGAAGCAGGCAACAAGCGCTTACTCACGTGCTTCCAGGCGCTTCTATTCATCACATGGGCTCCATCTTCAACTCACTTCAGCCCGTCATCCGCCATCGCCGGAACCCTGCAAAACAAGAGACATCATTACTAAAGACTTTACAAAGACATTTGAATGACTCGAAACTTACCGTTCGTGCAGTAAACGACGGACAGCAGTCCTCTGAAATCAAGAGGCCTGCGCTACCTATCCAGTGAAGAAACTGACTACAGCACCCTGCCCCGAGGCAGATGGAGAGCTCGGCATTCACTTACCTAAGGTGAGAGCGTTAACCTTTGGGGTCTACAGGAGAGGAGAAGAGGAAAGAGATAGGGACACCCCAATAACCCCAGTTCATTAACCCCATATTTTCTATCTGCAGACATCTTACTCTACACGTCAGGCATACAGTGCACAGAGGTCCAGCCCAAAGAGCCAACCGGGTGCTACACATCACCTTTGAAGATACGGTAGTCGCCCAGTCAAGACCGGCGCCTCTGCGAGAATCAGGTGAGCGTTACAGAACGCAAAGCCGACCGCAAAACTCTCGCCCAGGCGCTATGGAAACCTCGGATACTGACCCCCTAGCCCGGTTACTTGGGGAACTAAGGGTAGAAGTGCATGCAACTCATCAGGAAACGAATGCTCTAAGAAGGGAACTAATTATTTCCAAGGAGAGAACAGACAATCTTGCTAGACAAGTGCTACAGTCACAAGCCGGACAGACCCCGTTACCCGCATCAGGGGCAAATCTTCCTTCAACATCCTCTATGAATCCAGTGCAGATCAACCTACCTGGTAATGTACCTCTGGCTCCGCCCGAGCGATTTTCTGGTGACCCAAAGAGGTTTGCAGTATTTATCAATCAGTGCCGGTTGCACTTCTTATGCCGGCCAGCAGCCTTTCCAACTGATCAAGCTAAAGTAGCTTTTGTACTTTCGTACCTTAGTGGCAATGCGGCAGACTGGTCGATCCCTCTAGTTCATCAAGATGATCCGGTTCTCCATGATTTTCAAGCCTTTCAGCTTAGTATGGAAAAACTGTTCGCAAGACATTCACAGGGACAGGCCTTGGACAATGAGCTTCTTTCGTTGCGACAGGGTAATCAAGACCTTTTGGCTTATATTGCATCTTTCAATAGACTAATAGTGGAAACTCAATGGCCTGAGGACAAAAGGATTACGCTGTTTTATAGAGGTCTACGTGGAGAGCTCAAAGACGTTTTAGCCCAAGTAGTGAATCCCCCACAAGACTGTTCGGATTACATAGACTTGGTCGTTCAAATAGATCACAGGCTGCAGAACAGGAAGGCCGATCGTTCCAAGTTTGATGCTCGAGTATTTTCCAAACCGCCAACTCCTTCCAAAGGAGTAGACTCCGGGGAATCCATGCAAATAGGGGGTCTGAAAGGTCCTCTAACACAATGGGAGCGGGAAAGGAGGAAACAGTTGCAATTATGCCTATATTGCGGAAACTCAGGGCACTTTCTTCGAGACTGTCCGGTGAAACCTGCCAAGAAGGCAGTAGGTGCTGCAGTTACCAAAGTTACAAACTCTGAGCAGGGAAACTACCTCGCCCGACAAGAATAGAGGTCCTCTTGCCGAGCGTAAAAACCAGTTCGGTGACCTCGCATTTCGTGATACCTATGGTCCTCATTAGCCCTGATAATCCGGATCGATTACATGCAATTGAAGCTTACGTCGACAGCGGTGCCATCGGCAATTATGTGGATCATGAAATGGTTTTGAGGATGAATCTAACTCTTTGTCCCAAGGCTGTAAAGGACGTCATTACTACGGTGGATGGTACGGAGATAGCCTCCGGGCCAGTAACGCATACCACTCAAGAAGTGACGCTAGTAAGTCAAGATGGACACCATGAGAAGATCATGTTCGATGTGATCAAGGCCCCTCAGTTTCAGATTATTCTAGGAATACCTTGGTTAGAGAAACACAATCCTCTGATCGATTGGCGAGCAAGAACGGTCCAGTTTCCAGAATGTGTCTCTACTTGTCACCCTCCACCTGGTGTTGCACTGGCCGCAATTTCTTCAGAGACTCCCCAGTTACCTCCCGAATACCTAGAATACCAAGATGTTTTCCGGAAGGATCAGGCTAACTCTCTACCTCCTCATAGGTCTTATGACTGCCAGATAGACCTGATACCTGGATCTACTCCTCCTTGTAGTAGAATTTATGCCCTCACCGAGCCTGAGAACCTTCACCTTCGACAATACCTGGATCAATACCTGGCAAATGGGTTTATTCGTCCTTCCAAGTCCCCTGCTTCTTCAGCTTTGTTCTTCGTTCCAAAAAAGGAAGGAGACCTTAGAACTTGTATCGATTATCGCTCCCTGAACCAGATCACCGTTAAGAATAGATATCCGTTACCTTTGATCCCTGAACTCCTGGACCAAGTCAGAAAAGCATGCATATATACAAAGCTGGATCTTAGAGGAGCTTACCACTTGGTACGAGTAAAAGAGGGCGATGAATGGAAGACGGCCTTCCGCACCAAGTATGGGCTATTTGAATATCAGGTCATGCCCTTCGGACTTTGCAATGCCCCGGCTGCCTTTCAATATTTTATGAACGATGTCCTCAGAGAGCTCATAGATGTATGTGTTGTTGTTTACATTGACGACATCCTCGTTTATTCTTCATCGGAATCTGAACATCGGAAACACGTGAAAATGGTCCTTGAAAGATTGCGTCAACACAAACTTTTCGCTAAGTTGGAAAAATGTGTTTTCAACGTGACTGAAGTTGAATTCTTGGGATTCATATTATCACCTGGCGGGGTGCGTATGGATTCAAAGAAGGTTGATGCAGTTCTCAAATGGCCATCACCATCCTCCGTAAAAGGTGTGCAAAGCATGTTAGGCTTCGCTAACTTTTACCGCAGGTTTATCCCCGAGTTCTCTCGAATAGTCCAGCCCATCACTGCCTTGTTAAAGAAAAACAAACGTTTTGAATGGTCTACCGAGGCGGAACAAGCTTTCCAGGATTTGAAGACTAAATTTATCTCTGCACCAATCTTAAAACACCCTCGCCCCGAACTCCCCTACATCGTGGAAACTGATGCTTCAAGCCTTGCCATGGGGGCAGTTCTATCACAAAAGGACCCGGTAACCAATCAGTTGCATCCCGTGGCATTTTGGTCCCGCAAATTCTCGCCTCCTGAAGTCAATTACACGATTACTGACAAGGAACTTCTGGCTATCAAGTCTGCCTTTAAGGCTTGGCGGCATTATCTGCTGGGGGCCCGACACACCGTTACTGTGATTACGGATCACCGAAACCTGCAATATTTGAAAACCGCAAAAGCCCAATCCTCTAGACAACTCCGTTGGGCATTATTCTTTGCCGAGTTTGACTTCATAATTACCTATCGACCAGGTACAAAGAACGGTAAAGCCGATGCCCTTTCTCGGATGGGAGTGGAAGAACACTTGATCAACCCTAAACCTGTACCAATCATTCCCGAACAAAGAATTCTGGGTGTAATCGCCACAGAATCCATAGAGGAAGTTAAGGATAAAGCCAGGCAACTTGTAACTCCAGCAGATATACAGAATTGGCATCTGCAGGGAAAGGACTTTGCAGTAAAGGACAACTTATTGTATTTCCAAGAACGATTATACCTACCCAGCACAGATTTACAGAAAAAAGTAATCTCTTGTTATCACAACTCTTTAATGGAAGGTCATCCCGGTATAGCCAAGACCTCAGAAAAGATCAAGCGCTACTTCTGGTGGCCGTCTTGGAAAAAAGATATCAGAGACTTTATAATGTCCTGTGGAGTATGCGCCCAAAACAAGAGTCAAAAGGAAAGACCAGCAGGCCTCTTACGCCCTATTGACATCCCACCTCGCCCTTGGCATACGCTTTCTATGGACTTCATCACCGATCTACCTCCATGCTCCGGATACAATACGATTCTAGTAATCGTGGACTTATTCTCCAAGATGGCGCATTTCATTCCGCTCAAAGGCTTGCCAACAGCAGCAACTCTGGCCCGAGAATTTCTCGAAAACATCGTCCGACTGCACGGTTTTCCTTCGGTTCTAATTTCGGATCGAGGTAGTCAATTTATTTCTCATTTTTGGCGAAGTTGCTGTCGGTCGGCTCAAATTGATGTGAGACTATCGACCAGTCACCACCCTCAGACCGACGGACAAACCGAGAGGACCAATCAAACTCTGGAACAGTATTTACGCTGCATGCTGCAACAAACTGAAAAAACTTGGAAAGATATCCTTTGGATAGCCGAGTATGCCTACAATAACTCTGTCCACTCGGGAACTGGGAAAACCCCGTTTCTTCTTTTGTACGGCAGTCACCCCCAAACCTCGGAGTTGGATCCCCTCCAAGATCTTGAAACACCAGCAGTAGACTACCTGCATTCTACAATCACCCAAGCCTTTAAGGAAGCTGTTTCTCACCTTCAAAGGGCTAAAGAACAATACAAGAAAGGAGCAGATCAACATCGGAAGGAAGCCCCTCACTATCAAGTAGGGGATCAAGTCTGGTTATCCACCAAATATCTATCTCTAAAAGGGCCACGCACATTCAACCCAAGATACCTTGGTCCCTATTCCATCACTACCATAGTAAACCCAGTAGCGGTCAAGTTGGACTTGCCCCCGCACATGAAGATACATCCGGTCTTCCACGTCTCTCTATTAAAACCCGTGCAACCTCAAACCCGACTAACCAAATCTCCAAAACCTATCCTAGTGGATGGAGAACTCGAGTTTGAAGTCAAAAGCATTCTGGACTCCAAGATCTCCAAATCTAAACTATTCTACCTAATTGACTGGAAAGGCTACGGCCCCCAAGAGAGATCCTGGGAACCTGCTGAATATGTCCACGCTCCTCGCCTAATCAAAAGATTTCACCGAACATTTCCTGACAAGCCAAAACCCCCGGAGAAGCCCGGTTTGGGAGGGGCCTTGAGGGAGGGTACTGTCATGATCTCTGCTTCCAAAAGGTCAGGGTTTTCCCAACTCCCTAGGAAGCAGATCCATAACCCAGGTTCCGAGTGCCAACCAGTCCCAATTGGGACCTTTTGGACCCAGTCCTGGCGCCAGTGGCACCAGGCTCATAAATATGCCCAGTCCCAGCGCTGGAAGCGCCGGGCTCATAATGCTTGGGTGGACTTACCTGCAGCAGACCATGCTGCTTACTTGCCTGCCAGTTGAGCCTCTGATCCTCTTCTGTTTGGAACTACTTTTCCTGTTGGGTGGGACTGGAGCCACTCCCTAGATTTAGAACACTGGAACTCTTCTGGAAGGCAGGAACTCTTTTCTTACCAGGAACTCTTTTCTTACTTAGGCGTGGCTGTGGAAGGAGACACCTAAGCACTACAGGAGGCTATTTAAACCACACCCGGTGGATGAATCTTGCTTTGCGTTATTCTGCACCCTCTGCAGCAGGACGCTCATCGTGTCTTCTGCATCCAGTCCTGGGCCTAAGGAAAAAGGCTTACCATCCTGAATCCAGTCTTCAGCAACACCTATAAAGACAAGAAAGAACAGGTTAGCATTCCGGCATCTGAAAGGCAAAGGCTTACCATCCTGAATCCAGTCTTCAGCAACACCTATAAAGACAAGAAAGAACAGGTTAGCATTCCGGCATCGGAAAGGCAAAGGCTTACCTACTCTTCGTGCGCTCCGGAGGTCTTCATACTGCATTCCGGCATCTGAAAGACAAAAGCTTACCAACTCTTCGCACGCTCCCGAGGCCTTCGGCGCTGCATCCGCATCTGAAAGACAAAACAAGGTGCGTTTAAAGACATTGGGGAACTTTAATACTCACGTGCCATTACTCCTTTCCACATCTAATCCAGTGGGTATTCCGGCACCCTGCAGCCGCTCCGAACTCGTACCTGCAAAATAAAAAGACAGTTAGAGCGCATCGTGAAGCAGGCAACAAGCGCTTACTCACGTGCTTCCAGGCGCTTCTATTCATCACATGGGCTCCATCTTCAACTCACTTCAGCCCGTCATCCGCCATCGCCGGAACCCTGCAAAACAAGAGACATCATTACTAAAGACTTTACAAAGACATTTGAATGACTCGAAACTTACCGTTCGTGCAGTAAACGACGGACAGCAGTCCTCTGAAATCAAGAGGCCGGCGCTACCTATCCAGTGAAGAAACTGACTACAGCACCCTGCCCCGAGGCAGATGGAGAGCTCGGCATTCACTTACCTAAGGTGAGAGCGTTAACCTTTGGGGTCTACAGGAGAGGAGAAGAGGAAAGAAATAGGGACACCCCAATAACCCCAGTTCATTAACCCCATATTTTCTATCTGCAGACATCTTACTCTACACGTCAGGCATACAGTGCACAGAGGTCCAGCCCAAAGAGCCAACCGGGTGCTACACATCACCTTTGAAGATACGGTAGTCGCCCAGTCAAGACCGGCGCCTCTGCGAGAATCAGGTGAGCGTTACAGTCGTCACATTTAGCTTTCACACTTTTCATGTCACGTGATAGGGAGGTGACAGTGTTCTGCAAGGCTCGGATGTCATCCTCATTTGTCGAGATTCTGCTCTCAGCGTCGGTGATTCTGGTGGCAGCCTGGTCCACTCGTGTTTTTAGGGAAGCCACATTGGCGTTAATGTCATCCAATTTCTCGAGGAATGAGGCAAAGTTTTTAGCCATAGTTTCCATAAGTGCAGTTAGATCGGGGGGAGTTGCACACGGATGTGGGACCGGATCTGGTTCCTCCTGTAGGGATGAAGTTTGGGTGGCTTCCATCCGCGGGACAGATTTGGTGAATTTGTCCATGGCTCCCCCTTTCAGATTCCCTCTGGATTTGTTAGGCATTGCCGGAAGTATTTCCACTAAGGCAGCGCGCACAGTCGGAGCTGGTAGAGCAGGGCGGAGGTGCGGGGCTCAGATCAAAAAAAGATGCTGGCAGACACTGCACATGAGGCAGTTATGTGTGCCCGCTGTGGTAACCGTGCAGGCCAGGAGGCCGCAGCAAGTTGGAGAACGTCCAACTGTTCAGGGGCCAGCAGGAGAAGACAAAAAGTCCATAGATGGGTAATTCTCCTAGTGGAGAGATGTAGCGGCTGCAGTGTGAGGATTCACTTCTCAATAAGGGGGCTCTATTGTAATGCTGGTTATTGGGGTGCCTCCAGAGGGTTTGGGGGGTTAAAGAAAGCCAAACTCTCAGCTGATCAAATGGCTCCCCAGATCCAAGTGCCTCGAGCAAGAGGGGGGACCCAGGTATATTCAGGAGCTCCAGGCGAGGAGGCGTAAGAATGTCCAGCAAGCAGGTCCCAGCGCGGCCCCCACAGGTGCAGGTGATCTGGGTATAGCGCACCTTTCCAAAGCGCAGCTAGTGTCTCCAAGCCTCACTGGCAGTAAAATAGGCCGATGGGAGCCCCCAAGAGGAGCGCAACCCAAGTCCCGCTCCCCACGCTCCTCACCTGGATGTCCGTGTCCGGGACGTGAGCTGCCTCTATCAGGGGGGGAACCAGGCTCCTGCCCAGTTGCCCTGCAGCACAGTGGTGATGGCGCTCCAGCGCCGCCGCAAGGGAGAGCAGCGAGAGCGGACCCAGGCAGAGATTTTTCCCCAGCGGGATGAGGAGCGAGCGCCATGCACTGTTATGAGGGAGAGGGGTGGGGCCGCGCTCCAGTGCAGCCCCCCACGGCGATCGACAGCACAGCGGTGCTCCCCAGGAAGAGCGGCCGCAGCCAATAGTAAAGTCACTCCCAGGAGGGGGGGCACTAGGCGGGCACCGCGGAACAGGTTCACTGAGGAGAAGCGGGGGAACGCCCCCGTGCAGGCCCCCGCAGGCGATGTCGTATTCCCTCCAGAGGGTCTGGCGTAGACCGTCAGCCAGAGAGCCTCGGGTGGTGATTCGGGCCTGTGGGCCCCGCGTCCAGCGATCACTGCCCACCTCTGATAGATCCGACAGGGAGGAGGAGGCGGGAGCCGGGCACGCGCAAGGCCCTGGTGGGAGCCGCCAGCCGGCAAGGATGTTCAGTTCATGGGGTTCCCGGGCCTGATTCGGACCGGGATTGTAACAGTGGCTGTAGCAGGGTCGCACAAGCAAATCCAGGAAGAATTGGGCTGCGATGATGAGTAATACCGCAGTTGATGGCGAATTGCAGCCGGAGCCCCACGGAGCTCAGGGACTAGGCAGCCATCTTGGGCTGCTCAACAGCGCCAACCTAAAATTGTGTACTTGAACAGAGGTTGGTTTCAGAGTTAAAAAAAAATTTAAAAAAATATATATATATATATATATATATATATATATATAAATATATATATATATATATATATATATATATATATATATATATATATATATATATATATATACATATATATATATATGGTAGACCCTGCACAAGAGTGCAGGGAAGGCGGAAGGCACTCCAGGAAGCGGTCTTGCATGCAGGAATTGTGGCAATAAAATGAGGCAGCAAACCATTAATGTCAGCCAAAAAATGTTCTTTAATAAATTAAATGTCCAGGACAGAAAAGAAAACAGCACGAAAACGACGCGTTTCGCGGTAACAAACCGCTTGCTTACGTTAGGGGCGAGAAACACGAAGGAAGGACTATTTATTCAGATTTACACTCTGATCGTAGTATAGAGAGTCACGCACATTTCCTATAGGTCTGTTACACAAATCGCCCATCTTTGATTGCGTTCAAAAACTAAGCCACACGTAATGGAAAAACAAAACAAAACATGCTTTTAAAATCGAGCATTCTAAATAGTAGGCAAAGACATATTACAGAGTAAAAATCACTTCATATAGGATGTCTATTGATATAAACAGTACAGTATTTGAAATTTAGTGCGTAGTGCACGTATATATTTTCTCATTTTAAGACTCATGTGTATTTAAATTGCTTATTCTAGTACAAATGCCTTTTTAGACTAGCTGTGCAAAATATGCCATATACAAGAAAATGTTGTTAAAGTGCTATGTGCAAACAGCAGCCACGGAGTACAACTCCTAATTAAGAAAGTGCAACATGCATATAGCCACCTCACAATATTATTCTCTGTATGAGAATGAGATAAAGTGCTTAGTGCATAGAAAGTTTTTTTTGTACTGTGAAATTACACAGGTATCATTAATTACCGCATTAATTAAAAGTTCTCAACAGTCCATAGATCAATTGCCTGCATATAATAAAACCTCAATTACAGAGTAAGTCATGAGTAATACTACCAACCCAAACATTTTTAAGCCAAAGATGTAGAGAGACAGAAAAGGACAAATTGTGCTTACTAATAGTTTTATTCCTGTGTTAATAAATACTTCAACAAAAAATGAGTTGCTCGCCCCGACAAGAAAAAGAAGTGAAAAAATATTAAAAAAGAAGAATAAAGGAAGAAGATCTAAAATATATTCAATCCTTCATTTATAGAAAAAATATTGATTTAAAAGACCTTCTAACCTTTATACTAGTGAGAAACCTGTTTTCTGACTGTGCTGCAAACAAACTTATAATCAACAGAAGGTATTTACATTTGTATTGACTCGAGGCTAATAATAAAGTTCATCATTAAAAAAGACATAAAAACACATGTTATTCGAAGAGACAAGAACTTAGCAGGCCATGCTGGAATCTGGAATTTTCTTGAGCAATTCATACTTATGATTATTTCAAAAAGTTGCTATAAAAGGTCAGGTGCCTAGGAATGTGTATAGTTCTTCATCTAGATTATGGCCCTGTGGTTTCTTGGTCTCATAGTCCAGAATATATCTGGTTTCGTTTGTCTCAGTAGGAGTTTCCTATTACCACCCCTTGCTGATTTTTAGATGGAGTGTATTCCAAAGTATCCAAAACCTTCTAGTTTCCATCCGTGTTTCTCTTGGAAATGTAGGGCCATAGGGTATGTTGGATCGACATTTTTAATCGCTCTTATATTTTGTAAAATTCTGAGTTTTAGCTTGCCGATCGTACTCCCGACATACCACTGATTGCACGGGCAGGTAAGGACATACACAACATACTCAGTCTCGCATGTTATCCTAGATTTTATGTTCACATTGTTTTTTAGTACTGGATGTCGGTAGTTTTTGGTGTTTTTTGCAAATTTGCAAGCCTTACACTTTGTGCATTTGTGGAAACCTTCGGGATTGGCACCTAGTCAGCTCGGGACCATTGATGTTGTTCTGGGACTCATGTAACTGGACACCAGGTTATCTTTCAAAGAGGTGGAACGTCTGTAAGTAATGTTGATGTTTGCCCCCAAGGTTCGCCCCAGATGCTTATCTTGCTTGAGTACATGCCAATGTTTGTGTATTATGTGGCAAATGTGCTTTGAGGTTTTACTAAATGTCAAGATGAGTCGTGTGTCTTTTTCTTCTGTTTCTTTTTCAATTTGAACCTTAGGCATCAGCAGCATCAAATGATCCTTTTGTCGGCTTTAAAATAAGCTCTCTCCAACACTTTTTTCGGATAGCCTCTTTGTTGAAACCTCAGGGCCATAAATCTACATTCCCTGTCAAAGGTTTCTAATTGAGAACAGTTCCGTCTGATGCAGATAAAGTCACCATAGGGGATACTCCACTTTAATGATGTAGGGTGGTTGCTTTTAGCATGCAGTGGTGTGTTGGAGCTTGTGGGTTTTCGATACAATTCAGTCACCAAACCATCCTGAGCCACAGATACAAGTATGTCTAAATAGACAATACTGGTCTTACTGTGGCACTCAGTAAATTGGAGATTATATTCATTTATTTTTAGTGACTTGACAAAATCCAACCATTCGTTGGTGGGGCCATCCCAAATTACAAATAGAGTGTCTATGTAACGCAGCCACAAGACCACTTTGTCCGTTTTGTGGCTGTTTGAGGGAACCCACACTGAAAACTTCTCCCACCATCCCATCGTTAAATTTGCGTATGCAGGAGCAAACGTTGTCCCCATGGCTGTTCCTTGCAACTGGGTGTAGAACTTGTTATCAAATAGGAAACTATTATTTGTTAGGCAGAGGTTAATCATCTCTAAGATTATCTTTCCATGCTCAAGATAGTTCACTGATCTGGTTTTCAGGAAGTACTCACAAGACTGTAGTCCATCTTTATGTTTGATTGAAGTATATAGAGAGACCACGTCTAATGTGTCTAGTAGGTATGTCTTTTCCCAGGGTATGCCGTCTATTTTATTCAGAAAGTCCTTTGTGTCTTGTAAATATGACGGCAAGCTGGTGACAAATTTTATCAATGTTTCATCTACTAGTTTTGATACATTTTCAAGTAGTGCCCCACATAAGGTTACGATGGGTCTCCCTGGTGGTCTAGTTTTGTTTTTGTGGACTTTTGGCTAGAAGTAAATTGTGGGCATCGTTGGAAACTTGGGATGCAAATATTTAAATCTATCTTCCTCCAATAGGCCTTTCTTCCTCCATTTCATCAGTGAGTCAAAAAGTTTGTCGTTCATTTCTACTGTTGGGTCCATGTCCAGCAGTTTATAATATTTGTGGTCCCTTAACTGCCTGTTGGCTTCAGTGATGTAATCAGACCTGTTCATAATGACAATGTTTGTGCCTTTGTCCGAGGGTTTAATGATATAATTTTCCTATCTTCTCAGGCTGGATAGGACCTCCTGCTCTCGTCGTGTTATATTATTAGAAATGTTAATTTTAGTTTTTCTGAACTTTTTGAGATCATTTATGACCAGATCTTGAAAGGCCTCTATGTTGCCTCCAGGATTGAACATGGGGTCAAAGCGTGATTTAAGTTTGAGATTACTCTTACAAGGCCAATCAGTGCAAATATTCATAAGTTCCCATTGGGGATCACTTATGTCTTCATTTTCTTGCCATTCATTTTCTAGATGCATGAGATCTCGTAATACATTCATGTCTTCGATGACCAACGGAGTGTATCCCAATCGTGGTTCGTCATCTTTGATCTTGGGAGGATTGGCTACAAAGAATTTTTTTAAGCGGATCTTACGCATGTACTTATCAAAGTCTATTCTTGTCTCAGCGTAGTTATACAGTGTGGAGGGGCAAAAGTTCAGGCCAAGTTTAAGCACCTCTAGTTCTTCTACTGAGAAGAACCGTGATGTTAAGTTGACAATAGACATGTCTGGTGGTTGGCTTTGTGTTCCCATCAATTTTTTGTTCCAGAGTGTGTCTGTCTGTCCCTCTTGTCCGCTGCTGCGGTGTCTGAGGTGCTTGCTTCTCCTTATATTTTTGTGCCTCGAGACTTGGTCGATTTTCCCCGTCCTCGACCTCTTGTTTTTTTGTTTTGTATATATTCACTAACAAAAACATTGTTAAAGGGATGTTATGGTTAAGTTGCGCTACTAATAAATATCACCTTTACTGAAAAAACAATGCTAAGGAAACGTTCTGGTTAGCTTGCACTAGTAAAAACCTATGCAATTGAATGGACAAAATTAGTTACACGGACGTTATGGCTACAGGTAAAACCGAAATCCCCCAGTTTAGCTCGCCAGTTATGGTAAGCTAAGCAGCCATAACTCGCGCTACCAGTGTGCACTGCAAGGACTAACACCCATGACATCAAAGATGACATCACAAATGGCATTGATGACATGACTGATAACATCACATGTCTGGATCCCTCTTTTTTTGTTCAGTGACATATATACACCGGGTGCTTTTCTTCACTGGGAGTCAGGAACAAAAAATTGAAAAGGTACTATATATGTTGACCTTGCCCTTCTCATATGGTCTTACACTACTTTCCATAGGGTTCACGCACATGATATGATAAATATACATAGAGGAAGAAGTAAGCCTAAAACACAGCAATCATTTCTGTGCATGAAGATAGTACTGCTACTGTTTTGCTAGTTGTACTTTCCTTGTATATGCTCATATTTGTAAGCGTTGTAGTCTCTTTATGTTTTGTGTATAGTAGTACCATTATGTAGTAAGTGAGGCATTCTTAGCTATGTATTACATGTTGCACAGTATGCAAAACTTTGAAATAAAAGCATTTATCATTTCACTATTCAACATGGGAAGATTTTGAATAGTGCACCTGTATGATGCATGCTGCAGACAGTGGACACGTTTCTACATGAGTTAGCTCATGTACTGGAAAGAACTCTGTAATCCAATGCTGTTTATAGAAATGCATTGGTTAATGAACTGTTTATCTCATAATAGTTCTTCCAATGATCTCTGATCGTTTTCTGACAACATTACAATGTCAATCCCTTGTGGAGGCTTTTCATGAAAACTAAATACATATGTGATGTCATCAATCATGTCCTCAATGACATTTGTGATGTGATCTTTGATATCATGGGTGTTAGTCCTTGCAGTGCACAGTGGTAGCATGAGTTATGGTGCTTAGCTTACCATAACTGTTGAATTTCGGGGGGTTTTCGGTTTTACTTTTAAGCATAACATCCCTTTAACAAAGTTTGTCCATTGAATTGCATAGGTTTTACTAGTCAAACTTAACCATAACGTCCCTATAACAAAGTTTTTTGTCAGCCAATTGCATAGGTTTTTAGTAGGGCACTGTAACCAGAACCATTATTTAGCCTAGTTTTTTCAGTAAAGGTGAAAGGTTTATATTAAGTTGTGATTTCTCAAGACTGCGCCAAATGAGAAATCCCACGAAAATGCTGTTGGTTAGCATGGTTTCATTTTTATTTGTTTTTTATGTTTTATGATGCCCTTACGTTGACACGTGTTTTGGCTGCTTTCAGCCTTTCTCAAAACTGGACTTAATCTAAGAAATATAATAATATAATTAATTCCATGTACATGAACTTATATTGTATATTCAAAAGTAACAGTACAACAAAATAAGACAACCATTGCAAAAGATGAGTTCGCATAGAAAACACAATAAGGTTTGTAATTTATGATTTCACAATAAACATGGATCAACCAAGAAAAAATAGTGTACCGAGAGAGATGCACAGAAGCAAAGGGGTTGGTATAGGGGAGGATTATTTGGGAAGAAAAAGGAGAGAAGTACCATGTGTTAGAGATTATTTCAGTAAGTTTGATCCAATAGAGTAATAATGTCATTGGAAGAGATCTATGCAAGATTCTCCGATAAAGTAAAACAATATGCTTGCCAAAATTAGGCAGTATCATGTTTCATGGGTTAGATCTCTCATTTTCTGAAAATACAACACACTAACCGTTAATGTGGTTGCACCAATGCATTGGACGGTGAGGTAACAGAATGCATGTATTATTGCAGTGTGATCATATACACAATGCGTGTGGTTCATAAAATTGTAATGCACTCAAGGTGATTTTAGTTATATTTTGTGGCTAAGTTGTGTATGCGCACATGCTTAAACAATTACATGCTGGAAGTATGGTACTATGGTCTAAGTGATAAAGTACACATGGTAACCATAGTGGTACTTTAAGGGCTGGATTAAATGCGCACTCATGCATATCTATTTGCATGCTTGAAGTGTGATTTCTAAGTCTGCGGCTTTTACGAGCCGCTCTTACGCAAAATGGGTGAAGCCTCTATTAGGGTAAGTACTGGCATAGTATTTGCTTTGTAATGTTGAAGGTGGGATATATCCGAAGTGCATCGAAATCTTCGCTTACCTCACGTCTGGTGAAAGGACTTGTGAGCGCGTCAGCTCGACCTATCGGGAGCTTTTTGCCATGGCTAAAGTTTTGTTGTTATGTTGCCGGGTGACCGCACGTAAAGTTTTCACATTGCCAGAGCAACGCGTCTGTGGACCAGTAGTCCAATTTCTTGTGCTGCTGGCTGAAGTAAATGTGGCGGCCTTCTTGTAGTGAAGTATGGCAATGTAATGGTGCACTAGATTGTGTTATGTGATTAAATCTACTTCCTAATTATTTTGAACCTAGAATTACCCAGGTTGCACTATTTGAAAAGTATCCATGTGAGAAAAATAAGCGTGGTTAAAGTTCAGATCTGCTTTGATGTCACGAGAATTCGGATTTAGGGAAACGTAGTGCACCCCTTATTTACTCTGGATTCTACATAAAAAGTCATGCACTGTATTTAAAATGCTGCTAATGTTAATTAGAGTATCTGAAAAGATTGGTAATACGTCCATCACGTTGAGTAATCTATTGTGTACACATGCTTCACAAATGCATAATTGCTGAAAAGTGAAGGTAGGACAAGACGCTTGCAAGGAAACAGTATACAGTGCAATTAACCTTAAAGTCATATATCACAAATATTGCTTTCTTAATCTAAATCTTGCTATATACTAATGTATTCAGCAGTTTTTTTCACAGAAAGGAGATCATCTCATTGTCCGAGTTCAACCCTTTAACAGTAATGTTCAAAAAGCAAATAGTCCTTGCTTCGGCTTGTCGTAGACTCAGAAGTTGATCACCCCCACTTCTTGCTTGAGGAATATGTTGCAATCCTATGAATTTGATTACTGTTTTGTCTCCCATCTGATGATGTGTCTGCCAGTGGTGAGCTAAAGGGAACCTTGGGTCCTGGCTCCCAATGGTTGCCATATGCTCATGTATCCTTGTATGTAGCTCCCTCTTGGTGCTCCCAATGTATACTTTGTGGCATATACAAATGATCCCATATACCACAAATTTGCTTCTACAATTTATTTCCTGCTTGACCTCAACAGTTACTCCCTTCATATTGCAAAAGGTCTTTGTTTGCACATGTGCGTATTTGCACATAGTGCATATCCCGCATTTTCTAAATCGAATGCGGTCTGCTTCCAACCAAGTCTTGTTTCTTTTATCATTCATGCCCGGTAGTAGGGATGGGCTTACAATCTTTCTCAGAGTGTCAGCTCGTTTGAATATCATAGTGGGTGTTGAATCAATATAGTTGATAATATGTTTGTCTAATAGAAGGAGGTACCAGTGTTTCTGAAGCTTCTGGCTGTGTTTGGTGATGAATCTAACTGGCATTGTTCTGGTTGCACTCTCCTGTCTTTTCAAGTGTGTATCCGATTGGCTCTTGCCCTTTGTCACAATATAGGCTCTTTCTATATTAATTTTATTGTATCCTCGCTGCTTGCATTTCGTCCTCAGAAGGCTGCATTCTTCTTCACATTTTTCTTCTCTCTGGCAATTATGTCTCGCTCTCGTGTACTCCCCTGTTGGGATGTTCTCTACGGTTGGATTGAAGTGGCAGCTTTTGGCATGCAATGTAGAATTAACTTCTGTTTCTTTTCTATATGTCCATGTCTCTAACTTGTGACCTTCTGCATGTATGGTAAGATCTAAATAGTTAATGTGTGTCTTGTTGCAAAGGCCTGTGAACTCTATTCCATATCCATTTGCATTCAATCGATGCATGAATCCGTTAAAATCCTCTGTTGTTCCTTCCCAAATGAGAAGGACATCATTAATGTATCATGTCCAGAGTTTCTCTTTGTTCTTATAGTCTGGGTACAGAACATGGTACTCAAACATACCCATGAATAGGTTGGCCACGGGTGGGCATTTCTGGTTCCCATTGCCACTCCCTTGGTCTGATGGTATATGCAATCGTTGAATGTGAAAATATTATGGTCCAAAGTTAATAGTAACATTTCCTTTATCATCTGTATTTGTTGGTAGTATGACGCCGAGTCTTCCTTGAAAGAATAGTCAATTGTAGTGATTGCCCATTTGTATTGGATGGACGTATACAGGGCCTTGACTTCTAAGGTGGCTAGTTGGTATGTTTTTTGCCAATTAATTCGTCTGAGAATGTTAATAGCACTAGTTGTATCACTTAGATATGATTTGACTTTGCTGGCTCTAGCTCTGAGAATATTATCTAGATACTGTTAGATGTTCTCTGTTGCCCATCTGATTCCACTGAGGATTGGGCATCCTTCTGGTATATGATCATATGGCTTGTGTATCTTGGGTAAAAAATACATAGTTGCTGTGATGGATTGCTCATTAGGTAAAATCTCTCATCATCAGTTATCAGACCCCTCCTATGCCAAGTAGTAATGTACAGTTCAGGTTCCTTTATGATCAGTGGACTGGGATTATCTGTTAGGATTGTATAGCATCCTGGTGATACTAAATTATTGGAGGCCATCTTCAGATAATCCTCCCGGTCCATAATGACGATATTGCCTCCTTTGTCCGCTTCCTTAATTGCTATCGATACATCCTCTGCTAGTTCCTTCAAAGCTTTCCTTTCTGCATGTGTCAAATTGTCATTGTAATGTCCATGCCTTTTGTTCTTTATCCTGTCTCTTTCCAAGATCTTGCATAGGTCTTCTGTGACAGCTTTGTAGAAGGTGTCAATTAAATTGGAACTCATTAGGAGGTACACTTTGAGAAAGATTGTAAGCCCATCCCTACTACCGGACACGAAGGACAAAAGAAACAAGACTTGGTTGGAAGCAGACCACATTGGATTTAGAAAATGCAGAATATGCACTATGTGCAAATACCCACATGTGCAAACTAAGACATTTTGTGATATGAAGGGAGTAACTGTTAAGATCAAGCAGGAAATAAATTGTAGAAGCAAATTTGTGTTATACGGCATCATTTGTATATGCCACAAAATATACATTGGGAGCACCAAGTGGGAGCTACCTCCAAGGATACTTGAGCATTTAGCTACAATTGGGAGCCAGGACCCAAGGTTCCCTTTAGCTCGCCACTGACAGACACATCATCAGATGGGAGACAAAACAGCATTCAAATTCATAGGATTGCAACACATTACTGTTAAAGGGTTGAACTCGGACAATGGGCCTCATTACGAGGTAGAAGGTAGCCATGGTGCTATTAGTACCCTGGCTACCCTCTTACCGCATTCCGGGTCCGGGTTCCCGAAATAGGGACTTACCGGGTCATTTCAACCTTGGAGGACCCGGTAAATCCCCATTCCGGGAACCATTCCCCATTCCCATTCGAGCCCCCATAGGGCTCAATGGGAATGGGAATGGAGCTAATAACGGTACAGCAATTTGCGGTACCGTTATTAGCTCTGAAGTCCCTTAACGGGTCCCATCCATAACGCCTGGTAAAACCAGGCTTTAATGAAGGGACCCACTAAGGGACCGTGGAATAGGGTGGTAAGGGATTACCGGCACCAGTGTCCTTACCGGTGCCGGTAATCCCTTACCGCCTACCTCGTAATGAGGCCCAAGGAGATGATCTCCTTTCTGTGAAAAAAAAAAACTGTTGAATACATTAGTATATAGCAAGATTTAGATTAAGAAAGCAATATTTCGTGATATATGACTAAGTTTAATTGCACTGTATACTGTTTCCTTGCAAGCGTCTTGGCCTACGTTTACTTTCAGCAATTATGCATTCATGAAGCATGTGTAAACAATAGATTACTCAACGTGATATAAGTATTACCAATTTTTTCAGATACTCTAACTAACATTAGCAGTATTTTAAATACAGTACAGGACTTTATATGTAGAATTCAGAGGAAATAAGGGGGACACTACGTTTCCCAAAATCCGAATTCTCATGATATCAAAGCAGATCTGAACTTTAACCACGCTTATTTTTCTCACATGGATACTTATCAACTAGTACAACCTGGGTACATAATTAGGACGTAGATTTAATCACATAACACAAACTAGTGTACCATTACGTTGCCATACTTCACTACAAGAAGGCCGCCACATTTACCTCAGCTAGCAGCACAAGACAACGGACTACTGGTCCACAGACACATTGCTCTGGCAATGTGAAAACCTTACATTTGGTCACCCGGGCAACATAACAACAAAACTGTAGCCATGACACCGGGCTCCTGATAGCTTGGGCTGATGCGCTCACGAGTCCTTTCACCAGACGCAAGGTAATTGAGGATTTCAATGCACTTGGGACATATCCCACCTTCAACATTACCAGGCAAATATGACACCAGTCCTTACCCAAATAGAGGCTTCAGCCATTTCGCGTAAAAGCGGCTCGTAAAAGCCGTGGACTTAGAAATCACACTTCCAGCATAAAAATAGATATGCATGAGTGCTCATTTAATTCAGCCTTTAAAGTACCACTATGGTTACCATGTGTACTTTACAATTTAGACCATAGTACCATACTTCAGCATATAAATGTTTATGCATGCGCGCATACACAACTTAGCCACAAAAATATCACTAAAATCACCTTGAGTGCATTATAATTCTATGAACCACACGCATTGTGTATATGATCACACTGCAATAGTACAGACATTCTGTTACCTCACCGTCCAATGCATTGGTGCAACCACATTAATGGTTAGTGTGTTGTATTTTCAGAAAATGAGGTATCTAACCCATGATACAATATACTGCCTAATCTTGGTAAGAGTATTGCTTTACTTTATCACAGAATCTTGCATAGATCTCTTCCAGTGACATTATCACTCTCTTGCATCAAACCTATTGAAATAATCTCTAACTCATGGTACTTCTCTCCTTTTCCTTCCCAAACAATCCTCCCCTATACCAACCGCTTTGCTTCTGTGCATCTCTCCCTGTTCACTATTTGTTCTTGGTTGATCCATGTTTATTGTGAAATCATACATTACAAACCTTATTGTGTTTTCTATGTGAACTCATCTTTTGCAATGGTTGTCTTATTTTGTTTTACTGTTACTTTTGACTATACAATATAAGTTCATGTACATGGAATTAATTATATTATGATATTTCTTAGATTAAGTCCAGTTTTGAGAAAGGCTGGAAGCTGCCGAAACACCTGTCAGCGCAAGGGCATCATAAAACATAAAAAACAAATAAAAATGAAACCATGCTAACCAACAACATTTTTGTGGGATTTCTCATTTGGCGCAGCCTTGAGAAATCACAACTTAATAAAAACCTTTCACCTTTACTGAAAAAACGAGCCTAAATAATTGTTCTGGTTACAGTGCCCTACTAAAAATCTATGCAATTGGCTGACAAAAAACGTTGTTATAGGGACGTTATGGTTAAGTTGCACTAGTAAAACCTATGCAATTCAATGGACAAACTTTGTTAAAGGGATGTTATTCTTAAAGGTAAAACCGAAAACCCCCTGAAATTCACCAGTTATGGTAAGCTAAGCAACCATAACTCGCGCTACCACTGTGCATGCAAGGAATAACACCCATGACATCAAAGATGACATCACAAATGAATATGCAATGTCGGTTCATGTACATGGAATGAAATATATTATGACATTTCTTAGATTAAGTCCAGTTTTGAGCTGGAAGCAGCCGAAACACGTGTCAGCGTAAGGGCATCATAAAACATAAAAAACAAATACAAATTAAACCATGCTAACCAACTAAGTTTTCATGCGATTTCTCATTTGGTGCAGTCTTGAGAAACCACAACTTAATAGCAGCTATCAGCGGTTTCTGACTATGTCCACTTTTCTTACAAGATGCGACAAACCATAGAGTATAACTCCAAAACTGTGCCTAAATAATGATGGTCAATTCATTGCAACAGGCCTAAAGAGGAGTCACCGCCTGACCAGCTCTTCCTAAAGCCAGCTTTTTCTGTCTTTCCATGATAGGTTTTTAGTAGCGCAATTTAACCATAACGTCCCTTTTACAATGTTTTTGTTAGTGAATTTCAAAGGTTTTTAGTAGGGCACTATAACCAGAACATTGCTTTAGAATAGTGTTTTCAGTAAAGGTGATTGTTTTTTAGTAGCGCAACTTAACCATACCGTCCCTTGAATAATGTTTTTTTTTTCCAGTGAATTGCATAGGTTTTTAATAGGGCACTGTAAGCATAACATTCCTTTATCATAGTTTTTTCAGTGAAGGTGATAGGGTTTTAGTAGTGCAAGTTAACCATAACGTCCCTTTAACAACGTTTTTTTCTCTGAATTTCATAGGTTTTTAAGAGGATACTGTTATTTTGTATAGATGTACTGTACAGAATACTGAAGCTGGTTAGTCCATATTAATAGCCACAACGGTTGCGAACAATGCATCTGTTCATGGACATCGGATGGAAATCAACCTGCCAAGAAAGGGAGGGATGGTCGTACAAAGTGGTACCATGCAGCAAAGACAAGAAACATATACAAACAGCAGCAAGTGCAGGAATGGTAAGGGAAATTGCAGTAGGTGCACACATTCAGTACCTTTGAAACAAACAGCGCAAAGGCATAGGGTATGCAGCATAATGGAATGCACCTTCAAGAGAAGTGACATCTATCTTCAACAATCTTACTGCAGACCTGCTTCACATTCCAACAAAGGACAAAGATGAAGAGTTAGGGACGCCAACTACTGAGAGCAGAAAGTAAGTACAATGTACTAAGTACACTAAAGTTTATGTTATAATTGCACATGTCCTATAGTGTAAAATAGTAGGAAAGCATAATGTTTTCTTTTTGTGCGCAGCTTGGCAACCACCCTAGAATGGGTGGAAGAGAATTTTCCACATGAAAAAATGAATGAGGATGACAACCCCATTGGCAGGCATCGCAGTGTCAAATGGGAAAGAATTCCTGCAAGTGCAAGCACCCTAGAATGGCTGGAGGAGATTTTCCTGCATGACGAAATTAGTGACCATAGTAACCCCATAGGTAGGGAACGCAGTGTGAAAGGTAACACATTTACAATATATTGCTTCATGTATACTAAAAACATGTGGTTTTCTTTCACAGAACATACGGGAATATATACCAGAAGCGGCACCTCTTCCACAGCAACATACGGCCACAGAAACCTTAGGAAATGCTGTAAATATGAAAGTAGACCACCTGGATGCCAAAATGGATGAATAGCTGAACAATTTTGCCGCCTTTCATAATTTTGTACAAGAACATATTATGGAGAAAATAAAATACTACTGCCCCACCTACACATGCCCCCTTCCCGATTTACCAGCCCCCATCCCTGCAAATTGCGTGTCATGGGAGAAGCTTCGATGAGACCTCAATCCCTTCCTCCCATCACCACCAACTTGCAGAAATGCCAAAATCTCCATTAGATGCATTTGTTTCTGGTCCCCATTCCATTTCCGAATAGTGACTATGAATGTGTGCAAATAAAGGTTGATATGTAAAGTGTTACTGAATGTGTATGTCCCTTTTCCTTTGTTGTATGAAGCCCATTGAAACTCTGAAAGTCACATCACTAATTGATTTGCCAACAGTACCACCAAAGAAATTGAAATGAACTCATACTACATCAACTACCAAAAGACAAGAAAAAAAGAAGTAAAAAAGACAAGACATACCCAACTCCACACACAAAACAGTGTCTCTTCAAACACACCACGTACCCTTCCATCAAAGTACTCAGACACAGAAGGAACTGGACCATTCAAATTGTCTAATACAACAGGTGTTTATTGCTATGCAAATGTCACAATAAATGTTCTATTCCAAATGCCAGCAATTGTGCAAAACATTTATTTAAATGACACAGACCTGTTGTGTTTACAAATGCTCATCCTCCATAGAAATGCAATAAGTAATCCTGCTAACCATTTACAGTGTCTCAGGAGTAAGGCAAGATTTGGACTACTGTGCTGGAATGGTGACATTCACGTTAAACCGACAAGAAGATCCACAGGAATTTGCAATGTACTTACTACAAATACTGGAAAGGAAAAACATACTCAGAAATGAAATCTTTCACATTTTCTACATGTGTAAACATTCATGCAGTCTCTGCAACGATCTCATTCAGGAGCAAGTCCACAACAAATGCTTTGTGTACGTACCAATACCTAACTGTGACTCCATTCCATTTCAGCAACTGGTGCACAATTCAAACTATAGCATATTGTGTACATCGTACAATTCTGATCATCAGTCGACGCTACATATACTCTCACATAGTCAATATGTAATTGTAATGCTCTTAATATACAATGGCGATGTAACCAAAAACAACTGCAAACATACTGCCTTCACACATGGCCAGGTTTCACTTGGCAAGAACACCTTCACAACAGTAGTCATAATCTACCACAAAGGCAACTCAAACAGAGGAGGTCACGATACCACATCCATTAGAAAACAATGCTCATGGTGGGAATGCAATGATACTTCCATTATTCCAAAGCAGAGTACCTGCAAATCTTGCAAATGCCTACTTAATATTCTTAAAGGCAAAATGTAGTCATTGATGTACAAAACTACTATACCTTACTCACCAACACCAACCAGTACCCTTGTAAAGGCACAAATAAAGAATTACCTTCCATACTGTCGCCCTAAAGCAAGTTACCATACTGCACGCATTCAAGAAATGCATTAAAGCCTGTGTTGGATAATTTTATCCCCAGTGAACCCAATGAGTAAACTCAGACGAACAATACATGTACACAAATGACAGTAGCACTATTTTCCTTATGATACTTAAAAGGGAAAGTACTAAGTATGAGGGTTCAAAACTATCCTCAGTATCCTCTGAAACCACCAAGTACGCAAATGAGTCACTGCCTCTCTAAGAATATGCATACAAATGCTATACCTATGGAACCACTACTATGTAAACCCATAGTGGTACACCACCACTTCAGAATGTACACAGATGTGAAAGTAGCAACATGAATACACAAGCTTGTAAACTTACCCTACAGGAAAGGGACACTGTAAACAGTGAGAATACGCCACCTGGTATGTACCTTAAACCATAATACTACGGTGTTATTTGCAGCATTACAACCCAACTCCACCTTCAACAACCACTGTGCTACAAACATATCCTCAAACACTTCCAAATTATGAGCAGTCACAGTACGCCAACAGGTACGTAACTACCATTATAATTCTGCAGAAGCACAGTACAATGCCACAATACTTGCAAAAATGTAATGCTTACCTTTTTTACCCTGCAAGTGTTCCAGGTCCGGACTGTTCTGACGCGTTGCCCCCTCACTTTTGTTAACTGTGCACTGAAGAATACCTCAGCCACTCTCTTCTCCAGCGGTCTGCCAGTGGCTTAACCTCCAGAGGACCATGAGGCTGGGAGGGACCTGGATGAACATGGTTCCTCTGGGAAATGGTGATCAGGGGTTCTGGATAAACTAAAGGTAAGTGCATGTATTTAGTATTGGTTTCTATTGCTTTCTTTCCCTCCTCCCATCTCTCCCCTTCCCCGAGGCAACTGGCTGGCTGGCACCTTGTGGCTTTTGCTCACCGTAATGAACTGAGGACTGAAGGCCAAGGTTAGCTGGTAGGTATCTGACTCCAGTTACTTCACTGAAGACTAATGGTCCAGACCAGCTGCAATGCACTGGATACGGATGATGAGCAGGTAAGTTCTGGTGAGGCCTTATTCTAGATCTTGGCTGCTTCTCAATGTGAAACATAGCAGGTATGTACAATGTCTTTATTGATGCGTTGAATATTAATAGTCTCTTTATTTCATCACTTCTAGGTGAAACACCTGCAAGCGGTCTGGACTCAGAGCAAAGCGCAGAAGCTGGAACTTGTATGCAAAGGAGTCCAAGTTAAACCAGCTACGGGAACAGGGAAGCATGTGGTATTTCAGTCTCTTACTATTGTCATTTTCTGATTTCAGGTTCCCAGGAGATGTGATGATTGTGGACGGCAGACGAAGAACCGGAGACACCGGGTTACCAGGATGAGATGCCACAAGTCTACTGAGGTCAAGGTAAGGATAAAGACCAAACAAGAAGCAGAAGCCTGCCGGGGCAAGTAGTTCTTCAATTCCGGGTGACAATGCTACAAACTCACCTAGGTGCAGATCGCACATGCAAAACAAATAGGAGCGGTAAGCACAACACTGCTCTCTTAGGAAGCAGATGAAATTCTAAGCACAGGGTGTGGTCCGGGGCATGGTTTTATAGGCGCGCACCGTGCCCTGTCAGCACTAGATCACCAAGGATATCAGATCCATGTATCTATCCGGTACCATGTTGGGTTCCACAGTGGGTTCCTCTTTGGCAGCCATGTTGGGATGGTTTGCCGTCTTGTTCCATATATGCCTCTGCCAGCCACCCATCCCACAAACCCATCGTCTCCCTACACTGTCATGGGGGAGATCCTCCTGGCCCTGACCCATCTGCCTAGTACCTGTACTGCAATCGTAAAAGCACTCCTCTACAAATCCCCCAAAAGAAGGGCCAACAAAGGTCCTGGCTTCCTGGGATGATCATGCTGTTAACAGGCTATCAAACGGGGTGCATGAATGTTTTCTACTGGTTCCCAAGCCTGATCTAAAGCGCTTTACCCCTTCCAATCCAACAGTTTATGTAATTTTTGTCTAATAATCTTGGAATATAAGATGTCCCATACCTCATACTATTTCTCCCCATTTAGAATTTCTACTGGAGGAGGATTAGACATGGAGTTTCTTGTGCCGGGGTGTTCTGGTTTAAGTAATGATGCATGAAAGACAGGGTGGATCTTCAATGACTGGGGTAGCCCCAGTTTTAGTGCAACAGGGTTAATATTGGCTGTTATGGGGTAGGGACCAATGAATTTAGGGTGAAACCGTTTAGGGTATTTTAACCAAATATATTTGGTGGAGAGCCAGACTTGGTCACCAACTTAATAAACTGGTGCATTTCTTCTTTTGTTATCGTCAAAATGTTTCTGAGCAGCTTTGGTATCGTGCAGGGTCTGGTGGCTTTTTATAAAGTTTCTTTGATACTATTATGCAGAGACATTACAGGTAGCATTTCCAAAGCGGTAGTGGGATCAAGAGCAGGGGTACGTGGATCCCTTCCATGTAGAAAGTAGAAGGGTGAAAAACCTGTGGCACTGTGCATACTGTTGTTGTATGCATATTCCACTGCCCACAGCAGATTATCCCAACTGTCTGCCTGGGCAAACATGCAATGCAGGTATTGCTCAAGCGTTTGGTTAGTTCTTTCCGTCTGACCATAGGTTTGTGGGTGATGGCTGGTGGATAGTCTGATTTCAATTTGAGCCTTATCACAACAACTCTTCCAAAATTTGGATATGACTCCCTGGTTCCGACATGATTATGGATGGAAACCCATTTAATCGTACAATGTTTGTTAGGAAAACTTGAGCAACATTCCCTGCATTTGGGAAGCCTTTCAGCGCGATAAATGCACCATCTTGGTTAGGAGATCTACTACTACCAGGATGGTGTTGTATCCATTAGAAGGAGGTAAATCGGTAATAAAGTTCAGTGATATTGTATGCCATGGAGCAGTTGGTATGGACAATGTTCTAAGTAATCCTGATGGTTTTGTTTTTGAAGTCTTGTTGCGGGCACACTTATCACAAGTCTTTACGTATTGGATGATGTTCTTTCGCCCCTTGGGCTACCAAAAATGCTGCTGAATTATCACTAGAGTTTTGGTAATTCAAGGATGGGCAACGGTTAAAGCATTGTGGTAGTTGTGTAAAACTTTTTCTTGCATGGTCTACTCCGGTAAGTACAGGCACCGTCGATAGTACTTTAGGCATACTTCTATGGTTCGCTGAGGGTCTTAGGGCACCGAAACCTGTAACTTTCCTGGTGTTAGATATTGCCTAATTTCAATGCACAGCTGATCTAAAGGAGGCAGCCTTGAACGTGTCAATCCCAACAATTTACTTCCTGAGATATTAGCCAAGGGGTCTGAACTGCATAAGCATCTCTTCCCTCCAGATTCTATCTGATGAGGGATAGGGCATCCTGCTTTCTGTTTTTCACTCCTGGATGGAAGGTTATGACAAAGTCATATTCCGAAAAGAACTGGGCCGATCTAAGCTGACGGGAAGTTTTGGCCTGTGCTGTTTGCAGATATTGTAGATTGCGATGGTCGGTGTAGACAGTAACTGCATGTTTTGCGCCTAACAGATGATGACGCCATTCTTTGAAAGCAGCTTTAATGGCAAGCAACTCTTTGTCACTTATTGTATAGTTCAGTTCTGCTGGTGAGAATTTCTTGGACCAAAATGCCACAGGATGTAATTCATTTTTGGTCAGATCGCGTTGTGACAGTACAGCTCCCATCGCAACGCTGGACGCATCAGTTTCAATGATGAATGGAAGTTAAGGATCTGGGTGTTTCAAAATCGCCCGCTGAAGTAAACTGTGCCTTGAGTTGTTTAAACGCTTGTTCAGCTTCATCGGTCCACATGAAGGTCTTGTGCGTTTTCAGTCATCGTGTGCTGGGGTGTGCAATGTTCGAAAAGTGGGGCATGATTCGCCTATAAAAGCGAATTCTAAGAAAATTCACACGTTTTTCACAGACGTAGGCAAGGGACACTTTAATGTTGCTTCCACCATACGATTGTCCATTTGGATGCCGTGCAGTGTTAAGAAGATGCCTAAGAACTCCACAGTGGTCATGTGAAAGTAAAATTTCTCCAACTTTGCATACAAACGGTGTTCGCAGGGTTTTGCGAGGACATCCTCAACGTGAAGCAAATGTTCTTCTTCAGTGGCTGAGTAGAACAATATATCATTAATATAGAGCATGACACAAACATCCAGAAGTTCTCGTAAAACATCTGTCATAAAGAACTGGAAGTGTGCCAGTGTATTACACAGGCCAAAAGGCATGACTGTATATTCGAATAACCCAAATTTGGTGCGAAAAGCAGTTTTCCACTCATCCCCCTCCCTTATGCGGACTAAATGGTAAGCACCGCGCAAATCCAATTTGGTGTATATCTTTTTCTCTTTAACTTGGTCCAACAATACTGGAATGAAAAGTAGAGGGTACCTATTCTTCACGGTTATCTTATTGAGTCCCCTATAATAGATGCAAGTTCTGAGGTCCCCTTCCATCTTTGGTATGAAAAAGAGAGCAGAAGAAGATAGGGACTTAGAGGGTCGAATTAATCCATTTGCCAAGAACTGGTCCAAGTACTCTTGCAAGTTTTGTTTTTCTTTTTCCTGGAAGAGCAGAAATGCGGCTACATGGAACCTGCTAGCCTGGTATCAAATCGATCTGACAATCATATGGCCGGTGAGGAGTAAGGGTATTGGCTTGTTCTTTTTTAAACCCGTCTTCAAATTCCTTGTATATGGAAGGTTGTTTTTTCACTCCATTGGGCTGTATCACGGCCCACAACTTTTGTGTTCGAGACAGTGGCTCCTTCGCCACAATAGGTACAAATGGGTAACAGGTGCGAATGCACTCGGATGGAAAGATTTCCATATGCGTTTTCCAGTTAATAACAGGATTGTGGTACTCCAACCAAGGCATGCCAAGTATAAGTTGGAATTGTGGGGCATTAATCAGGTCGAAGGTTATAAGCTCTCGTTGGCCATCTCTGCACAATAGTTTGACATCTTCTGTACACTGAGTTACTGGCCCAGATGACAATGGTGAACCCTCTATCGAGACTATGTTGTCCACCTTCTACCTTCGTTGGCCCGGTATGCCGATTCTCTGCCCCACTTTCATATCTATGTAATTACTGATTGCAAAGCAGTCTATATAGGCTTCCAAGGCATACATCTTTTGGGGTTGTTCTATTATGACAATGATGACAGTGTTAGGGAGAATTCTCAGAAAGGTGCTAATTCCCTTCACCATGGAGACCCCCAGCAACTTTGCTGGATTTTGAGGACTTGATTTTTTTTTGTTTTACCTGGAAAGTGTGTGAGCCTTTTTTCCCACTCTTTAATGTATTTTGTTGGGTGTTTTACATTTGTGTTCTCTGATTATGGAGTTTTAGATAACTCCATAGGCATCATCTTTTTGTGTGTGTTACACAGCACCCTCACTGCAGTGACATGGGGATGTATTTTAGACTTCCCAAAGGCTTAAATACCTTCTTTGGGATAAACTACTGTTTCCCAGAGAATGTAAAGTGAAATTGAGTTTACTAGTCTTTTCCAAATTCATAGACCTAGCACACACCATCTTACGATGGAGTGCTGGAGGGGTTACAAACCATTCCCTGTATCTAAACACTCATGTAGCAGTGAAATGCTACCCTTTCCTATTGAAAAGGGTGGTGGCAGTGGTTTTACAATGAACTACCATGATTTTTCCCGACCGCGAACACAGGTAGTTAGAAATCACAGGAGCCATGTTTTTCAAGATGGCCTCTTAAATCATTTTGTTTAAATCAGTCCTGGTCTTCTTTTTTCACTGTTTTGTTTTGGAAACGTCCTTCTAGTGTTTGTCTCTGCCTGCCAAACCCAAACCAGGTTTGTTCCCTTTGTTCGTGTGCATTTGGCTGGCTTCAGGACTGAACTCCGTCCTTGGCGTCTGAGTGTCTGGGGTGGGCAGGAAGTGAGGGAGGTGCCCGAAACTCGGTGTGCTTAGTCTCCTAGGAGACCCAAATGCACTCTGGCGTGATTGACTGGCTGACTGTCTGGCAAGGACAGCCACCCTACTGGGGAGTGACAGCTGGGCTGGAATGAAATGGAGAAAACTGTTTAAAAGGCGAGTCCCGTGGACTGGAAGGCAGAGACGACCACTGGAACGAAAGAACCAAAGACGAGCTGGAAGAGGACGGCTGCTGCAACAACAGGACCATTGGTTTGCCTGGTGAAGCCCTTCTGCAGGTCCGAATTGCCAAACTCCATTCGACAGAGAAGCTCCTTCAAGGACGGCTTCTTCCTTTGAGTTGGTGGGACCAATCAACTCATAAAACACCTGGATACCATTCTCAAGGCTGGTTAGGTTTAACCAGGGAGAGAAACACCAGTTTGTGTTCTTGAATCTACAGCTACTGGAATTGAAATGACTCCATTTTTTTGCTTTCTTCAATGATCCCGTGCAGTGCAGGAGTCCCCGATGTCCTCCCTCTTGACTGAGGCTCAGGAGCAGAAAGATCTGCAGGAACTGCCATGAACCACAAATTCAGCAACATCTGTTTTCTTCTTACAAAGGTACTGTGGACACCCGATTGAGAGAACACCACTCTTGCGGAGAAAGTTTGTGAAACTTTTCCCAACTTGCAGACCTAACAAGCTTGTGACCCCACAAATGATTCTTTTTCGTCTAAACTTCTTCTGATAACTTTTGCAAAGACTGTAGTGTTTGATACCAGAACTGCTCTTTCCTATCCAGAAAACTAGCCCATTGACTTTGGCCGGGCCTATTGACTTGAATTGGACTATTCTGGTGAATTATAACTATTTCCACTGCCTAGAAAGTATATATAATCTATTCTACTTACTGTTGTCCTTTTTTCTTACTGCTAAGTAACTGAACTGCCAGTTGGCTCCTTTTTTCAGGGGAGCTCAAACTGTCTCAAATACTTAGAGTTTTGCATTGAAGTGTATTGGTCTATAATATTATGTTGTCTTCTTCTAGTGCAATGTTTTATAAATGATTGTGTAAATAAATTAATACATTTTTTTACCAAGAAACCTTGAGTATAAGTGTCTAGAAGAACCACTGTGATTGAAAGTCCTCTGTGTAACTACTCACTCTTGAGATAAGCCTGGCTGCTCAGCTCCCTACCAACAAACTGTGTGGTATGGACTTTATACCAAAGGTTGGTCTTGCTTATACCTGTAGTCATATTTTTGTGTGGTGGTCCCAAAGGGTAATGCATGCAATTCTGCCTAACACTGGTGTACAGCGGTGAGAAAAAGGTATAGTTATTACTTTGAGAATACTGCTATCACTTTTGTTCAAATAACCGTCACAAGGCTAAGCATCACTAGAAAAGCAATTGTCTTATAATACCAAATATGGATAACTTCAATCAGGAAGCCCTGAGCCCTGATCATTCTAACAGTAGATTAACTGAAAGATGTGTGTAAAGTCAGGTCTCTCTCTGTTAAAGGCAAGTAAAAATAATTGATTGAGAAATTGTTGAATCAACAAAGACTGGGAGGTAGAGCTATAACCCCTACCCCCCTCCCCAGCAAATGTGGATAATGTTGATGAGGATAATAATGTTTTGGAGTCAGGCTCAGATGTTATTGATGAGTTAGAAGAGTCAGAGGTATCTCAGGAAGAGAGGCCCTCTTTACCTCAACCTATAGCCACAGGGACCCTACCAGGTCCAGTACTGAGTCCAGAATGTGGCTCTCATGAAAAGTTGAGACTTGAGTTAGAATTTAAAAGGGTCCACATGCAAACTGAAAGCAGACATCAATAACTCAGACTCAGAGAAATGGAATTGAAGCATGCACTTGAATGAAGAAATTGTCTCTTGAAAATAGTTCTCTCCCAGAGTCTTCTAGGTCTTCCAGTCCTAAAATGCCTTGCATGCCTAAAGAATCTGTGAGTATGTATGAGGTGAGAATTGATATTTTAGATTTGTTGGCTGCTTTTGAATTTAACTATGGGATTCAGGGTTTCACAGGGAATCAGTTGATTTCTTGGCTTTTGTCTCGGCTCCCCCAGGTTGCAACTGATGCTGTAATGTAGGTGGGGGACCTTGAAAGATTGGAGTATGAAAATGTGAAGCTGGCTTTGATAGCTAGATTTGGAAAAACTCCTTCCCAGTACCTTAAGAGGTTTAGGACCCTCAAAAAGCATGATGGTACCTGTTGGGCTACCTGGGTGCGTGAATGTTTGAAAAACTTAGATGGTTGGGTAAAGCGTTACAGAGATAACACTTTTGACGAAATGAGAAATCTATTTTTGTTGGAATCTATTTTTGAAGCCTGCTCTCCTGAGCTGAGACAGCACTTGGCTGACTCTAAGGAAATTGATCCAAAGAAATTAGCAAAGGCTGCTGACCTGTGCGTTGCCAACAGGGCTACTCACAAGGATTCTGGGGCCACTCAGAAGAGGATGATGGGAAGCAGCAAAAGAAAGATGGCAAAGAGAATTCCAATACCTCCAATCCAAAAGAGGGCCCAAAACATAAGAAGGGTAAACCACATGGGAAACCGAATGAGGCTAGTGACACCTCTGGTGCCAAACCAGAGGGAAGTCGGCAGAGACCCCATTTGTCAAAACATTTGGAAAATGTTATGCTTGTGGGTCTACTGACGATGTGAAAGGGGATCCCAGATGTAAAGGTAAACCTTCAGGGATCCACATTGTCTCCTTAGCCTTCTCCCCAGAGGAAGAAGTACATGTGACAAGTGGTAACTTTCAAGTACATTGGGGTCTCTGCCAGTGTTTCTTTAGTGTCCCTGGGTCTGTGGAAACAGCAAAATTTAGATGTCTATAATTTGATTACAGATGACACAAAAGAATATTACAAGGACAGTGTACTTGTGAATGGTCAGGAGACCCCTGCCATTAGAGACACTGGGACCAGCATTACTGTAGTGGCTGAATCTTTTCTCAAGCCTGAGGATGTTGCTAAGGCACCCAAAAGCCTCACTAAGCTTGCTGGAGGGCCTGTCCAAATGCTTCCTAGATGGCCAGCTCCCATCCAGTGCAACACGACTGTCAATATAACTGTAAGGTGCAGAATGAGGTGCCTGGTAGAGTCCTGTTGGGGAATGACTTGAAAACTCTTGGAGTTGTATCAAGCACCCACAGGCCTCCCCGCAAAAGGAAACAGGAGCAGACAAGGAGGGTCAGGGAGAGTACCTTAGATGGCTCTCCAGAGGATGTCAGAATAATTTATAACACCTAGCCCACAGGAGCTACTGACTGCTATTTCAAAGAAGAATGACACAAAGGGGCACCCCAATGTCTCCAAGAAAAAGCCAGAAAGCACTCCTTTGCTACCAAGAAGGACATCCCCGAGAGGACTGTCCAAAGTCACACCTGTGACTACTCCACCAACTGAAGCTGAGTGTGAGGAAAAACCAGGAAAGGTTGAATCAGCTGGTGAGGATTCAGAGCTGGAATAAGACCTGACCCCTGTTGGAGATCTGGATCCTAAAGTCCATCCTGAGCTGCAGTCTATACTGGCAGAAGGTGGCCCCTGTAGGGCAGGATTCAGCAGAGGCCAGAGAGAGTGTCCTACTCTTGAGGGTCTTCGCCAACAGGCAGCTCCGAGCTGAATGGGCAAGAGCCAGGGAAGCATAGGTTATACTGGGAAGATGGCCTCTTCTATAGTGAACCAACTGAGTCTATCCAAGGGGACTACAGAAGACTTGTAGTGCCTCTAGAGACGAGACACCTGTTTCTACAGTTAGCCCACGAGATTCCTTTGGCTGGACACTTGAGCTTCAAGAAGATCAAGGAATTGCTTTCTCTGTATTTCTACTGGCCTAAGTTGGGGTCTGATGTAGATACATTCTGTAGGAGCTGTCACACTTGTCAGACATCTGACAAAAGTGGGTCCAAGAATAAGGCACATTTGGTGCCCCTCCCAGTAGGAATCAACATTCTTGGTCCCTTATACCCTATAGCCTCTTCAGGCAATCGATTTATATTGGTAGCAGTAGATCATGCTACTAGGTATCCTGAAGCCATACCTATGAGGACTGTTACAGTTCAGGCTGTTGCTAAAGCCCTACTTGGTATTTCTACCAGGGTAGGTTTTCCTAAGGAAGTCATCTCTGACAGGGGATCAATCTTTATGTCCCACTATATGCAAGCCATGTGGAAGAACTGTGGAGTGACTTACAAGTCTCAACTGCCTACCATCCACAGACAAATGGATTCATAGAGAGGTTTAACCGTATTATGAAGAGCATGATAGGTGCTTTAGAAGAACCCCTTGGAAGAAATTGGGACCTTCTAATGCCAAGCCTTCTATTTGCTTTTAGAGAAGTCCCTCAGGAGGGAGTTGGATTTAGTCCCTTTGAGCTTCTCTATGATCATCCAGTTAGAGGTCCATTGGCCCTAATTAAGGAGGGGTTGGAGAGTGATCCTTCTCCCAAGCCAGTGAGAGTCACTGACTATGTGTTAGGTCTCTGGAGGAGAATGACACACATGATGACAGAAGCATCTAATAACTAAAAATCAGGTCAGGCTCTGGTAAATAATTGGCATGACCAGAAGGCCAACATGGTTGATTTTACTCAAGACCAGCACGTTTTTAGTTACAGTACCTACAAGGCAGAGGGCCTTACAGGACAAATGGTTCGGACCCTTCAAGATTGTGGGAAAACTTGGAGAGGTCAAATATCTGGTGGACTTAGGCAATCCTAAGGAGGCCCCCAGGGTCTTTCACACCAACTGTCTAAAATCTTACATCACCAGACCAGAAGTGGCATCTGTGCTTCTAGCTTCAGCTGAAGAGGAAGAAGAGAGTGAACCTCTACCTGATCTCCTCAGGGGACAGCCTTTAGATGAAAAAATAGAAGGAGCTAATCTCTCTTATAATCTGACACTGGAACAACAGGAGGAGTGCAAGTTTCTGTTAAATCAGTTTGCCTCCCTGTTTCACTATCACCAGGCTTGACCCCTTGGGGCCAGCATGATGTTCTCATTGGTGACTGTTTACCTGTTAAAAGCAGAGTTTACATAATGTCCGATAATGTCAGAACCCACATAAAGGAAGAGGTCAACAAGATGCTTGATCTCGGGGTAATAGAACCCTCTAATAGAACCCTCTATTCGTCTGCCCCCCCCCCCCAAGGAGTTGAGATTCTGTGTGGACTATTGTGTTCTAAATGCAGTCTCAAAGACTGATGCCCCATCCTTTACCTAGGATAGATGCTCTGATGGGACATCAGGTGGGGAAAGGCCCTTGGCTGGCTTGGACGGGTACAGTGGCTTCACCACAAAGACAAGGCGGAGAAATGAGAACCAAGTGGGGCACAGACATAAACCATACACACTGTGTACATTAATCCAGAGAAAGGTGACTGAGCTTTCTTGTATTCTGTGTAAACTGGAAGACAGTGGAGGAGTTCTTGCCAAAATCATACAGCCTTCTTCTAGACCCAACTGGAAATAGATTTGTTGAATTGACTGCTATCTGGACTTTTTGTGGGGGTCAGCCATCTCGTAGTGCAATGCATTCCAATGGTCCTGGGAAGGAACTTCTATGTGGCTCCCTGGCCGAGGCGCATCAGGACTCATTGGGCAGGGGGTGCTGCAGACGCATATGAGAGCCAGGCACACACGGATCATGGTGAGAAGGGGCAGCACTGCTGCTATGGCGAGGGGACATTTGAGATTTTCCTTCCAGGATGGGGCAGGGACAAAGGCAGGGTGTTCCTGATCCACTGCTGGCCAGGCAAATGGTCAACCCATGTTTAAGGCAGGTATTCAAGGGAGGGGTCAGCACCCCCAGCTGTAACAAAGCTCAGGCCAGGGCACAAGATAGCTCTTTGAATGAGGACTGCCCCTGGTCTCCTGGCTCAGAACCACATCCTATGCCCGGCCCCAGGAGTGAATGCACAGGTGGTTTGTCATGCAAGGGTGGGCTGAAGGGAGCTTGGCAGGGAGGAAAACTGATAAACGCATTTGAGCTTTGCAGGACTGGGGGCATACCCTGAGCACACAAAGGGCACTGCTCAGTAAACCATAGTTGTCAAGTTGCACAGTTCCATGAAGAAATCATTGACCAAGTCATTGTTTTATTCTACACTGCATGCCTATGTGAGCAGGCGAGGAGGTTTGACAAGCTCTGTCAAGGCCTCTCCAGAGGGCATGGCTCAGAGGTATCCCAGCCAGTGCTCTGGCTGTCCAAGGGTGTTAACCCAGCCATTATACACATGCCTTTGATGCAGTGCACCAGCCCCTTTACTCAGCAGAGTTCCTCACAGAGGACCCGTGACACTCTGGAGAGCACCGCAGAAATCATTGAGGACAGCGCCCTGGATGGACAGGGGTGCGACACTACCCTTTGGTGCCACGTTGTAGAACATAGCTATCAAGTTTCTCTGTTCCATACATGACACTTCAAGGCTGTCCAGTTGTTTTACTTTCACACATAGCATGTCTCTGCAAGCCAAAAATGGGATTTACATTGAAATAATGTAGATGGGAGACAGGTGAGTTTATTGTGCAGGTCGGTTCATGGCACTCAGGTGAGCACAGGGTGTGGTGTCATTGTGTGACAGGGATGTTGTCACTGTGTTCGGAGTATTTATGTCCATTGGCCTGGGGTGAGCAGGAGCAACCACATGGGTGCAGAGGGTGGCATGACGAATATGGGAGGCAGATTAGTCATTTTTTGCAGTTGTTTCATGACACATAGGGGAGCACATGGTGGTGGTGTTGTGGGAGGGGATATTGCCAAGGAGTGGGGTGTTTTTCAGTGTGTTGGCCTGGGGTGAGAAGGTCCAGCACAATGCATGCAGAGGGAGAAATATTGATGGGAGGCTGCTGAGTCCTTGCTTGCAGTTGTTGCATGACACTCTGGGGTGCAAAGGGTCGAGCTGTTGTGGGAGGGGATGTCCTGTATGGGGTGTTTTTCAGTGTGTTTGCCTGAGGTTAGCAGGTCCAGCAGCATGGGTGCGGAAGGAGAAATAGTGATGGGAGTCTGGTGAGTCATTGCTTGCAGTTGTTGCATAGTACTCAGGGGAGCACAGGGTACAGTGTCATTGGGTGCAGGCATTTATACCTGGTCTGGCCTTGTGTTATCTTTCTTCTGGGGCATTCTACAAGGGGATATGGTTGCTGCTACGCAAGCCACAGGACTGTGGAATGTCTGCACCCCTCACCTCATGCAGTGTAGGCTGGTTTCATCACAACCAGAGAGGTGCATTGGTACTTGACTGAGGATGCGTAGAACAGACTGTAAAGCTGACAATGCTGCCATGTGAGATAAACATTTTTATTGGACTCAACTTGCACTTTTCTCAGTCTGTATGACTATTTATATGAATATGTGTTTTATGAGATGTATAGTTGGCAGATAATGGAGTAGCCACTCCACCTATATTAGGTGACACACACCTAGAGTTGGTAGAGCAGTCCTCCCAGGTGTTTGTTCCTGCTTATATTATATGTTGTGCCTTTCTTCTTCTGTTCTCCTGTGTGTTTTTGGGTGTCTGTGTGCACAATTATTGATAGTGAACATGCCAAGATGGAAATAGGTTTCAATGATATTGTTGTGTGCTCTTGTGTCAGCAACAATGATACTGTTGTTTCTGCTTGCTATGATTTTGTCAGTGGTATGTGCACTTGATTTGATGGCTATGGACACACACAGTTTGCCTCTCCCAGACACACATTCTCAGGCTTGTGTTATGGGCAAGGTGGATTAGCCCTGATTCACCATTGAAGGGCATCATGCATTTGGCTTCACTGCGTGTGCTCAATAGGGACTGCTATTCAGATGAAGTGGTTTGCACAACCTGATTGTGTGCATCCTGTCCCTGTGCCCATTGGCCTGTCAAGGGCATGGGTGGTGCCTGTGGTTAAAGGTAATGGCTGTCATTACGACTTTGCCGGTAGCCATGCCGCTATTATATCGGGTCCGGGTCCGGGTTCCCAGAATGGGGAATTACCGGGCCATTCCGAGTTCAAAGGGCCCGGTAATTCCTCCCTTCAGGAACCCGGCCCAGGACCTCCCCATTCCCATTTCAGCCCCCATAGGGCTGAATGGGAATGGGAGAGGGAGCAAACAACAGGCCGATTACGAGCGGCCCGTTGTTTGCTCCCTCTTCCCCTCGCTGGACCCGCTCTGCACGTCTGGTAAAACCCGACGTGCAGAGCGGGTCCCGCAAGAGGACCTCGTAATCAGACGGTACGGGGTTGACGGCGCTGGCACCTTTACCAGTGCCATTAAGCCCTTACCGCCTGATTTATAATGAGGCCCAATGTCTCTCTCGCTGCTCTACTGGTATGCCACACCATGTGGCAACATTGTGCAGGTAACATGTCATATTGATCTTGCATACTACTGGTGGGGCATATAGCAATACGCCGCCAGAGTGGTCAAGGGAGTGAAGCTTGACTCAAGCACTCTGAATGTGTGCTCTACTATGGCCCTGGTGGCTATGTGTGCTGCGCTATACCTTAACTCACCTGAACTTGCAGGATTCCTGAATAGTGTGTGCAGGAATGGTGAGAGCGGGCAGGCTCTGTCCCATGCAAAGGTGGAAATGGTTGTTGTTAGCATTGATTGCCATGGCCTGTTAATATGTGTGTGTCATGTGACTGCCTGCATTTGCATAATAGTTGATATTCACTGATGAGCCAGGTGAGGGCAAACGTTCCTGATTATAGGGCCTGGTATAGTGATGAAAAGTGATATATAAAGCTATCATGTGTGCTTCTGTGGAAATTGGCAGTTACATGCATGAGAACTGCCTTTGCATCGCAGATGACCTTTGTATTGATTGAATGCCAATGCTTTCAGTTGTGGTACATGTGCTCACTTTCTCGGGGGTGGGGGGCTGTAGCACAACATGCGTACAATCAACTGGTTCCCATTTCCTGTGGGAATTGTGGGAATTCTGCAATGGAATACAACTCCTGGCACACTCTCTGCCTTGCCTGCAGTCTGCGTGGCATTTTTGTGTGATGTGATGTTATATTTTGGTCTGGAGCACAATACCTGCAGTAGGCACTGTGATTGCATGGGCTGTGATGTGCCCCCAATGAAGAAAGAGGTGTGCTGGAATGAGCTAATAGCCAAACAATGTAGGGCTATCAGCACCTTTTCCTGGGGTGTGAGTGCATGGTAGTAGATGGTGGGTGATGCAGGTTCTTCCTCCCACCCCCAGACCAGGTCTAGGATGACATGGGATGGGAATCTTTACCTTGCATACACCTCCTGATCTTGCAGACAGAGTGTGAGCAAATTCCAGTTAAAGCTTACCTGGAGTAATCCAAGGTCATTTTAGTAGAAGCATTTCCACATCATAGACTGAACCTCAAGGGTTGGTTATCAGCTGGTATCAGTAATGCAGTCACATGGGCTTCTCCACACATAAGTGTACCGTATTGTGATTGGTGTTAGGTGGTTCATGCTGCTCTGTTTTCTTTTTTAATCAGTATGCTAACTGCTGATAAAAATCTAGTATTCCAAAAATGAGGGAATTTGCAAGAATATACAGAATAGACACACGTATGCGAATCGAATGGTTTGATATTATTTTTCCCTGTGAATTGTGTGAATAATACTTGACAAATCCTCAAAAAGTGAATAATGCGCCTTGTGTTGGAAAGAGGACAAGGTTATTTGTAATTAGTACCCGGCACGCGCGGCGCAATGGGAATACAGCGTGGTGATTGGCTCATTTGCGAGCCATACCACACGGTATTCCCTTTTACGCTGTGCATGCCGGCTACTCAGTTCCTGGCGAGGCAGCCCCTCAGCCAATGAGGAGGCTCAAAACGGGGCAATCCCCGCTCTGAGCCTCCCCATGGCTGGAGGCTTCCCTCGTCCCCGCCGGAGACTCAGGTAAGACATGTTTCGGAACAGAAAAAAAAGCAATTAGTACCCTGGTCTAACGGTGCGGGGTACTAATGGCAATAAGCCCCTCGAATGTGGGCCAATACCACCCGCGGTAATGCCCCTCGGGCTTCGTTAAGGCTCTTGCTACGCTTGGGCCTGTAACTACGGCACAGGGGCATTACCTGGGGCAGTATTAGCCCGCAGTCTCGAGGCTTATTGCCACTGTAGTCTTCATTAACCAGGCTCTTATCACTGTCCTGTGGGTTCCCGCCCAGAAAGAAACAAACTATTTCTTCACCATCTAATAGACTGGAAAGTCCAGGCTGAGTCTGGGGTGTGTCCTTCTTTTATTAGGGGTGACACATAATTGCTGAATAATGACCACCCATCCCTCCAAGTAATGGTCAGAGTCAATGAAGAGAGCCACAGGTTGAGATAAGGGACTTTATGCCAAGTGATACTTACACTTCCTAAGTGCTATAAGGCCATTATCACATAGTGCTAAAAACAATATAGGTTTTGGGAGTTCCGGCACTTAAGTGGAATGCTTTCAGCGTGATTTATAACACGTTTTCTAATGATATTGTTTAATTTTAAAACGCTTTTGTAAATCAAGTCAATGGGCCTCATTCCGAGTACGGCGCTAACCAATGGCGCTATTAACGCCTTGGTTGACGCCGTACCCGGACTGGCAGCGCCTTGGTGGATGGCGGAATTACCGCCCCATTCCAAGGTTGGCGGAGCGGTAATTCCCCATTTACCAAGGCTCTTCCCCATTCCCAAATGAGCCCCCATAGGGCTCAATGGGAATGGGGAAGATGCAAATAACGGTGACCGTTCATTACGGTCACCGTTATTCGCTTGGAGGCCCCTTTGCGCCCTCGACTTTAACACCTGCTCAAAGCAGGCGTTAAGGGCGAGGGCGCAAAGGGAACTCGGAGTATGGCGGTAAGGGATTACTGCCACCGGTCTCGTTACCGGTGGCCGCTATCCCTTACCGCCATACTCGGAATGAGGCCCAATATGTTATTAGTATAGGTAGACAACAATTGTTAGTGAGTTATATGTTTTACTTATGTTACAGTATATAAATTACAAGGTGATGTTTTTGGTCTTCCTGGTAGAACTGGAACAGGAAAATTAGCAAGCTTCTGTCTTCCTTCTGTCTGTTCTGTCTTCGTTTTTACTTCAGATCATTACTTTGGATTCTGTCTGTCATGTTGAACGTATTGTTGCAAAACAAAGAGGCTCTCAGAGAGGTTGGCTCTAGTTTTCCAGGCAAGAGAGTCAAACAAATGCTAAACCTGTTTACCTGAATCGTGGACCCGTGCTCCGTTGTCCATTTTGTATTGGTGTGGTAATCGGATATCCACGTGTTTCCTGCCACCTGTGTGGACATTGTTATGCAAGCCAATAGTGTCCCAGAAATAGGTTCTGTCGTTTCTTGATATCTGCTCTTAGCAGAATGCTTGGAATACAGTCATTTCTCGGACGAAATTGAACGCATTCTGACACTTTGGTTTGGGGAAGAGGACGATAATGTGAGGGCTATGTACTAATACGTGTTGTATAAAAACATGTCCAAGTGTATATGTTACTGCTGTGCAAAATCCTCTGATTTATTGCATTCTGGTTCTTTTTGTAGCACAGATTGTGTTCTGCATGTTCTGCATGTTCTAATTTTCTTCCTTAAATGACAAAGTCGTTGATGTGAAATGTTTATTAATATGAATAGTGCTCTATTTTTAAAAGTTAGAAGCTAATTATTTCTATGAAATTCTTATAGCACTCATGAGGGTTGAATGACTATTCAAATAAGTAGGCAACTTAAAACTGAGTTTTAAACACTCTCCTTTCAGAAGTGAATCTACATTTAGCAACATACGTCTTTTCTTTCTTTATTCATTACGTTCTTATCTTGGTCCTTATAATGCAATGGTGAGCGTTACTGTACCGTGAGAGATCCCATTGCAGAGATAACTTAAATATTAATGCATTCATTACCTTCATTAATATTTTACGTACTGCCCGCTCAGGTCTATAGGACACAAGGTCCCTAGTTATTTAAAAGTTCTCAATGTTCTTATAGCTTCCAACAGGCGCTCCATGGCACGTCCCACAGCATGCAATTAAAGCAACGACATATCTTTTCTGAAATCAAACCTTTATCTAAAAGTAAGAAAATATGATTAAGAGTACCTAGTAAATATACTCTAGATTGTGACATCAAAGTGCATTGTGAACGCTTGCTTACAGCTGCACACCTCATAAAAATAAGAATACTGTCAAAACAGTATTACATAGCATGAGATAGTGACCAATCAAAGTTTGCCTGGGGAAAGATAAGAAGAAAATAAATAGTTCACAACTTTGGGTAGAGCAATGGAAATTGGGCAAACTATTCAGAAGGTTTGAAATCATGGCTCGGGCAATGGAGCTGCAGAGGAGATATTACGAATTTCAAACATTATGAAGCTGGAGGAGGTATTAATGTATTGTAACAATGAGCAAGGTATATATCCACGAACATGTCTTGAAAACATATTTACAATTAATCATGTAGAATGTGCATGTTTAGCCTTATAATGCGAGCAGTACTCAGAAAATGGATTGAATCACATACGCCCTAGAAACACAAAACCTTCCAGTATGTATGTTTCTACAGATTGTTTTACTATGTCCTCTTGTAGTTTCAACTTGGTTATGGTGTGGCTTTGGTGTTCAAAAGCTAACAGAATTTCGTAGCCCAACTGATGCTTTAACTCTCCACATTATGCTTACTTTAAGATCAGGGACTAGTGAGCCAACCGATCAAATGTACACATTTGCATATTTCCTATGAAGGATGACTTGGAAAACTGAGCAAAGAATAAGATTAAGCAAAAACAACAAGTTGGAAATCACGCCAGTTGTACGTAAAACAAGATTTGAAAATTACGGAGGTGCTAATCACATCTGTAGTTATGTTTAAACTGCACTATGCATATAAACAGCCTTCTTTATGGTATGTATATCTTTGATGCACTTTTCTAATTATAATTGTTGTTTTTAGTAACAAGCTTAATACCAACAAGTTGTTTCTAAGCGTGGGATCAGGATTCAAACGCTTTGTGGTCATGCTTCCAAGACAAACGCATTGCCCCCGAGTTAGCCTTCCCCCAACACTGAAATTTTGACAGAACTGAATGAAACCATAACAAAAAATACACCCAACTCTGATTTCTTTTGAAAGGTTTTTGAAAATCTGTCGAAGGGGACAAAGTCCGGATATGTGTGTTTGCCATTCAACATTTCATAAGGATTTTTTAAAAGTATCGACTGCAAAAAGAGATAAAGGGCCTCATTACACGGTAGGCGGAGGACCAAGGTGCTATTAGCACCTTGGTCCATGCCGGTAAAATACCGGCACTGCCTTGGTGGAAAGGGGAATTACCGCCCTATTCCAAGGTTGGCGGGGCGGTAATTCCCCCTTCCCCCATTGGCCTTCCCCATTCCCATTTTTGCCCCATAGGGCTCTATGGGAATGGGGAAGGCGCTAATTACGGTGCCGCAAATTGCAGTACCGTAATTAGCACCCTGGTCCCTTTGCGGGTTGGTTTTTAACGCCTGCTAAACAGCAGGCGTTAAAGTACCTACCCGCAAAGGGACCTCGTAGTAAGGCGGTAAGGGTTAACGGTCACCGGTACCATTACCGGTGACCGTTAACCCTTACCGCCTTCCGTGTAATGAGGCCCAAAGAATTTAAACCAAATTTGGATTAGTGGTTGCTGTTTCTGAATGTCCGAGATTAACATATTTTGTTAAAAATCTATAATTTTGTTATTATTTTCTGAAAACTTGAGTATGTTTCTAAATATTTAATACGTTTCATCCTTTGGGCCACACATAAATCTGCACACCCAAATTAAATTCTTAATCTGCGGATGTTATTGGCTGATGTAGGACTGCAAATGCTAATCCAGTGACATCTTGGATCCTAGGAACCTCCACTTCCCAAATGTTTTATTGTTTTATTTACATGTTTATTAAAATTATATACATAACAAACAGTAAACCATACAACCATAGTCTACATAGGAAAAACACACACCTAAAACTAAGTTCATCACAAAAAGGGCACTCAACAAATCAAATAGAATAGAAGTCACATTCAGGAAACAATCAGATGTAAGCAAATTGATATTCGATGTACAGGTCTAACAATCTGCCCCAGATGTGTTCAAATAAGTTTCTTTTTTTCGCTCTGTGAAGAATTATCCTCTTTATTCTTGACACTTGTTTTAGATCATCCAACCATTCTGAAATAACTGGTCTCTCCTCACTTTTCCACTTCCTCAAGACAATTGTTTTTGCGGAGTTCGCTGCCCTGAAAAACCAACATCATTGCGTGTAAGAGAGATCTTCCACCAAGTCATCTTCTCCCAGAATTATAGTTGCATAGTCATAGTCTTTGTTCAACAAAAGAACCTCATTCATTCTCAAAGTGACCCCCCCTCCACAAGGATCTTAATTCGTAACAATCCAAAATCATGTGTTCAAAGGTTCCCCTGACATGCTTACACCTCCAACAGGCCTCTAAATCAAGTAAACCCCTTGCATGTAATCTTTGTGGCATCCAAAGTACTCCTGTTCTCAGTCATATCCGAACCAATTGTTTCTGACCATTTGGCCAACAGGTCTTTGTTTGCCTCCCTGTACTGCTCCAAATTCTTGTATACCTTAGAGGCCAGGTGACCTTCAGATTTATATTATCTTAACCAGAAATACCATCCCTTGCAATTCTCTGGAACTTTGTTCACAAGAGCCTTCTTCAGCTTTCTATACTCCTCTAGTGTGCAATATTTGAGATCTTTTTCAATAAATAATCGCTTAAAGCGGATCCATTTTTTTTCCCTTCAACAAGATATTCCAGCCACTGAATACCACCCAGCAGCCAGTTTGGCTAGAGCAGAGCTTTCCTGTCCAGCTTTTATGTCCGGATTGAACCAGATTGAAGTAATATTGTTGCCAATAGCATCCTTATTAATTTTCTTCAAAAGATCTTTCCAGAATGACCTTATATATGCAATTGGTGGGAACGATTTGCAGCCTGCCCCATCCACCGACGTCAGAATTGCTCTTGGTGAAAGTGGAGAAAAACCACTCGCCTCCGCCTGTGTCCAGATATCTGTTGAAATGTCTATGAATGGAACTAAATGTCGAGCTCCAAATGCCAAATGATAGTTTTCAGAATCCGGAAACCCCAGACCAACATTTTCCTGGGACAGTTGTAGTTTCCATAGTTTTAGACGTGGTTGTTTACCATCCCACAGGAAGGTTTGGATCAAGTTATCAATTTTCTTTATGAAGCTCTTTTTGATCTAAAAGGGGATCATGCTTAGGACATAATTCATTTGTGGTGCTGACATCATTATAATTGCATGCACTCTCTCCCATAGGCTTAATCTCAGCTCATTCCATCTTCTCAAATCTGACCCTAAATTTTGGATAATGTGTGATAAATTGACCTCCATAATTTTAAACACATCTTTAGTCAGCCATATCGCCAGGTATCGCATCTTGTCAGGGCACCAATTGAAGCAATTGTTTCTCAGTATCAAGTTCGAACAGGAGTTTGATGCTGGCAATACCTCGGATTTCAACCAATTGATCTTGTACCCAAAAACCTTTGAAAGATGTCAACATGGTCTATTAGCACCGGAACAGAAGTCTCAATGTTTTTAAGAACCAAAAGCATATCATCTGCGTAGAGCCACACTTTTTGGCAAGCTTCACCATAATGAACACCTTCAATTGCCTGGCCTTCACAGCTAGGAGCTCCATTGCGATGACAAATAAAAAGGGGCGAGATGGGGCAACCTTGTTTTGTCCCCCTTTTAAGATCAGATTCCGCTGATACAGGCCATTTGTGTTCACGCTAGCTGTTGGACATGAGTATAAGAGCCAAATCCAATCTATCATATTTTTCCCAAATTTGAAGCTTTCCAAAGCTGCCCAAAGGAAATCCCACTATATCCGGTCGAAAGCCATCTCTGCATCCAACGATAACACTGCCACCTCCTTCAGATGTTCCCTGATTTCAAACAAAGTCAACAAAAGTCTCCTCATATTCTCAGAGGCATGCCTCCCTTTAATGAAGCCTGTTTGACTCTGATCTATAATATCCGGTAATAAGCGTTCCATCCTCAAAGCTAAGGCTTTCACAAAGATTTTATTGTCTGTGTTTAACAGGCTTATCGGTCGATAGCTGCTTGTTTTGACTGAAGGTTTCCCTTCTTTCAGGAAAAGGGATATAGAGACATGCCTTGTTCTTGCTGGAAGTCGACCATCAATCATTGAAGAGCAAAGCATGGCTAGCATATAGTTGAAAATTTAATCTGGGAAAATGTTATACAGTTCGAATGGCAGACCATCCGGCCCCGGCATTTGCAGGAGTTTAAAGTACCTGCTGCTCTTTTGAGCTCCTCCACACTCAAGTCCTTCTCGAGGCAATCTTTGTATTTTGACATTAGAATTTTCAATTTACAACCATTTATAAAATGCATCACTTCCTCATGACTCACATGCACCGCTGAGGAGTATATTCTGGAATAATATTCCTTGAAAGTTTTGTTAATTTCAACGGGCTCAAAAGTCATAATGCATTCTGAGTTTCAGTAGCACTTATTGTCTTTTCGCTATCCATCACTCTTAGATGATGGGCTAGTAGCCAATCACACGTTTTGCTTTTTTCGTAATACTTGCATCTCGTTCTGAAAAGGAGTCTTTTTGCTCTTGTTGTAAGTAAATCCTCCGATTTTTCTATGATCTTTTTCAAAGAATTAAAAGAACTCAAAAACCATTGTATGGGGTTGCTTTTGGTACTCTTGTTCAGAGAGGAATTGCCATAGCATTTCGGTGCTGGACTGCCCATGTGGGCGGGACAAAGACTGATATGCAAATGGATATTTCCCATCTATGAAAGGTACAGTGAGCAAAACGCATGTGCTGCAAACTCTCATCTCAGAACAAGTTATCATGCCATGTTCTTTCTGGAGAGGAGCGCCTGCTACCTTCTTTGAAATGAAACTCACAGAATATGTTTGCATGTTTTGTTTCTCAAGATCTCCAATTTCTTCATTTAGCCTCTTAATCTCATTTTCATTCTCTCTTTTCTTTTTGCTCGATAGACCTATCAGAATTCCTCTTATGTAGGACTTGAAAGCCTCCCACACAAATTCTACTTTGTATATAGTTTGCCCCAGCGAAACGTACTGAATGACGGGAGGTAAGGGAATGTTCCAGAACATTGCAATATTACACTGTTTAATAATGGCTTCATACCATACGAAAAGCACTTTTTTGGATGCAAATGACCTTTCCCAGTAAAAAGATGTGGATGAAACATTCTAATCATCATATCTTAAAAAGCAATGTAATATATCTGCTAGATAATGCTGTCCATGACCCTGCAATCTGTTTCCCACCCATCCTGAAATGGCAAATGGGATTGAACCAGCCCTAATGTGTGCAGATACCACCCTGCCACGGTGCTCACTTCATGGGCAAGCCTGATCTTATAAAAGTCTTGTTGTTTCCCTGTAACCACCCCCCTCCCCCCCATCAGGTTCCTGCTTCAGTGCCATTGTCATGGCTGGTATGGTCTCATGCATGCAGAACTTGCCGTACAAATCACAGTGCCAGCAGCACAGGTGTTTCTGGAGTGATGTGTTACCATTGAATGGATAGCACAGCACTCCATGGATTGAGCCTCTGGTGCTCAAACCCCATCCCTTGAAGTAGATCCAGGCCCAAGGGTATGATGTTGAAATTGGGGCTGTCTTCCTTCACTTCCTGTACTTTTACTAGATTTCATGGACCTCCCTTGAAATGTCACTGGACTTTGTGCCTCCTCTCTACCTCTGCAATAGGCACTCTCTTCCTGACTGACTCAGGACTCCCATAAGCCTTTATATAATCAGCATCCTGAACATGAAACAATCATCAATATCATCATTACCAACAATCCCACCAACAACTTCTGAAGCTGGATCATCTGCTGAAGGAGGCAGATAGCGTGTGGGCCTCAGCCCAATAATGTAGCAATAAGCCTCGAGACGGCGGGCCAATACTTCCTCAGGTAATGCCCCCGGGCCCATAGTTGACGAGGCCCCAGGGGCATTTCCGTGGGTGGTGTTGGCCCGGGGTTGAGGGGCTTATTGCCATTAGTACCCCGGCTTATTGCCATTAGTACCCCGGCCTGTTAGACTGGACTACTAATTGCATTTTTTTCTGTTCCGAAACGCTGTCGCGTTTTGGAACAACAAAAAAAAAAGTCAAATAAAATGGCTGCTGGAAAGTGAAAATGTAGTCCGTTTTCCCTTTACATGGTGGCCATCTGGAGCGAACGAGCTGGGAACAGAAGTGTTCCCAGCGCTTTTGCTCCCGAGAAAAGAAGAAAAAAAGAAGGTAAGTGGGGTTGGTAGGGCGGGGAGGGGATAGTTTGCAGGGGAGGGGGTAGAGGAAAAAAAACCATACCTGAGTCCCCGGCGGGGGACGAAAGCAGCCTCCAGCCATGTGGAGGCTCGGAGCGGGGATTGCCCCGTTTCGACCCTCCCCATTGGCTATGGGGCCGTCACGCCCCCGCCAGCAACAAACAAAGGCACGTACATGCTTGCAAGGGATTCCCGGCCTGGTAATTCCCTGGCGAGGGCCAATCAGAATGCTTGTTACGTTCTGGTTGACCCTCAGAGGTTACTAATGTTCATGAACTCTGCAGCCCTTTCTTCAGATTTCAAGTAGGAGGATAAGAGATCCATGTCTAGCTGTGTATCCACTTGCACTCCTCCTGGACAGACAGCTTCACATTGGAATCATCCTCCTGGATTCCTGCCAAATTTCACAACAAAAATGAAGTTCTACTAAACAAAACAAAAATAGAAGTATTGTCTATATAAATAAGAACAATTAATAAGATTTCTCAAATCAAATATCAAAGGTTTCTCTAAGAAAAACAATAGCTAAAATGTAAGACAATAATAAAGGGTTATAAATGCAATTCACAAGACAAAGAAACATATTCCTTAACACAAATATGTCTTCCAAAACCAACTGCCTAAGTGCCTGTCTCCCAAAGTAAAAAGCAATATACATTTTTCTCCTGCTAAAAGCCAAAACCTTTCAGACCCCATATTACACTTATGGTCCCAGAAGAAAAAACAGAATGCTGCCTAACCCCTACAATATTTATTTTTTACCAATTCTTGGTGTGGGTCAGGCATGCTTCACCTTGCAGCAGCAAAACTCACCTGAATCCACGTGAGACTACCTAAATCCTAAGTCAACATGATGCTCTCGGCCGAATCCATGTGAAATGGCCAAAAGTATATATTGGCTTCCAGATGTCATCCAAAATCATGAGAGGAATACAGACATCACAATTCTTCCATGGTCCTTCACAGATTCATCTAATGTGGTGATTTAGCAAGCAAATATTTTTAGGCGATTTCTGGAGATTTGATCAGGCTTAATCCTGATATATATTATATTAACAAAATAATTTCTTTGGAGAGTTGACAACATTAACTATTTGGCGTTATGGGGCTTGGAAAAAAAGGCAATAAAGTGGTGGTAACTGATTAACACTTCTTGACCACCTTTTTTGTCCACGCCCATGAATTATTTACGGCTTAATGCATGTTTTATGACCTATAGGCAAAGAAGCACCAATTAATCCCATGAATAAGCATGCCTAGTGCAAAGTGCAAACACGTGGCAGCACATGAACAGCAACAACTTTGGATCTTCCTATGAGAAAATCAGAACTGACACAAAGACTACTCAAAAGAACCATTGACCAATTACCATATGAAGATGGAACTTGTATACTTATGTATGCTCATGTTAACCATTTAAGATAACATACTTTGCACACTGTTGAAGATTGTTATTGTCATCATTAATGAATACAATGTGATAAAGAATGTCATTAAGGACTTAAACATATGTGACTAAAATATGAATATTATCAACAAAAGGAATTAGGCAAATTATTAATTCTAAAAGTGATTAGTTTGGAAAAACATAATGACCACAGGTGAATTTTATTTAGTTGCATGTGCACCTACTCAAGAAATCTAAAGTGAGTTATTGTTTCAGTTTATGTCATTACACTTCAAAATCTCTGTTCACTCTGTAATAATTACTTCAGAAATATGAGGTAATCACAATTCTTTCAGTTAAGAACTGAAAATATTACATATTTTATTAGCTCCAGTGCAGAATTCTGATTGTCGTATCTCAAAGAATTAGTATTTTTATATCCAATAGATCCATAAATTAGTTGTTACTGATCTATGCATTGGTTTGTGCTTAATTTCTCTTATTCTGTGTAACATATTTTCCATACACTCACCAACAATTGAAATGGCAATACAATAAAAAAACATACTTTCCAAAAACATAAAAGATGTTCTATTTGTATGATACAGAGACATTTCAAATTGTGTTCTACTGCCAGAAAATGCTCAGCGACACCAGACATAGTGAACATAGTAACAATAGCAAAATATTCAGGATCTTATATTTTTGCTTGTTTCTTCAAATGTTCTTTTACTCTGTAACCTTCAATTATTTTTGTAGGCAGGCACGCGTCCATAAACCCGCAACCAATAAAGGTCTCTGTTGAAATACCTTATTAAATTATTATCATTATTATTATGTTTATTATTAGTAGTATTATTTTATCGTATATAGTTAAACAACGTTCAACCTGTACAATAAATTACATCTTTCAATGTCAGCAATAAAGAATTCTATTATACGTTACACCATTCTTACTCCTTCTTTACATTTCATTATCACTTAAAAACAGAATATTAGCAAATTTGTATTTGGAATATGCAATACAACATTGTCCTGAACTTGACAGCTGCAGGATTGGGCAGGTTAAGTGTGGGTACTCTATTATGAAGGGAGCAGAGAAGGTACAATGGGGTCTTTTAGTCCCCATTAAGGGCCAAAGGTGTAGAATTAAATTAATGGAAGCCATTCAGCATGCAAATGGGAGAAGTAATGATGGATAAAGTTGCAGGGCGCATAAGGGCTGGACCTCTATTGAAGGTAGGGCAGTGGGAGATGAAGGACGATAGGTAGCCTGATCTTAAGAATAACATCTGTGCAGGCAAATGAAGACACAATGAGGGCTATATCAAAGAAGTTGGCACCTTACAATGAAGAGAAATGTGAACAGTTGAAGCACTGAGCTGGCAAGGCTGGGATAGACTTTCACTGCTGATTTGGCACAGATGGAGTACAAAATGTTTCAGTTTTTTTCAGCTTTTCTTCTTGGTTTTAGATCCTCAGATTTGTTTGAATATGTAGGGAGATAGATTTCACATGAACGTGTATATTACACTTGGGGTGTATTACAGAATCGTGCAATGATGCTGGCACGATCCATGTTGCCCTGCACAGGGGTAGCACACACCTCTTGCCCCCACTATGGTCTTGGGACCTGCGATTGTTAGAGTACATGCAGGTCTCCACACCCCCAGTGGGGAAGGAGGGTTAGGGTATCATTGGTAGGATGGGATGGGGGTTTTAGGGGAGCCAGGCAGAGGGTTAGGGAGAGGTTCTGGATGGTTAGAGGGAGGTTAGAGTTAGAGCTGCTCCTCAGCTTCTGCATTTCCTGTTGAGGCTATTGACTCTCCTTTCACACTCATGCACACTATATGCCCTTCACATTCACTCTCGCACTCACAACAAACCTAGACCAAACCTAGACTAAACCTAGACCGTCTACCACCTATTGCTTCACAGGCTGTTCTTGAATTCCCCCAAAGAACAGCAGTAACATTAGCTCTTTGCTTAACATGATATTCATGATAACATGCTAACATGATACTTCATGTTACTAACATGATACTTCCCCTCCCCTCTGAAGCACTCCCTTGTGGACCCCAATCTTAAGAAACCTTCTGATGATCCCTCCTGTCTATTGGCCGATCTCCATTACTCTGTTCCTGGGCAAACTCCTGGAAAAGTTGGCCATCTCCCAGTTTAACATTCACACTGAATCATCTGTGAAGACCTGTTCTCAAACCTTGATCCTACCCTTCCTTCTGTCCTCATTCTCGTTGTTCATTCCTCTGCTTTCAATACCGTCAACCATGCCAACCTGCTCAACTGGCTCCGTAAAAACCTGGGTATTACTGATCAGGCTCTGGCCTGGCTGATCTCCTTTCTCACTGATTGACCCTCCCAGTTCCAACTTGAGTCCTTCCTCTCCTCTATCTCTCTCTCTACCTGTGGTATTCCCAAGGGGTCTAATCTTTCTCCCTGGCTTTTCAACCAATACCTCTTGCCCACATCATAGCCGCCCTCTGTTCCAACTTCCAGTGCTATGTGGATGACATCTCTCCTTTATGCTCCCCTCAGCTGTCTCTACTCCTTCTCTCATTCCTGTCTGTCTTTCTGCAATTCAGGAGTGGTGTGCTGCCAATGATCTCTGCATTAATGCCAGTAAGACTAAGATCCTCCTTATTGGAACACCATCTCCCTCCTTTCCTCTCACTCTCTGGCCGCCCACCCTTCTCCTACCTGTGAGGCTAAGAACCTCAGAGCCATCTTCGACTCCACACTCTCTTTCTCGCCTCACATCTGTGACGTCTCTAAGAAGTCAAACGACCAGCTGCACCTCCTCAGAGTTATTCTTTTCTTCCTCGCTTTCCCCCAGAAGCTCACTTTCTCCAGAGCTCTGATTTTCTATAGGCTTGAATACTGCAACAGCCTCTTTCTAAATCTTCCTGCCTCTACTCTCTGTCCTCTACAACTCATCCAGAACAGGACTGCAAGTCTTGTCCTTGGCATCAAGCACAGGGATCGTATCTCTCCAGTCCTGAAATCCCTTCACTGGTACCCAGTGGCGGCAAGGATAAAGTTCAAGACAGTTTGCATTGCCCACAGCCTTCCTGGGGCCAGGGACCGCACTACCTCCAACTCTCTCTTCCTAACTATCTGCTTTCTCAAGCTTTCCGCTCTTGCACCTCCAACACTCTGAGGGTCAGTTGCTTTTCCAAGGAAAGATTTGGGAGCATATTTCTTTCTTTGGCTGGGGCCTCCCTATGGAAAAGCCTCCCTGCCTCTCTGAAACTTGAGCAGAATCATTTCCGGTACTGTAAGCAATTCAATACCTTTCTCTTTGCTTCTGCCTTCTCTCTTCCTCTCCCTTGCTGATAACCTGCCTGTTCCATGCACTGGTCACCTGGTCACCCTCTGAATTTGGGCCCATCACCCTGCCTGTCAAGCTACAATCTTGCACTGCCTCTTGGTTCCCCTGCACTTGTGGTCTGTATCTGATATTGTTGAATGATAGAATGTCATTTGGTTTGAGTTAAAACCCTGTTTTGCCAAAAGCATTGCATATTTTGCACCTGCACTAAGACACTTTGAGTACAAAGTACTTCAAACTTTGGAGGACAGCTACCCTGCTCTGCCCCCCACACCCTAGACTAACTGGTTGTTGTTGTTCTTTTTCTATGTTGTTGCACTGATATTCTTTTTCTATTGTTATCATTGTTGATTGTCTTTACATATGTATTTTTATGATTGACTTTCCTCTTATCAATAAAAAAGTATCTATATTTTTTGTAAAAAACTGCCTGCTAATTTAATGAAATTGGGTAGTTCACAAACACCTTGTTGATTCTATGGTTACCTACGTTGAAAAGAAACAAGATGCCTGTTTGACATCATTGTCAAGTACTAAAGGTTGTTTACCTTCATGGGGGTGGTCAATTATGGGATTCCTTTCCTTTATACCTCCTGTTGTGTTTGCTGTATCTGTAACCCTACAGTCCCCTCTGTTGCACTTATTTGCCACCCTGTGGCTGCACTTATGAGTACCCGCACTTGCCACCGGTTGGCTGCACTCATGTTTTTTCTCTTTTATCCCGCTCTTCTCCAACCTCCCCCTACCCACAGCACTTCACCCCTCCCCATTTCCCTGCTCTTGCAAGATCTGAATGACACGAGGCCTAGTCAGATTGTTGTTTTGTCCTCCCTTTTGTTTTCCCTCCTAGTCTTGCCACGCCTAGAAACACTTGTGTACAGGCGCGTTATAAATGCCATATCATATTGTATCATAATATGGCAGGGTATGGCAGTGGAAACAAGAAAAAAAACTTTGCTTCAGGAAGTGTCTTTGGTTGTCTCCAACACGCTGTCTGGATTCTCAATATGGTGAAGGGGCTGAAAAAGAGAGCCAAATGAGAGAATGTACAAACATCCCCTGGTCAACACATTAGTGCACAACTGAAAGTGTGTCCACTGAGCCCAGCAAACACTTCTGCCTAAAGTGGCTGGTGTGGATAGTAACACAAAGGGTTGCTGTTGTTATGAGGGACCGTTCATGTGGTATGGTCCCTGGATCAGGGCGCTTATTGTAGCGCTAAAGAACAATCGTTTTAGTTCCAGGCTCTGATCTAGGTGCTGATTAGTCAGGGTATGGTTAGAGAAGAAAAAGAATTCCAGGACTCTGTGGCGAATTAGAATGTGTGCTGTTTTATTTCATCAAGGTGCCCTTTAAGTGATAACACGTGTTTCGGCTCGGCTGAGCCTTTCTCAAATCTGGGCTAATAATCTGAATCGCAACTGAGCATTAAAATGTTAAATGTCAATTATTTCAGTTGATCCACAAAATAATATAAACCTAATGTCAAAAATGCCCCAATAGATAACAAATGGCAATGATACAATGGGCCTCATTACGAACCGTGCAGTAACCATGGCGCTAATAGCGCAATGGTTGCCGCCAGTATTTTACCGATTTCACAATGGTGAATGGCGGAATTATCCCCCCATTCCAAGGTTGGCGGGGTGGTAATTCCTCATTCACCATTGGCCCTTCCCCATTCCCATTTTTGCCCCCATAGGGCTCAATGGAAATGGGGAAGGTGGTAGTTATGGTACCGCAAATTGCGGTACCGTAATTACCTCCAAGGTCCCTTTGCGGGTCCAATCCTTAATGGCTGGTAAAACCCGCCGTTAAGGTAGGGACCTGCAAAGGGACCTCGTAATTAGGCGGTAAGGGGTTGACGGCGCCACCACCTTTTTTAGGGCACTGTTAACCCCTTACTGCCTAGGTCGTAATGAGGCCCAATGACAGATAATAGGGGTTGGCATTGGAGAGGCATGTATAGCGTGTGAGAAAGCATAATCAAAACACATAAGGGGAGGGGAGAGAGAAGGGAGAGACAATTGAACAACAGAAAAATAAGCGAAAGGAAACAATTCCATTAGTAAGTATTTCTATGTTGCATGAGGTTAAATTATGCCATACAGAAAACATAACTTACCCTATTTGCAGTTAAATCTTATTAATATCTGTATTTCGTGTTCTTAATTCTTGCGATTGATCCCATGATTTTGTCTTATTAATGACTTATTAGCACAGAGATTCCATTACTCACTAAGATTTCATTACATCTATAGTTCACTGTGCTCCGAGCTTGCCACATTGCCCAATTAAATTAACTGCTGTTAGTATCCGTGAAAGTATATCTAATTAGAAATACTTCCATATCATTTGATGCATGAGAGTTACATGAGCGCTAAATGAGATATTGTTTATATGCGCATCCCAAAATGGGGCCAGCACTAGAATGTTAAACGAACATTGTGTTAATTCTGCTGTATGCCTAAATACATTTGTTTGCAGATTTATGTTTGTCACAACTTATTGACTGATGATGTGCCCGCTAATGTCTAGAGTGTACAAAAATACTCGATGTTCACGCTTACCTTGTTGCGTGGTGATCACGCGCGTCAGCTGTGTTCGGAATAGAAAAGCAGCCGACGCCATTTTGGAACTATTTGTTGGGCGGTTACCAAGGCAGCGAGGTGTAGGCAATGCGCTGTTAGACGTTGTGTTAGCTTTGATTTGGTTGTCTTTACAAGCTACTAATTAATTGATGCTGTATTTTGCCTATGCAAACTCTCACAGTATATGTGTTCTACTGCAAGCCATGATTCTGTTATTCTTCAAGTAAATAAAAGGCTGACGCCTTTGTGATTGTTGATACATCGCTACGGCAACGCTACTTGCTGGTAACATACTTGAATCCAAGATGTTAAACACTTACGTAGTTGATTTAACAAAGCTTTTGGGGTTAGCCAACCAACATCCCATGATCCTAGTAAGAGGAATTAAGTTTAACCCATATTAATATGTAAACAAATGGCCGATGCCATTATTATTTGTTGAACATCTCTATGGCAACGCTACGTGCTAGTTCCATACTCAAATCCAAAATGTTGGGACAATTACGTAAATGATATTAACAAAACTTCGAAGTTAGCCAACTACCATCCTATGGTCATAATGACAAGCTTGTTGTGTTATTATAATGATATGGTAATTCACAATTCTTTGAAGTCTAACCCGTACATAATAGAAGGTTTGGGGTTTAAGACAGGGTAAATATAACTCTGAATTGGGCTGCATATGTATCAATTAAGGAATTTTACCAGCAGGCTACTGATGGCAAGAGAGTTTACAATTTGCAGTAACTTGTTATATCTAAATCTACAACTATTTCCAAAATAATCAGCGGGATGGTGCAAGCAAAGGAGTGCAATTAGACATTATGTAATTTTGAGATTGTCGACTACATATTTGTCTATAATTATAAAACATAATAGTGTGATCCATTAATCTATAGTACATATAACTGCAGGTATTCAAATATATTCCAAAATCAGATCTGTCTATCTATACTTAACCTACAAAAGTATGCTGTCATGCAGATGCCATGACACTCTCGCACATTGTTGTAGAAACAATTAATTCAAAAAACATATTTTTGAGATTAAAATTAAAAGTCTGTATAGTACACCTACAGATTCCATTCAATTGTCAATATTGAGGCCTGTGACTGTTGAGTTGAGATAACAAATCAGTCTTGCCTCTGCGTGATGTAATGCTTTAATTCTATCCTCACCCCTCTTGGACTGGGTAACATGCTGGAGGCCAATAAATTGATTTTAGATTGTTCATCCATTTGATGATTATTTTGTCAATGCAAGGCTAGTGGTAGTGATGGGTCTTGGCTTCTGATTTTGGTCAAATGCTCTCGGATCCTTTTTCTGAGTTCCCTTTTTGTGCTGCCTATGTACATTTTCTGACAAGTACAAACAATGCCATAGACAATATACTTGGTTCTACAGTTGATCCTTTGTTTAATCGGTATACACGCATTTTGTCGACCACTTTTTCATCGTGGGACTTTTCATCGCCGACCCTTTCATCGCTGGGGTATGATTATTGAAGTAAGGGGAGATTGGGGGGGCGCAGCCCCCCATAAATAAAAATAAAAAATAAATGTTGGCGCTGAAAGGGTCAGCGATGAAAAGTCCCACGATGAAATTTCGTTTGGCGAAATAACGTAGAACCTGTTTAATCATAACAGTTTCTCCCTTTGGATCCATGAATTCCTTTGTGCTTTCAGTTGCAAATTTACAGATGGCGCAGAAACTACATTTTCTGAAACCATTATCATCTGTTGTTAACCATGTTGTTCGTTTAACTTCCTTAATATCTGTTAGTAAATATAGACTGATAAGTGCTCTGAAGGTATCTGCTCTTTTATAGATGATAGAGGGTTTGTCACCTACACATTTTTCTAGATGCTCATCCAATTTGAGTAGGTACCAGTGCCTTTGTAATGCTCTTTTAATTTTATCATGATCTCTGTTGAATTGTATCACAAACATCAATGTCGTTGGTTTATCATCTGGTGTTTTTGTCTTCTTGGATAAAGTGTCTGTTTCAAATGTTTTGTGTTCTCAAAAGCTTGCTTAACGCAGCCAATTGGGTACCCTCTATTGCTAAAACGGTTCCTCAGAAGTGTACATTCCTGTTCAAATTTGTCTTGCCCTCTGCAATTGCGCCTTGCTCGGATGTATTCTCCCAAAGGGATGCTATGTATAGTTGTGCGTTGATGGCAACTGCTGGCATGCAATATCGAATTCACTTCAGTTTTCTTTCAAAATGTCCAAGTTTCTAAATGGTCATCTTTAGCATTGATTGTAAGGTCTAGAAAGTTAATTTGATTGGTATTATTTTCCCCAGTGAATTTGATGTCAAAAGGGTTCTGGTTCAATCTTCTTGTGAATTCTAGGAAGAGATCTTCAGTTCCTTCCCAAATCAGAAATATGTCAACTATGTATCTTATCCATAATTTGACTCTGATGTTAAAGTCTGGATCTAGTTATACTGTATGCTCTTCCAACATACCCATAAAGAGATTTGCTAATGCTAGGGCATATTTGGTCCCCATTGCTTCCCCCTTCAGGTGTTGATATAAACAGTTGTTAAAAGTGAACAAATTAGATTCCAGGGTCAATTGTAACATCTCCTTAAGCATCTCTATTTGTGGAAAATATGAAGCAGAATTTTTCCTGAAGGTGTGGTCAATTGTGTCTATTGCCCGTTTATGTTGAATCGATATATATATAATGCTTTGACATCTAAGGTGGCCAGTATGATAGAATCCTGCCATTCAAAGGTTTGCAGTATGCGTATTACGCTGGAAGAGTCCTGTAAGTATGATTTGACGAGACTTGCTCTTGGTTTTAGTATTCCATCTAGTCAGGGTATGGGTTAGCATGCAGGGACTGATGTATGCCCAACTTATCTACACTCAGAGCAGGGGCCGGAGTTATCCTACAGGGGAGGACTTGGACCCTGATAGCCATCCCCGCTCGAATGTGCCTCTGATGCGATTGTACTACATGTGCGTAACTCATCTGCACACTGAACAGGGGCCGGAGTTACCTGGTGATGGCTTGGCCCCTGCTTGTGTTCCCCACTCTGGTGCTTGTGGATCTGCGGCATGCAGTCTGGCTTTTCCCCTGCTTCCCCACACTTATCTGTAATGCAGCAAGAGGCTGGTGATCTGTTCGAGTATCGTGGGGCACTTTGCATGTGTTGCGTTCTCTAGAGCTCAGTACAGCAGTTCTTGTTGGTTGAAGCTCTCGAATGGAAGCCCCATGCTGGGGCAGTGCATGTCCTATCAGTGGGGCACGCCCAAGATGTCCACTGTTTTGTAGTTCTGTAGTCTCTGGGAATTGTAGTTTGATGGGTTCCCCAGTATTTATCCTGAAAAGAGGGCAAAGCAATAGTCTCTAGGTGTGCCTGAGCCTGCCTTCTTGATGCTGCTGCTGCTGTGTGATGCATGCCATCCTTGTGGCAGCACCATTTAGTTGTTTATCTGGCTTGTTTAGCCCCCTCTGCTAGGCCTGGCGCCTGACAGATGCAAGTGCAATTAGCTCTAGGACAAAAATTGCTTTACTGAAAACCAATACATCCCCTTAATTTTTTTTGCACCAGTGCAAAAGACTGGATCTAGGGCAAACAATTGTTGGATGCAAAAATGTATTGGAATGAAAAGTTTAATTGCTGTTCTAGAACTAATTTCATACGCTAGTGTGGAAATATGCTTTAATGCAGTCAACGCTCTTTAGGTTTACATGCTTGCTTACAAATAGCGTACTAAGTATAACAAGTGTTCTTGTAAACCACCTCAAATAGCTAATGTAGAAGTAAATCTGTTGTGTTGCCCATACAGATCAGAAAGTAGTGCAGCCATGCGAGTAGCAGTGTTGGAATTCTTTGGAGGCTAGAAAACAATTGTAAGAGTCCCATAACTTGCACCGGATCTGCACACTGCCAGTAAATGCTACCACCACAGCTTCTACCAACACTGTGTGGGGAAGTAAATTAACCTTTTCCCACCCCCCCTAGATGCTTCATAGGGAGGTAAGTCCCATGGACAGACGTGTGATGTACCAGGTGGGAGAGAGCCATGCTAAGAAACCCGGCACAAACACAACATTGCACAAACTCCAGATGTATAGACTTAGTGCACGCATATAAAGAGATGCCATTTTGTAGCTATTGTAGACACACTCAGCCCTGCATGGCAGCGTGGTAAACGTAAACTCGATGGAGAAAACTGAACAGGCCCAAGTGCCAATGAGAGAAGGACCTGAACTGCTATTTCCCATATAAATTTCCCTTTGTTCCTTAACTGTTGCAATGGCCTGTTATCCGAAAAGGAATGCACCCTGCAAGGCCATGAGACAGCACCTAGCACATTGCTGGGCACATTCATCTCAGCCAGGCTGATAGCAGATCTACAACCCCCACCAGGAGTAATGGCACCCACAACTGACCCAGTCCAAGACACGTGAATTCCGTGATAGTAGGTGACCTCAGACTGCCAACCATAAAACCATTGGTCGTAAAAGATCTAAACGAACATGACCATTTCACCTCATCCCAGAATGATACCCTTTGTAATACAAGGTACAGGGAGGAATAATGCTAACTTGCGGTGTATTTGGTTTGATAGATGCAAATTCAAGCTAAGACCTGGCAATAATGTCATATTTGAATCTAAGTCTATAACTTGCAATTATGCATGTATTGTTATTACTGTGTTAGATTTGGTCAATCATTAAGCTTACAATGTCTTATAATGATCTGATACGGTATGGTTAGGGTTGCTTGAAAGCTGTATAATGAGGCAAAGATTGTACGACAAGCTCGTATCAGCGGTTTACTTTGGAGTTCACAATCCTTTCTAAATGGGTATTCTGTAAATTTCAATAAGATTTCTGATTACAGGGTGACAATAATGTACAAGAATACAATTTCTCTAAATATATTTAGTTTTGGGGTTAGCGGGTGGCGAGCGAAGTGACATCATATGGTTTCAAAATATAGATATTAATACATTAATGTCCAAACACTTGTAATTACAATTGCATTCTAAATCCAGAACAATCCTTCAATTTCTCCATGCTAGACAACTTGTGGGCAATTGCACACACGCATTGGTATAGCATTCTGCATGCCATTAATCACACATGCGCCAAGCAGTAGTGTACAGAACAGCTGAGCATGCGTGCGAGACAAGCGGCTTGGAATATGAGCAAGCGCAGCTTCTTTAATGGAGTACCAATGAGTGAGTTGCACGCATAATGCCGCAAGGCTTTATTTGGAGGCAAACAGCTCCCGTGACTCAAATAGCACCAAAGAGCATTGACTAGGGATAGAGCCCTTTAAAGCAGGTGAGCGTGTCCACTAGGCGGATGTAATTTTTGATCATCAGACTGCAGGAAGTTAAGTAATGCAAGGTTTCTTTTACTTGCCAGGATTTCTGCCTCTACAATCTACCTAATGGGGATTTGGTACTATTGCCACAGTACGCTACGAAAAACTGATTTTGATTGCCTAGAGCATATCCATGAGATAGTAGACATTTGCTGTTACTGGTGAGTTTACTCTCTTTGAATTTTGGATTTTGACACGTATATGTCCAACGCCAAGAGCCACTAAATATTAAATCTAGCAATTTTATGGATTAGGTTCTGCCTTTTTGAATAATTATTAGCTATCGGCAATATGAGATGTTGACTCCAGCTTTAGTATTACCAGGAATTATTTGAGCAATCTACGCATCGCTATTAGTGTGTCTATTCAAAAGAAGATAGGTGAGTTATGGTCCATCTCGTTCAAAAGGTATTTTATAATTTAGCACTGAGCATAAATACTCAGCATTTCCAACTTCCACCATCAACTATCACTGGTTCCTCCAGCTCTAGGGCGGTGTGCTTCCACCGACAAATGATATAACTTCTTTTTGATCTTATGAGCACGGTGACACGATTATAACTGTGGCTTCACACTATATAATGGTCAGCCATCACACAAAGTTATGGTGTCGCTTTGGGTCGCTATCCGCACATGCCTAATGATGCAGTTATATGATAAAAACAGTAACAATACAATTTTATAAATTATTTCAACAATTTCTTGTTTTTCCTCTCCTCGATCTTCCTCCACACCTCCTGTATACCTTTCTGCAATTTCGGTATGTGAATCATTTATGTTTAATTTGTCTATTTATAATGTTGTTGCAATAACTTTTGTTGATGTTTGTATCAAATGTGGAACATATTATGACGCATTGTATTCACAACTCTACTTTAATATGCCAGGCTTGATAACGACTTTTGTCGAAACACGTGTTAGCTGACACTGAACCACACTGAACCACAACATTAAAAATTAGTGTTGACTAACACTGAATGTATATACATGTCTATGCTTATGTGAATTATGAGTACTTTCTAATTTTTAAGGGAGGAGCGCGACAAGCATGTCACATTTTTTTAATTACAGGGAGGAATACATTATAGTACAAAGCGAGGGCGGAAGCCTTGAATGTGAAGAGTGCACCATGAACTGAGCAAAGAATGTGTGGTTCAGCATGATTGCGTTCCTCCCCCTGTGCCAGTCCCCAAGCTTCCCAGGTGCATGCCATAATGGTAATGTCTTACAATAGCAACATATGAAAAGCTTGACTTTCAGTCCCGGTAAGATGAGCCCAGCTGACCCGATGCGAGGGATGACAGATGGCCGAGACTGGACCCAGTCGTAGCCTGGCATCTCCTATAGGCCCATGTAATGGGTCTTACCAACCAGCCACACAGATTTTTACTGTCCAATGATGATGCTGTGATGCCTTATAGACTTCTACTTTTTGGCTGAATGTTCTCGCACAGCAGAGTTCTTATTTTTGTGCGATTAAAACTTGTTATCCTTGCAAGAAATATCTTGATGTTGTTTCCCTAGTGGGTAGTATTTTTTCTGGCGTGAGCGTACAGGGGCGTGCCTTCAGCATGTTGCATGGTTACACGTGCAATTAGCACTGTGTCAAAATTGCTCCGGTACAAAAAACATATTGTGGGTCATTCCGAGTTCAGAGGTAGCCATGGTGCTATTAGCACCATTGCTGCCTCAAAACTCGGGTCCAGGTCCGGGTAGTCGGAATGGGGATTTACCGGGACATTCCGATCTATGTGGACCCGGTAAATCCACATTTCGAAAACCATCCCCCTAGGGCTCAATGGGAATGGGGAAGGAGCTAATAACGGGCCCGCAAATTGCACTTTTGCACCAGGGCTATGGGGATCATTCCGAGTTGGGCGGCAAGGGGTTACAGGTACCGGTAAGGATGCCGCTGCTGGTAACCCCCTACTGCCTTATTCCGAGGTCCCTTAGCGGGTCCCACCAGGAACAGCTGGTCTGACCAGCTGTTTTTAGCGGGACCCGTTAAGGGACCTTGGAGCTAATAACAGGCCTGCAATTTGCGGGCCTTACCGGGTCCGCATAGCTCGGAAATGTCCCGGTAAGTCCCCATTGCGCCTACCCGGACCCGAGTTTGGAGTTTTTATAAGATGACCCTCAAACCCGGGTCTGGGTTCCCTGAATCGGGAAATACTGGGCCATTCCGACCTTAGAGGGCCCGGTATTTTCCCATTCAGGGAACCCAGACTCGGTCCATCCGTATTCCCATTTGAGCCCCTATAGGGCTCAATGGGAATGGGGAGCATGCTAACAATGGGTCTGTTAATGACGGGCCCATTGTTAGTATGCTGGGCAGCTCACGGGACCTGCTAAGGACGTCTGGTAGAACCAGGCATCCTGAGTAGGTCCCGCGAGCGGACCTTGTAATGGGGCGGTAAGGGGGTAACGGCTCCGGCACCTTTACTGGCACCGTTAACCTCTTACCACCCTCCCCGTAATGAGGCCCTTGGAGTTCCCAGTCTGGGAAAGTTCTGGTATACGTTATTACCGGCACTTTGGGTCTCATTACACGGTAGGAGGTAAACATGCTGCTATTAGTGGCATGGCTACTCCCTTACCGCCTTCCAGGTCTGGGTAGGCGGTATGGGGACTTACCGGGTCATCACAACCCTGGAGGACCCGGTAAGTCCCCATTCCAAATACCATTCCCCATTCCCATTTGAGCCCCCATGGGGTTCAATGGGAATGGGGAAGGAGCTAATAACGGTACCGCTATTTGTGGTACCGTTATTAGCCCTGACGTCCCTCAGGGGGTCTCGTCCTTAACGCCTGGTCAGACCAGGAGTTAAGGACAGGACCCGCTGAGGGACCTCGTAGTAGGGCGCTAAGGGATTGCCGGCACCGGTGACCTTACTGGTGCCAGTAATCCCTTAGCGTCTACCGTGTAATGATGCCCTTTATTTCTGAACTTGTAATGAGGCCCTAGCCTTTATATAGCTTTCACAATTGAAAACAAACTGCTACATATTGACTCATAGGCAAAAAATGTGTTGTGCAATGGACTCCGCAAGCGATTTGAGCTGCTTTTCCCTGTGGGAGCACATGAAATGCATCATCCACATATTTGTCAAAAGGAAAATAAGACGTGTCAGCCTCTAGTAAGACATTTACTGTATAATTATTGTATGTATGCACTTATAGTGAATATAGTGTGTTTTTTGTATTTTGGAATAAAAACATGTTTTTAGAACAAACAAGAAAATTAGGGAATTTTGTCATCCTCAATCCACTGGTCCATGTTGTGTTATGTCTTATGTATCTTTATCTGAGGGATCAGGGATTATTTCAGGTAACCCCTATATTCTTTGAATGAGCCACTAGTAAGGGAAATGTACACTTAAACATTAACAACTTGCACCATTGCACCAGCAGATCCTGGCAATTACATTATTTTTCAGAAACACTCTTGGATCACTAGCTTTGCCTGCTTGTTTTCAGGCACACAATAACTGTTACGCGCATCTGGTATCTACGGGGGCGCCACGCGATACTGTATGGAGGTTTAATCGCTATCTCAGACCCCTCTCTGCTTGATTATGTGTCAGACGTTGGGTAGTGCCTATAACAGGAGAATGAAGGGTTAAGATACTGGTTCTGTGATGGGTGGATTCCCACCTCCCTATGGTCCAAATCCCCTCCCTTGGGGTTATTGCTCACTTTAGGTTTTTGTGCGTTGAACTCTCCGTCCTGCGTCTCTGTGCAGGGGCGCATGGTTGGTGCGGGCGTTCCGTGGACTAGTTGCTTCACTGGTCTGTGTGCCCTTATGTCGGGACCAGACCGGCTGTGACTCCGACTCTGCTTGCTGTTTTCCAGGTGAGTTATAATGTCTTTTCCGTCTTTATTCTGTCTCTTTCCTTCTGTTTTCTCTGTCTTCTTGGCGTCTTGCTCCACTACGCTGTTCCCTAACAATGTCTCTTTTGTTTTCACAGGAATGGTTACGATTTCGGAGTTGCCGCGCTGATGGCGAAGACCACGGTGAGTTATTGATGCGCAGAGCGCTGCGCTGTTTATTGATATTAATTGCTAATCTGTGTTCTCTTCTCTTCTTTGTACAGGTTGCGGTGATGTTCCGGAGTGATGAGCAAGCGAAGAGCTGCTTGCCCAGGTAAGTGCTTTGTTAATGCTGACCTTGTTCCTTCTCCTTTGCAGGTTGCGCTGAAACCTGGAGATGGGCAAGGTAAGAGAAGTGCAGGGTGCTGCCAGGACTCGCTGCTTGCCCAGGTAAGAATTGTTATTAATGCTGTCCTTTTTTCTTTACCTTTGCAGGTTGTGGTAATCGAAGTGCAGGATGGATTCAAGGTTGGTTACTTCACAAGTAAGTGTTCTTGCTCGCTAATGCTGTTCTTGTTCTTCCAGGTTATTAATGGATTCGGGATCTAGGGCTTCAGGATCGGGCCGCCAGAGAAGCAGATGAGCAAGAGCTGGACACGGAACTGAGCTGTGTAATAGGCCTCCATGTTGGATGAAGGTCCAAAACTGGTACTACTTTATTCCTGATAATGAGCCTGGTGCCAAAGGCACCAGGACTGACTCCATGTATGTTTCTGATGGAGTTTTAAGGCCCTTGGGGCCAGTGTGAAGGGCTTTAGCTCCACTGCTGCCAGGGGGCTGTTTTACCTGAGGGAGTCAGAGGCATGGATCGTGACAATAACAATACATACTTGTCTCTACAAGCATGATCTCTAAGAAGTGGGAATGAGACTTGAACACTCTAAGGGCAAGAAGTTCAGTGATCAAGGCACCAGGTCACCACCCCCCACCCATCTCAGCAATAAATGTGTATGGAAGGATTTGACAAAGGAGTTGATATCGGGGTTAGGAACAAATAAAGAAGATTGCGGCACACTTGCTCACTGTCTTTGGTTTAGAAGTAGACTTTGGGGCAGCAGACAATTAATTTAATGTTGTAGCTGTACTGGGAATAAGTGGATTCTTGCATGTGCCCGAGTTTGCCCATGTCCTCCATCTGGTGGTGATCCACTTCATAAGTCATTACTTTCCAATACATGAGCCTGCCAGATTGTCGCAGAAAATCTGAACCCACGTTTACAGCTCTGACATTGTCCAAAATGTATTTGTAAAGCTACAGCCATGACATTAGCTCCCTTACAACCAACTGATAACTGCAAAGATTTTACAAAATGTGCATGAGACCGCGAATGAGCACAGCAGATGAGGTGATCATTGAGAAGAAGACATGCTAATCATGTGTAATGATGCATTAAATAGACATCTAGAGGGTCAGGGTGAGGTGGAACAATAAGAGCGAAACCAGGGTCAGCAAACAACAAACAACAATTCAGTGTGCAAACTAGGCTAACAGAATATGCACAATCCTCATCTTCTGGAAATACTTTGATGAGCTTTTTGAGCAGAGGAAATGTGAAAGTCAGGCTTGCTGTATGCAAAAGAGTACAGAGAATTAATCAGGAGCCTTGAAGATTAGAGGACGGATAACACATGTCAACCTGGAAGTGATGATGGTCACCTGCAATTCTGGTTTGGCAAGCAGTCAGTTTCCTTGCTCAGTTGGCTGTGGAAACCCTTACCTGTCCCATAACAGGTGTGCAATGGTACTTAGAAGGCCGGAGTATTGTCTCCAAACAAAATACATGCCTATTGGATACTCATGTGAAAGCTCTCTCTGGTTTAAAAATGAGCATGCATCTTATCTCTGAAGACTACCTTGTTTTGTCATCTCAGAAGCTGAACTTTTGAGACCAAACAAAAGACTCATCAGATTAAGTAATTTAAGTTCCTTGGGTTAAAGTTAACTTTTACTTTTCTGTCCTTTGTAGTTTAGTTTCTTCTAAAACTGAATATTAGTTAAGCTTAGTTCCTCCTTCCTTTAAAGTTGTGTTCACGGTGAAGTTATTCTTGAGTTACAGTCTTCTTAAGTAACATTTTTCCACCTGATTTGTGTCTTCTTCTTCAGTATCCATTCGCATTGTTCTCAGTGGAAGTTCAGCCTCAATCAAAGGCCAGCCATCACTCACTCAGTTCACTCAGACTTCCAGGGTCACTCAGGTCATCCCACAGATCTCATGTCCCTGGTGGTTCACCATCAGTCTATTTGGTTCTGCCTCAAAGTGGTACACAAATCCTTGCTTTTACTTCATTCAAATTGGTTGATACCAATATTGCACTCTGTGTAGGATGTGCATCAACCAAAGCACCAGCATGCCTGTGGTCACATTTACCCAAAAACTCCACTTCTTAGCCAAACTCAAAGATTCTAAGTCATTTGCTGTTTGGCCTGAGTCTGTTTTGTTCTAAATAGCAGTGGTGCCCAGTTATTGATATCATCTTCAGCCATGTTAACGCTGACATAGTACTCCGTGGAGGCTCTTCCTCAATCTAAAGCCAGCCCCCATTAAGACACATGTGTTCCAATATACCCAAAAACTCCAAGGCCCAATCCAACCTGCACTTTCCATTTCCTTATTTTTTCTGCCTGAGTCCACTTGGCTCTACCTAACAGCAGTGCCTAGTTTTGGCTTCTAATTTATTGATGTGAAGTTAAAACTGACACTTTTAATGTGGAGGTTCTGCCCTAGTAAAGGACCAGAGCCCACCACGACTCCCATGGTCAAATATACCACCAAAGCTCAGGGGCTCAGTACAACCTGAGGATTCCACACCCCTGGGGGGTCCACCTCAGTCTATCTGACTCTACCTAGCAGTTGTGCCCAATTCCAGGATTCTTCTTTATTTAGCCTGGTGAAAACTGACATTGAACTCTGTGGAGGTTCAGAATCAACCAAGAGCCAGCCCCAAATAACACTTCTCTAGTCAAATCTGCCTCACAAATCCAGGACTCAGTCCAACCAAAGATTCCATATCCCTTGTGGTTTTGCTTCTGTCTGTTTAGCTCTTCCTAGCAGTGGTGCTAATTTTCTTACTTCTTTTTTGTTCAACCAAATTAACACTGACATTTTCTCTGTGGAGCATTTGGCTCAACCAAGGACCAGCCAGCCCCCGTTAAGACCCATGTTGTTAACTTTACACCAAATCCCCAGGCTTTAGCCAACCCTGAAGATTCCACATTCCTGATTTGTCTGCTTCATTCTATTTGGTTCTACCTAACAGTGGTACCTAGGTATTGGCTTGTTCTCTATTCATCCCAGTTAACAATTACATGATACTCCATGGAGGTTCTGCCGCTATTAAAACTATTGTGTTTGAGTTTACCCAAAAGTCCAAGGCTGTGCCCAACACTAGGATTCTATGTCCTAGGTGGTTCCGCCCCAGCCTGTTTGGCTCTACATACCAGTGTTGTCTAGGTTTTGGCTTCTTCTTTATTGAGCCCTGTTAACACCCTCATTCTATTCAAAGGAGTTTCTTCCTCAGTCAACGGTTATTCCAAAACCAAAGCACCCATAAGCACATTTAGCCCCAGGTTTTAGGGTTCAGCCCAACCCAGAGATTTCATATCCCTAGCAGTGCACCCAATTAGTTATTCAACTAGTTTATGAATGATATTTAGCTCCCTGGTGTTTCTGCCTCAGACTGTTTGTCTCCAACTACCAGTGGACCTTTGATATAGTATTGTACTATATTGATTCCACACCAATCTGTTTAACTCTACATAGTAGATGTGCCCAATGTTTGGCTTTTTTCTTCCCAGCCCAAATATCTATGACATTACACTTTGTGGGAGTTCTGCGTCAATAAAGAGCCAGACTCCACTAAGACTCCTGTGGGCAAATTCACCCCAAATATCCACGACTCAGCCCCATCCAAATATTTCACATCTATAGCGATTCCCCCTCAGTCCATTTGGCGCTACTTAGCCGTGGTACCCAATTCCTAGTTTCTTCTTTTTTATTCAGTTTGGTTAACACTGAGTTTGTACTATGTGGATATTCTGACACAATCAAGGGCCAGTTCGCACAAAGACTCCCAGGGTCCACTTCACCTAGAAACTCCAGCACTCAGCCCAACCCAAAGGTTCCAGGTCGCTGCTGGTTCAGCCTCGTGTATTTTGCTCTGCATAAACCTATGCACCACTAAAACTGGAGGTTCTGTCTGAATTTATTTGGCTAGGTCTAATAGCATAGTGACTGCTGTTTGATTTATAGACTTCACTAAAATGTATTTCTGGAATCTCCCAGGGAACTATGCCTCCCCTTTTTCTACCATCTTTCCGAGTCAACTACCCAAGGGGATATTATTATTATCATAGGGGTAAGAATACAGTGAGTGAGGGAAGCAGAGAAAAAAAAGGAGTGGGGAGCTAACAGGGGAGGGTGGGCAATTGGCAGCCTGAGGGGAAGACAGTGGGGAGCAGATCACCGAGTCTCAGGTAGGGTGGGGGCACAGGGTTTGAGGAGCTAGGTGGTAAGGAGGAGCCATTCCTTGAAGAGTAAGGTCTTGCGCCCTTTCCTGAACTGTAGAAGTTATGGGACAAGTCTGATGTAGATGGGGAGGAGGTTCCAGAGTCTTGGAGCGTAGACAGAGAAGGACTGACTTCTGGTTCTTTCCTTCGTTCACTGTCATAATTCATGTCTGCACATTTCCTTACTTATGGTGGATTGGAGACCTCTGGAGATGCTGAGGTTCTCATTGATGCTTCTGTTTTCTCAGTTCAATAGAAGTTGGTTTCATGTCTGCAGCAGCCCATTGGATGTTTGTCCAAGGACCACTGTGGCCAGGGTAGATCAAGGCCTGACAATGGAGCAGAATTCCCTGGTTGAACATAATCGTTTTTTTATGGAAGCTGTATTTCCTGGTGAAGATGACATCATGTTGAACAGCAGTAACATTTTATCACTGCTAAACGACATTCCTGCCCTTAGGATTATCTCAACGAAGGACATTACTCAGGTCGCATTGATACAGGACAGTCTCAATATCACTGTTTTAAAAATACCATCTTCTCTTGTACAAAAACATCTTTTCTCTTGTATAGTTAGATTGAGGCAAAGAGGTTTTGATTTTCAGCTATATGAGTTCCTCTCCTTAATCCCTAAAGTGACAAGGAAGGCACCCATTGTGAAAACTATGTCGATCACTTGCTCTGATAGATTTAATTTGCTACGCAAAGTCACTCTTTCTGATAATATACAGAGCTCATCAGTATTGAGTGAATGGTCATGAGTAGCAGAGTAACTTACGGCCCAAAATCCTGGGGCAGGTGTTAGAAGGCTGGGATTTTAACATAGAATCATGGAACACCTGTGGCTTCAAACACTTAACACAGAAAACCAATGCCATCACAAAGTTTCAGGGTGCTGAGAGAATTGTTCTCCTACAGACATTTATTACTACACTGGTGATACTGGATGGCTTTGTAGTTTGCCAAAAAAATGGCCTTGGGAGGACAAGTTGAGAAGCCTCCTTAACTGCTTTGAGGTCAGCGTGGACTGGAGAGGCACAGTTGCTGTATGAGCATTCCCCTTGTTTAAAAGCAGTGCAGATTGACGAAGTGAGCTTGGTGCTTTATTGTTTGTAAACGTTTATTTCAACTATTCAGAGATTAGTCAGGATGATCTTATTGATAAATTAGAGATAGTTTTATTGGATTGGTATTGCTCCAAAGGGAATAAATTAATCATTATAGCTATTGATTTTAAGACAGATTGACTGACTAACTAGGGATCCAAGGATGTTGCTTCAAATTCTAGACATAAAAACAGCAAAAAGGGGCAAATACGGGCAGGTTTCTTTTTGCAATGCAAATTGGTGCCTATTATTATAATGTGGTTGGAGACCCAGACGGTGCCTTTACATGGAATTGTTGTAACCAAGGACAATTTTCAAGAATGCATGCAAGGAAATCATATATCTAAGGCCGCTTGGATTGAACTTTTCAAGCAGTTGTAGGCAACCCAGGGACGAATTGCATACTCCATTGATGTTTAGCCGGACTGGGAATTTGATTTAGACTGTCTATATATTGAGAGGATAATAAAGAATTGTATTCAGTTTCGGGCACCCGGCCACAATTGACTCTGCAATATGATCTTTAAGTTGGATCTGACATTTTGGGCATCATTATCCTGTACGCTATTCAAAACCATACTTCGTGGGAAGAGAAATGCATCTACTTGGAACACTGATTATCGTTCCTATCTACAAAAAGGAAAATAAAAAGCAAATATGCTAAACACAAGTTTGAGCAATTTTTGAAAGCAAGTGAAAAATCAACATGGTATCCCACCTCTACATTTGACATTTTGTTTTATCGCTCAGCAAGTCTCACTGCTTTTCAACACAGATGATTGTTAAGTCCTTGATCTGGACAATTTGAGACTACAACACAATATTATTAACCCTGACTGTAAGTGTTTTCCATTATCAACAGTTAATTGAAACACCCCCTTGACCTTTTTGTATTAATAAAGGCCATTGGGTGTGAATGTTGTTGTAACAACCAAACAGTGAAGTATAACATTCCAAAATAAAGGCATGTCCAATCAAGGTTCTATAAAAATATATACGCTTTCATTAAACACACCATGTATGATAATAACTAACCAGAGAACAATGTAAAAACTCACCCGTGTAGAAAGAACACAGAATATGCAAGATTCAGCACTCTGGGTAATGAGACAGGGGCTGAAAAGGCTATAAAGGCAATACAAAAACGCAATCTTCAAAAGATATGTCCTTAAGTAGCAAAAAGAGATTTGTGTGACAAAGACAGTCTCTACAGTCGAAAATGGACCAGGGGGCAGATATCAGTCAATAATTCATTTGCAGTGTCTTGGCGGTACAACAATGGGGAACCAGGCTTCTCAGTGCTGCTCAGCAGTCCAATGTAGTTCGAAATGCAGCAGTCATGGTGGTCCTCCAATGGCAAGCAAATTTGGAAACGGGGTCAAACAGAAGAATGCTGCGTTTTGAAATGTTACTTATGCGAAACATATCAAGGAGGTCATCATTTTTGGTTTGTTGTCAAGGTTCAACAGTAGTTGGGCTGTTGACGACATATTCTGGCAAGTCGGTTCAATGATGGGGCTCGAACGACTTGGTTCATGAGGAACAAGATGAAAGGTTTGATTGGCGAGTCGCTCAGTGATGAAGAAGCTGGAGATATGAACAGTGATTTGAGCAGTACAGATGCAGCAGTGATGTTTTGTTCAAGCCGAGGCGACAACATGCTTTAAGATGGTGCGGTACAGGAGCAAACAGTTTTGAATGCACAGGACATCAGATCAACATTCAGCGAATGCCAGTTGCCACCCAGATGGAACCACTGTAGGGTCCTGGTGGTTAGATATGGATCAAACACAATGACATCACGGCTCACTGCGGCTCGACTCCAAAATGGAAGTAATCCTGGCTATTTTGACTCTCAAGGACAGTGGGTTATGTTTGCGGGTCTCTTAGACAAGATACATACTTTTCCTGGGCTGCCAAACGTGGGGGGATTGGCACACACCTTTAATGGGTCCTTCAACATGGTGAGGCACCGGCCAGCAGTGCGGCTAGCAGAGATGCAGGTTTTGTTCTAGTAGGGTTTCACCCCCAGTGGTTCCATCGGGATGGTTAGAGGACATAGCTTGCCTCTGCCTGGAAACACCTGCCTCCACCTCACAACTGGTGTACTTTGGAAAGGACTGCTCTCCCACCAGGCCCAACAAAATCTTCTTGAAGTTTGGAAATCCAGAGGTTATTCAAAGAAGTTGTGGAAGATCCCTTCTTTCAAAGCCAAAAGCCCTCACATTATTGGACTATAGCTAGCCTGCTTTAGGGGTCCGATACCTGTTCTTGGAACAAGCAGACTTTGCCTTCTGACATCACACCCAAAGTGCTTTGTGCTACAGGAAGTGTAGAGGACAGAAAGAAAAGATAGAGGTAGAGAGAAACATGATGCTGGAGCTTTCCTCCAGCTGTAAAGAGATCCCCTGTCTACACTAAACCTGCCCCCTTCCAGTTCAATAGGTTCAAAAACCTTATGATATGCAGCACGATGATGTGAGGCAGCTGGGTCAGATAGCTTGGCGGGTTGAGTGCTTTCTGCTGCAATCTCTGTGTGATCTGCAGGTCGCAGCTTCTAATCCCGGCATGGCCAACTCAGCCTTTCATCCTTCCAATGTAGATAAATGAGTACCAACTTCAGTTGGGTGATATTGTATATATGTAAGTTCTATGTAAAGCGCTTAGGTGTAAGTGTTATATAAATAACACATCATTATCATTAGTCCTTTTGAGAATGGGTGCGCCCTTAGATTCCTGTTGCTAAGACAGCTCTCTATGGATTGAGTGTCTCTCTGGGGAATGCTTTACTTGCCCTCAAAAAGAAACAAAGACAGGCAACTTCCAAGGATTCAGTCTTCCTAGCAGCAAACAACCTGTTTGGGGGAGAATACCCAAATACGTTCCACAGCTAAAGTGGGCTCACAGGGCTGACACATGTGTGATATCAAATTGATGCAGCGTGGATAACTATACAAGATGCCGCACATGGTTTATAGTGAAAAGATCGAAACAAAATCTCGAAAAAAAGGTCGGAAAAAAAAAATCGCAAAAAAAGAAAGTCGCATTTTTTTTTCAATACGTTTTTATTTTCGAAATGGGGATTCCCCCAACCCCTTTTTTCATTTTTTTTTAATTTTACCCCTTTTTTTACTTACCTGACCCCAAAAATACATATAAATAGATAAATAATAAATTCAACCTTTTTTTCGAGATTTTTGTTTCGAGATTATTGACATTCGAGATTTTTTTTTCAACCTTTTGACTGACCACCGCTGCACATCATACCCTAAACTAAGGCATGGCTTAAATTTATAGTTTTGTGTGCCCCCAGTACAGCAATCTTACAGTTACATACAGTTTGGAACAGGGGTGCATAATGATAATGTTGATGAAGATAACAATGTGTTACTTATGTAGTGCTTTCACCAAAGGGCTTTACACAGAATATATTTACTTACAATATCACCCAACCAAAGTTGGTACTCATTAATATACCTCTGAAGGATGAAAAAGCTTGAGTTGTTCTTGCTGTTATTCAATCCAGCAACCTGCAGTTCACACACAGATTGCAGGAGCAAGTGTTCAACCCGCTGAGTAATCTTACATGCACACTGATCTATCTTACTGGCAATAGCTGAATATCTTGAGTGCAGCCCCTGCAGTGCAGAGACCTGGCTGCAAAATGGTCACATGTGACCTCTGAACCTGCTCTCTGCCACGGGAGAGCAGGCCCTGCAGATACAGGTAGTGATGTAGCAGGGCACAACACATCTACAATGAGCTTTTGACATGGTACTTATGAAAGGGAAATCTGATCAGCAGATTTCCTTTCGTAAAAGGAAATTACTGCATCATATTATTAATTAATAAAAATAAAAAAATCCACGGCTTCCTTTGACACCCTTGCCAGATGGCAATTTCTCACACTCTACCCATGGTGCTCTTCAGTACTCTGCAGCATCGCCATCCTCTTCTTGCTCTCCATTCTGCCCATCCCTGCTTTGCACCTCTCTGGCTTCCACTTCCTGCTGCTAGAATATCACCACCTCCCTACCAACATCAACATCTAAATACTGGTCTGCATCCTCCAGGAACTCCTACAGTGATCCTACGGCTAACCAAATAACCTCCTTCTGATTATAGGTAGTTTGTTATTCTAAGTTATTGTCACCTCAATCAATGCCACTGTCTCCATGTGCTCACACTCTGCTCCTCTCCAGACTGTCTCATGCTACCTACTCTGGAGTAGTATAGCTCCTTCTTTGCTCCACCCTGCACTCCTCCCACTAGAAATTCCATGTTGGTGTGTGTGGGAGGTCAAAGTTGTCAATGTGCAATGAAACACAGTAACAAATAAAAATAATTGGATTCACACAAGACACACAAAGGGAACATGAGTCGAGACAAGCCAGCCACCTAAGTCCTAGACCGGCGAAAATGTACACATGCATCTCCTAATCTAAAACTCATAGAACCTCCAGCACATTGACTACGGTCACTGATAGCATTCAAACCACAAAGCGCATTGGGGCCATACAAATGGGGAAAGAGCACTATATAAATGACTAAATACAATAGAATACAATTGGTAGACCTCTCAGATATTAGCAAAACAAACACAGAAAAAGGAAGGTGTAAGGAACCTTTTGTATTTTTAAAATTATTTGGGTGACATAAAGGGAAAATTGAATTAGAAAAAGTGCAAGAGGAATCTTTCGGGGATTTTTATATTCTTTGTGTAACAAAAAAGTGAAAAAGGAGCTGGGGAAAGTACAAATGGATTTTGTGGGCTTGTGTAAACATTTTACAAGGGAGTAAGGGAATTTAAGTTGACATTGTGTATGCCAAGTTATTGATTAATCCTAACACCACCATTGACCTCATTCTGATCTATCGGCCAACAACAATGTGTTACTTATGTAGTGCTTTCACCAAAGGGCTTTACACAGAATATATTTACTTACAATATCACCCAACCAAAGTTGGTACTCATTAATATAGCTTGGAAGGATGAAAAAGCTTGAGTTGTTCTTGCTGTTATTCAATCCAGCAACCTGCAGTTCACACACAGATTGCAGTAGCAAGTGTTAAACCCGCTGAGTAATCTTACATGCACACTGAGCTATCTTACTGGCAATAGCTGAATATCTTGAGTGCAGCCCCTGCAGTGCAGAGACCTGGCTGCAAAATGGTCACCTGTGACCTCTGAACCTGCTCTCTGCCACGGGAGAGCAGGCCCTGCAGATACAGGTAGTGATGTAGCAGGGCACAACACATCTACAATAAGCTTTTGACATGGTACTTATGAAAGGGAAATCTGATCAGCAGATTTCCTTTCGTAAAAGGAAATTACTGCATCATATTATTAATTAATAAAAATAAACAAATCCACAGCTTCCTTTTACACCCTTGCCAGATGGCAATTTCTCACACTCTACCCATGGTGCTCTTCAGTACTCTGCAGCATCGCCATCCTCTTCTTGCTCTCCATTCTGCCCATCCCTGCTTTGCACCTCTCTGGCTTCCACTCCCTGCTGCTAGAATACCACCACCTCCCTACCAACATCAACATCTAAATACTGGTCTGCATCCTCCAGGAACTCCTACAGCGATCCTACGGCTAACCAAATAACCTCCTTCAGATTATAGGTAGTTTGTTATTCTAAGTTATTGTCACCTCAATCAATGCCACTGTCTCCATGTGCTCACACTCTGCTCCTCTCCAGACTGTCTCATGCTACCTACTCTGACACAAAGCTTGAGGAGTAGTATAGCTCCTTCTTTGCTCCACCCTGCACTCCTCCCACTAGAAATTCCATGTTGGTGCGTGTGGGAGGTCAAAGTTGTCAATGTGCAATGAAACACAGTAACAAATAAAAATAATTGGATTCACACAAGACACACAAAGGGAACATGAGTTGAGACAAGCCAGCCACCTAAGTCCTAGACCGGCAAAAATGTACACATGCATCTCAAATCTAAAACTCATAGAACCTCCAGCACATTGACTACGGTCACTGATAGCATTCAAACCACAAAGCGCATTGGGGCCATACAAATGGGGAAAGAGCACTATATAAATGACTAAATACAATAGAATACAATTGGTAGACCTCTCAGATATTAGCAAAACAAACACAGAAAAAGGAAGGTGTAAGGAACCTTTTGTATTTTTAAAATTATTTGGGTGACATAAAGGGAAAATTGAATTAGAAAAAGTGCAAGAGGAATCTTTCGGGGATTTTTATATTCTTTGTGTAACAAAAAAGTGAAAAAGGAGCTGGGGAAAGTACAAATGGATTTTGTGGGCTTGTGTAAACATTTTACAAGGGAGTAAGGGAATTTAAGTTGACATTGTGTATGCCAAGTTATTGATTAATCCTAACACCACCATTGACCTCATTCTGATCTATCGGCCAACAACAATGTGTTACTTATGTAGTGCTTTCACCAAAGGGCTTTACACAGAATATATTTACTTACAATATCACCCAACCAAAGTTGGTACTCATTAATATAGCTCGGAAGGATGAAAAAGCTTGAGTTGTTCTTGCTGTTATTCAATCCAGCAACCTGCAGTTCACACACAGATTGCAGTAGCAAGTGTTAAACCCGCTGAGTAATCTTACATGCACACTGAGCTATCTTACTGGCAATAGCTGAATATCTTGAGTGCAGCCCCTGCAGTGCAGAGACCTGGCTGCAAAATGGTCATCTGTGACCTCTGAACCTGCTCTCTGCCACGGGAGAGCAGGCCCTGCAGATACAGGTAGTGATGTAGCAGGGCACAACACATCTACAATAAGCTTTTGACATGGTACTTATGAAAGGGAAATCTGATCAGCAGATTTCCTTTCGTAAAAGGAAATTACTGCATCATATTATTAATTAATAAAAATAAACAAATCCACAGCTTCCTTTTACACCCTTGCCAGATGGCAATTTCTCACACTCTACCCATGGTGCTCTTCAGTACTCTGCAGCATCGCCATCCTCTTCTTGCTCTCCATTCTGCCCATCCCTGCTTTGCACCTCTCTGGCTTCCACTCCCTGCTGCTAGAATACCACCACCTGCCTACCATCATCAACATCTAAATACTGGTCTGCATCCTCCAGGAACTCCTACAGCGATCCTACGGCTAACCAAATAACCTCCTTCTGATTATAGGTAGTTTGTTATTCTAAGTTATTGTCACCTCAATCAATGCCACTGTCTCCATGTGCTCACACTCTGCTCCTCTCCAGACTGTCTCATGCTACCTACTCTGACACAAAGCTTGAGGAGTAGTATAGCTCCTTCTTTGCTCCACCCTGCACTCCTCCCACTAGAAATTCCATGTTGGTGCGTGTGGGAGGTCAAAGTTGTCAATGTGCAATGAAACACAGTAACAAATAAAAATAATTGGATTCACACAAGACACACAAAGGGAACATGAGTTGAGACAAGCCAGCCACCTAAGTCCTAGACCGGCAAAAATGTACACATGCATCTCAAATCTAAAACTCATAGAACCTCCAGCACATTGACTACGGTCACTGATAGCATTCAAACCACAAAGCGCATTGGGGCCATACAAATGGGGAAAGAGCACTATATAAATGACTAAATACAATAGAATACAATTGGTAGACCTCTCAGATATTAGCAAAACAAACACAGAAAAAGGAAGGTGTAAGGAACCTTTTGTATTTTTCAAATTATTTGGGTGACATAAAGGGAAAATTGAATTAGAAAAAGTGCAAGAGGAACCTTTCGGGGATTTTTATATTCTTTGTGTAACAAAAAAGTGAAAAAGGAGCTGGGGAAAGTACAAATGGATTTTGTGGGCTTGTGTAAACATTTTACAAGGGAGTAAGGGAATTTAAGTTGACATTGTGTATGCCAAGTTATTGGTTAATCCTAACACCACCATTGACCTCATTCTGATCTATCGGCCAACAACAACTGTGGCAGACTTCCCCCTCCAATTTGGTGACATGTTGGCAACTTTGTTAAAGCCGCTATCAAAAGTGGTATTTCTGGGTGACTTTACCTTTGGACTCTTGGATAATTCAGACTCTCAGACTCTAAAGCAGCACCTGCTGAGTCACATTGTCCAATTTGGGCTTTTCTCATCATGTGAATATGGCAACTCATGTTAAGGGTTGGACCCTGGACTGGGTTGCAGGGTTGCAAGTCACAATGTCATACATTTGCTCCTTCGTACGCTAATTTCACTAAGGGCTGGTGGGAGAAGTTTGAAGTTTGGACATCTACTAACGCTGTAAATACTGATAAGGTTGTCCTTTGGCTACGTTAGATAGATGACCTGTTCATTATCTGGGATGGGTCTACTACTGAATGGTTGGAGTTTGTCAAATTACTTAACAGCAATGTATTTGATCTACAGTTCACCGAATCCCATAGCAAGACTGCTATCGTCTATTTAGATATTCTTGTTATTGTGGCAGAAGGTGAACTAGGGACAGAATTGTATTGCAAACCTACCAGTTCAAACGTACCACTACATGCTATAAGCAACCACCCCACAGCCCTGAAGTGGAGCATACCTTATTGCGAATTTATTCGCATAAGACGCAACTGTTCCCAATTTGAAACCTTTGACAAAGTACGTGGTAGCATGGCCCTTAAGTTCTTACAAAGAGGTTACCCCAAAAAAGTGTTGGAAAGAGCGTATAATAAGACATGAGAGAAAGATCGCTCTTTTTTGTTGATGTCCAAAGTTCCAATAGTAACCAGTTTGGAAACAGGAGATACCAGATTAATTTTAACATATAGTAAAGCTTCCAACAATATACGCCATATAATGCATAAACATTGGCATATATTGAAACAAGATGAACATTTGCAAAGCTTTCTGGGTAGTAACATCAACATAACCTTTAGAAGCTCTGCCTCATTTAGGGATCACCTTGTATCCAGTTATATGTGTCCCAAAATCGTCTCAACAGGCCAAAGTTGGCTCGGAGCAATACCAGACAGTTTCCAGAAATGTACGAAATGTAAAGCGTGTAAATTTGCCAAGAATACAAAAAACTACCTTCATCCAATATTACACAAAAACATGATTATTCAATCTCATATCACCTGTGAAACTGAGTATGTTGTGTATGTGCTCACTTGCCCTTGTGGCAAGTGGTACGTTGGTAGTACCATTGGCAAATTGAAACTGAGAATACTGCAACACATAAGAGCCATCAAGAATATTGATCCTACGTATCCGATGGCTCTTCATTTTCAGGAAACACATGGAGGCAACCTTCAAGGTTTTGCCTACTTTGGGATACATGCTATTCCAAAGGCACCTAGAGAAGGCAACCGTGAATTGCTCCTTAGACAAACTGAGACGAAATACATACTGGATCTAGAAACTAAGAAACCCAAGGGACACAATCTGGATGAGGAACTTTATACTTTTCTTGGGACCTAAACTTATTATCTGTATTTGTCTTATGTATCTTGAATTGTATTCAGTCCTGGGTTTTTACTTTGAGACCCCCCTGTGTCAACTCTTTGCATGTTTTTGTAACTCTCTGGGACACGTCTGACATAATTTGTAGTTCCATTAGCTGGACTGACATATATGGGATTACTTTGTGTTATTTATTACAATTGCACACAGGTCTATAGGGTTTGTTGATACCACCGTTATTTCTCACATTAGCTTGTAGGTTTTAGAGTCTATCAATTCAATATTCTAAAGACAGTAATTGAATGACTTTTAGATCTCCTTTTACTTCCAGATATCTAATTTTAATGTTTTCTTTCCTATTTCTATATGAAGGGTGAGCAATTTTATTGCTATGTTATCTAGGATTTTTATTTTAACCCGCAGTTATATTCCACTCTAGTGTTTTTTAAAGTGTCCCCCCTCTTTTAATGCACATAAGATTAGTTACGATTATTGTTCTGGTGTGATTTTTTAATTAGGGTTTTATCCTTTGTCGCAGTCTTGTATTTCAATTGTATTATCATTTGTAAGGTTGTGTGTATATAATTTGTTGTTCCAACATTAAGGCTATAAATGCACTAAGCACTTTATATACCTTTGTATAGGATTTTTATGCTGCTATATTGCTATTTGCACATTACCCGTTGGGGTTAGCTATTGCGATTTTGCACATGCACTTGCACTTTATGCATCTCTATATGCGGTATATGCAAAAAGCAGCCCGTGATGCATTAAGGCACTTGCACTTTCATCAGATAGCCTATTAACAATATGATGTATGGTAATTTCTAGCATATGTCACAAGTTATATTGACACATAGCTTTTTGCAATTCGTTTTCGAATTGCAGGAATAATATTTGCAAGCTAGCCAGGACTGCGACCAGTGAACACTATGAAATACACTGGTATTTTGTCTGCGTGTTTTTTGACATCAGAAAAACGTGTTTTAGACTAATAAAGAAACACAATACACGCAGCACTACACATACATATACACCTAATTTAATACACAATTAAAATTACACATTCCCAAAAAAACAATACACCAAAAAATGTAACATGTGCAATAGGAGGACATTTTTGAAGTTTAATATGTGTGGTTTACATGTTGAGAAAAGCGATATATTGCCAGCCAATTAGATTTGCCTAACAAATGTATTGCATGCAATTCAATGTTTTTAATGTAACCCACTGTGGGTTTAAACACTTTCAAACATGGCGGATTTCGTGTGAGAAAATGGTTATCATTGTTCAGGACAATCTATCCTTGCATACCATAGAGAATATATGGGTTCAAATGGACTTCTTTTGTAAAAATATGAGTATATACAAGGAAATTGAAGTAAGAAAAAAACAGCAGTAGTAGCAAAACGTGTTCATAACCTAACTGATTACCTTTATGCAGAAAAATGATTGCTCTGTTTCAAAGCTGCTACTTACCCTATATATATATCACATGATGTGCCTGGACTCTAAGGAAAGTAGTGTGAATACAAGATATAAAAATAGGAGCATATACAAGGAAAGTTCAGTATTAAAAAAACAACAGAACTATCAGAAAGTGCTGACAACTCTATTGATTATTTTAATGCACAGAAAGGATTGCTGTCTTTCAAGGTTGTGTCTTCCCCTATGTATGCTTCATATGATATGACTGGATCCTAAGGGAATTATTGTAAGAACATACTTGAAGGATAAGTCTACAAATATACTACCTTTTCCACTTTTAATTCCTGACTGTTACTGAAGAAAACCATGTGGCCTAGATATGTCAGTAAAGGAAAAAAGAGGGAGCCAGACATGGGATGTCATCAGTGATGTCATCAATGACATTTGTGATGTCATCTTTGATGTCCTGGGTGTTAGTCTTAGCAGTGCATGGTGGTGGCGCGAGTTATGGTTGCTTAGCTTACCATAACTGGCAAATTTCAAGGGTTTTTTGGTTTTACTAGGAACCATAACTTCCCTTTAACAAAGTTTTTTTCACTGAATTTCATAGGTTTTTAGTAGCGCAACTTAACCATAACGTCCCTTTAACAACATTTTTCACTGAATTTCATAGGTTTTTAGTAGCGCAACTTAACCATAACGTCCCTTTAACAAAGTTTTTTCACTGAATTTCATAGGTTTTTAGTAGCGCAACTTAACAATAATAACTTTGACTTTATGTACAATAATATGGAACATACTAACCTCTTCTACTGAACTTGATGTCCACGAACTCTTTTAATGTCCGCGGACACATTCGGAGAACAGTACCACTACCTAAAAACTCTGGGGGGGTATGTTTGATTGTTATATCATAACATAGGAACATTTAACAAATTCAAAAAGCAACACACATACACATTATATGTAGTAATACATAAGATATGTAACCCATATATGTAACACACTAACCATTCATTTAAGTACAATATGTTCTAAAATAGAATATACCAGAAGATAAATTGGCTTCCAACACAATTACCTCACAGACACTACAGAACTAGGAACAACCCCAGACCTACACAGTACTTAGAACATATTTTACCTGAAATAGTAAGTGTACTTCATTTTACTCATATATTTATAAACTTTCTGTATTAGATTAAAAAAAAATAATATTTTTTTTTTCTCACAGAAATGTCTAGTACTCTGGAATGGCTAGAGCAGCATTTCCCACATGAGGAAATGTCACAAGATAGTGAAACTAATGGTAAACACTTTACAATATAAACCATTTAATTATTATTATTTTATCTACATTTAACATATATATATATATATTTTTTGTACAGAGCTTACCAAAATAGAAAATACCTCTGAAGAAGCTGTTATGGAAATCACGCTTGACAGCATAAAATCAAAAATGGATTTATTGTTGACCAATTTTAATAATTTGAAAACTTTTGTTAAAGATCATTTAAAATCAAAAACGTCATACCATTGCCCTACATGTACTTGTCCCCCCTCACTATATCCCAGTCAATCATCCCAAAACCATCTCCATAACCCAAAACGTTTTGATGAGACTTCCATCCCTTCTTCACCTGATACCAATCATGTTGAAACCCTAATTCTCCTGTTTCTACCTCACCTTCTCTGTCATAAATTATTAATATATGTTATGTAAAGTTACATTTTTATATTGAGTTGTAATTAGTTTCCGTTTTTTTAAATAAAAACAATGTAGGTGTCCGCGGACAGTGCAGGTGTTCTGAAATGTTCGTAAATAAACAAAAATGGAGGTGTCCTGAAGAACACTATACATGTCCGTACTGTTCGTTAGCAAGTTGAAACTGTTCTAAGGACACAATTGGTGTTCTGAAATGTTCGTAAATAAACGAAAATGGAGGTGTCCTGAAGAACACTATACTTGTCTGTACTGTTCGTTAGCAAGTTGAAACTGTTATAAGAACACACGCGGTGTCCTGAAATGTTCGTAAAGAAACAAAAATGGAGGTGTTCTGAGGACACTATTTCTGTCCGTATTGTTCGCAAGCAAGTTGACACTGTTCTAAAAACAAACGCCTCTCCGTAACTGTTCGTTTGACATCTGACGCACTTTTAATTACTTCAGGACAAGAACAGTGTCCGTAGAACATCAACGCGCATGCGCAAACCAATACCCATGCATATGGTGTCCTGCAGACAGCCGCTTCATTCGCGAACGTGTTTGCGAAGCGACCATGTGACCGCGCCCACGCTGATCGCATGTTTTTAATGCGGACACTGTTCGTGTCCCCAAACAATTTAAAAGTACATTTTCAAGTAATCCACAATATTTTCCAATAAAAATTCACCGTAGCACAAGTCCCACATAATAATTATAAGTTTATACATACTTTTTGAAACCTTTTGAACCTTTTTTTGTGTTCGATCTGTCCACGGACAGCGCGCATGTCCGCGGACAGCTCACACGCACCCCTATAAAAGACCACGCCCTAGAGCTTATTCTCATTGTTTTTCTGGCTATTCTACAGAGCACAAACATTTTTGCTGCAACCTGCAGATTTCCATCTTCAACCTGATGGCTTCTGTGGCTCCACTGCTGCAACCTGGTGCTGTGTCTGCCTCAGCACCACCACCACCCCCTCCAAAACCACGACCTTCCCAAGGGCCTGAAGAGGGGAACAGGAGTGAGGCTGCAGAGGAGGAAGAAGAGGATGACGAGAATGAGGTATAGGAAATCCCTACTACCCGCACTAGGCGTGAGTCTTGGGTGTGGCGGTTGTTTACCATTTATGGGAATGGTCCTAAGGCTCGCGCGAACCGTGTTATCTGCAATGAGTGCAAAATGATACTCAGTCGCGGAAAACACAGTTCGTACAGCTTTGGGATCACGACCATGAAGCGACACCTGAGGTCATTTCACTCCGTTTCTGATCCTGTCACCACAAGGACCACCTCTGTGGGACAGCGTCTTCCTCAAGCTGCCTCACAGACCATACAGAATTCTGATGACCCTTATCTTTCGAGGGTCACAGTTGTATGTATGTACTGTGACAGAGTACTCTGCAGGGGGGAGCGACTTCGGAGTGCTTTTGAGACTATCATCTCAGAGCACCAGAAGACCTGCTCACTACCCAAATAAAACCCACTCTACATCTTCCTCTCTCAGCTCGCCCTTTCTTATCCTTCTGGTTGGTGTCCCCCCTGTACCCTCCTTTCCCCTCTTCTCCTAGTGTGTCGTGTATAAAAAACCCAAAAAAATACAAAATAACAAAAATAAAAAAAAATAAGGCTCTTTTCAGAGCCGCCTTTCAAAGTTAAAAAATAGAAGTGGAGATAAATGAAGCAGGGCCCTTTGTATTTCTTAGAAGTCCGCTGACAGTTCGCAAACATTCAAAAAATTGGGGTGCTACCCTATTATAACCATTGCATTTTTCTCTGGGAGGAAGTGGTGGCTCTGAAAAGAGCCTTTGGGAGGTGTTTGTATGTCAAAAATTATAAATACGTAACACCTACTTCAAAATGGATGCCGTATTTCTAAAAAAGGTTGCAATGCATTTTGTACATTTCTCAGAAAAATCTGATTGCCAGCATAAGTAAGATGGACTCCATCTCTGCGAAAAATGTATGTACTACGAAACATAATATTTTCATTGTGAAAAGAGGACATGCCAAAATCTCTTAGAAAGGCACAAACAGCCTTATTAACATTGCGCCTTGCTTTTTCCATTTTTGGACCTAATGAAGAAGAACAAAGCCACATTTGTCTCTGCGCAATCCGTGAAAATATCACTTGAGAATTAGGAAACATGTCCATGACCTTCCGAAGTCCTTCTTTCATAGCAAATTGCAAAAAAATTCCAGTACATGTCCTAAACTGTTCCCTCCACAATGAATTACAATTATGTCTGGATGTTGCTCTGTCTCCAAAGTACCACAGAGAGGTAGCAAGTCCAACCACTTCATTCCACGTACTCCATGCCAGTGTACTTCCACATGTGGAAATCCAAGATCTACAGCTACTCCACAGCTTTCTGCATGCACCTTCAACCAATGTATCCATGAATCTCCCAAAATCCAGACAATCTGTTTTCTGAAACACACAGCCATAGCTATCTGTTGTTCTCTCAGCAAAAAGAATATCTGAGAAACTCTCTCCTGGCACAACACACCAACTAAACTTTCCTGACCAATCCCTTTCAGTGCTCATTCTCATTTGCATGACTTCTGAACCCAAAAATCTCCGGATGTAACTCCCGATGTCCGCAAACTACCGCCATGTCCGCGGACATATCGTAACATGAACAGCCCTTCTACAATTTCTACTTCACTCTCTGTGCCATTCCCTCATTGGATGTAGCTAAGAAATCACATGACCATGCACCAATCACATTCAAGACCTCTACATCTAACTGCATCATCATAGATCAGCACTGCAAATGTACTGTGAATTTCTCTGAGCACAAGTGTCATATCATTGGCAAGTCTCCAAGATTTCTAATTGCAACTCCATGCATATCCATATGCATGAACACAAACTACAGGTATGCATATTTTCTGTACAGTACATGAACACATTTTCAAACTGACTTTTAGATTGTGTAATCTGGAAAATGAATCTACTGTATTTTTTCCAATTTCCTAAAATCAACTGTCACTTATAAACCTTTATACTATTTACTTTCTTTATACACAAACACACAAATCATGGTAAACTACCATTTTTGAAATTAAATGTATAGACTACATATATTAAAACAAAATTGCATGCATGCACACTCTATATTCAAATCTCAAAAAATAATACTTATACAATTACATATTTTTATTTATTTATTTATTTATTTTTTAATTACTTTTATTTAAGCATGCCATTGAGGCACTATTACCTAGAACAGCTTAGTTACAGAAATAGTGGTATTCACTGGTACATTATGAATTTCACAAGACATAGTAAAGATATTCTGTTTGTTACAGTTAGTCATTGCAATACAATTTGTTCATTAAGAACATACCTGTGCTGCCTCCTGTCCCTGGTCCTGCACTGCACCACTAGCACCAGTGGGATCCCCACTACCAGACCCCGTCTCTGTTGCTTGCACGGCCTCCTCCTCCACCAAACCCCGCACCAACCTGGATGACTCTGTGCCATCTTCCCCCTTTGGGCGCTGTGGGGTCCCAGCTGCCCCTTCTGCTGCCGAGGAGTCCAACTCCAACCTCCGCCTCTTGGACCTCCCCCCGGCAGCTGTGGCCTGGGACGCGGCACCAGACTCCTCACTCCCCGACGAGATGAAAACATGGGAAGGGAGCCGGGCCTTGCGTCTCCGGCTGGCGGTGGGATCCCCGCCGCCGTGCTCCACAGCACCTTCTCCGCCCTCTTCATCAGTTGACGCTGCAGACAGGGAGAAATAAAACACAGGCATCAGAGCACTGTACAATGGACACATACACACATGACAGTTGTATATGAGTGGCATTGGCAAACCTCAGACATGCCATCACAATCCCCAACACACATGTCATTTCAACTCGCACACATGAGCCATACCACAGCCATACCGCAACTGCCAGCACCATCCATACACATACAACAGCACGAGCAGGCAAAGCTGAGCCAGACATCACATGCAACACAGGAAGTGCACCACACATGTACACACACACCACCACACTTGCATGCATGTCTACACCTCTGCCAAGTGTCGCAGTGTTCAGATGGGCATCCATGTCACATCTGCCAATCAGGCTTCCACATCCCGCTGTCACATGCATCCATGTTGCATCACTGTTGCACCCTTGTCAAATACACACAAATGCACATGTACACAGTGCTGATACATGCAGCTGAAAACAACATAAATGCGTGACATCACGGACATGTCTACTTACATACACATTCATCCAAACATGTGTGCCCACACAACTGCATTTGGCATGCAAGCCTACACACACAAGCACCATCCATGTCTCACACATTACAGCCCTCGCATGTGTTAGCCCCACGGCCCTGTTGTTAGGGAGAATTCTCTGTTTAGGCTGAATTTCCTAACCTAGTGAGTCCCCCAGCAGCTTTGCTGGATTTCTGGAGTTTGTTTTTTTCCATCCTGCCAAGAGTGAGACTCTTTTCCTCCCACTCTTGGACATGTATGTGTGTAATTCCTTCGAATGTCAATGTGTTCTATGGGCCATGGGGTCTTTTACTCCATAGGGTCTCATATGTTTTTTCTATGTGTGTTACACCGCACCCTACGTGCCGTAGCACCGGGGCGTCCTAGCGGACCCCCACCATAGACTCCATACCCGGGGACTGACTACCGTCTCCCCGGGCATGTAAAGTCACCATTGGCTTTACTAGACCTAAATTTACTAACAGAACTAGTACAAACCATCTTATTGTGGACGTACTAGTAGGGGTAATTCGATTACTCCTGGATCTGTTACTCGAGGGGGCACTGTCCCGTCCCCCCTCATCGAGTTTTGGCTGGTGGCAGTGGAAACTACTTGTTATGTTCGACCCCGAACATAACACTATGGGATTCGTCCCATTGTTGGAGATTGATACTTTTTCTCGTTAATCTCTAACGTACCACCAATCTACTTATCTTAAATAAGTTTATCGGATGGTATTTTCTGCCAGAACTCGGTTTGTAAAATGGCGTCTGTGTTTGTCTCTGTGACTCCTAAACCAAAGGTCGAGCCCTTTGTTCCACTTTGGCAGGCTCTGTACAGAGACCCTCCAAAGTGGTGCCATTCTGTCTGGGTTACCACAGGGGTGTGGGAGGGGGTTTAGGCACCCTGGACCGAGTTGCCTTGCCAACTCCGGTCACACTCTAGAGTGATTGGCCCAAGTGGTGAGCCTCCCCGCTCACCACTTAGCATGTGTTGATTGACAGCTAGGCTGAATGAATGGGGGTTTTCTGCATAAAAGCAGGGCTTTTGGGACTGGATCGTGAGAAGTCGCCACAGGACCTAAGAATCCGACAAGGGTAACGCTGAGCCGACCTGCACGACGACACCTCCGGTGGAGCCCTGCGGAACCGACACACCACTTCCCGACGACAGAGGAGATCTCCCTGCCGGAGAGTCTCTTCCCCTGGCTGGTGGGAACAACCAGTCCCCTTTGCTTTTTATTCACCTCAGGACGCAGTGGTCGAATTGCCCGTGCAGAGCACCTCGGCAACCGGATAGCCACTACCCCTGTACCGCGACCAAAAGGTGGTGCCTTGTGACGGAGCACTCCGCGGCTGGTCTCCTCCCTGGTGGTGCACCGGACTTCACTTTTCTTCGACGACGAGATCATCTCTACTCTTGGCAAAGACACGACATGCATCCACCACCAGGAACAACTGCCCCCGCCGGAGCTGCCCTCCACAACAAGGTACCATGTCCGCCTGGCTTCCCTTTTCGATCGGTTCGAGTGAGGTGTCTTAATCCTCTCCTTTCCGTTGGGTCGCCTCTAAGCTTTCTCACGTATTGTTCTGAACTAGTTCAATCTGCCAATAACAATTTGCTACAAAGACTCGAACGCATCTCCACTAGAGACTTTTTGGGACATATCGCCTTGCCTCTCTCCGAGTGGGCCTGGCCTCTGAAATTTATGATCTATTGTGGTTCTTGCCTTCTTGCCTTGCATTTTTTAGCCGTGAAGTATTGAACTGTGTTGATTTCTTAACCTACTGATTTTTCTCTCCCGTCCTAACTAATATTAGAGTGCCATCTAGGTTGAGGCATACACCTCTGTCTGTAAATAAGTGGTGCCTGTAGAACCTAGACTTGTCGAAATATTGCTAGGGGGATTGATCTTTTCTTCTTTGTAGAGTAACTGTGTTTGATTTGTTTGCCGTGATAGTGCCATTGTGTTTTTGATAGATGTTTTGTTATAAATAAATACCTTAATATCTTTACACTAAGCCTCGTTGCGTGTTTGCTTGTCTTGCTGTGAAGAATTGCCCTATCTTGTATACTCCACATACTGCTTAACTCTTCTTGAGAGAGGTCTGACTGCTCAGCCACAGCTACCAACAGTGAATCTGTGTGGTACAGACTGCTACCAAGTGGGTTTACTGCCAAACACCCTTAGTCCTAAATCTTTTGCAGTGGTCCCAGAGGGAACTGCACAGGTTTCCGCCTAACACTTGTACACCCCCACCCATACTCGACCCCATACAAACAGATCTGCAACCTGCACACTACTGAAACATCACCACACGCACAGCTCACAATCAGGATGCATGTACACTTACCGCTCGACTCCAGATGGGTCTGCCTCTCAAGGACCTGGACGTGGAGCGCTGGGGATATGCGTTCCAGGACCCTAATCTGATCTTCCAACAAGTGGCCCCGGCGCCCCTTGGCATCCGCTGCCTTCAAGAGGCACCGGGCCTTGTTCAGGGTCCTGGACCTGAAGTCCTCCCAGCGCTTCTTGACATGTTGGAAGTCGCGGACTGCCACCCCCTCCGCGTTGATGGCCGCCACGATGTCAGTCCAGATCTGAGTCCGTCCTTCCTTGTCGGCGTGGGAACTTCTGAAGAGGGCATCATACTGCCCCAGGACTTGCTCCATCAGGACACCAACTTCGGTGGCACTGAAGCTGGTTCCCCTCTGCCTCTCTGGCCGGGGGTTGTCAGTGGTGCCAGATGTTGCAGTGCCCGACATGACAACCCCAGAGGCAGGAGTGGGTGGGCAACTGGGTCCTGGGGCTGGGCTGTGGAGCGATGGAATCCCAGTCGGGAGTCTTCGGTTCCAGCAGGGTTGGTCACAGCAACAGCACCCCTGGCTGATGTGCAGGCAGCAAATGGCAGGGCACGTGGGCATCAGGCAGTCAGGCAGCAGCAGATGGCAGGTGGGAGCATGCTCGGGGCTCTGGGGGGCAGTAGTTCGGCCTTCTGGGCAGGAGCGTGGTCTTCCGTGTGCTAACGCGTGGCCAGCTTGATACGGAGTGATTTGGCACATGAAAATTCGGCACGTCCGCGTGTAATACGAGGAAAGGGCCCATGCGCCTAAGTGACGTGACGCGCGCGTGCGTTTCCCTCAGCACGGTTTAAAGGTGAGCGGGCCCAGCAGTTCGCTGTACGTGCCTTTCGTGGAGACCGACGTGTGTTGCTGCTTCTTGTTGTTTCGCGCGCCATCACAACTTCACAGCTATCAAGGACGTATCTCTTCGTTTGGCGGGGGTATTGGCTACGCGTGTTTTTCTGCATCGCGCTATTCAGACGGTGAGTCGCACACGCTCTTTTTCCCACTGCGGGTGCCCCTGTGTATCGCACCCATTTTCGATGTCATAGTAGCCTGCGTGTCCCACGCGTACGCGTTATTCGTGTTACTAGGTGCCACCGCGTACTGCGGGAGGTTGAATCCACGCACGTAGGCTGCAGGGTTGCGTGCACAGTTTTACTGCAGTTTTGGGGTGCCTGAGCGTTGCGTGACCCGTCACTACATCACCGGGGTCACATACAGACTTGCAGGTGCAGGGGGGCTGTTAACATCTTGCTTCCCACCCCCTTCACCCCAATTGCCCAGGTCAATTGTGGTGTACACCTCCCATTGGCACCACTCCATCTGTGCCGGCACTACTACATCTGTGCCATGGTTGGGAGGACACCAAAGGTGAAAGGGCCTCAGCTGGGCGTCCTCCTCGTGGTGGGCGTGGTCGGGGATGTGGCTGTGGTGACCAGGGAGTAGGGGGACTCCAGGGTGTCCAGGGCGGCCACAGAGGGGGAAGAGGCAGGGGTGCGCCACTTGAGCACAATGTTGTGCCATGTGTTGGTGCAGTCATGCTACCACCCCGTGTGGTTCCGGGAGATGCAGCTTCTGCATCTGGCACTGGCGCCCGTGTGACCCGGCAGTCCATCGACTGCCACGGGCCGAAGGGTAGTGGTAGCTGCAGGTGCAGCTGTGGACACCGCCACCCAGGCTCGGGGTCTGCCAGCGCAGGCTGCGTTGGCACTTGAAGAGCCCTTGGTAGATCTCCAACAGGCCAGGGGGGAAACCATAGGGGCATGCCGGGCTGCTCAGACCAAGACACGTGTCCCTGGGGCAGTCATGTCATCTGCTGCCCCGAACAGCCGGGTGTTGGCAAGTGCAGGGGCAGATGCACCCAACAGCACCCCGGTTGTGAGTCTGCCAACCAGGACTGTTGGGTCAATGACCCTGCCACAGCTGATGTTGCTGCGCAGGGTCCATTAGTGGGCACCCAGCTGCCACTGACACAAGTCAGGCCTTTGGTCATCCCTCCACCTGCCACTCCCTTGGCTCAATCCACCGAACCCACTGGCCATATTGGTCAGGGCGGCATTAGCCAGCCAGGGTCTGCGCCACAGTCCAAGAGGAGGAAGGTTGCACCTGCAGCACAGGCTGGGACCCCACACACAGCCACGACCTCCTGCACATCGAGGAAGAAGCCTTTCTGTAAGCAGGAACTGGACTTCCTCGTGGACTACGTACGGGGCCACAGCCGTGACATGCTAGTGGGTGCCAATAGTCAGACTACGGCTGCCCAACGTGACACCCACTGGAAGCATGTTGCAGAACATGTCAGTTCATTCGGCATGAGGTGCGCACGGCGCAAGAGTGCAAAAAGCATTGGAATGACATCAAACGCAGCACTAAGGCTAAGCGTGCCTCTAATCACAACTTGACTCTGGTGACTGGCGGTGGGTCTGCACCAGAGGAGGAAGAGCTCACTCCGCATGAGGAACTCGTTGCAGAGTTCATACCACCTGAATTGGTCGAAGGAGTGGGAGAGATGCTGGACTTTGATGCCCAGTCCAGTCAGTGTTGATGCCTGTTTGTTGAGGACGTGTGTGTTTAACTTGTGGGATGTGTTGTGCATGATTGCCGCTACATGTGATGTGTACATGGTTCTGATGTGTAAGTAATGCAATGCTTCCGTCATGCATGTCTCCTCTGCCTGCATGTGGGGACTCCATGTAGGCATGCTCCCTTGCCCCTCCTCCACCACTCTGCACCCCAGTTCCACCTTTGCACTGGTGTTCTTCAATCTTGCCAATGTGTACTTTCTTGTTCATGCGTCCTGTGTAGATGCTAACTTCTAGCGTAGAATCTGCCAAACATATGCCGTGTGGTACAGCCTTAGTACTTGATGCAGGGTATCTCACTTGTACTGTGCATAGGTCAGATGTCAAGCAGGGGCATTAATGCCCATTCATGCTCCATGTGCATTGCACGCATGCCCCTATGTGTCCTTGACTGGATGATCACTGTAATACAAGTCCTTGGTTACATACATTGCCTGCCATCTCATCAGCCTTCCCATGTCATATGTGGCTCAGTCCTGCGTTGCACACATGTTTAGGGTCTGACAATCTGTGTGGCTCACAGGCCTCAGCCTGTTCAATGGCCAATGACTCTGTCCAACTGTTGTTGTGTCTTCTTCACACATGGGCGGAATCCAGAGTTTTCATCATGTGTCCTGCTTACTGTCCCAGCATCATTTGCAGTGTTGTCACTTGAATCACATTCAGCTGTTGATGCCAGTCAACACTGCCTGTCAATACACAGGTGTATGGTCAGCCTTTTGATACCATGCTAGGCATCCCTGCTTTGGTACTGGGGTGGAGGGGTGCTTGGCTTCTAGATATGGTACACAGTGAATGCACAATGCAAGTGATGTCTGAATTTGACATTGCACTGCCTTCACATTTCCTGGCACACACCATGGAGTCCTTGTACATGTAGGTAGTGAGTGGCGTACACATTTTCTGCACTGCATAGACCCACTTCCATGGAAACTGCCACTTTTCAACAGGTCTGATCACAGAAGCTATTCAAAGTTGACCCAGCATGCATGGCAGGTTATATGTTGTGTGTCACATGTCTGCCTGATGCATTTGCTGTCGGTGTGTGTGTGTTGTGTGCTTCTGACATGTGTAGTGACCTTTTTTCTCCCTATTTTTCAGGTGATGACACAATGGAGGCAGAGGATGGTGTTTTCATGCCAGACACAGGGTTGTTACCACTACATCAACCCGGCACTAGTGGGGGTCGTGGGGTGGTAGGCCACGAAAACCCCCAAGTGCTACAGTCCATCTTGTCTCTGGCTGCCTATGAGTCCAGCCTTGATGACGACTCTGACGTCCATGTTGAGTTGGATGAGCATCAAGTCCATGTGTCAGGGGTGAGTGATTCTGATGTGGACACTCATCTGTCTGCGACACCTGCACTGAGGGATCAGACAGTCTTGGTTCCTCTGCCCGTGGTGGATCGGGACGCAGGGTCACCCTCCACACCAGTCACTGATGTGCCTGGGACATCACGTCGACGGGGGCATGTAGTCGTGCAGCCGCGGGCGGTGTCAACACAGCGAGGACCCCCGGTCCTTGGGTCCCGCAGAGGTCAAGCCCGGCAACGCGGTCGCCGCGCGCAACCGCAGTATACTGAGTGGGAGCAAGACATGACTGCCAATTCCGAACGGCAGGTGGCAGCAATGGAGAACATCGCTGAGAGCATGGAGCGTGTGGCCCGATCTGTGCTCCCCCTGCTAGGCAGGTGCTTCTCCAGCAGCGGGCGGCACGGTCCAAGGCCCACTCGCTCAGGCTGGGCATGGCGGCATCAGACAGGGCACGCCAGGCTGAAATGTCGTCTCTGCGTCAAGCAATTGCTGCTCACGCAGAGGCGCACATGGATGCCCTGAGGGAGGAGTATGCTTCGCTCAGATCCACTCTGGGTGTCCTTATGATGTCCCAGAGGCAGCAGGCAAAGGAGAGGTTTGCACAGCTTGAGCGTACCATCTCGGCTGTTCTACAGGCTTGCCATGAGGTGCAGCGGTTGTCCAGCCAGGCCTTGCAGGAGGAACTCCGTGTTACACGTGCTACCTTGCAAGAGGAAGCACGTGTATCACGTGAGGTTCTGCATGCAGACCTATGTCACATCGCCACACAGAACCAGGCTCACCCGTCCGGCAGTATTGCTGCCGATGAGGGGCAAGCTGTGGCTAGGTGTGGCCAGGCTACTGTGCCACGTCCTCCTTTCCAGGATGAGCCAGACTCGGACGACCATCTATCTCCCACATAGGTCGGGCTGTGCAGGCGTTGAGCCCATGGAGGTTTTTTTTGGCTCAGCATCATCGCATGTGGATGTTGAGCAGCACCCTGTACCTCCCCCCTGCTGGGTGCCTCCCCTCCCCCCGGGTCGTATGTGGCCATTTTCTATTTTTCTTTTAGTTTAGTTAATTAAGTTTCTGTTTGATAGTTAGTTTAATTAGGTAATGTAGGTTTTCCATAGTTAGTGTAATTAGTTAATAGTAAATATAGTTTAAAATTGCTTGTCTATTGTGCTTTCATGTGGTGGTGCGGTGCTTTGTGGCTTTTGAAGGCATCCACTGTCTGTTCCAGCTGGGCCCTTCAGGCTTGTCTTGTGTATGTGTTTGCTGCTTGGGGTCCTTGACTCACATATGCCACTCCTGCCTCCCTTATCCATGGGCTCGCAAGGATGGTTTGTTGTCACAAACATTTACACAAGGGCTTTGGACTGTCATATCTGTGGCATGTCTGGTGCTGTGTGACTTGTGTTCACACCCCTAGTGGGGATGATTTCGGTGTTATTGTCCACTGTTCAGCTTTTGCTAGATGGGGTGTTTCATGATTAATGTGTACATTAATTGCTATGCATTGTGTAGTATGTTTCTTATCTTTACTGTACACGTGCTTGTTGCAATTCATGCTGTAGATAGTGTTCCACACTTTGGATGTGAAAGACGGACTGATGGTGTGATTTATGATGTGACTCTCTGACATGGTCAAGTAATGGGATGCCTGAAGAGACACACACAGATGACTTTGAAGCATTAATCATGTGTTTCATGCCCTTTCTGCAGGGGGATGAGCCTCCAGAGCACCTTTGCCAGCAGACATGCCCCATTGGACGTCGGAATTCTGGACACGTTTGTTGGTGCCCACATGCACATGTGTGCACAAGCAGAGGCACAGGGATAGCAGACCTAAATCCTAGAACTGCTGACGTGTTCCAAGGAACTCCAGGCAAGGTGAGCAGCACAGGGGGGCCACAACACAGCAAAGCTTGCACCAGGCGAGTTGCACATGCAGGCTTAGTCACAGCACTGAGGGTGAGCTTGGACGAATATTGGTGTTGAAGCACACAATGCAGCTCAGATGTGTTGGTGGACTGATGGCTGTTGATTGTAAGGTTGTCTGGGGTACATTTCGATACATGCACTGCCGACTTTGATTCGGTCATGGTGGTACGCAACTTGCTCTGAAGTCATGGCTTGCTATATGGGTCTGTCTGCTTTCCCAGGGAACATTGCATGTTGTGTGAATTGTGACACATTGGTGTTCCATTTGCCACACACCCACCGGCGGCTGACTTACTGCATTGACTGTGTATGACCCGTGACAGGGGTAATGTTATATATGGGTACGAAGCATCTACACCAGATTGTCTGTTTGTAGAGTAGTTTGTTGCTATGGGGCATGTTTGGTGGTGTGTTTTTGTGTAATTGGCACATACAGGTTGTTAACTGTGGCTCTCTTTGCAGCATAGCAGTGCTCCTGTAACCGGACCTGAGAGTGCACAGGCAGGAGGCCAGCGCTCAAAACCAGAGCTAAGTGTCTTGTTGTTTTTCTTTCAAACTGCTCTGCATAGGCTTTCTGGGGGGTGCACAAATGCATGGATGTATGTGTGATTAAATTTGGTATGTTTTTTCCCGCCTAATCACCAGGAATCCTATGCAATTTTGAACCCTGTACCCTCTACCCGGTGTTCCTGCTTCCCGTACCTATCCAAGCAACGTTCCCTAACCCTCTTTCCCCGCTGGGGTTGCGGATGCCTGTGTAAGCCCCGAACTTGCAGGCGCCAAAACCCTAGAGGGGGTGGTTGGTTCGTACCACTCCTAAGCCTGGACTACAGAAGGCCATGACAATGATGTCCAAGTTTGTTTGGATTGTGTATGTGTTCATGCAGGTAGTACATTTTCGTGCATTCCCTACTTTCATGTGTCATTCCTCCTCCCCTCTCCTGCCACTCATTCCAGTTATCCAGTGTGCCAACACCTGTCCCGACTGCATATTCTTGAACCTCCTTCCCCACCAGGGTCTCAGGGGCCTGTGTGAGTTTGACCTTGCAGGCACCCGGGACACGGTGGGGGTGGTTGTTTCGTGATATTCCCGCTCCTGTACACGGGACCTGTGACAATACACATCCGTTCATGGTGCATCATCCTATGTTATGTACCACACATGGTTCACATCCTGTTGTGACATTGTTTTACTGTGCTACCTTGGTTGTTGCATCATTGTGGTAGTACTTGGCCTTTGTGAGGTACTGCTACGTCAAGTCATCTACTGGAGGGTGTTCGGGTTCGTTTTTATGCCTTGGATTTTGTGATTATGGAAATGAGTGTGGATTCTGAGGGTGCAGGCACCTTTTTACACACAAGGTGGGAGGTGGTGACGTAGGGTAAAGGTGATCCTGTGGCCAGGTGGAATTGAGGGTTGAAGGCTCCATGACCCAGGTGCAGTTGTTCAGTGGGTCATGGTCATTTGTGAGGGAGTGGGGGTTGTTGTTGATAGTTGCCTTGCCCTGCAGTGTGATGGGAACTCTGACATTGTAATGGTGGTATCCTATGTACATGTTTTGTTCTGCTGATCAATGCCTGTTCATGTGTTGTGTTTACCTTTCAGGTGCGAGGGAATAGTTGTGGTTTGACATGCTGGGGTGTACACATGGTGAATGTTCACATGTGATGTGTAGAGAACACTGATGGTCACTTGAGTGCACATGCATATGTTGAGTGCATGTCCTTGCAGACCCACACACTTGCACTCTGATGCACTACATGTACTCCCACCCTTGCATATCCACTTGTACACTGTTTGCCTTCTGGTGGCCACTGTGTCCCTGCAGCACATGTTCTGTGACCAATTATGGATCCTGTACATGCCTAATTTGCTTTTTGATGTGGTCTGTCGCTTAGATGTGATGCTCAGGGTGTGCATCACACACAATGGCTGTTCACTGTGCAGTGTGCTGAGCAGTGTGTTGCAGGAGTAGGACACAGCACACAGAAGCTGCAGTGTTGATTTTGCAATGCACAATGTGCATGTAGACAGGCATTCATTGTTATGTTACGTCTACAGCTCTTGTAATGCATTTGGAAATGACTTATTTTGGGTGGGAGGTTGTTGGTCTGTCATTTCATCTGATTCCTGGTCAGGCATCATTGTCTGATGCCACTGTACATTTTGGACATGGCAATATGTACCTTATTGTTACTGTGTTGGTGTATGGGTATTGCTTGCCATGTCATGTTGTGGTTTGGGAGGGTTTGAGTGACATAACAGTGATGGCCATGGCCTGTTTTGCAGGTGTGTGTGATGCACACCTTGCATGTCAGGGTCATCCGCTTCTCAGAGCAACTAGCTGGGGGTAGATCTCTCTCCGCGGCAGGGCCCTCCCTCTGGAACAGCCTTCCTGCCTCACTTGAACTTGAGGGGAACCATCCCGGTTCGGGAAGCACCTGAAGACCTTCCTCTTTGCTTCTGCTTTCTCTCTGCCTCTCCCTTGCGGAATTCTTCACTGGAACTGCACTGGATCTGCAACTGGGCCACTCTCACCGACCTCGGTCCCTGGCCCAGCCACTCTCCACTTGCACTGGCTCCCTGGCAACCCCTGCACTGCGGTACTGTCTCTCTATCCGTACAGCCCCCCTTCCAAGCACTTGTCTGCACTTACCTTTGCAGTTGCCACCAGCTGCCCTATGTATTTGTTTTTTGGTCTACTTCCCCTGTACTGCACTCCCCCTCCCCTTCCCCTTGCACTTTTCCCTTCCCACTACCCCTGCACTTGCACAATCTTAATGACACCTGGCCTAGTTGTACCATTGTCTGTCTTCCCTTGTTCCCCTCTCCCTGCCTCATCGCACCTTGAAATACTCGTGTATAGGCCATATCATGTCATATGTCATATGTGTGCCTTTTGGTCACACAGGATAGCTTGTGTTTAAGTAGCTAGGGATGCAGACGAAGTGGCACTTCCATGGCAACTATCTCAGGGTGGTAGGGTTGTGACAGTTGACTGTTTATTTGTCATCATCGATTGTCACCTGGTATGTGCCAGGCCTGTGTGCACTCCGCAGGGGTGGGAGTTTAGGTGAAAAATGTGGCCACAAGCTGGGTCCGGGCTTCCTCGCCACGTGCCCTGTCCCCTCCCATGGGCAGCACCTGTGCCTGTGGTTGGGGATGTGGGGGCACCACCATGTCCACCGGGATGCCCTGCCATGTTGCAACATTGTGCAGGACACATGCTGCCACAATGATCCTGCACACTACTGGTGGTGCATAGAGTAGTTGCCCGCCAGAGCGGTCAATAGAGCGGAAACGTGACTTGAGCACTCCGAATGTGCGCTCCACTATGGCCCTGGTTGCAATATGGGCGGTGTTGTATCTTACCTGGGGTGGTGTGGTGGGGTTCCGGACTGGCGTCATCATGTGGTTGCTCAGAGGGCACAAGCAAAAAAGAATCAATTAGGGAAAGTAAACCAGGTACTTCTTCAAAGAAGGAAGACAAACTCCAAAAAAAGCAGTCAGATACAGTACTACAGACACCCCCACGAACATTTCAGGACACCGCAAGAGTTCTTAGAACACTTCAGGACAACGCATGTGTTCTTAGAACACACCCCCATTTTGTTTATGTACAAACATTTCAGGACAACACGAGAGTTCCTAGAACACTTTCAACTTAACAACGAACAATACGGACAGCGTCCTCAGAACACCCCCATTTTGTTTATTTGCGAACATTTCAGGACACCCCGATTGTTCTTAGAACACTTTCAACTTGCCATCGAACAATGCGGACAGCGTCTTCAGGACACCCCCTGCAAACATTTCAGGACACCGAGACAGTTCTTAGAACACTTTCAACTTTCCATCGAACAATACGGACAGCGTCTTCAGGACACACCCTACGAACATTTCAGGACAACGCGAGAGTTCTTAGAACACTTTCAACTTGACAACGAACAATACGGACAGCGTCATCAAAACACCCCCATTTTGTTTATTTGCGAACATTTCAGGACACCCCGAGTGTTCTTAGAACACATTCAACTTGCCACACAACAATACGGACAGCGTCCCCAGAACTCCCCCATTTTGTTTACTTGCGAACATTTCAGGAAACCCCGAGTGTTCTTAGAACATATTCAAGTTGCCACAGAACAATACGGACAGCGTCCCCAGAACACCCCCATTTTGTTTATTTGCGAACATTTCAGGACACCGCGAGTGTTCTTAGAACACATTCAACTTGCCACAGAACAATACGGACAGCGTCCCCAGAACACCCCCATTTTGTGTATTTGCGAACATTTCAGGACATCGCGAGTGTTCTTAGAACAGTTTCAGCCGGCTTGCGAACAAAACGGACACATATTGAGTCCTCAGAACACCCCCCATTCAGTTGATTTAGAACATTTCAGAACACCTGTGATGTCCGCAGACAAATCGAACACAAAAAGAATGTCTACCACATAAAAAACACAACATTTAACCTATCTCATACCCTTCCATCCTCCACAAACACTCCTACACACCAACACACTCTACTAAATACACATTTTGAACAAACTTTCACCGTGCTGTCCGTGGATGTCCGCAAATCCAAGATGGCGGGCGCTACCGAAAATCTGAGACGCTTCACGCTTAACACCGTCCAATCAGCGAACATGTCGCATGTCCCCGGACATCACGCAAGCCGATTTGCCAATCAGGACACTGTCTGTGGAGCGAACAGGGAAGTGTGTCCGCGTACCGAACACAGATATCACTATTTTTTTTTACCTACTTTTTGGTCATTTAAAAAAAAAAAAACTACTGGACAGATTTTCACCAAATTTGCAAAAACACACTTTCGGAACTAAGCCGCTGCTCCTGGTCTAAATTTGGTGACAATCCGTGCGGCTGTTTAGGCTGTAGGGGCGAGCAAAAATGTTTTCCCATTCAGTCTATGGGACACAAAAGTTTTGGGACCCCCCCTTTAACTTTGCCCCCCCCTGGACGAATCCTCACCAACCTTTGCAAAAAAATTCAGAGTGGGCCATATACTTTTTTTGCGAAGGTTGGTGAGGATTCGTCGAGGGGGAGCGAAGTTATAAGCCACCCAAAAAGTGTTCTTCCTATGGAAACAGCAACTGAACCATAACTACATGGCCACTACTGTGGCCATATATATATATATATATATTCAGTGAAAAAACTTTGTTAAAGGGACGTTATGGTTCCAAGTAAAACCGAAAAACCCTTGAAATTCGCCAGTTATGGTAAGCTAAGCAACCATAACTCGCACCACCACCGTGCACTGCTAAGACTAACACCCAGGACATCAAAGATGACATCACAAATGTCATTGATGACATCACTGATGACATCACATGTCTGGCTCACTATTTTTTCTTTTGCTGACATATCTAAGCCACATGGTTTTCTTCAGTAACAGTCAGAAACTAAGAATTTTATTGTATTTGTAGACATATCCTTCTAGTAGGTTCTTACAGTAATTCCCTTAGAGTACAGTCACATCATATGAAACATATACATATGGGAAAACACAAGCTTGAAAGACAGCAATCCTTTTTGTGCATAAAGATAATCACTAGACTTATGAGCACTTTTTGATAGTTCTGTTGTTTTTTTTATGGCTGTACCTTCCCTGTATATGGTCATATTTGTATACATTGTACTCACACTACTTTCCTTAGGGTCCAATCACATCAAGTGATACATATACATAGGGTAAATAGCAGCTTTGAAACAGAGCAATCATTTATTTGCATGAAACTAATCAGTTAAGTTATGAGTTGTTTCTGCTACTACTTGTGCTTTTTTGCTAACTTCACTTTCCCTGTGTATACCCATATTGGTATGTGTTCTTGTGTCTTTGTATTTTGTCTATAGTAATGCAATTATGTAATACATGGGTTTTGTTAGCTACTTATTACATATTTCACAGTACACAAAAATCTATTAAGAAAACAATTATCATTTCATTATTCAACATATTAACATTACCAATGTCATACCTCCATCTTGTACGCTGCACACAATGTTATGTTTCTGTATGAGTAGCTTAGTATACTAGATAGAACCCCATAATAGGATGCTATTTATATCAATGCATCGTTCAATGCACTTATTAGGGTATATTTCTTGCAATGATTCTTGACACTTTTTTCGCAACATAATAAGAATCCCTTCTACACATATTTCATGAGAAGTACATACACATGTGATGTCATCAGTGATGTCATCAATGACATTCGTGATGTCATCTTTGATGTCCTGGGTGTTAGTCTTAGCAGTGCACGGTGGTGGCGCGAGTTATGGTTGCTTAGCTTACCAAAACTGGCGAATTTCAAGGGTTTTTCGGTTTTACTTGGAACCATAACGTCCCTTTAACAAAGTTTTTTCACTGAATTTCATAGTTTTTTAGTAGCGCAACTTAACCATAACGTCCCTTTAACAAAGTTTTTTTCACTGAATTTCATAGGTTTTTCGTAGCGCAACTTAACCATAACGTCCCTTTAACAAAGTTTTTTTCACTGAATTTCATAGGTTTTTAGTAGCGCAACTTAACCATAACGTCCCTTTAACAAAGTTTTTTCACTGAATTTCATAGGTTTTTAGTAGCAAAACTTAACAATAATGACTTTGACTTTATATACATGTCATATGGAACTGACTAGATCTCTTCTTATGAACTTGATGTCCGCGAACTTATTTAATGTTCGCGGACATGTTCGGAGAACAGTACCACTACCTAAAAACTGTGGGAGGGGTGGTGGGGGGGTATGTTTGATTGTTATATCATAATATAAGAACATTTAACAAATTCAAAAAGCAGCACACAAACACATTATATATAGTAATACATAAGAAATGTAACCCATATATGTAACACACTAACCATTCAATTAAATACAATATGTTCTGAAATGGAATATACCAGAAGAACATAAATTGGCTTCCAACATAATTACCTCACAGACACAACAGAACTGAGAACAAGACCAGACCCACTGAATACATAGGACTTATCTTACCAGAAATAGTAAGTGTACTTCATTTTACTCATATATTTATAAACTTTCTGTATTAGATTAAAAAATATATTATCTTTTCTTTTTTTTTCTCACAGAAATGTCTAGTACTCTGGAATGGCTAGAGGACAATTTCCCACATGAAGAAATGTCACAAGATAGTGAAACTAATGGTAAACACTTTATAATATAAACCATTTAAATATTATTATTTTGTATACATTTAACATATATATTTTTTTTTATACAGAGCATAACAAAATAGAAACTACCTCTGAAGAAGCTGTTATGGAAAACACGCTTGACAACATAAAAGAAAAAATTGATTTACTGTTGACCAATTTTAATAATTTGAAAACTTTTGTTGAAGATCATTTTAAAACAAAAACGTCATACCATTGCCCCACATGTACTTGTCCCTCCTCACCATATCCCAGTCAATTATCCCCAAACCCTCTCCATAATCCAAAACGTTTTGATGAGATTTCCATCCCTTCCTCACCTAATACCAATCATGTTGAAACCCCAAATTCTCCTGTTTTTGTTTCTGTTTCTGCCTCACCTTCTCTGTCATAAATTATTAATATATGTTAAATAAAGTTTAATTTTTATACTGTATTGTGAACAGTTGCCGTTTTTTTTTAAAAAACAATAAAAGTGTCCGCGGACAGTGCGAGTGTTCTGAAATGTTCGTACATAAACGAAAATGGAGGTGTCCTGAAGAACACCACACCTGTTCGTACTGTTCGCTAGCAAGTTGAAACTGTTCTAAGAACACACGTGGTGTCCTGAAATGTTCGTAAAGAAACAAAAATTAAAGTGTTCTAAAGAACACTATATCTGTCCGTAATGTTCGCTATCAACATAAAACTGTCCTAAGAACACAATTGGTGTCCTGAAATGTTTGTAAATAAACAAAAATGATGTGTCCTGAACAACAGTACAACTGTTCGTAGTGTTCGCTACCCAATTGAAAGTGTTCTAAGAACACAATTGGTGTCCTGAAATGTTCGTACATAAACTAAATTACACGTGTCCTGAAGAACACTATATCTGTCCTTACTGTTCGCTACCAAGTTTAAACTGTTCTAAGAACACACGCGGTGTCCTCAAATGTTCGTTTCACGTGTGACGCACTTTTAATTACTTCAGAACCCGAACAGTGTCCGTAGGACATCAATGCGCATGCGCTAACCAATCTCCGTGCACTTGGTGTCCTGCGGACAGGCGCTTCCTTCGCAGACTAGTTCGCAAACAGATCATATGACTGCGCCCACGCTCATCGTGTGTCCTGAATTGCGGACACTGTTCGTGTCCCCGAACAATTTAAAAGTACATTTTCAGTTAATCCATAATATTTTTCAATAAAATCTCACCATGCCACAAGTCCCACATAGCAATCTTGAGTTTCTATATACCTTTTGAAACTTTCTGATCCTTTTTTTGTGTTCGATCTGTCTGCGCACAGTGTGCATGTCCGCGGACTGCGCACAAGCACCCCTATAAAAGACCACGCCCAAGATCTTATTCCCATTGTGTTTCTGGCTATTCTTCAGAACACAGTGATTTTTGCTGCCACCTGCAGACTACACCATCATCGACATGGCATTCTTGGCTGCTGAACTGCCACTTGGTGCTGCACCTGCTTCAGCACCACCACCACCCCCTCCACCACCACCACCTCCCCAAGGGCCTGAAGAGGGGAACAGGACTGAGGATGCGGAGGAGGAAGAAGAGGATGATGAGAATGAGGTAGAGGAAATCCCTACTACCCGCACTAGGCGAGAAGCACGGTAACTACAGCTTTGGGACCACTACTATGAAGCGACACCTGAGGTCATTTCACTCTGGGGCTATTCGCAGGGTTGTACCTTGCGAAGAACGTAGCAGGTTGATTTCCTCTACTTCATCCTCTGTTTCTGATCCTGTCACCACAAGGACCACCTCTGTGGGACAGCGTCTTTCTCAAGCTGCCTGACAGGCCATTCAGAATGCTGATGACCCTTACCTTTCGAGGGTCACAGTTGTATGTATGTACTGTGACACAGTACTCTGCAGGGGGGAGCGACTTCGGAGTGCTTTTGAGACTATCGTCTCAGAGCACGAGAAGACCTGCTCACTACCCAAATAAAACCCACTCTACATCTTCCTCTCTCAGCTCGCCCTTTCGTATCCCTGTGGTTGGTGTCCCCCCCTTTACCCTTCTTTACCCTCCTCTCCTAGTGTGTCGTGTCTGAAAAACCAAAAAAAATACAAAATTACAAAAATCAAAAAAAAATAAGGCTCTTTTCAGAGCCGCCTTTCCCAGTTAAAAAATAGAAGTGAAAATAAATGAAGCAGGGCTCTTTGTATTTTTTAGAAGTCCGCGAACAGTTCGCGAACATTAAAAAAATTGGGTTACTACTCCATCACAAACATTGTAATTTTCTCTGGAAAGAAGTGGTGGCTCTGAAAAGAGCCTTTGGGTGGTGTTTGTAAGTCAAAAATTGTAAATGCTTGACATCTACTTCAAAATCGTTGTTGTAATTCCAAAAAAGGTTGCAATGCATTTTGTACATTTCTCAGAAAAATCTGATTGCCAGCATAAGTAAGATGGACTCCATCTCTGCAAAAAATGTATGTACTACAAAACATAATATTTTCATTGTGAAAAGAAGACATGCCAAAATCTCTTAGAAAGCGGCAAACAGCCTTATTAACATTGCGCCTTGCTTTTTCCATTTGTGGACCAAATGAAGAAGAACGAAGCCACATTTGTCTCTGTGCAATCCGTGAAAATATCACTTGAGAATTAGGAAACATGTCCATAACCTTCCTCAGTCCTTCTTTCATAGCAAATTGCTAAAAAATTCCAGTCACATGCCCTAAACTGTTCCCTCCACAATGAATTACAATTATGACTGGATGTTGCTCTGTCTCCAAAGTAGCACAGAGAGGTAGCAAATCCAACCACTTCATTCCACGTACTCCATGCCAGTGTACTTCCACATGTGGGAATCCAAGATCTACAGCTACTCCACAGCTTTCTGCATGCACCTTCAACCAATGTATCCACGAATCTCCTAAAATCCAAACAATCTGTTTTCTGAAACACACAGCCATAGCTATCTTTTGTTCTCTCAGCAAAAAGAGTATCTCAGAAAATCTCTCCTGGCACAACACACCCACCAAACTTTCCTGACCAATCCCTTTCAGTGCTTATTCTCATTTGCATGACTTCTGAAGCCAAAAATCCCCGGATGTAACTCCCGATGTCCGGGAACTACCGCCATGTCCGCGGACATATCGTAACATGAACAGCCCTTCTATCATTTCCACTACACTCTCTCTGCCATTCCCTCATTGGATGTACCTCAAAAATCACATTACCATGCACCAATCACATTCAAGACCTCTACATCTAACTGCATCATCGTAGATCAGCACTGCAAATGTACTCTGAATCTCTCTGAGTACAAGTGTCATATCATTGGCAAGCAGCATCTACCACAAATACTGTACAAGTCTTCAAGATTTCTACTTGCAGCTCCATGCATATCCATATGCATGAACACAAACTTCAGGTATGCATATTTTCTGTATAGTACATGACATAGCTCTCAACCATTTTTGTTTTACAGGTGGGTGAAATCACCCGATTTTGTTTTTAGCGGGTGAGACGCCCATTGGAATGAATGGGCGTGCAGGAGGCTTGGCGGGTGAGTCTGCCCTTTACAAGGCGTGTGACACCCGCCAAAAGCGTGTGAGTTGAGAGCTATGGTAGATGAACACATTTTCAAACAGACTTTTACCTTGTAAAATCTGTAAAATGAATTTACTGTACTTTTTTCAATTTCCTAAAATCAACTATCACTTATACACCTTTATACTTTTTACTTTCTTTATACACACACACTCAAATCATGTTAAACTAACATGTTTTAAATGAAATATATAGACTACATATATTCAAACAAAATTGCATGCAAACACAATCTATGTTTAAACCTTTATAAAAATACTTATACAATTTAATATTTTTTGTTTTTATTTATTTATTTACTTAATAACTTTAAATTAGACATGACATTGAGCCGCTATTACCTAGAACAGTTTACTTACAGAAATAGTGGTATTCACTAATATATTATAAATTTCACAAGACATAGTAAAGATATTTTATTTTTGCTACAGTTAGTCATTCAATACAATTTGTTCATTAAGAACATATCATATGTACTGAACTGATGCAATGTATCCTATGTAAATAAATTAGTTTAATGGTTTTACAGAAGGCACTGAGGATTTCAATTAAAAAAATCAATATCTGAATTAAAAACAGTGCTATATACAAACAAAGTTACTAATTTGAAGCTTTTACAGTTGCAGTGAAGACCAGTTTCCTAAAAAGAAGCAGCCGAATTCGAAGAAATAATAAAAACTAAGAAGTTACCTGTTAATTTTTTTTAAAAAGTAAGTAAAATATCACCATAATATTTATATTATTAATCAAATATACTATAACATTAATACCAGCTATTTTGGTTTCTTAAAATAGAGATTTTGTACCATTTTGTCCAAAAATGTCCATGTCGTAAACAGCGATTTACAACCAGAATGGCCCACAAATGTCTATTTTTGGACACACAAATTAGCCAACTGAACCACTACAATTTTCATGTTATAGAACAAACAACTGTTTTAATTGTATACATTAGATTTACTATTTGTACTTTTCCACACCACTAGCTTACTTTTTTTTTGTCATCTGAACCCCAGTTTAATGACACATAAATTCAAGAATACCTATCCCTACTAGTTTTAGTTCCCAATGCACAATCACACACCATTACATACATCCTTATCATCTTACTCAAACACTCATGCACACAGCACACATACATTCCAGAACACCCCAACCCATATCTTCTTTACTTTTTTCAACAGACCCTAAAGAATGCCTACCAAAAGACAACTCCGTAGAAAGCAACGCAAAATTAGAGCAAATGAAAATAAAGGTGTCCAACATAAGCATCCATCTCTAGCAGAAATTGTAAAAAAAAGTTGAAACAAAACAGCTAATACAATCATTTAGTGAAACACAAGAAGTTTCAAGTACAACAACTTCGCTTCCTCAATCAAAATGTAAAACAAACCAAAAAACAATTAACAGAAAATCAGCTATCAGTACAGATAAAACTACTTCTTCAAATTTTAATATAGTGCAAAGTAAGCATACCAAGAAAAGTATTTTAGCCAAAATATACCGTCACAAAGTCCTTCAAAATCTTATAAAAACAGGAGAGAAATCAGGTTCAAAGCTTAAAACTTATCGTAGGAAATTAATCTTAGAAGCATTGATGGACAGTGCAATTCTGCTCAAAAGAAATTTATTTATTTTACTGTTAAACAAAATGAAACCACTAACAAAACTAATAACTAAATTACAAAAAAAGACTTCTCAATAAGCGAAATGTCAACAGAAAGAACTTCTTAAGTATCTGCGGAGGTGAATGGAATCACACTACGAGCACAGAACCATATTTTAATGAGGAAGCGTACAAACAAAAGCAAACAAATACAATTGCCATAAATAGCAGTGGTCGAGGTTATGAAAAAGTGAATAATACCATAATGGAACAAGAAGTACTCCTTACAAAAATATGCCCTGAAAACTTAGAATTACCCCTCCATTCAACTGAATCAGAACGTCTAGTGTACAAATGGCCATGCACGTCAATGTGTAACATTCCCAAACAATGTTTCAAATCTTTACACCAATTCCTCAATAAATATGTAAAAAGCAAAGACAAAATCAAAATTAAATTACTGCAAAATATAGATACCTGTCCAGTGTGCAAGTACACAGGACTACAAGGACATTCATTGGCCTGCATTACAGGACCTACTTGTAAAACCACTTTCCATGATATCAAAAGGATATCAACACATCATTCAACTATAAGAAATCTAGCCTATAAACTGTACTATGCTAAATGTCCTGTTTTAGCACTAGCAAAGTTAAATAACATCCTTCTACATGGTACAGCAAAAGACCTACTTGAAGAAATTCACTATATCCAGAAAAAATATTTTGGAAGTGAAAGCCATTTACAGAATGAACTAGCTTTAAACCAATTAAGCAACAATTCTACACATGGCAACCTTTTGCTAAACACATACAAAAAAGAAATACTAAAATTCAAAGTACATCAGCTGAAGTACCAAACCATGTATGTGTATGTTGCCGTAGAATTCTTTATAAAAGTAACACAAAAACTGTGGACCTATCATACAAAATAGAAGACAATGAAGATTCTAAATGGTTTGAATTAGCTCTCTACCTTCTAGCAGAAAACAAATATGAAATAACTGAGCCCTTAATACTTTGCAGTTATTGCACTACAAAACTTGACAACAACCAAACTCCTTCACGTTCTATCACACATAATTTGGAATTATACCCAGTACCAAAACCTCTACAACAACTTAATTTATATGAGAGCATCATAATTCAAACAGTACACCCATTTCAAGCAATAATACGCCTTCAACCAAAAACAGAAAAATTACCTCCCTCTGAATTGGTAAAAGGCATTCGTGGAAAAGTAGTTTATTTACCATTAAATCTAAAAGAAAATGTGCATACTCTAGGAGTGCAACGTCCAATGCAGCAATCTTTAAATCTATTAGTAAATGGAGTACCTACAAAAGACAAAAAAATATGGCAACAGCTGGTAGATTTATATAAAGTTAGACAAGCCTTCCAATATCTTAAAGAGAATAATGAATATTACAAAGAAATTAATATTGAAGAAAACTTGAAAGATACAACTGAAATAATTCAAGAAACACAAGAAGCTGGTCAATTTGAGCTACTAGATCCTGCTACAATATCAAATACTTTAGACCATGATACAATTCATCCTTTTCACTGTAATGACACCGTACAAGATGTACTAGAAACTTACCAAATGCGTCAAACAAAAGGATCGCCAATCAGTATATGGGGAAAAAGTATAGAAGCATGTGCTTTTCCTCTACTCTTTCCAACTGGCAAAGGAGGAAGGTATGATGATAGACCTATTCAAATATCAGCTTCAGAATACCGCTCATTACGGATGTATTCTGAAGATCCCAGATTTAGACAAAATGTGTAATACATATTCCACCTACTCTTTGAAAGTGAACTAGCAACTTTTATGTTACAGAGTTGCACACATATTAAAATCAGGATCACACTTTCAAAATATGACAGCTACACAATTATTAGAGAAAGTGCAACAAAAGGATGAGGTTTTACAATCAAATATTACAAATCTATTAGCAAATATGCGTGGTACTAAAGAGTACTGGTTTCGACGTCATGGAGATGTACGTTGTATGATCAGAAACCTTGGCCCACCCACTTGGTTTGTTACATTAAGTTGTGCAGAATATGCATGGGAAGATTTACATGATTTCCTACGCATATCAAATAAAAACAAAACAAACATAGATATTCTAACAACTGGAGAACTTTGTTCTTTGGATCCTGTTAATGTTTCAAGATATTTTCACCATCGCTTCATTGCTATGCTACATTTTATTTGTAATAAAACTGTTCCTCCCCTTGGAGAAGTGCAACACTTCTTTTGGAGAAAAGAATACCAAGCCAGAGGAGCACCACATATCCACATGCTTTTATGGATTAAAGATGCTCCTAAATTTGGTCAAGACAGTGATGCCACTGTTTTACAGTTTATTGAAAAATATGTCACTTGTGAAATTCCATCAGAAGCCACAAATAGTGATCTTTGTGCACAAATTTTACAATTTCAAAGACACAAATGTGGAAAATATTGTCGTCGCAAATACAAAAACAAAGGCAAATACTACACCAAATGCCGATTTGGTTTCCCTAGACCAGTTACAAATACAGGTCAAGTAAACAACCTCATGTCTTCAGTTAGACATAGTGTTAAAGGAAAGTCACCTAAAAATACATATTGCATAAAAAGAAAAGAAGAAGAAAAATATATCAATGATTATAATGCAATCATTGCCCACTTATGGAATGCAAACATAGCTGTGCAGTACATTGCAGACAATTCTACTGCAGTTGCACGATATGTCACAGCATACTTAACTAAAGCAGAAAAGACAGAGCTCCAAGACCTCTGGAATGACCTGTCATCAGATAAAACAGTATCTCAGAAATTATACAGCTTGGGCATAAAAATGCTCACCCATAGAGAATGTGGATCTTATGAAGCAGCTGATCGTTTAACTGGTACTTCATTGTATGGTAAATCTGAAAATATAGTATGGCTAAGTCTTGGTCCAGCTAAATCTAGAAAAAGAGTTCTAAAATCATGTGAAGATATAGAAGCAATAGCCAAACATGATCCCAACAGCCAAGACATTTTAAAAAACAATTTATTGGACACATACTACCCAAACAGAAGTAATACTTTGGAAAACATGTGTCTATACCAAATAGCCCAAAACTACACATACACAAATAATATGAAACCCAATGAAAAAAAAGGTAAATATAGAGTGACAGACTGTGAAGGCAGCTTAGTTAAACTCACTAAACCAAATTTAATTAATCATATCAAATTGTCATTGAAGACTCCTCAACATAAAGAAGTATATTACATGTCCCTGCTACAACTCTTCAAACCATGGAGAAAAGAAGAACAATTACTAGATAACTATGACTCATATGAGGATGCTTTCAAAGCAAATGAAAGCACTATAACTGATGTAAACTTTACACAGTACAAAACAATGTTGCACAATGAACAGCAACACGAAGAAGAACTCCAAGCCCAACTAGATAAGGATACTCCTGACAGTAGTCAACCTTCTGTAACAGGAAGCCAAGAACCATCGGGAGAACCACTAATAACAAATGAGGCAGAATTAGCTATGATAGAAGTAGAAAACACCATGTGTCAGTATGAAGATAAGGAAGACTTAACTATACTACAATCAAAACTAAACAATGACCAAAGTAGCATTTTTCAAGAAGTAACAAAACAAATTGCACATGGTGTAAAACATGAAAATAAAGAATGTTCCTGCCATAATTATAAACCTATACTACTGTACGTCAGTGGTGAAGCTGGTTCTGGCAAAACATTCCTAATCAAAATGATTAGTAAGTTCCTTCAACAATTGACAAACAACAAACTGTCAGCTGTTGTCACTGCCCCCACAGGTTTAGCTGCCTACAACATAGGTGGTGTTACATTACACCGATTACTACTATTACCAGTAGAACACCAGATCAAATTAGACTATTACAAACTTTCTGCAGAAGCTGCAATGGAATTACGCAGAGTATTGAAACAAATGAAAATGCTATTAATAGATGAAGTGAGCATGGTCTCCAACCTGATGTTAGCTTTGATTCACCTCAGATTACAAGAAGTACTCAAAACAGACTATGAAGAGCTCTTTGCAGGAAAACACATTATTGTTTTTGGAGATCTGCTTCAATTAACACCAGTAAAAGGTGAACCTATTTTTAAAACATTAGGGCACAAACTCTGCCGTAAAACTGTTGGCAGCATTGGAAATGTCAACCTTTGGCAACATTTCCAATACAGAGAATTAACAGAAAACATGCGCCAATCTGCAGATCTAACTTATGCCAACATTTTAAAAAGTTTGAGAGCTGGTATACTTTCTAAAGAAGCAGAAGCAACATTGAAAACCTGGCACATTAATGCACTTTATGGCGATAATGCATGTGCTACGGATGTTATGGAATAATTAGCCCACAAAAATGTCAATTGTATGGCCTTAATGCCAACTCTTGCAAGCTGTTTCAAATACAATGAAATCATGCTAAGTAAAGAAATGCAACCAATAATGGAAATTAGCGCCACAGACAATCTAGATGTACATGGTATGACACTACCCATGTGTGACCAAGCCACAACAAGACTAAATAATTTAGAAAAATCAAAATCAATCTCAAACACAGCAGGCTTAGAAAAGATGTTAAATTTATCCTTAAATTGCAGAGTAATGCTTAAACGTAACCTTGACGTGGACCAAGGATTAGTTAATGGAGCACTGGGTACAGTTGTTGGCTTTCAAACATACCCACGTGACAACAAAATTCAGTTTGTCAATATACTCTTTGACAAACTTTCAGAAGTAAAACGGATAGGACGCTCAACAGCTAGATTCCTTCTCTTCAAAGATATGTATGTACGCAGAGAACAATTTTCTCGAACTCTTGCATACGCAGTCACAATTCATAAATCACAAGGTCTTACCCTAGACAAAGCAATGATAGATATTGGTAACACAGTCTTTAAAGAAGGCATGAGCTACGTAGCACTATCACGCTTACGTACACTTGACGGTCTATTTCTAATCAACTTTGATGCAAGTAAAGTAAACGCTGATATTCCTTGCATTTTAGAATATAATAGACTTCGCTCACTATACACTCCCCATCTAAACACGTATTCTGTTCCACAAAAACTAAAACGTTGTAAAAGAAAACTAAATCAAACAGAAATGCAACAGGACGTCACTGTAAATCCTCCAAAGAGAGTAAAAGAAACTAATACTTCATCAAGTACCACAAACAAAAAATAATCAATTAGAGGAAGTAAACCAGGTACTTCTTTAAAGAAGGAAGACAAACTCCAAAAAAAGCAGTTAGATACAGAACTACCTGGACCATTTAAATTCTCAAATATAGTTGGTGTAAGTTGCTATGCAAATGTAGCAATGAATATTCTATTTCAATTACCACCAATTGTTGACAACATTTACTCACACAGTACAGACCCATTGTGTTTGCAAATGTTAGTACTTCACAGAAATGCAGCAAACAATCCTGACAACACATATAGTGTTTTTGGAATAAGACGACAATTGGACTACTGTGCTGGAATGGTGAAATTCACTATAAACTCACAGGAAGATCCACAAGAATTTCTAATGTACTTACTACAAGTACTGGAAAACAAAAACATACCTATAAATGAAATCTTTCAGATTTCATACATGTGGAAACATACATGCACTCTCTGCAACAATGTGACACAAGAAGAAATCCCCAATGAACGCTTCATATATATATCAATACCAAATTGTGAATCCATTCCATTTCAGCAACTTGTACAAAATGCAAACCATGGTAGATTATGCACTACCTGCAATTCAGATAATCGCTCCACGTTAGTTATACAAACACATAGTAAATACGTAATACTAATGCTTCTACGTTACAATGCAGATGGTAGCAAAAACAACTGCAAGCTGACTGGATTCACACATGGTCAAATATCACTTGGTAAGAAAACCTTCACAACAATAGGTATAATCTACCACGCAGGAGCCACAACCAATTCAGGGCACTACAATGCATACATAAAAAAGAAATGTGGATGGTTTGAATGTAATGATAGTACCATTACTCTAAAGCAGAGATTACCAGCAAATCTTACAAACGCTTATTGATGTTCTTAAAACCAAAATTTGATAAATAAACTGTATTTAAACCTAAAAGTAAATTTGTGTTACAAAAATATAAACTGTTAGTATACTCCAAAAGCTATCTAACTGCTCAAAGATTCTACAACAACTAATCAGATAAATGAATACCACTAAATTAGACCAAAAAATACACAGTTAGAATACGCCAATTGGTATCTAACTGTCCCAAAATTATAAATTTGTGTTAAAATAATATAAACTGTTAGAATACTCCAAAAGCTATCTAACAGCTCAAAGATTCTACAACAACTAATCAGATAAATGAATACCACTAAATTAGGCCAAAAAATACACAGTTAGAATACGCCAATTGGTATCTAACTGTCCCAAAATTTAACAATACCCAAATAGGTAAATCAAAACCACTAAAATATATTAAAACAAATAGACAGTTAGAATATGCCAATTGGTATCTAACTGCTCCAAAATTTTATAATATCAAAACAAATGAAGAATCTGTTACTGCTCCAAAAAAAATACAACAAAGCAAAGTATAAAGCATTAGCCAGAAACAACAAGTGAACACTGAAAACAAACAAACAAATAAACTGTAGCATGTCATAAAAAGGTTTTTTTTCTCCCACAGACCCAATGATTTTAGCAACAAATACAGAAACTGAGAAAATTGCACAGTCTCTGATTTGTAATCTACTGAATATGAGGGTCCGGAAAAAAAAGTATATTGCTTATACAATGTAATAAGTCATTACAAAATACTAATACTAACATGCTATTTTCTTTTATCACAGAAATGAAGAAGAAAAACATGGACTCCCATTACTAGACCAAACAGTAAGTATACAATAATAAGGACAACCATAGCAGCATATCACATCCATAGTATCTAATACCTTTGTTCCTTATACATTTGTTTTTCACCCAAAGTTATAAGCAAATATGAATGTGATATGCTGCGGTGGTTGTTGCCAGGGCAACAACCACCGCAGCATATCACATCCATAGAGTCAAACATTTCAACTATGATCTATGGGAAACTTTTAATGTCCGCGAACAATGTGAGTGTTCTTAGAACACTTTGAACTTGCCAGCGAACAATACGGACACCGTTTTCAGGACACCCCCACAAACATTTCAGAACAACGTGATAGTTCTTACAACACTTTCAACTTAACAACGAACAATACGGACAGCGTCCTAAGGACACCCCCTACGAACATTCCAGGACACCGGGAGTGTTCTTAGAAGCGTCTTCAGAACACCACCATCTTGTTTATTTGCGAACATTTCAGGACACCGCAAGTGTTCCTAGGACACATTCAACTTGACAAAGAACAATACGGACAGCGTCCTCAGGACACCCCCTACGAACACTCTCCGGACAACGGGAGTGTTCTTAGAAGCGTCTTCAGAACACCCCCATTTTGTTTATTTGCGAACATTTCAGGACACCGCGAGTGTTCTTAGGACACATTCAACTTGACAGAGAACAATACGGACAGCGTCCTCAGAACAACCCCTACAAACATTTCAGGACACCGGGAGTGTTCTCAAAAACGTCTTCAGAACACCCCCATTTTGTTTATTTGCGAACATTTCAGGACACCGCGCGTGTTCTTAGAACACATTCAACTTGACAGAGAACAATACGGACAGCGTCCTCAGGACACCACCTACGAACACTCCCCGGACACCGCAAGTGTTCTTAAAACAGTTTCACTTTGCTTGCGAACAAAACGTACACATATTGACTCCTTAGAACACCCCCTAGTCAGTTTATTTAGAACATTTCAGAACACCCATGATGGCCGCAAACAAATCGAACACAAAAAGAACGTCTAACACATAAAAAACACAACTTTCATCCTATCTCATACACTCCCACCCTCCCCAAACACTCCTACACACCAACACACTCTACAAAATACACATTTTGAACAAAGTTTCACCGCGCTGTCCGGGGACGTCCGCGAATCCAATATGGCGGGCGCTACCGAAAAATCTGACGCGCTTCACGCTCCACGCCGTCTAATCAGCGAACACTTTGCATGTCCGCGAACATCACGCAAGACGATTGGCCAATCAGGACACTTTCTGCGGAGCGAACAGGGAAGTGTATCCGCAAACCGAACACAGATATCACTAATTTTTTTTTACCTACTTTTTGGTCATTTAAAAAAAACTACTGGACGGATTTTCACCAAATTTGCAAAAGCACGCTTTCGGGACCAAGCCGCTGCTCCTGGTCCAAATTTGGTGGAAATCCGTCCAGCGGTTTGGGCTGTATGCGCGAGCAAAATTCTTTTCCCATTCACTCTATGGAGAGTGAGTATAATGTATACAAATATGAGCATATAGAGGGAAGGTAGAGTAATAAAAATAAAACTATGAGAAAGTGCTGATAACCATAATGATTATCTTCATGCACAGAAAGGATTGCTCTCTTTCAAGCCTGTATCTTCCGCTATGTACATGTTTCATATGATGTGACAGTACCCTAAGTCTACAAATATAGTACCTTTTCAATTTTTACTTCCTGACTGTTACTGAAGAAAACTATGTGGCTTCGATATGTCAGTAAAGGATAAAAAGGGAGAGCCAGCCATGTGATGTCATCAGTTATGTCATCAATGACATTTGTGATGTCATCTTTGATCCTGGGTGTTAGTGTTAGCAGTGCACAGTGGCGCGAGTTATGGTTGCTTATGTTACCATAACTGGCGAATTTCAAGAGTTTTTCGGTTTTACTTGAAACCATAACGTCCCTTTAACAAAGTTTTTTCACTGAATTTCATAGGTTTTTAGTAGTGCAACTTAACCATAATGTCCCTTTAACAAAGTTTTTTTCACTGAATTTCATAGGTTTTTAGTAGCGCAACTTAACCATAACATCCCTTTAACAAAGTTTTTTCACTGAATTTCATAGGTTTTTAGTAGCACAACTTAACCATAATATCCCTGACATGTAACATAGAACATACTATCCCCCTCGTAGTGATTTTCATGTCCACGGACTATCGCCATGTCTGCGGACACATCGAAAATCTGAGCGTGGTGAATGTAAATTTAAATAGTGTGCCCCATTTTCCCTTTGAAGTTGGCTCTGAAAAGAGCCGTTTTTTTTTTTTTTACAGATGCTTGACAGACACCTGTTATTTTATATTTTTTTTCTTGGTTTTTTTTCTTACTTTACTCCTAAAATGTTCACATAACCTTCTCCAAAGCAACCCTTACATTCCAAAATAGAAAGGCATTTCCGGTAAAAGATAAAGAAATGCCATCTTCTTTAAAATGAACAGCATTACTGGCATCAATATTCTCATTGTTACAGAAGAACATACCAGCTCTAAGCATGAAGGCACACATGCCTCGGTTGATGACACACCTAGCAATGTTTTGCTGAGGACAAAAAACTGAACTATTGTCCCATATTGCCCTAGGTAGTAATCCAGAAAAAATTACTTTCGCATTTGGAAGGATCTTCATTACGGCTTGAACCAAGCGTTCCAAATCAGCCAACAAAGTAGGGGCACTGACGTTGCCCAAATGGAAAGCACCATAGTGCAAAACTACCACATGCGGACTGTTCAACGTGGCCATATCCGCACAAACTTGTACAATTCCCTGTACATTGCAATCAGGCACAGTGCTCCACACCACCTCCACTCCTTTCACATCAAAGTTCTTTGCAACATGCCTGCATTCAGCGTACTGCTGTAAACCATGCACAAGCATATCTCGGAGCACCAACACCCTGACTTTCTCCACTTCTGCCATCTTCACCACACACAGTCTCTTTCAACACAAATCCACAACCTCGACATCTGATTGGCTGATCCGTACAGTCTTCTTTCCATGTTGTATTTCCTGAAAAAACCTGGATGTACCACGCCCTGTCCACGAACAGCCGCGGTGTCCGCGGACGGCGTCCACTTTACTCTCTGTACCATTCCCTCATTGCATACAGCTAAACAATCACACAATACGAATAACGTCCTCAGAACACCCCCATTTTGTGAATTTTCGAACATTTCAGGACAATTATCATTTCATTATTCAACATATTAACATTACAAATATTATACTTTTATCTTGTACTCTGCACACAAAGCTATCTTTCTCCATTAGTAGCTCAGTATACTACATAGAATCCCATAATACAATGTTATTTATATCAATGCATCGTTCAAAGCACTAATAACGGTATGATATTTATTGCAATATCCTTAACACTTTTTTCGGAACATTATAATAAAAATCCCTAGTACACAAATTCCATGAAAAGTACATACACATGTGATGTCATCAGTGATTTCATCAATGACATTTGCGATGTCATCTTTGATGTCCTGGGTGTTAGTCTTAGCAGTGCATGGTGGTGGCGCGAGTTATTTTTCATAGCTTACCATAACTTACTATTTTCAGGGGTCTTTCGGCTGTACTTAGAACCATAACGTCCTTTAAACAAACTTTTTTTAATATCACGCAAACAATATACAAACATGGCGTGCAAAAACCAACTTCTACAGATGGCTTTACACAGAATGTTGCCAAGTAAGAATTTATGCTCGTTCACAGTGAAGGTCAGCTGCTTCCATTTTTTTCTCGGGCCCCGGAGAAGCTCACGAAGCAGACTATAAGGTTGTATTGTGTTTTGACCTTGACAGACAGAGATTGTGATGAAAGACTTCTCTTGAAGGAGTGTTGCTAAAACGTAAGAGAAGATAAAGATGAAATTTCTGAAACGAAACCACTTTTACATATTATATCACTATGCGAAAGATCGTTGGCACACGCAGAGTTGTATTTTGGGACTGCACCACTCGTAGACAATGGAAATTGCAATTGTACTGTAAGTAACCCTTTAGATTACTTTATACCAAATATAATTACAATAGCGTAGCATTAAAGACCACTGAAGTTGAACTTGTTCGTTGAAAGTGGCATAATGTTTTCTACCGCGCACTATCACCGCCGAATTGATCCCCTGTCGTTTAGAGGGCTCTGAAAAAGGCAGACGACACAGGGTGGATTAATAGAAATAATTTAACCGGTCTATAGGCGGTCAAGCGCTCTACTCGCTGTGCCACTTCACTGTAGCCTGTCAAGTGGCACAGCGAGTACAGCGCTCGCTTTGACATCCGTGCACACCTTGCTAATGCAAGTTTGAATCCCGGCAAGGCGAAACTCAGCCTTTCATCCTTCCGTGGTCGATAAATGAGCACCACACACCGTGGTTAATAATAACCACCGCTTACATACCTCACAGTTCTTAGCGCTATATGAATGGGAAAATATTATTATTTTATTATTAACATACTCTGTTGCAATATCTTCGATAGAAAATAGTTTCACGCCCTAATAAATAAAATGATGATTTTTAATGAAGATCGACTGGTGAGACTAATTTATGTTTTTTAAAACAGGTACGTGGCCCCATTTTGTCTATGTCACGATTTACAGACTCCAGCGACTGGGGTCTTCAACTGCCAGGTGCAAGTCCAAATATGCAACTTCATGACCCTCACCATTTTATGGGACAATCGCCAAGGACCAATATGCCCTTACGCAGTACTAGCGGCTACAAACAACATACCAACCAATAGGGTGGTCTAATGGCTCGTTGTTGGAGCAACCTTCCGATTATCAGAGCGACCATTTACTGCTTTTATCATAAACCAACAGCCTATCTACCGCAAAGGAACAACGCGTGGCTCCAAATAAACTTTTGCTGATCGACAGCAGAGACTATAGCAAATCGCTGAATATTCACTAAACATTTCATGTGAAATAAATGTACTTTACCAAATGTACAATCCTGTTGTTTACTTTTAAACCACAGTTTCATATTCCGAATTGTGGAGCACTGAGTTGTAAACTGATCTAACACTCTCTGTACCGCAAAGGAACATCGCATGTCTCAACATGAACTTTTGCGGATCGACAACAAAGACAAATGCAAATTGCTGAATATTCTCTAAACATTTGATGTCAAATAAATGTACTTTACAACATTTACAATCTTGCTCTTTGCTTTTAAATCACAGTTTCATATTCCAAATTGTGGCCGCTGTGTTGTGACATAATGTGTGTTGTCTTCCGGGTTCTGTGTAAAGTCGCATAGTACTGGAGACGACTAGGCGCGTTTCATTACGCACCCTGTAACGTCATGGAGAAAGGCGGGGAATATGAATGCTTTGATAATATCAGGCTTAGGGGTGGGAGATATGATTTAGTGTTGCAAAAGCAAGTCAGCCAGGTCAATAGCGCCAGTTATAGGATTATCACATAATGTCGGCGCACACCAGCCAAATTTATCGTTTCTTTAGTGGACAAAAAGTCGGTTGACACCCCTAGGAAATTGTACTATTAGCGAACAAATGGAGTGCTCTTAAAACACTTTCACCCTGACAACGAACAATACAAACAACGTTCTCAGAACACCCCCATTTTGTGTAATTGCAACCATTTCGGGACACTGCGAGTGTTCTTAGAACACATTCAACTAGACAGATTACAATACGGACAGCGTCCTGAGGACACACCCAGTTTGTGTATTTACGAACAATTAAGTACACCGCGAGTGTTCATAGCTCATTTTTACCTTCCTTGCGAACAAAAATGACACATACTCCGTCCTCTAAACACCCCACCATTTAGTTTATTTACAAAATGTCAGAACAGCTGTGTTCTCCGCGGACAAATCGAACTCAACAAAAGGGTCTAGCACATAAAAAAACAAAACATTGAACCTATCTCATACTCCCCAACCCTCCCCAAACACTCTTACACACCAACACACGGCACTAAATACAATTTTTTATCCACGTTTCACTGCGCTGTACGCGGTCGACTGCGAATACAAGATGGCGGGCGCCACAGAAAATCTGACGCGCTCCACGCCCCTCACCGTCCAATCAGCGAACACGTCGCATGTCCGCGGACATGACGCAAGCCCATGGGCCAATCGGGGTGCTGTCCGTGGAGCGAACAGGGAAGTCCGTCCGCGAAGCGAACGCAGATATCACTAATTTTTTTGCCTTACATTTTGGTCATTTTTAAAAAACTACTGGACAGATTTACACCAAATTTACAAAAGCACGCTTTTGAGACCAGGTCGCCGCTCCTGCCGCAAATTTGGTGTAAATTCGTCCAGCTGTTCGGGCTGTAGCCGTGCGCAAAGTTTTTTCCCATTCAGTCTATGGGAAAAAAAAAGTTTTGGGACCCCCCCTATAACTTTCCCCCCTGGACGAATCCTCACCAAACTTTGCAAAAAAATTCAGAGTGACCCAACTACTTTTTTTGCAAAGTTTGGTGAGGATCCGTCCAGGGAGAGCGAAGTTATAAGCCACCCAAAAAGTGCTCTTCCTATGGAAACAGCAACTTAACTACCGTGGCCATGTAATATATACACACACATATATATATATATATATATATATATATATATATATATATATATATATATATATATATATATATATATATATATATATATAACAAAAAAGACTCTGCGGTCAATGGAAAGACCAGAATTCATGAGGAAACACACATAGCACAGCTCACAAAGAAAGTAAAGGTTTTAGAGTATTTAATGTGACCAAAAAAATAAACAAAAAATACACAAAATACGGCTGGGGAGCAGCGGCAAAAACCGAGGCAGATCGCCAGTACACACGACCCGCACACAACGCGTTTCACACTCAACTGAGTGCTTGTTCACGTGAAGAGAGGAAGGACTAGATCACTTTTATAATATGACAAAGGAAGTCCTTTTACTATTTCCCTGGAACTACATGGGTACCTGGACAAATGGAAGAGGTGGTGGCCATATTGGAAAGGAATGACAAAAATAGCAAAATTAAAGGCCAAGTGACGCCGCAATAAAAATTGCAGTAAGTGCATGGAAAAGTGAAAGAAGGCAAAGAGACCATGAATTATAATTGGGAGTACGCCTTCCATGTAGGGCAGGGCCATGGTTCCAGGGTACCATCAAATATAAACAACAGTAGTAGTACAAAATTGGAATCAATGATGTACTGGCACAGTCAAAAAAATATTTTACACATCCACCCCTAATGAATAAAACCGTTATATAAAAATGGAAATAAACACACCGTCTGACAACAACACTAAAGGATAAATGACATCAATCTGGAGCATCATAGGACATAGATATGCATGACTAATGCCGATGAATGAGGCATAATAAGATATTAAAAACAGTTCTAGCAGCCAATTAGTGTGCAAAATTGCAAGATAAAAGTGACAATCACAATATGTGTAAACAAGGCAAGTAGCAGCATTCAGGCAAATGGAATAAAGTACAAGTGCATGTAATTTAGCAGCATAGTTGCATAGCGCAAGTGCACTACAACGAGGTAGCAGTGTACAAATCTAAAACAATGCAAGAGACAGCATAATGGCCCTGTTAAAAATAGTAATAAAGTGCAAGTGCAAGCAGCATACTAATGTGCAAATATACCGGGCCATTATTGCAGAGTCAAAAATTGCAACAATTGCAAAGTATCGGCATCGTTAAAAAGAAACAATTGCAACCTCGAAAGATGTAATAAACAAGAGCCGGAATGATAACAAGGAACACATATAAAATCACACAGTACATGGCTGACCAAAAAAGAAGAAGTTAATGTCAAAGATGCCCATAGTCATAGAACCTACAAGGGTGATGGAAAGACAGAATAGCTAATATTGACAAAAATATGTTAGTACAAAAGTACAAATGAACAGAGGGGGGAGACTGTGAAGCTACATACAGGGGAAGGTGGGACCACAAGAATGGAAAAGGGACAACTAAGAATAATAATGAAAAAAGAACAATAAAGAGCTCAAGTCCCATCAAATCGTGCTGCAGCAGATAGACGAATAGACATACATAAGTCTAATACAAAGAAAATAAATGTATATATATCTATGCACTAATAAAAACACATGAAATCCACTGAAAAATCTTTGTTAAAAGGACATTATGGTTTAGTTGCACTAATACAAATCTATGAAATTCACTGAAAAAACACTGTTAAAGGGACATTATGATTAAGTTGCACTAATACAACCCTATGAAATTCAATAAAAAACATTGTTAAAGGGATGTTATGGTTACAAGTAAAACCAAAAAGCCTTAGACATTGGCCAGTTATGGTAAGCTAAGCAACCATAACTTGTGCCACCATTGTGCACTGCTAAAACCAACACCCAGGACATAAATATGACATCACAATTGTAATTGATGACATCACTGATGACATCATATATCTGGGCCACTTGTTTTTGTTCACTTCATGTCTACATCAATCAGTTTTCTTCACTGACTGTCAGAATATGAACATTTCAAATGTGTTATTTATCTAGGTGTTAACCATCTTGTATGCTCTTAAAGTACTTTCCTTAGGGTTTGGTCTCTGCTAATGGTGGACATATATGGGGCAATAATCAGGCCCCAAACACACAATTTGTTTGTATACATGACAATTAACTTTTAAGTTATTGGCCCTCATTCTGAGTATGGTGGTAGTCATGGCGCAATTTGCACCACGACAGCCTCCCATACCGGTACTGACTCCGGTTTGGTACAATGGGGATTTACCGGTCCATTCCGACCTTGGAGGGACCGGTAAGTCCCCATTTACCAAACCATTCCCCATTCCCATTGAGCCCCTATAGGGCTCAATGGGAATGGGGAGGGCGCAAATAACGGGCCGGCGTATGCCAAGCCTGTTATTTGCGCCCAGGTCCCTTAACGGGTCCCGTCCTTAATACCTGGTCAGACCAGGCGTTAAAGAAGGGACCCGCTAAGGGACCTCGTAGTAGGGTGGTAAGGGATTACCGGTACCGGTCTCCTTACCAGTGCCCAGTATCCCTTACCGCCATGCTCGGAATGGGGGCCATTGACATTTTCAGGTGATGTTGTTTTTTTCTTTCTTCACTTTGATCCTTGTATGTTTCTCTGATTTGTACGCATTGTAGGTCTTGAAATGTATTTGTGTACTAACACAAGTATGTAGTAAGTCTTTAATTATTAGTTATTTATTCCATGTTTAACATTATTCAAAACTCTGATAAGGTACCATTCATTATTTACTATCCAAAATTACCAGATTAGAACTATTGTACTTCTATGGTGAATGCTGCAGCCATTGCCTATGTGTACGTATGATTAGGTTTCTTTATTAACAACAACACTCCAATATGGTTTGTTTAGATGAATACATTCTTTAATACATTAAGTAGTTCAGGATAGGTCTCAAGATAACACTTGATATCTTGTTACAAACATTATAAAGACAACCGCATGTAGGAACTTTTCATCAAAATTAATTTAATATGTGATGTCATCAGTGATGTCATCAATTACATGTGTGATATCATCTTTGATGTCCTGGGTGTTAGTTTTAGCAGTGGACAGTGGTGGCACGAGTCATGGTTGCTTAGCTTATAACTGGCGAATTTCTGAGGTTTTTTCGGTTTTACTTGTAACCATAACGTCCCTTTAATGTTTTTTTCAGTGAATTTCATAGGTTTTTATTAGTGCAACTTAACCATAACGTCCCTTTAACAAAGTTTATTCAGTGAATTTCATGGGCTTTTATTAGTGCAACTTAACTATAATGTCCCTTCGACAAGGTTTTTTCAGTGAATTTCAAAGGTTTTTATTCATGCAACTTAACCATAACGTCCCATTAACAAAGTTTTTTCAGTGAATTTCATGGTTTTTTACTAGTGCATGCTAATTTCCTACAACTTAGTAATATGATACTTACCCCAATATAGAAACATTTTTGTCCAATTTGCAATGTTTCAGCTTAAAACTCTACCATTTCCCATCTTCTAGATTCATTTATAACAATCCTATACACTTTTTGCAACTGTTTCCATTGTTTTGCATCCATCAACATCCGCAAATGTCTGACGTCATCACTTAACCACACTTTGTGAACAGGTCCATTCTTTGCGGACAGTTCGGAAATGCATTTTCTGCTGAACTAGGAACTTTCAAGCTCAACATGTACCCTTGCACAGCTCCTAGACCGATTTTTACTCATTATCCATTAACAATCTAGCACAGAGCACATACTTGGACGAATAATAGCAGAACTGCTATTTATCTTAAAAATTGCATCAGCTATTGCCATCCCTCCTCACCGAGATTCACCACCACCATCAGTAGGAGGACATACACAGCAAAAAAAGCACAGTAAATCCAAAGACAATGAAGATGAGGTAGAGGAAGTGCCTACCTCTAGCACCCAGGGAGAATCATGGGTGCGATTGGCATAGGTAGGCGAAGAGTCAGAAACAGCTGTGAGAACTGTGGGAACGTCATGGAACACTACAGTGCGGCTTGACTCATTGGTTTGATGCGGCGTATCCGCATAGCATAGCTGCGTGATTCTGTTATTCTGTGCAAGGTGAAAGCTGCTTTCCTCGAATATCATGGAAGCCTGGTGGAAGGAAAGCCAAGGGTGCTACGGGGCACGGGCGCTGGTGCTCCGTGGTCACATTTGAGGGCCACTGGAGGTACCTGTAGGCAGCGGGCGGCACCGTGATCACAGTGTTGCCCTATAACGGTGAGTTAAGCTAAACGGCTATGGCCAAGCCGTCCCTGTCCCTGCCACGGTCCCTATTGTCATTGGAGGGAGAGGGAGCTGTTTGAAAAAATCCTCCAATGCACACGTGGGAGCAGCTTATTGGACAAGGTGAAATCGGGTGGCAAGCTTGAAGACGAGATTGGACTTGCTGGGTGTTACCTGATATTATTATTATTATTATTATTATTATTATTATTATTATTATTATTATTATTATTATTATTATTATTATTATTTACTCTTATTAAGCCATTGGACCACTGGTCCTGAGGCTCTTGGCACACCAAATATTTTAAAATTATTTCCACATTTGCAGTAAACGATTACTAAATAGTATTGGTGTGCTGACGGGCAGACATCCCAAGCACAACAATGCATTATCTTTCCTTACTGTCTTCACTCTCCATCTGCTCTGTGCCCCGCTTTGGATTATCTGTAAAGTCAAGCACTAATTTGAGCCAGACGGTGGCCTCTTAAATACGTGACACAAGACGAGGCTCTAACATCAAAAGCTACAACCAGTATGGCACGAGATTGCCTTGGTCATAAAATTAAATCATGACACGTAAGGGGGTGATGCGAAATCCAAATGCACAGCATAGACACCTCAACTTAAGCAGTGGCAACAAATACAATGTGATAAAAAATCCAAATTAGATCTATCATCACAGGCTGAAATTACGGCCTTCTTTGGTGCAAAAAATTAAACAGATCAGACATTCCTCTGAAACAGAGACGGATAATACAGAAAAGCAATTAGAGGACCCAATTGATGACAACTCCTTGTTGAACCTGGTCTCAAATCTAAAAAGAGCCTCACTCGGGGGAGAGAAAACATTGCCGAATTTAAGAAAAAGACAAAATAATGATGCCATAAGTCTATCATACAGACTTGACAGTATTCGCCTCCCACTCGGATTCCGATAATACAACAGACTCTGAAGCCGACACTGATTCAGCCCTTATAGGGGACATAAGCCTGGCCGTAGATGCCACAGTTAGAGATTTTATGACGACACTTGAATTCAAGATAGATGCTTAAGCAGCATTCATGGTATCTATAATGGACGAATTTGGAGACAGCAAAAAACTTTCACTTAAACTTCTGGACATAATGGCCCTCATTACGACCCAGGCGTTGGACCATGGTGCTAATAGCACCATGGTCCATGCCGGTAACTTACCGACTCAGCCATGGCGGAATGGGGAATTACCGCCCCATTCCGAGGTTGGCGGGGCGGTAATTCCCCATTCCGCCATGGCCCTTCCCCATTCCGATTTTTGCCCCATAGGGCTCAATGGGAATGGGGATGGCGCTAAGTACGGTGCCACAAATTGCGGCACCGTACTTAGCACCAAGGTCCCTTTGCGGGTTGGTTTTTTAACACCTGCTAAAAGCAGGCGTTAAAGTGCCACCCACAAAGGGACCTCGTAATCAGGCATTAAGGGTTTAACGGCGCCGCCACCTTTTACGGCGCCGTTAACCCATTAACGTCTGGGTCGTAATGAGGGCCAATATCTGAGTTGTTTAAGAAAACTGACAAACTTGCAAATGATAGAGCCAAGCAACCTGAAAATGTATTAAAGAAACCTGAGCAGCTTTCAGCGACAAAAAATGTGACCAACAAGCACGGAAAACGAGACGTCGAACAGGGTTTCATAAGCAGTGAGACAAACGCTGCACCTAAGCCTGATTGGTATTATGATGGAGTACACATTTCACCTGCAACGGAACTAAAAAAGGCACCAAAAAATAAGCGCTCTCCCAAGCGCAGACACGCATTCCCTAAATTGCCGACACTGGCACCACAAAAGTGCACTAAAAACTGTGGCTGTATGATCACGGAAGGGAAAAGGACGGCGAAGTCAAAGGACCTAATCGAAAATTAACATGGCTGGGAGAGAAACCTAGAAATCAAAATAATAAGGCTTCACAACAATACGCCCCGGAAAAGGTGAGCCTGAGGAGAACAAAGCAGCACCCCTTTTTCCTGCCATACAACAACCGGCTGGGAAGAACAAAATTGCACAAGACCTCGAGGCTGACACATGTAATAACACGTCCTTGGTGGAAGATAACTTCAGCCTGCCAATCATTCATCCTAGCGCACTAAAAGATAGGGGCACTTGGGTGATATTGGAAGAAACAAATCCCACAGCACACATTCCCATCCTTAATAGAACTGTACTCCTGTCAATATTTAAACAATTGACATACCCGGATATTATCCAAAGCAGAAATATATTGGAGATCGAATTACCAGACTTGAACATTAGTACAAACTGGGCATTAATAGAGTTTGCATGGCCCCTAATGGTTGCCCTTCTGAAAACACATGCAGATACTCTACTGAGGGCATGTTTCACGCTAATCACCAGAAAACTGCTGGCCATAATTCAGATGTGGAGAGAAATGAGATTAAAACTTCACTGATACTAACACAGTCCATGGAGAGAGAAGCATTAATAGCACTTCAAGATCACAGCTCACAAGCTGGTACGAAAACAGCGATCCCCTGGCTTTGGATGCCAATATGCACACATAATGGAGCAAACTGACAACGGAAGGCTATTACAGAGCAGTCTTGGGCTTCTTGGAACTCACGAGGACATCACTCTTTATTGTCACACACCAAAGGGCAATCATTACTGAAAGAGTCGGATATATTCTCAGTTCAAGAAACTTGGTGTTACAAAAAGTTCTTTTTAACAACGCTACACAGCCTAAGAAGGGTAGGCCCAGTGGAGGCCTTGCTATAGGGGCCAAGGCTCATTTGAACCTTTTGACCTGGAGCAAGGAAATTCAATCCCAGAATGTTCTAATAGGAATACTGCAGTACTCTTCTTCTCCCACAGTGGAAGTATTAATCATTAACATCTACGATGCTCTAAGCGGCTCCATGACCAAAACATTACAAGTATTAATAATGGACGCCGTACTACACTGGGCTGAAATAAAGCCTGCGGGTAGTGTGGTGCTGGCAGGCGAATGTTAGGGAGAATTCTCATTTTATGGCTAATTTCTCTTACCTATCGAGGGCCCCAACAGCTTTGCTGGATTTGAAGGTTTTTTTTTTCTTTCTCTTGTTAAGAGTGAGACTCTTTTTCCCACTCTTGCTATGTGTGTTCTAGGCTATTCTTGTGTTTAATGTCCATTGGGTTTTTCTCATCCCCATAGGAACCATCTTTATCCACATGTGTTACACAGCATCCTCAGTGCATGACACAGGGGTGTCGTATCGACCCCCAACCATAGACTCCATACCTTGGGAATGACTACTGTCTCCCAGGGCATGTAAAGTCCCAATTGATTTACTAGTCAATTTTTATGAACTAAACTAGTACAACCCATTTTACTATGGAGGCACTGGGAACGGTTAATAGTTTTTCCCTGGTGTTCATTTTCGAGAGGATACCGGACAGTCCCTCTCTCAAAAGTTTCTGGTTGGTGGCAGTGGTTACTTCCAAAAGTATTTGACCGCAAATATTTCCCTATGGGATTTTCCCATTGTTTGAGGCTACCACATTTACTGACAGCATCTAACATACCGCCGGTTTATTTTTATATTAACTTTACTCTGGTAGGTTTTATATGCCAGAACTTTAATATAACTTCTTTTTCGTGTCTTCCTCTAAACTCCTAACCCAGGTCGGGGATCCTTTGGTCGTCCTTTTGGCAGGCTTCTGCCAAGAAGCCCTCCTCTCAGCACCACTGAGTCTGGGGTGGGTCCATTGTGTGGGAGGGGGAGTAGGACCCCTGGACAGGGTTGCCTCAGCAACCCAGTTCGCACTCTGTCCTGATTGTCTGGAGGGTCTCCCACCAAGATGACCACTCCACTGTGTGAGTTACAGCGAGGCTGTATGAATGGGGATCTTTTTGCATAAAAGCAGGGTCCTGAGGACTGGAAGAGCAAGACGTCACCACTGGAACTAAGAAGCCAAAGAGGAGAGAATCCAAAGACATCTGCAATGACGGAACCACCGGTGAAGCCCTGCTGCAGCATCTCACCACTTTTCTCCACACAACGAGAGAAGATCTTCATCTGAAAGAGCCTCCTTCCCTTGGGCTGGTGGGGCCAACCAGTTTGCCATTCTTCTTCTTCTTCTTCTTCTTCTTCTTCTTCTTCTTCTTCTTCTTCTTCTTCTTCTTCTTCTTCTTCTTCTTCTTCTTCTTCTTCTTCTTCTTCTTCTTCTTCTTCTTCTTCTTCTTCTTCTGGTTCATTGTTCCACTAAAAACTGTGGCTGTATGATCACAGGCTGCCAGACAGGCTGCCCTTTACGCGTGGTAGTGCTAAAGGTGTTTTAAATCTTTTACCTACCTGTTGGGTTGGCTGCCCCTATCTTCTAAACATTGTCTTTCACCTTCTGCATCCACCTTTTAATCGTTAACCAAAGACTTGACTGCAGCTACAAGAAAATTTTGCTCCTGGGCCCTTTGCCCTGTACCACTGACTCTGGCACAGGCTTATTGACTCTGGCTAAATTTGTTAGAACTTCCTTCTCTAGATTGCTTCTCAACTAGAACTGTGTTGGTTCACCTATTTCTTATAACCACCTTTTCCTTCCCACTGTTTAAACTTGTGAAGTGTCATTTTGCTCGGTTTTCATTTAAGTATTCTCTATGCTAAAGTATTGCCTTGCCTAAACTTGTTCACAAACTTTTGGGAAGTGTTGCTAGTGTGTGTTAGAAGATATTCCTGTATAACTTCTACTTTCCTTCCCTCGTGAGAAATTGCTGGAGTGCCATTTGTGGTTGGTTTTCACTGTGCCGTTTTGCTCAGTTCTTAGCTCAAACTTGTCTACAATTTAACTAGGGAGTTGTGTATACTTTTCTTGACTGAATTTAACTTGCTTTATTAACTGTGATTTATGTGTTGAACTAGAAGTGCGTAAAATAAATATAGATATTCTTTTTAATACAAAGCTGTGGTCAGTGTTTCCTTGTACAATAGCACTGTAGCCCTATCGTGTAAACCCAGGATACTGCTCATCTCCCTCTTGAGATAAGTGTGACTGCTTAGCCACAGCTACCAACTAAATCTGTGTGGTTCAGACTGATACCAAAGGGGATTTATAGCTCATACCTGTAGTCTTAATCTTCTGTAGTGCTCCCTAAGGGAACTGCACAGGATTCTGCCTAACAGCGACTTTAACAGACGGCTCTTACACATACCCAATTGTAATGGTTTGTGGCTGAATTATTCATGGCAGACACTTTTCAAATTTTTTGATCTTGAACCTTTGGAGATAAAACCAAGCAAAGATCTTGTGCCACCATATACATGGTCTAATGGTATCACCACATCACCAATTGATTATGTAATAACAGATAAGGAATTGAGAGAATCATCCAGTTCAATTGTGATATCCCATAATAGGGCAAGCTACCTTGGAGCATTGTGCTGGACAACAACCTTAAAAATAGAGCTGTAGTCACCACAAAAATGTGCAGAAGTCACATCAAATTCTGCGGGTAACAGGCTATGCTGGGCTCACAGAGATATCAAAATGATGAATGACACACTAATCCATAATATAGGAAACTTAATTTCCTTGTTTAACTCGGCCAATTGGAAACTAGAAGACATGATCAAGGAGATGATACCCTCATATGCCAAACTTGACAAAGTAACAAATAAAAATCCACAGGACCATCTACACAAACCATTTGAAACAGTGATCTTGGAGAGAAAGAAACAGTACCATAGAGACAAGGCGGCAGTTAAAAGAAATAATGAGATATCCCCTGATAGCAAAAGAAAGAGCATGACAAATCTGGCCACAATATACAGAAACTGGGTTAGAAGTCATAAAGCATCTATCAGGTCTGTGAACTCGAGAAATGTTGTGAGTGGACAATAAGGTTAAATTCTGGTGGCATTTTAACAGCTTCAAAAATGCAACCCCTCAGATTGACCTAAATCCAATCGTGCAGGAAACATGGATCAAGCACATCCAAAACCTTTACTCCCCTAAGAAACAAACATACCGGGAGGCAGACCAGTGGGATTGAATGGAGTGAAGCTAGTTCAACCTGCTAGCAAGAGCGAAATTGGAGGATGAGATCCAGAAGGGAACATTGAAAGACTAATAATAAAATCCAAAGCCTCTTGTGCTCCGAGACCAGACAGCATTCCTAACCTGGTTTTTAAGGCTGATCCTAACCTCTGGGCAAGAATCTTAGGGAAATACTTAAGACCGGCCATATCCCTGAGAGTTGGCACCAGTCCATCTTGGTCCCTATTCTAAAGAAGTGAGATAGACTCAGACTAACACATTATCTGTTGCTGGCGATGTTGGACACTAGCCAGAAATGAATTTCCCATGTGCTTCTGGATGGAAACAGAACATACTGAGCACCTATAACACAACCACCAACATAGCAACATTACAATACTTAAGGGCACTACGACCAAAAGGAGAGAATAAGCTCTATTGTTGCTATGTCGATTTCTCGAACGCTTTTGACTTGGTCTCCTGAAGCAGATTATTGGTGAAATGAAAAGGCTGGGGGATCCGTCCTACTCTACTACATACAACCACTTTATGGGAACACGACGGTAGCGGTTCGTCTCAATCAGGAGGGATCACTGACAAAATATACCCCTAATATTCGGGGGCTCAAACAGGGCGGTGCATTGGGCCCTCTACTTTACAACCTCTACACGGCCGACATTGAACAAGCATTAAGGGCTCCCAGAAATGTCCCCCCAACCAAAAATGGTGAAAAGATTATTGTGATGGCATACGCAGATGACATTAAAATTTTTGATTGCATGCAGATTGGGCTTCAGCTTACCTTGAATACACTAAACCTGTATGCGAAAGAAAACTTTATGGTTATAAACACGATCAAAACAAAAATAATGTGCTTGAAGGGCTCCCACACTAAACCAAAGATCTCACAGTGGCACTTGGATAGCTCAACCCTGGACACTGTTAACAAAGTTCTATATTTGGGTTTCCCAATATGGCTACCCCAACGTCCTCTCAATATGAAGAACATATTTGCACTAAACTAATGGGGGGATGGGCCCACATAAAGTCATATGTGGAACATAGGGGTGGCAGCAATGTAGGAGGGTACATACAAATGTATAAAATGAACATTTGCCCTGCCATCCTGTATGCACTTGAGATCTTGTCACTTTGGAAAATTGGGTGGCTCCATAAACTGGAGGAAAACTCCTTTTTTCCATTCTGAATCTGCCCAGAGGGGTCCCAGTTGAGGCCTTGCGGTTGGAATATGGCCTCCAGCCTTCATGAACAAACTGGGCACTGAAAAGGATACTGCTTTACCTTAAAATGGATAAGATTGCCCTGGCTACGAACCATCTTCTTTAACTGCTGGATAAAGACTTGGCCATAAACTGTCCTAATAATTTTGTTAATGACTTGCATACATTCACGGAAGATCTATTGTCGAAACTAGGTCTTACACTGGATACAATATGTGAGCGCCCAGATTGTGTATCACAAAAAAAAAGGAAAATGATGGAGATGGACATGGCCAAGGCAATAGGCAGACTGAATGGCCTTAGAAGATAAAGAGAATATTCTCATCAGGCCTTTAAAAATTATAAACCTCGAAGCTACTTACTGAAGTGGTCCAATCCTGCCCTTAGAAGATTCACGCCACAACTTAGGTTCAACATACTAGAGACAAAGGAATTTAAGAACAAGTGGGCTAAAACTGAACAAGATGATATGTGCAAGCACTGTGCTAGCGAAGTAGAGACTACTAGACATATATTGACAGCATGCACAGCGCTGAAGCCATTGTACAGTAAAGGATACAGGGATTTTGTGCGCTCAATAGACAGTGTAAGTGGAGATCAATTCTGGGCAGCAGCTTTTAATATTTGGAAATTTGTAACTCTTTAGATAGTCACAGAACATGTGGTAGTTATATTGCATGACACATTTGCTTTGAATATAGGAATATTTTATCTTGTTTTATCTTTATTGTTCTATGTTCATGTTTTCAACTTTGACGTTCTGTTCTTTTAAGCTTAGTATTTAGGTTGATAAAATTGATGTTTTAATTTTGTTTATTAAATGTTCAAAAGTTTTTTCTAAATGGATTATAAAATAAAAGCACAATAAAAAATTATAAAAAAGAATCATGGGTGTGGCATTTCTTTCCCACTTTTAAGAATGTACCAAAAGCTAAAGCTGCCACAGTGAAATGCACTGAGTGCATCATTATACTCAGTCGCCGACTCCCTGGACAATACTCCTATGAGACCACCTCCATGCACCGCCATACCAAATCCAACCACTGCAATGCGCTCAGAAAGGTTGTAACTTTTTTAGCAAGTAGTAGGCTGTCTTCCTCCACATTATCTTCCTCAACCAATACTGTAACCACACAGCCAACTTCTAAGGGACACACAATCCCACCAACTAAATTGCAAGTGATAAAAAAGGCTTTTGATCCTATCTTTCGAAGACAACAGTACTCTGTATATACTGCAACATACCACTCTGCAAGGGGGAGCAATTTTGAAGTGCTTTTGAAGCTGTAATCGAGGGGCATGAGAAATACTGTCCCATAGCTTACATGTAACATAAGTGCAACATCTTTACCTGTCCACCTGCCCCTAGATATTTGTACTTGGTGCCTCTTCCCTCATTTACCTCCCCACCAAAAACTCTTATAGACTCCATATACTTTACATTTCTTTGTAAAGTAGATAGACTAAATAAAATTGCCATTAGCATTTTGTGTTATGCTAATGGAAATAATATGGTGTTCATCCCCCATTCCAGGGGCTTGTATGGGGGATAATGGCCCGGGCAACCCAAGTTATCGGCCCAAGTGAAACAAAGGCAGATAACGAGGACTCTGGACGGTTATCCCCCGTTCCAGCTCCTGCAATGAGGGATGAAGGCCATTTGCACCCCGGGTTGCCAAAGCAGTGACGTGAGGTGCTAAAAAAAGTATTTTCCTTCCTACAGCAGGACATGTGTGCCTTCCTGCTGTAGGAAGGAAAATCCTTTTCCAAGATGTGCACCATGGAAAGGGAAGGCGGGGCTGCGTACAAAGCCCCTCTTCCCTTTCCATGGCAGCCTCCGGAGGAAAGGAGAAGGAGCATATTGAGCGGTGGCACCCGCCGCCACCAAAATAAGATAACTAGCGGGGGTGCGAGGTGAAAAAAATGAATTAAAAAAATGGGACGGTGGATGGGGAGGAAGATGGCGGTGGGGAGAGCTGGCCGTCAGGTGGCTTGAAGCATGGCTTGTACCATTGGTTCAAGCCCGCGTTCCTACTGATCTCATTGGCTGGCTCCCCCATTCTAATGTACAATTGTATATTAGAGAAAATTCTCTAGCATACAATAAGGACCATAATCGATGCACCTTTATAACTAGCCACAGTCTCCACAGTCCCCTGTCCACGCCAAGGATCATTAAAACACCTGGATGGCACGTGCACACCCTCACACTGGGTAGCCCTTCTACCCTTTTTATTTTTATATTTGTAACACTCCCTCGATGCCTGCTTTCAAAAAGTCACACATCCATCCACCAATCACTTCCAAAAACTGTACATATAACCCTATGACCATATTACGCTTCCACACACCAAATGCCACGTAACAATCTTTAACAAATCCTTTGCATCTGCATTTCCCTTACTTATTCAAAATAATTGTGCACAATGCTCCTTTAAATGCACATATGTTTTGTGCCGTTAGAGAAGTGCATAAATAGAAGGGGCAGTACGGACGGGAAAGTGTTCATGAGAAGCCAGGAGGGAAATGCCAAGGTGTGCCAAGGTATGCCAAGGTGGGAAGCCACCGGGTAACTATTGCAGCAGGGGATACCAAGGGTGGGATGCACCCTAACCCTAACATCCGTTTAACAATGTTTTTTCTGTCAATTTAATAGGTTTTTATAAGTGAAAATGTTGGATGGTGTTACGTTGCTATATATGTTATTAATAATTCCTTGTTTCATATATATGAATGAACTATAAACATCCTTTAAGAGACATCATTTTTGAAACACATGCTTATGTCTGTCATTATCAGCAGTGCATGCTGTGGATGGACATTATTGTTCAATTGTCTACCGCATAAGGCTCCACCATGACCCCAGCCGAACCAAATAACCCCTATTATTACTTGCACATACCCTGCATCCTAGCCCAGTGACCACTATACCCTAATAATGTCACCAATGGCCAGTGCACATGGCTTGCAACCATGGCCAGTCTCCAAATCCATGGGGCATAGGCTTTGGCCATGCTGCATTCCCCAGTGAGAAAATCAGAGTAAACAGTTGCGTTTGCTGAGGGCTAGAGCCATTACCCAGACACCAGATGTATATCACTAGTTTTTCTACTTACATTCTTACACTTTTAAAAAATAAAACACATGACATATTTCCAAAAACATGCTTTCAGGTCTTTGCTAATGTTCATTGCCCAAGTTTGTTGTAATCTAGTCCACCACTTCAGGCAGTAACTGCAAGCACAATATTTATTCCCATTTAAACTTCCAATTTGTCATATTGCATGCCCCAATAAGCTAATTACAGTAGACATTTGCCCAGATACCAATGTTACACCACTGTACTTAAATTTTACACTTTATAAAAAATATTAATAACTCAGGACATATTTGCAAAACCATGCTTTGCAGTTCTTGCTGACCCTCTTCATGAGTATTAGCTGCATTCCCACCCAGCACTTAAACCTGTACCCACCAGCACATTTTTCCCCTTCCAAACCTATCCTAATTTTGAAAAACGTTACCACATGGTCAGTCCCTGGTGGGCATGGCCTCTTTAACCCCATTGCTAGTCCCCCATCGTCATGACTAGTAGCCAGATTCTCTAGGTCATGGCCTTAGGCTATAACTCAGACAGTCTCGCCACTGGCCATAGCCACAGGCTATACCTCAGAAACCAAAGGTATATCACTATTTTTTCTACCTACATTATGACTCTTTTCAAAAAATAAAACACAGACAGATTTCCAAAAATGTGCTTTCAGGTCCTTGCTAATGCTTGTCGAGCATGTTTCTTGTAATCTAGTCCACCAGTTCAGGCTGTAACAGCAAGCAGATTGTTTTTCCCCATTCAAACCTATTGCTTCGGCCATGCCACATGCCCTAAAAAGCAAATTAAAGTACACCTTGCTGACAATCAGGCCTATTGCTCAGACACCAATGTTATATCACTGAGTTGTTTACTTACATTTTACACATTAAAACCAAAGAAAACACAGCACATGTTTGCAAAATCATGCTTTTCAGCTCATCCTTATCCTCCTTGTGCATATTTGCTGCAATCCCAGCCAGGGCTTCAGCACAATTTATTTTCATTTTCAAACCTATCCCAATTTCGAAAATATTTACCACATAGCCGGTCCCTGGTAGCCATGCCCACGTTAACATGTGGTCATGGACAGAATCCCACTGCCCATGGCCACAGGTTATACCTCAGTCACCAAAGGAATATCACTACCTTTTGTACCTATGTTATGACACTTTAAAATAAATAGCACACGGACACATTTTCAAAACTATGCTTTCAGGGTATCAGGTAATAATGTCCCCTTGCATAATGTCTCCTGGGAAAAGCCATTGGCAACATTTTATATGGTGACATTATGTATGGGAACAGGTTTCAGTGATGTCCCCTGCTCCCATTTAAAACGGGGGTTGCAGGTGTGTCATAAAGTCTCCACAAAAAACAGAGACAGAGAAAATGTACATACATACAATAGTCATTTTATTTAGCCCCCACTTCCATTCAGACATTGCACAAACATTCAAGATTGGGTTTATAATCGTTCTGAATACTTTTGTCCACAATCGTCAAATGGCAATACAGTTATGAGCCATCTAATAATGTTGAGACTACCCCTTAAATTTTGCCCCCTCTTGACTTAATCCCTCCACATTTATAAGCCTTTACAGTATTTTGGCACCCCCTCTAATTTTGTTTGCTCTTGAAAAAACAGCCCCACACTTTACAGAACTATTCAGAATCAGGTCTACAATCAAATTCCAGAATGTCATGCAGTTTCATTGAGAGGCGCCAAAGTTAAAAACCATCCAAAAACTGCTTTTCACCAACCCTGTAATGAAGAACTAGGCATATATGTCCCCGAACATCTCAAATTTTCACAAACATTTCAGGACTACCGCAGACTGTTTGTGGACATCAGAGAAAAAAACACCTGTTTTTTGGCTTTTTAAGACCATATCCCATTATATCCTCATCAGGATTGTTTCATTAGTTTGACAAGTGCAATGTTGTGTTTTTTAATAGGTTTTTACTGCGATGTTCGTGGACAACGGTGGCTGTCTGCGAATCCAACATGGCAGGGTTTCCCAAAAATATGGCGCACCTCACACTTATCAGCATCCAATTAGTGGATGTGACCGATGTCCACGGGCCTCACGCCACTCTCTGGGCCATTTGGAGGCCCGTCGACGGACTGAACAAGGAAGTGAGTGCATGTACCGAACCCAGATGTCACTCATTTTTTTACCTACCTTTTGGGTGTTTTTAAAAAGACTACTGGATGGATTTACACCACACTTTTTAAAAAAGCACACTTTCAGGACCAAGCTGCCGCTCCTGCCCCAAATTTGGTGAAAATCTGACCAGCAGTTTGGGCTGTAAGCGTGAGCAAAATTATTTTCCTATTGCGTCTAATGGAAAAAACACACATTTTGGGTCCTCCCGATAACTTTGTCCCCACCTGCACAAACCCTCACCAAACTTCATAGAATCAATCTGTTGGGGCAATATACATGTTTTGCAATGTTTCTTGAGGATTCATCCAGGGGGGTCAAAGTTATAAGTATAAAATGCTCTTCCTATTGGTTGAGCAACATAACCATAAGTAGAGGGCCGCTACCGTAGGCCTTGTAATTTGGGAAAGTTTGTTTGTGTATTCGGGGGCTGGCTCCAGTGCCATAACAGTTTGTCAGCTGAAATGTTGGCCCAAGGTTGGCTTATCAGTCTGTGGTGTACTGGCGACACTGAAATTTGACCAACCCCACCCATTTGCCCTGCACAGGTCATGGTCTGGCCCGTGCTATTAGTATGGCCGTTTAGTAGGGGCTATTTTGGGAGATTGCCGATTTTGAGATTGCTGGCTCCTGCACCACAACTGGTGGTGGGCTGAAGTTTTGGCCCAAGGTCAGCACACCAGTGTGGGTGTATTGGCGATAGTGAAATCTGACCAACCTCATTGATTTGCCCTGCACAGGGTGGGGTCCGGCCCTGTGCTATCAGATTTGTGAAAGATTGTTTGTATGTATGTTCAGGGTTGGCTCCAGAACCACAACAGTTGGTAGGCTGAAGTGTTGTCCTGAGGTAAGCATACCAGTCTGGGCTATACTGGTGATAGTGAAATATGACCAACCCGACCCATTCACCAAGCAAATGGTTAGGTTTGACCCTTTGCTATCATTATAGGCAACTTAGGGAGATTGCCGATTTTGCGTCTTATTAAAAATAGGAAGTTAGGACACAAGGTTGACGTACCAGTCTGGGATGTACAGGTGATGGTGAAATTTGAACAACCCCATCCATGCGCCCTGCACATAGGTGGAGCGGGTTCTGGCCCTGAGCTATTAGTATAGGCAATTTGGGGAGATTGACGATTTTGCAATTTTTCAAAAATAGGAAGTTAGGATACAATATAACGTACACAAGGCTATAGCAGACCCCAACATACATGTCAGCTACAGACCCAGGCAACGGCAGGTAATATAGCTAGTCATAAATATTTTAGATGTGATCCTGTTGATGTCCTGGTCAGAACACACACTGATCCAGTATAATCTTCTTTGTACCTCTCAGTATAGGAAATATAAACTGGAGAGGATTACTGTCTCTTCAAGAAATACTGACAGGATTCCTGCTGCTCTGAAGGCGCCTCATTTGGAGGTTACACTCAACAATTTAGCTAACCCTGTTTCAGCTAGTGGTTTGTCAGAAGCGTATCAAAGGATGCTTCTTAAGGCTGTCAACGTAGTGGCACCTGCTAAAACGAGATGTGTTAAGAAAATGAGCACCAAAGGTTGGTATTCTGCTGAAATTCAAGAGTATAAAGTGAAGAAACACCAACTCGGAATAACATAGGCTCAGTTACACATGTGCAGAGAAGGACCAAAAAGATGCCTTTATTGGGGAAAAAAATGCTCCTAATACCAGAGGATTAAAAATGCTAATTCAGATTCCAATGAACTTTTGAGGATTTTGAAGGAGTTTGAAGACCACGTTCCACCGATTTAATGGATACAGGTTGGTCCACATCCATTCAGGATGTTATGATGCATAAGATCAAGACAATTCAGGATGACATTGTGAGCAAGTGTTTGGTATTGGGCAGGCCAAATGGTAATTTGGAGCATCCTGGCCCGGATAATGATATTCTTCTGTTTGATGTCAGCCAGGTGACAGAATCTGATATGTATAACTTTTACTCCAACTGAAACTCACCTTTTGTAAGGGGGATTCCTGCCCTGCTATATTTGTTAAGGTCTGTGCTGCCCAGTTGGTTCCTCTGATCACTGAATTTGTGAATATGTCCTTTACTGAGTGCTTTGTGCCACCATGCATTAAGCAGGCCTCGATCTCTCTGTTGCTAAAAAATTCTTCTCTTGACCCTAGTGTCCCCTCAAACTATAGGCACATTACCAACATCCCGTTCTTACTTAAAATCTAGGATTGGGTGGCCTATATGCAAATACAGGACTTCCTGGCCAAACACAACATCCTGGACCAGAGACAGTCAGGCTAAATCTTAAGGCCAATATGATGGAAGTTCTGGAGAAGGACAAGACAGCTATCTTGCTGTTTGTAGATCTTCCTGCTGCTTTCGACCTGGTCAATCGTGCTATGCTGATTCCCAGGTGTGTGCACTCTGCCTCCTTCTTGCAAGCAGCAGCCAGCTGGGCAAGATCTTTCCTGACAAATCGGGTGGCTAGAGATTTCCATGAGGACGCCAAGGCGGATGATGTTGCGGTGACCTGTGGTTTCCCCCAGGGCTCTTGCTTATCTCCCACATTGTATAACATTTTTACCACATAGTATGTTGATGATGATCAGTGTCTCATTCCTCGTTCAGTTGATTACGTCAGGGACACTGAAACTATCAATGCATTGTACACCTTTATTCAGATCTGGATGGTGGACAATGGAGTTGCCATGGATGATTCAGAAACAGAGCTTATGATAGGTGGTACGGCTGCATGGCTAAAAATATTGAGCCCTAATTATTGGGTATTCCATATAGCAGGGTGTGAATACCTTGGCTATAGTTCCTGATCAAGAACTTAGCATGAGAGCGCATGTGAGTAGCCGTGTGTCCTCTACCTCATACTATCTGAAACTGCTTGCCAGCTAAGATCTTTTTTGAATCTTGAAAATTGTGCCACTGCTGCACATGGCTAAAATTGGGTCCAACCTGGACTAATGCTATAGCCTTTTGCAAATTGTGAGCAAAGGTGAAATTGTTTGGTTACAGATAGTGCAGAGAAATGTGGTTAGGACTGTAGAAGGTCTGTGCAGAAAGAATCATGTCTCTGAGGCCAGAAGGGCTCTGCTTCGGCTTTCCATTACCAGCAAAATCACCTTTCGACTCTTGTGTATCAAACAGAAGTTCCTCTATGGCAGTAGCCCTGGATATTTATCCAGCAGACTTTCTGATTGCCTATGCGAAGGTTGCTGAGATCGAACAATATGGGCCTTCTTCAGGTGCCCAGGGCCAATCTTAAGTTTGTCATCCAGGGCTCCTTTGCCTATGCAGCATCAAGGAGCTGGAATGCCTTTTCTCCAGACTTCTCCAGACTTAAGGACATGCCCTTCATTGACAATCTTTAAACATGGGTTAAAGGCAGTTCTGTTCCACTAATTTCTCCTTTGGACTTTCACCTACTGCTGACTGGATGGATGTTTGTCTCTTTGCTGTTTGTCATGTGAGTGCTATTATGCCTATGGGCCTGTCCTCAGCGCTATATACATTAATAAAAATAAAGTAAAGTTAAGCAAGCAGGCCTTAAAATACATACACAGATAAACAAGGGATCAACAAAAAGCCTTCTTCAAACCTCCTCCAAAATTCTTCGAAACTCAGATAAATAACACCAAACCATTCCAATGCACCACTAAATGTTGAGCCTCCCCAGTACTCCTTTCTCTACAGACAAGCCAAACCCACAAAGTAAGCAGGTATTGATCAAGGTCCCCCTCACTAAGATGCGGTAAAACAAAGGTATTTTGTCATCCCAAGACTGTTTATTTTCCTGTGTGCACATGTCCTTTATGGACCATATATATTCTGTGGGGTATTCATCAGGTTTCATTTTAAAAAGCCAATATTGAACCCATGCCTGACGTATCTGGATACAGCTCCTTAGGGCCTTCCAAACAGTTGCTGGATAGTTATTAAAAGGTGCTCCATAATGTATGTTTGAGCTTAATTTTACGCCAGCATATCCAGCCTGTTGCCATATTTTGTCACTTTTCTCTTGAACCACCACTTCCAATAAACTCTTTATATCTCATATGGCCAATGGAATTCCCTCTGTCACTTTCTCGAAAACATAAATCCATTTGCTTGCCCCCGCAATTAATGAAGGTGAAGGCAAATCCCTTTTTACACACACTCCAGAATAAAGACAACCTGCTAGGGAAATTGGCCAGGAGATAGTGTTGCAAGGATAAAAGGTTTAATTGCACAGAATAAATATATCAGCAAGGGACTCTGCTGCTCGAGAGCGCTCTGACTCGATCTGCTACAAACAGGGGCTTAAAAACCCAAAAATTGTCATTGCATACAGTACTAATTGGTGCTTCTGATTGGAGGCACCCAACACATGAGTCTGCTCCATAAGTAATGCCAGGCTTTAAATGGTTGGTTCTTTTCCCGTCAGTCAGGATCCACGTGGGTCAGCTGGGCACATCCTCACAGTTAAAGTCAGGGCACACATAACCAACTTCGTTTCTCTATAAACTAAACATGCAAAGCCTGGTTGGTATATCATTGTGGCAGGCACCTGGGCGGCACAGGAAATGGTGCCAGGGGGAAGGGAGGATAAAATACAGTGATGCTGACCCATACATCCATGGCTTCATTGATACCTCAGTTTCTGCACTCAAGGTCTCCCACGGGCTTGTGATCTTTAATTTATCCCTCAGTGTACCTCGTGTTACAAGAGATACGTGTTCATGCTTGGAAAAATACAGCCGCACATGCTTAGACTTTCTGTGGGTACTAGATTTGTATGGTATAGGGGTGTCGTGCACATAGTGGAGACTGCAAAGGTGGGGTTGTCATGTCAGGGGTGTGGGGCTGGCTCCGGACTGGCTGGGTGTGGGTTAGAAACCTAGTGACAGTTTAGTGGAGATGATTGGATGCAGTGAGAAGCCTGGTGTTATCCCACACTCTTGCAGGGGGCATTTCTTTGGAATATACTAAATATTCAAAACACTGGATGGACCAGGGGGAAGTGGACTTCCGTGGGAATGGGGCTTGCAGTTTATTGAGATTGGGCCTAGTGAGCAGAGAACATGAACATCGCGGTTCTACAAGCTTATTCCTGTTAGGCCTAATATAAAATGTGGTCATGTGCCATGGGTTTTCTAGTGCAGCGCATCTACTGTTGGCGCTACAGTGCCACTACATGTGACTTAATAGTGCAGATTGCTCCCCCATATACACTACATCACCTCATATGGTGTTCACCTTATCAGAAAGCACCTTGGGGGTGGGATAGGCTCATTGCCATCCCAACAAACAAAATTGTCCCTATCCATTGTCTGCCATGTTATGTAGTGAACTTCAGCCCTTACTTTCTGCAATAGCGGCATGTGTGTGCAAGCTCTGCATTTATTATGACGTTGTAGTATTTGTGCGTCTGCTACTCTCGTTTTTCTACTCCATCGCCTGTTTCCCCAATCTCCCAATGAATCTTCTCTTTCCCCCTCTTCTCTCTCATTTTTTCTTCTTACCCTGATCATGTCTATCATATTGCACATCTCTAATTCGTCATCCTGAAATTGCATGCATCCTGCTGTCCACCCTTCTTCACCAGCTGCCTTTCCTTGTTCTTTTCCTTTTTTCTCTATCTCCCTTTCCATGGCTTTCTCAGCTTCCCTGAATATAGAGTCAAGTTTCTGCTGGGTGCTACTTTTAATAACAATTGCATGTTTCTGCCTCCCATTCTTATCCTTATCAATGGCAATCCCTTCACCCTCATCTTTCCTTTTACTTGTTCCTTCCTTATCTTGCTTATGATTTGTATATCGTGCAGCTGATTTTAGTAATGGGTATATCGTATACGGAAGGGGTGGAGCACTTCCTTGCTCCTCCACTTCTTTACCATTCTCCGTCTCCTTCTCCTTTTCTTTGTACAACTTCCAAAGCCCTAAAATGTCCTGCTACTTTTTACTCTTTTTAAGCTTTGCACCTTTGTATCTAGCCAACAAATATGAATACATACTGTTGATAACATCTTCATCAAACATTCCCTCTCCAGGCCATTCTTTGTAACATTTCCCCACTGTGTCATGTACCCACTCAAAATGGTACTTCGTTATCTTGTCACGATATTGAGGCATTTTCCTACACATTTGATTAAGTGGTGCATCCATCCAATAGGAAGTCATTATCCCATCTTAATCCTTATTGTCGCAAGACTGCTCCCTCCCTTTTTCCTATTTTCCTTTATGATTTAAAACTTTAAAATCTCAAGCCTTATTCAATCAATCCCATCATCTTGTTCGCCCTATTTTTATCTACTATGGCCTTCTCCAGAGGCCCCACCCTTTCACACCTTGCACTCCACACTTACATACACTACATACACTGGCCTTCTCCAAAGGCCCATCTTGTTAGGTTGTATTAGTAGGTCACATGCCCAACACCTTAACAACAATGCCCTATGTTAGTATGTTAAAAGAGCAGTTACTCCTCCCTTAAATCGACTGCACCTTTAACTCATGCTACGCATGCTATGTAAATATTTACACATTATTTCGGCTCTAGCTCTTCCATCATGTCCAAAGCCACATAAAACAAACCACTTTTCACAACACTAAAAAAGAAACTACTGCTACTCAGAATACATGTTTATGTATGTCTTTCAAAAAATTCTTGCCCCCAAAAAATAAAATGATGCAACTATACCAATTGCCTGCACTACGCGCAACTCTTGTCTAACACAGTCCTCCACTTACTGCGCAACCCTCTGCTCTAACACAGATGTGCCATGGTCCACCTGCTCCCTATCAGATCGGCAAACCTAACATCTAAGACTATCTAAGTCTCCACCACTTCTGAGGGTGTGTCTCTATACACCATAAAATAGTCCCTCCAACCCCTTGCGCTTTCAAGCATGAGTACACCCACGCATCCTTTTAAGAGATTATTCACTTCTTTTGACCTCTGAGTTTCCCTTTAAAGGCCTCTACTCCAGTCAAGAGTGAAGGCAGCACTGCACCAGGTGGACCTTCAGGAACTCAGCATCCGCGGACCTCCTCGTTGTTTGAGCTCTTACTACTGGCCAAATGACGCTGTCCCGCACTCCTCCGAGAGCACAGCTGGAATCCCCACACTCGGTCAGAAGGCTAAGAAATTTCGCTGGGGCTTCCACAAATGTGCCAAGGGTCGCCTCGGAACTCACGGAATAAAAAATTCAAAAGTAGTCAAAAAGGAGTGTGCGCAGGCAAGAAGTAACGCAGGTTCATTCATGGCCCAGCTATATTCAAACTGATTGCAGAATAGGACTGTGCGAAAAGGTGCTGTCAATGGAATGCCTCCAAATCTAAAACTTTTATATGACTCTAGCTAATTAAGATTAGTAACTTTTGCAACGTGAAAAAATCTCCCCACACAAAGCTGATTGGTCGCACATTTAACCCTTATAGAAAAACATACATTATGTTCTGTAATTGGGTCCATGAACCTTCACACGTTTCCCTTAATTATAATTTGTGACTCACAAACCAACCCCTACTTCCCACATTGTAATTACAATTCATTGAAACATTTTTAGATGTCCAGCGCAACTTTATTCATCTGTCCCAGTCACCTCATCTACGTTCTCATGGGAAACGCTCTCCAGTATTGCATTGTCAGAGTCTTGAACCATGGACATACTGTTATACAATTGTTGCATATTAAGAACTCTTCAACCTTCTTCCCAAGTGAAAAGTACTAAGGGGCAATTGCAAACCGCAGTGGTTCTTTTGCATTTTACAAATCATTTTGAATTATAAAATGGTCATGCCCTCCTTGCCTATCAGCAGGACCCATGGGTTCTTAATCTGTGAACTCAAAAAAGATAATTATTATTGTTTGCTTCTTACCATACATGCGTGGGATAGTGGGACCTGCGATGAGTTGCCAGCCACTGCAGTTTGTTGCAAACTAATACACATCTAATATACTTTTTCTGCAAAACCATGGATTAAGGCCTATTTATAGTGTTTCAGCCTACACCCATGTTTGGTTGTACTTACCTCTGCCCCAGCATTTTTCTTTCAAATGTTTTGGGCTTGACTGTATAATGATTAAAAGGAGCCCCCTACACGTTTACAGTGCTACTCTCACATTTGATAAGTGCATACCTTTTCACTGTGCAGAACTTGCATTTTGATTACAAAATGATGACATGTGTAAATATATCTTATCACTTACAACAAACATTCTTTTCAGAATCTGGCCCACAATCTTTGAATTGAGTTGCTATGATCATGTGTAAAGTTTGGTACACTTGTCTTTTTTCTGCCTCACATATTCCACCCTGCTTGCAAAGTGGCTGCTGCCAATTTAACTTGAGCAAATTGCAATTACGTGTATTCTATTAAATGGTATGATTTCTATGATTGTATGTACGTTTCTGTATGCTAGTTAACTAAACCTGGCTTTACTTCACTTTAAAATAATCAATTGTCAACTCAGAATGGGGGCATGGGAACACTTTCTTAGTCAGGGATGTGAAGAGGGAAAATGGGATGATCCCTTCCCCTGATTCTCATCCAGACCATGGCCTAAGCCATCACGACCCAAGCAACCACCGCAAGAGGAATTTGACGCACTCGCAGCAACCCCAGACGTCAAGATCCACTGTGGCCACGCCCCACACAACCAAGGATGCTTCTCATCAATCAAACCACGTGCCAGAACCTCAGGTGAAGCTGATATCGACCGCATGAACTAACTAGATTAGACAGAAACCACTACTACTGCTATCGTTAGAGATGCCATGACGACATAGCAAGTCGACAAGAACACACGTGCAACCAAGCACATTGGTCGTACACACACACCAATCGACACAAAGAGCATACTCATGCTATGACGTAGAGGACCGCTTACACACACACACACGCATTGTTGTTATTTTTCACATAGGCCAGCTACAGCACTGCAGAAATGCAAGACGCCAGAAGAGCTCGTGTACACACTTGCAGACGCTTCCTCGCCACTAAAACACTGAAGACGTAAGCCCTGCATATGGACTAATGCATATGAATCTCTGTCGCCCCTCGCGACCCCTATATTATGGATGATGTACCGCCACCCGTAGGCCAGGCCGTGGTGGGCCGTAAAACCAGAGCGTCCAGGCCGGAGCAGTTCAGACAAAGCTGCAAGGTGCTGATCCTGCAGAACAAGGCCCCGAAAAGAGACCGCAGCCAAGGCTGCACTCTTGCAATCTACATGCCATGCTCCCCGCGCCAAGGTTACACCTGCTACTGCTAAACGCTCCCCGAGCCGAAATACAAATCAAATTCTCATAATTGTGCTCCAGCCATGGTCCCGCAACACGTGACCAGGCCAGCCTGATACAATGCCAAGCTCCAGGGACCAGAGAAGCACTGGTGTCTCACGTCTGTTACACAGACTACAACAATGAAGTGACAATTTGGACACCAATAGCGATGGGAAAGACATGCACACCAGCTAATAGTCAGACCTGTCCATTGTCTGCCACTGACACATAGTCATACTTTGTTGCCAGCAGCAGGTACACCGCAAGCTGGGAACAACGATGGTCCCAGGTTTAAGGGCTCGCGAGTGAACCAATCAGAATACGAGGGGCACACCACTGATGCCATTATTGCTTAGCCAATCACTAATAATCCCCATGTAACATTTCACTTGTAGTGATTATTAGGGATGACCCAAGCGTACCACCTGACCCTTTCTCAACCACTAACTGCCTTTCCTATATGTGCCTATACTAACCCCACCACTTGGAGAGCCAATCCAAGGTGGCGTTAGGTTTGGGGGCTAGTCCTCCCAGGTGACGTACATACCCGCGTCATACACCTAGAAAAAGGGCCTGCAAGCCCACCAAGATCGAGTGGTCTCTCGGATAACTATGATCTGTGAGCCCGTCCCTGCCTATTTTGTATAATAAACAGCAGTAACTCTTTGCTCTTGGTTGTGCCTCATACTCTGTTGGGATGCGGGAGGAGTTGGGGCCTCCCCAACCCCAGAGGTCCGCGGACCTCCCTGCTGGCCCCTGGGAAAAATACCCTGACAAGTTGGAGGCACTGCTGAGATCTGCTGAGACTGGGCGAGATCACAGCGAGTCCTCTTGCGTCAATGTGGCCCGGCAACGCAGGCCCCTCTGCCGTTGCCCCCTTTGGAGGACTACAGGACCATTGCCAAACTGCAAGATGACCGGACAGTGCAATCTGGAGATTGGCTGCCGGGAGCCAAATTGAGAAGTATCTCACCTGCTGTTTGGCGAGTGTCCAGACGTGGTCCAGATGAGGGGAGGCGGCGAGCTGATTGGGAGGGGTGCCCGCGGTTGAGAAACACCGGCAGAACTCGATATGAGTATGGCACACACAACCAGCAATACAATGTTGTGCGGGAGGTGGGAGGAACTGTAAAAAGGGTAGCGGGTGGCTCTTAAAAGGTGATAAGAAAATATTTTGGCCATCAAGTGGCAATCGGTGTGTAAGGTGTAACGGGGACTGGCACGAGGGCCGTCCCCTCTAGTGTTACAGAGTTGGCTGGGTGAGGCTTCAAGCTCCCACGTGTGACTAGAGGATTGCGCTGATTGGTTGAGATCACGGACAATTGTATAAGGGGGTGTGGCATTCCTATGAGTTGGTGTTGTAGATCAATGAATAGATGGAGATTCCTATTGATCAAGTGTTTTAACTCTGTGAATAGACGACGCATTCCCGCAGGAGATAACTAGATTGTTTCTCAGTGCGGAAGATAATTGGCTGGTTAAGCTCCTCTAGAGAGGGGGCATATCACACGCGAGGTGACGCAGCATGCACAGTCCAATTATAATAACGAAGTAATTGATGGATACGCCACTCCAGGTGTGGTAGGAAGACAGCTTTGGGGATAACGGCCAACAAGTTTGTCAAATATGGCATACATTTATCCCTTGTTGTAATTGTATGTACCGGGAACCCTTTGTAGTAGTTGGTGACCTCACCCATAGGGCTTGTATAGGATACTGCGGTCTTTTGTGGTCTTCTTCCTCCAAGAGTGGTCCAGGATCGGGGCAGGGATATGCGGTAAGGGTTGGGTGAAGCGGGAGAGGCGGCCGCGCATGGAGAACGACGGCATGCGCTCGACTACGGGGGTGGTAGAGGGATCAGAAGAGTGTACACTGTGCAGACAGTGAGGACAGAGGAAAAGGAGGAAGAGTTATAAGTATGTTGCAGGTGTGCCAAGTAGCGGGGGCACAGTAAAGGTGGGGCAGCTCAGAAGCATGCCGCGCAGGGCACACAGTTGCAGGGGGCTGGTGCACCACGGGTCAAAGGGGGCCCTAGCTCTATAAGGAGAAGCATAAAAGAAGGTGACCCTGCTGTAGGAATAAAGAGGGCGGTGACGCCCAGCACAAAAGCATTATAATAAAAATTGTTTTCCTTGCATCGGAGAATCAGAGAACCCCAGCAACGGGTCAGGTAACAGTGGTACTGAGAAAGTAAAGTTTTAAAGATGTCTATGTATTATGGGATAGGGGCAGGGTATAGGACCAACACCTTAACAACACCACTCCAACATATCTGCGCAGCACTAACACCACACACAGATAGAATAGTAAAGCACAGCATCGAATGGACACACGGGTCAGATAACAAAATAAGGATACCATGGCCACCCAACAGCAGTTTTGATATGACCACCCAACATTCACTACCAGCGTATTTACATAACACATACAAGGGGAAGAAGCTGGCGAGCCACCTAGAAGTTTTCAACCTCTGGAAAATGTTCCAGGGGTGTGTATCAGGGGTACCAGGAATGTTCACACTGCAGGGAATAAAAGAGGAAAAGGTGAGTGGAGAGGGTGGGTGAAGAGAGCCTGGGAAAACACCCAGTGCTGAGGAGAGTGAGGAAGAATCAGAAGGTCACCCACTAGTAAAGAAATAAAGAACGAAACAGAGGGGCTGTATCCATTGAGAGAGTTGAGGGAAGCAACACAAGCACAACTAACAGCAGCCGAGGGATATTCCAACCCTGCATACAGACCACCACCCCACACACCAGCAGACATTTACCAAAGGGGGGTGAGCGCGAGGAGTGCAGCGGATACCCAATGCAGGTAAGCACCAGAGGAGGAAAAAGAGTGCAACTAGACTTAGAAGGCATCGGACCAGACAAATGAATAGCAGCAATGGTGCTTCTAAAGCTTCGAGGGTCATTAACTGGGGAGGAGTAAGAAGCGGCAAAGAAGGCAAGTCAAGAAGAGAAGAATACACACAGGTAAGGTAAGTAGAGAAGAGGAAGGGAGACTGACACTGGAGGAAGAGGAGATGTTAGAGGTAGGATTATCGGAAGTGAAGGAAGCATGGATCACCCTGATCGAACAGTTCAAGCGGGAAGAGCGGAAAAGGAGGGAGAGGAGGAAGGGAAGCATGGGGGACAAGGTAGGGGTAAAAGGGCAAGAGGAAGAACAGAGGAAACGAGAAGAAGACTGTACAAGGGCGATTGCAGAAAGGGTGGCACGCATGGAACAGCGGGAGGTTAGGAGAAAAGAGGAGCGAGAAGAAAATGACAGTGAAATGGGGCTGTGGAGAAAGAAGATTATATCAGAAAGCGTACGAAAATATGAAGAGGGGAAGGTTACAGAAATTATACTGGTAAAGGGGGGCGGAATATGGGGCAACAAGGAGAAAGGAGAAGATGCTAGAGCAGGTAAGTGACACAATAATGAATGAGCTTTGCAAAGTATGAATGGAAGTAGGTGGTGAAGCAGGCAAGCAAAAGAATACAGCGCAAGGAGAGGTGTGCAAGGAATGCAGGGCCAAGACATAGACGTATAGCAATAAGGAAGTAGTGACAACACCGCAGGAGGAAGGAAAGGAGACAAAAGGTGTGTACACAGACATAGACTTAGGGACCGTTAGAGTAGGAGGAAAGTGCATAGGCCCAGGATTGACATTTTCAGATGGGTGCTACAGTGAGGAAGAGGAGGGATCGTGTGGAGGACTAAGTTTTGGAAGTGGAGAGGGGTTAAGCTAATTACACATAACACGCAGTGCGGGTCATTGTGGGAATGTGAGATGTGGGAAGAAGAAAACGCAGGGGAGGAAAAGGAAAGGCAACTAAAAGGGAGAAAGCCACAGCCACTGACGCCACCAGCGCAACACACACCATATGTTAACAGACTCAAAGACCTCCCAGGATGCAGAATGGAAAAGCTAGCTAATACACACAGGGAGGGTCACGGGGTCAGCAGAGAAGGAACAAGAGCATAGGAGCTGATAGAGTAACACCACACATTACTGATTTTATTGAACAACTTTCTGACATGGAAGAGGACAGCGAATACACTCACACATGCCCACACAGACGTACGCCAGGGGAAGTAAAGGAGTACACTCTAATGCCATTACTAGAGAGGGGTGGAGCAAGGCCACAATATGTCCCATGGAAACATGCAGAGAAGGAAAACATCAAATGCAGACTTCCATCGTTGAGCGGAGGGGCCGGGAAATGGATATATGAAATGGAAAAACTAACTGCAGGCCAGAAATTAGTGGTGAGTGATGTAAAGGGATTACTCATTTGAATACTGGGTGACGCAGCAGATGACATTTGGAAGAGGGCGGGATTCTCAGGATTAACTATAAGTGACACATCGCATGATGGGGCACCATTTTCAAATTGCAGAAACGCACTGTGGCAAGCGCTGAGGGTGCAATACCCAGACACTTCAGGCATAGGAGCAATAACATCACACAAAATGCGTGAGAATGAAGATCCTGTTGATTACATCCAGGAAATCCAGGAGAAGTGGCTCCTGGAAACGCAGGAACTGTGGGTGAAAACACTGCCAATTTCTGACCATATATTGATTCAGGGTCTTCCTGAGCCAGTACAGAGACAATTAAAGAAATTAGTAGGGATGGAAGCTAAGGCATGGCCCGAGATACAGCTCACAATAGTGCATCATTGTAGACTATGGCAAGAAAAGATGAAACCGAAGGAGGAAGACAGAAAGGCAGAGGAAGCAAAACTAGTCAAAAAGAAACTGTCAAAATATGCCATGGAAGGTGCACTGATCACAGGCCCCACCCCGGAAACACCGGCACAAGACACTACAAAACAACTAACAGCATCACTACAGCAAGCACAAATGACGACACAGCAAAAGCCACCACCCCCACCATACACAGCACAATACACAACACAAATGGGAGGTGGTTACACTGAAATGGGAAACGGGTACACAAACAACTACCGGGGAAGGAGTGGACACATGAGAGGGAAGGGATTTGGGCCAGCAGCACCACTACAAGAGGGAGGGTTCCGGGGTCAGACCAATATGGGCAGCAGGGATACTCAGACAACATTGGGGGATACCCATGGCAAGCACAGGAACCACCAACATGCTGGACATGCGGCATGATAGGACACATGTCACGCACGTGCAGAGTAAGACTGACAGAAGCAGGATGGGGAGGGCAAGGGCAACAGGCTTGCAATGGAGGACAACAATTATACCAGAAACAACAGCCACAGCAGGTGACAGAAACACAAATACAACAGCAAGCACCACTACCACCGCCTCAGCAACCATTACAAACATACACACAACCACAGCAGCAACCACAACAACAGGCAGCAACAGCACAACAACATCACATCCAGACAGTACAACAGCTCACACAAATACAAGACAACAAATTACTACCCGCAGACATGCCAATGCAACAGACATAACTGGGAAGGGTGTCAATATTGGGTCACAACCCATACACAGGGAGCGGACAGTCATTGTATCCACAATTGGACAGCCCACAGACATCTTTGATGTGTCCCATCCTATCTGTAACACCTAACCCTGAAGAGGAACCACACATAAAGGTGGCGATAGGTGACAAGACATTTTATTTCCTAGTTGACACAGGGGCCACTAGGTCCTGTATTAGAGAGGGGAAGTTCAACTTGTCAGGCAAAGCTATGCACACTCAAGGATTCTCTGGGGCTCGAGGACTGGTTCCTTTCACGGATGACATCTCATTATCTGTTGGAGATCACAACATGCCTCTACCACTGCTATACTCAAAGCAGTTGCCAGTAAACATACTAGGGAGAGATATAATGAGCAGGTTGAACATGACTATATCCTTTACTGATAAGGAATCATGTGTTCCACACCAGGCATCAAAATGCTCACAGCACGACACATACTTCAGGCATACTGTGGCAAAACAGTAGCGAGGGCAGAGCCCGTGGATGGGAACCTCTTCCAATATGGCACGGACATGGCACTTGCATGGCTACCAGGAATTGGGGGCAAGCTGTGGAGGAGACCAGCAGCTTACCTCTTCAGACCAGAAACACTGACCAGTGAAGGAGAAGGGGCTATAATATCAGTGGACATAGAAGGCATTGTGGCATCCACAGACTACATTGCAGTTCACGCAGAGGATGGGGAGGGGAAAGCATGGAGAGCAGTAATAACACTGGCAGAAGGTTGCAGGCTAACACAGGTGTCAGATGAGGAACTGTTTTCAGACGAAGCAGGAGATGGGGAAATAGTGTTCCAAATGAACCTCTACATTGGCTAAGAGTGATATACAAGGAGGTAGCACAGAAAATAGCAATGGCACTGGAAGCGCCTATCACTACCCAGGTACCCTCCTACGAGGAAGATTTAGCTGCAGTACCCGCCTCCTTATGGACTACTATTCCATATGACGTAGGCTACATAAAGAGCATTTGAGGATTGAAAATAAAGCTAAAGAAAGGTGCAATGCTATCCAGGGTGAAACAGTACCCACTATCCAAAGAAGCTGATGAAGGGATCTATGAAACAATAACTGCCCTAGTGGATAGAGGGATATTGGTACCATCAGAATCACTGTGCAACATTGCTGTGTATCCAGTGCACAAAGCAAAAAGAGGGTCATGATGTTTTATACAAGAATTGAGGCCCCTCAACCGTATTGTAGAGGCAGAATACCCCATAGCAGCTAGCCCAGCTACATTATTGTGCAGTATTCCAGCAGAGGTGTCACGTTTCACTGTGATCGACCTCAAGAATGCCTTCTTCTCAATACCTCTACACCCTGATTCACAAGACTTAACAAGCTTCACATACCGCAACACAAAGTGGAAACACACTAGACTACCACAAGGATACTGCAAGTCACTGTCCATTTTTAAAACAAATGGACCTGGGGAACATTGAAATGGAGAGCACGGTACTACAAAATGTAGATGACATCATCATCTGCAGCACCACTGAGGAGAAGTGCAGAAGGGACTCTATAAAGATGCTCACAGTGCTGGCTGAGAAAGGATACAAGGTTGAGAAGGGGAAGCTACAGTACTGTCAAGAACAGGTGCTCTATATTGGGCAGATTATTTCACAGAAAGGAAGGAACGTTGCACCACAAAGAGCACAAGCAATAAGGAACATTCAACAGCCGCAGACAATAAGAGAATTGCAGCGGTTTTTGGGCCTTTGTAACTACTGCAGGGCATGGGTCTTTGATTACAGCTCATGCATAGGACCACTGCTCGAGGCTCTTAGAGAAGCACAGAGGGGAGAAAAGAAGCTGGGTTGGACAAGGGAAATGACGGAGGCATTCAATGAGTTAAAACACACATCTCAACTGTACCAGTACTAGCTACCCCCAACTATGAAGAACAATTCTACATATTTTCACATTGTGAAACTGCAGTAATGAAAGCAGTACTGACCAAAAAACAAGCATGGGACATAAGCCAGTGGCATTTTACAGTGGCCATTTAGATCCTGTAATGATGGGTCATTTCCTGTGCGAACAGAGCCTATCCGCAGCAGCATTTGCAGTAGAAAAATCATCCTCAATAACAATGAGATGCCCACAACACTGTATGTGGAGCACGCTGTTTTGCAATACTGAATAAACCAAAATCCACACTGACCACACAAAGAGCTACAGGTTACGAGATAATAGTGTCCAGACTGGAGTTCAAAATAGTGAGATGCAGTAATGTTAACCCAGCACGATTCATAGCAGAAGTGGTGGAATATGGAGAGCATGCGCATGACTGCACACAGGCTATTGAAATTTACTCAAGCACCAGGAAGGTGGAGGAAAATGCCCTAGAGGGGGGAGAGATAATGTACATAGATGGGTTGTCAACAATTCACCAAAGTGATGGGATAAGAAGAACAGGAGCAGCAGTAGTATGTTTGAGGGAAGACTGGTCCTATGTTCCAGTGAAATGTGTCCAATTTCCACAACACTATTCAGCGCAAGCAGCGGAACTAGTAGCACTGATTTTAGCATTAGAAGAAAGCAATGAAAAAAGAGTAACTATATATTCTGACAGTGCATATGTTACATCAACAGTACACTCAGGACTAATAAAATGGCAAAGAAGGGGATTCAAAAGAGCAGACGAGACCCCGGTACAACATGCTCTCCTACTGGCTGAACTAATCGAAGTAATTAATTACCCGGAAGAGGTAGCTTTGGTAAAATGTCAGGCCCACACTAACGGTGATGACCCAATATCAAGAGCTAATGAAACAGCAGATGCACATGTGAAACATGCTGCGTATTTTGGCGAGACATGGGCCCTCCCAGAAAAACAAAAAGATAAGGGGGGGTTAGACAGATGTTGATGAAGGATGGGTACACACACATCCCAGGGACACAGATCATGGAATTACAGGCAGAAGCACCAATGGCAGAAAAGGAACTATTGCTTAAAAGAGGATGCACCATGTCCCCCACGGATGCATTATGGCGACAGAATAATACTGGAAAGGTTGTGATGCCTTTGGCCCTATTGAAAATAGCCCTCACCAAATTACACTGTCCCACACATACAGGGAAAGAAGTAATTGCTGCACAGATAAAAGAATCATGGTCTGTCCCGAGCTAAACTCACATGTTGCAAATTTCATTAGCAACTGCCTCACATGCCAGCAATATATGGCCGGTCACACTGCAAGTGATCAAAAGTACAATACCCTGGCCTGAAGGTCCCTTCCTGCACTTACACATCGACTACGTTGACATGATCAATGTATGTCAAGGCTACAGATACATGATTGTAGTAGTATGCCCATTTTCAAAGTGGATTGAGGCTGGTCCCTGCTCCCATGCAGATGCGTTCAGAGCAGCCAAATGTCTGGTGAGGGAGGTCCTCCAGAGGTGGGTGGTATGCAAAGTATTACGGTCACACAATGGCCCACACTTTGCCAATGAACTGTTCCAGCACGTAACCACCCTTTTGGGTATTATAAGTTTGCATGCGCATATCACCCGCAAGCAAATGGTGTCTGCGAACGCCTCAACAGCCTCCTAAAAAAAGAAATAGCAAAGATCCAACAAACCACAACAAAGAGCTGGGTGTACTGCCTCCCTTCGGCCTTATTTGAGTTGAGAAATAGGCCATGGTCGGACCACCACCTCACACCCCATGAGGTGGTGTCCGGGCATCAAATGCACCTCCCACTCACACCACCATCAAGGACCACAATTGACTGCCATGCCACAAGTACTGTTTTTGGTGAAGAAATGCATGAGTATGTCTCTTCCTTAGTTACTAGTGCCGCTTTTATATCTCAACAGATCGAACGGACACAGGGCGAGTCAAAGAACAATCAGCAAGGTAAAGCAACCACCAAGGAACAAGAACAACCAGCACAGTGGACAGTGAAAGAAGGAGACCAGGTTCTCCTACGAAACTTCTTCAGAAGTTGGAACAATCCTCGATTTACAGGTCCACACTTGATGGACAAAATAGCCCCTAGGGCAGTGAAACTCAGGGGAAAAGACATGTGGACGCACATCCACGACATCAAGCCCTACATAGCACAGACCCACCCTCACCTCAGCAAAGCGGCCAACACTTCAGCAACAACAACTGACAACACTAACGAAAAAGTGCAGACACTAGATACCCCAAAGGACTTAACCAACCAATCACCTATAGCCCACCCTATGATCACGAGATCCCAAACAAAAGCATACGAGCTAGCTAAAAATTAACTCCCACCACCACCAAATAATGAAGAACATTGTCAAGCAACTTGCAAAATACACCACACTGTGTAAACATGTGCATGTTTTCTTCTTTTTTGTTTCGCACATGCAGGTATTGCGTATTTGCTACTGTATATATAAGAAAGATAAGGAATATACTTCACTGCCCAGGAGTAAATGCTACCCGCGGACAACAACACCCCAGAAGCACTATCACACCAATTTGTATACATTATAAAAATACCAAAATACTTGAAAAGAAGAAGAATATGCGTATATTATAACATGTTCCTTATGATAATAGCTCAATCATTTCCACATCTCCATGCGGCACTACCTGCCCTAACAGATAGGACGGCAAGGAAAGCGTGGGAGCAGCTTTTCCCCTGGGTATTGAGCGATTATTTGATAAGCAGGGCTTGACTAAAAGATACTAACAAAATAACGCATATTTTGAGAGATTTTCAGGCGGGCACCTATATCATCTAATGTAAAAGAGCTGCAGGACCGCAGCAAAGGTAAGAGAGATATGCCAGTGGTATTAGTAACTGTAATAAAAATGTGAGTGATATTCTTTACCACTGGTCTGATTACTGCTGCTGTCTGGCAGGCTTACTATGCTTTTTATGTGATGGCATCTCCATCTACTAACACCTCCCTTACCATGGCTGCAACGAGCACGGTGTCAGGTGGTACAAGTAGTATGGGGCCCAACATAAAGAGGGATAAGCGTAGTGTTTCTATTGATGTACATGGGGTGGACACATATCTTACAGAATCAGCACACATTTCTAACAACATCTGGTACAAGCAAATGTCCAAAATTGGTAAGGATACGACTAAGGACAACTGCTATGTGTGCTCATTGATCCCATACGCCATGAGCACCTCAAGAATGTTTGTGGCAAATGAAGTACCTGCAACAACTGCTGAATGCCTGTTGTATCTAGCATTGTTCCAAACACGTGGGCGATTCCAAGAGAAAAGAGCAACACTAAGATGGAGATCAAGATCAATGTACCCCTATGAAGATAACTTCATTAAAACACTACCAATGTATGATGAAAAGTGGCAACTGACTAAAGGGCTCAATTATATAACAGAGGGACCCAACAAAGGAGAGATAGAAGAAGTAACACTGAATTACCTACCATGCGAGTGGTACGCAAAAGAATTTGCTGGAGAACCAGGATGCTGGGAAAGGCCACTGATATTAATATATGGCAAGGTATACACTAGGGATGGATGGGTGGATGGAATTGTAGGAAGCAAAATATTGACTTTGGCAAAGTCTCCGGTGATGACGGTGCAAGTAGAAAACGACAAATGCTACAAGGAATGGACAGAGAGTGCAGCACTGGTGACATGGTTACATAAAGAGGAGGAACCCATCGCAAATCGTCCACTCACTGCACCCACACTGTGTTACCAGCATGATGGAGAAGTAGACATTGGAGTAAATGAAGGTTGCAAGAGAACAATAAAGATTCCTGAGGGGGGGTGCAGGAACAGCAATTCTGATGGATCACTATTTGGCCAGTGGGTCGAAAGGCATACAACAGCCTGCCACTGTTGTGGAATGGAGTGTGCACAATGGTACACATCAATGTACCATCACTGGTAGTACCACAGAAACACGTTAACATGGAGAGCTTCCCTAAGATGGATGAAGGGAATAAAAGGAAGAAAAGGTCACTAAAGATGGGAGGAGGAAAGAAACTGAACAACACTGCCCATTTATTGAGAGTAAACACAAGGAGAACCACTAACAGGGAACTACCTGTGGGGAAAGTCAGAAACTGCCCTAAGCGACATCCCACCAGCACATAGACTATTTAGCAGGGCAGCTATGTTCTTTTCCTCCATCATACATCCAGGGGTACAGGCATATGCAAATGTGAAGTGGCTCCAGATCACTCGGTGGGAGCTAATGATGACAATAAATTCAACGGTTAACGGATTCAACGCAATAAAAGAAGAGCTAAGAGCGATAAGGATGGTGGCCCTACAGAACAGATATGTGCTGGGCCTCCTAACAGCAATGGAAGGAGGTGTGTGCGCAAAAATTGGAAGCTCGTGTTGCACATTTATACCTGCCAATGACGAGGACAACAGCACGCTATCCGAGGCAGTGTCACAGCTGGCCAAGATGCACGCCAAGATGGAAGAAGAAGCAAAGGGAGTGAAGAAAGATGGCAGCTGGTTCTCTTCTGGTCATGGATGCCATCTTGGCTCTCAGATGGTCTTAAGGTTATGGCAGGATGCATAATTCTAGGAATGGCTTTTGTGATGGGGATAAAAGTATGGAAGGAAAGGTCCAAACGTACTGCTGAAGAAATTATTGGTATGTACGTCCTAATGCCAGCGGAAGATGGCAAACACACAGACGTCATTATTAAGGAACGTGAACGCTGCTCCAGCAGATAGTAGAAGCAGACGTGTACCCTCCATCAAAAAAGGTTGAGAACCCAAGGACCCCGAAAAGCTATGTTAGGAAATGGGTTTATTGCAAACCAGGTGGCAGATGTGTTTATATGTATTGGTCATTTGAAAATCATGTGAACCGATACGGGCTCTTGGCCGGAATAACTAAGGTATGGCGAGTACGAGGAGACAAGAGAGTGGATCATTTTGTGGTCAACAAGTCCACCAGAGGGGGGACTGAAGACCGAAAATGGGACGATCCCTTTCACTGATTCTCGTCCAGACCATGGCCTAGGATGTCACGACCCAAGCACCCACCCCAAGAGGAATCTGACCAACTCACGGCCACCCCAGACTTCAAGATCCACTGTGGTCATGCCCCACACAACCAAGGAGGCTGCCCATTTATCAAACCACGTGCCGGAGCCTCAGGTGAAGCTGATATCGACCGCATGAACCAACTTGATTAGACAGCAACCAATACTACCGCCATCGTTAGAGATGCCATGATGACATAGCCAGCGGACAAGAACACACGTGCCACCAAGCACATTGGTCATACACACACCAATCAATACGAAGAACATACTCAGTGCTATGACGTAGAGGACCGCTTGCACACACGCATGCATCATTGTTATTTTTCAAATAGGCCGGCTACAGCACGGCAGAAACGCAAGACACCAGAAGAGCTTGTGTACATGCTTGCTGACGCTTCCTCGCCACTAAAACCCTGAAAACGTAAGCCCTGCATATGGACTAATGCATATGAATCTCCGTCGCCCCTTCCAACCCCTATATTATGGACGATGTACCGCCACCAATAAGCCAGGCCATGGTAGGCCGTAAAACTAGAGCGTCCAGGCCAGAGCAGTTCAGACAAAGCTGCAAGGTGCTGATCGCACAGGACAAGTCCCCGACAAGAGCTCCCAGCTAAGGCCGCAATGTTGCAATCTACATGCCATGCTCCCCGTGCAAAGGTTACACCTGCTACTGCTAAACGCTCCCTGAGCCGAAATACAAATCAAATGCTCATAATTCTACTCCAGCCACGGTCCCGCCAGCCTGATACGATGCCAAGCTCCAGGAATGAGAGAAGTGCTGGGGTCTCACGTCTGGGACACAGACTGCAACAATGAAGTGACAAATCGGACACCAATAGCGATGGGAAAGACATGCACACCAGCTAATGGTCAGACTTGTCCATTGTCTGCCACTGACACAGTCATACTTTGTTGCCAGCACCAGGTACACCGCGAGCTGGGAACAACGATGGTCCCATGCTTGGGGGCTCGTGAGTGAACCAATCAGAATACAAGGGGCACACCACTGACACCATTATTGCTTAGCCAATCACTAATCATCCCCATCCAACATTTCACTTGTAGAAATTATTAGGGATGACCCAAGCGTACCACCTGACCCTTTCTCAACCATTAGCTACCTTTCCTATATGTGCCTATACTAACCCCACCACTGGGAGAGCCAATCCAAGGTGGCATTAGGTTTGGGGGCTAGTCCTCCCAGGTGACGTATGTAACCCCGTCATACAGCTAGAAAAAGGGCCTGCGAGCCCAGCAAGAGCGAGTGGTCTCTTGGATGCCTGTGACCTGTGAGCCCGTCCCTGCCTGTTTCGTGTAATAAACAGCAGTAACTCTTTGCTCTTGTGTGTGCCTCATACTCTGTTGGGACGCGAGAAGAGTTGGGGCCTCCCAAACCCCGGAGGTCCGTAGACGGCCCTGCCGGCCCCCGGGAAAAATACCCCGACAGATGTATTTGAAATGTATATGCAGTTGCGCATTTTTTTGTGAGTAAATGATATGACACGGCTTTTGTACTGTATTGCACTGTTCACCTGTACAAACGAGTGTTTGCAGTGGTGCAGATATGGTTAATGACTGCTTTAAATTAGCCTTTAAAAAACACCTTATCAGTGGCAATGACTAAGGGTTGGCCTAAAGTGTGCAATAGATCAGCCCAAAATACTAAGTTGTCACAACATGAAAAGGTTGTACAGACCAAAGCAACAGACAGTGGCAACTGGGTCCATTGACACTCCTAATGCTTGACAACATCAAGCTAATTTGGCCAATGTACTGCATTAACACATTCAATTTGTATATAAACAATCCAAAAAGAAAGTGTGAATACTGCCTTTTTCAGCCTACAACTCCAAGAAATTCTCTAGTTAATTATTGTAATTCACAAATGGTTCTGTATTCAATTTACATTCGTCTCTCATTAATCCATGACTGGAAAAGCAAGAAAGTTGCACGTATCCTAAATGTCCCCTACTTGTTTAATTGGTTGGAACACTTTTGTGATACCCGTAGCTAATTTTCAATCAAACGAATTACTAATGAGGTGATACAGTCTTACCCAGCATAATACAAGGTATTCACTGAATTGGATCTCAACATAATGTGGAACTGGCTGGGGACTAATAACACATCATGAGTACCAAGGACATCCTGCATGGCTAAAGGTCCATTCTCCACTTAGCTTAAGACTTTTGGTAATCCAAGATGGTTGCTCATGTGTAACTTATAAAGAGTGCCCGTGACAGCACTTTATTTTTACATATATTTTAATGAATTAAAACGTGATGATTTTTCTCTTTCATTACTTTGACTCTTGGTTTTAGAGAATGCGTTACTTATTGATGTGAAGCTGAAAATGCCCTCCTTAAAATCTGAGAAAGGGTGGTTGGCACACATTTATTTTAATATCTATTTTATAGGCCATTTAACATCACCAAAAGATAAGTGTAATTGCAGTTAGAAAATTCTTAAAATATGTGCATATTAGGAATACGTTTCTGCTGCCTTTGAATTAAAATGCATTTGCCATGTATGCATCTCAGTGTTTCAATTACACACGTGTAATGCATGTTTTCAGTTGATCATACCAAAGGTGAACAATGAATGAGTGCAATGACATCTGTGTTGTTTGCCACCCCACAGTGCCAGAGCACTGGTTCGAGACAATAACAGGGTATTACAAAGAATCCTTCAGCGGAGAAGCCATTCCATAGTAGGGGCCCTTTTGGTCACATTCTGTGGGTCACCACATTATTGCCTCCGGGGTGGAGGCTCACTTTCTCCTTGAAGGTTTGTTCCTTGCAAGGGTGTAGTTTAGTCAGTAATCGGTGGCCGCTCATAGTTTTGGAGTAGAAGGGTGCAAATACTTCCCACTAAGACATGTGGGCGACTCAGTGTAGAGAAGCAAAGCAAGGAGCTTTAGGTATATTTCCCCAACAGATGTTTTCGAATAGTATGTTGAAGTCGTGCATTTTACAGCACATTATTGAGGAAAAGGGCATAACATTTAAAATGAAGCTGCCCCTGTTTTACAGCACAGGGAGTCTTGATTCTATTAAAGACATAGAGGCGAGCATTATGCTTCAACTTCCTTTCATTCTACTCTTTAGCATATTCAAATCTTCAGTCTTTAAAACCATTTTCATTTTTTGTAACACAACCAAAGAAACAATACACTGAACTGAACTGCACATCCCAACATATCCTGAGACTCTAGTAGTTATTTCCTTCTATCTGGGCACTATTAGTCACTTCCTGCCCAGGTCCTTTCCTCATCTTTTGATGTCTCTCAACTGATATCCAACAATCAACAAACGACATCCGCTTTGCTTTATGGGTGTTTGTATTCCTATAGCTGATTGGATGTATGCAGAATAGTCTCTACTACCCCTTGACAAGTTATTATTTGGAGAGTCTCTCTGTTGCTCCCTTGCTTCAGGATCACTAGAGCTGTTAGTATGGCCATCTGAAGTGTTATATGCACCTGCAGCATTCAATGATATCTTGTATTTCTCCCTGAGGCAGAGACATTGCTGCTCTTTTTCCCACACCTCTGCTCTGCTTTATCTCTGCCTACATTAGGAGTTTCAGCTGTCTCAGTCTGTGTGGAGGCATTTGCTTGTTCGCCTGATGTTAAGCATCCTGGTTTATTTCTTCAGAGCTTGCAACACTGATAAGCTCCCAAAACCATATTTCTGTCCCTGTGCATGAAATCTTCTCCATGTATTAGTCTTTGATAATGTGTTGCATGACACTCTTGGAAATGTAGGTATGGGGACCCGGTTGCAGTGCATTAACAGATCTCTTGCAGGACAGTGAGCTGGTCAGATCCCACGACATCCACCTATTATGAGGCCCATAAGGTAGATGCCAGGCCAGTCCAGTCTCTAGTGGCTCACTTCCTCCAGGGAGTTCAGAAAACTCACCACATTATATAGGTACACCTTACTATGAATTGTCTCTTGTATGACTCATGGCAACATAATATGTAATCAATAGTTGTATTTTCATACATAAGTAAAATAAGCGAAAATACAATGTTTTATGGTCAGTGTAGGGTAGGACATGGAGCCCTGGAGATTGTGATCCATAGTTCTCGGAGGCAGACATGAAAGGACCAGATAATGATATAGACATATCCTGCACACTTAGGTTATAAGTAAGGTTGATGTGAAAATTCAGAAAGCCTATTAACATATTAATGTTGTTACGTTTAAACATTCACAGAATAAAACTCTGCTTCCTGACTTGTTTCCCTATCCACGGTTAACACTGCATTCTTTGTTTGGAAAATTCCAGCATCACACATTGCTGAGATCTGCCATGATGTCACACCCTTCATGTTACCCAAAATGCACTTCAACTCTAGAAATCCAGCATTGTGAGGAAATGAAGTGCTGAATTTGAAACCCCTCAGAGGACCAAAGCATGAGAAATCATAGATTTGTCCAACTAATTTACAATGTGTGGTTGCCTTTTATCCTTGACAAAGGTAGACAAGAAGGGGTTGCAAAGTACCTGCTAGCGACCCAAGTAGACTACGCTTGTGGTCGGGTGATGTGAAGGTTCTCATAGAGTGTGCTAGTCAAGAAGACTTATAATGTTTTCAGCTAGACTAATGAATCAATCATGGTACACGGATGCATTCCAGTGGCAGACAAACTTGATTATATGAGAGCAGGTAGTGGCTGATTGCAGATGTGTGCAGGTCAGTGGCTGCACCTTGGGAGGGGCACAGAAATCTACTATTGGGTGCACAATTGGTGAGTGTAGCCCACTCATCCACAGTGAGGCCACAACCTACCTCTACACCTATAATGCCAAATACCCACAACAGTGAATGAAAATTGGGCACATACAAATTGACAAGCAAGTGTCAAAGGAACACCTAAACATCAGTGGACCAACTAGTAACTCAACATACAATAAACTCCACCTCCAGTAGCAAATGTGCAGTTTCAAATGAGATGACACTAGATCCAACACACAACAAAACCATGTGGAACATGTGGCAATATACATGAACAAGTGAGTATCCATCCCCAATGAGAGACCACAAACACCATCACGAGACATCTCACAATCATATCTGTATGTACACCATTACACACACAACAGAACACGTCACTACAACAACACCAACAAACTGACAACAAACATACATGCAGTGCCCCTGCACTGGTAATGGTAATGGAATCTCATAATCAGCCAGTGACCTCTCCAGCTGTATGTCAAACACATGCACACACGTCCCCTAGCAAACATTACACTAACAACATGACACATACGGTGAGGCCCCAAACCGCATGACTGACACTTAACATATGCACTGGGAGAACATGAAAAAAGTAAATGGGCCTCATTACACGGTAGGCGGTGGACCAAGGTGCTATTATCACCTTGGTCCATGCCAGTAAAATACTGGCACCGCCTTGGAGGAAAGGGGAATTACCGCCCTATTCCAAGGTTAGCGGGGCAGTAATTCCCCCTTCCCCCATTGCCCTTCCCCATTCCCATTTTTGCCCCATAGGGCATAATGGGAATGGGGAAGGTGCTAATTACGGTACCGCAAATTGCGGTACCGTAATTAGCACCCTGATCCCTTTGCGGTTTGGTTTTTAATGCCTGCTAAAAAATTAGGCGTCAAAGTACCAACCCGCAAAGGGACCTCGTAGTAAGGCGGTAAGGGTTAATGTACCATTACCGGTGACCGTTAACCCTTATCGCCTTCCGTGTAATGAGGCCCAATGTGTACACATACAAAGAGATTACAAGAAGTGTGGAATGAACAGAATACAAATGTGTATTAAAGATAAACTATTTACAAGAAAATGATGGGAAGTGAAAAACTGTCCAGACACTAACACAGACAACATCTAAAATGAAACCTAATCATATGTAACTTTATACAATGGCATTGGGGTACACGTCTCCAATGTCTGACAAGGCCATGATCAGGGGTGAGTCACACTCAACATCCGCCTCTGTTTTTGCCTGGAGGACTTGCAGGGTGGCCAACATCCACCTCTCAGACTCCCTTGCTGACCTGCAATCATCCTCCAGGATGGCAGTCTGCCTCCTCACCCACCTCAGCACAATCTCAGTCCTGGCCACCATCACTAATGCCTCCCTCACCTGCTGGCTCTCTGCCTCCTGCGGCCATCAGTATTGACCAAATACAGATGCCGTGGCCTGTAGGGCTCAGCTGTGTTCCTCCTACCTCACATGTGGCAGTGCCTTATCTGGGTGGAATTTCCTGTGAAGATCTGCCTCCCCACAGTCACCATCTGCTGCTGCCAGTCAGTGTGCAACCTCTGCAGGCATGTCCACTGAACAGATGATATTTGTCAGGGGCATAAGGCACCTGCACTGCCTTGAAGTTCACAACCAGATTGGGCGGTGGTGGTGGGACTGGTGCACAGCGGTCCATCGTGGTATGTGGCACTGATGGCTCATTGGAGGATGACTGGGGAACAGAGGAGGATGTGGAGGAGGGGGCAATTGCATGGGCCAGCCTAGAGAGCCCATCCGAGAGCAGTGTATTTGCCAGCTTGCCCATGCAGCGGCTTATCTGCTTGTGATGCTGAGCAAGCTCCTGACAAGGATATTTAATGGCATCACAGATAGATGAGCTTGCGTGGTGATATTAGATATCAGAGGATGCACAACATCTTGGATGGCTACCTCTGTATCAATCAGGGCCTCAGTCTGGGTAGAGGCATCCAGGAAGGTGGTCACTGCCACAGCCGATGATGGTAACTGTGCATCCTCATGTCTCTGGCCGAGGGGGGCAGCCTGAACACCCTCATTGATGCCTTACCTGACCCAGTAGGCTGGGCTGCAATGGCCTCCTTCTCCAACTCCAACTTCATCAACCCAAAAGACTCCAGAGAATCCTCCAGCCTTGATGGACCCTGTTTGGCAGCACCCTTTCCCACAGCTGCTGAGGTGTCCCCAACCAAAATCCCCTGCTGGGACTTACCCTCAGAAGCCTTGCCGTATAGTTGCCCATGCAGCGGCTTATCTGCTTGTGATGCTGAGCAAGCTCCTGACGAGGATATTTAATGGCATCACAGATAGATGAGCTTGCTTGGTGATATTAGATATCAGAGGATGCACAACATCTCGGATGGCTACCTCTGTATCACAGCCGATGATGGTAACTGTGCATCCTCATGTCTCTGGCCGAGGGGGGCAGCCTGAACACCCTCATTGATGCCTTACCTGACCCAGTAGGCTGGGCTGCAATGGCCTCCTTCTCCACCTCCAACTTCATCAACCCAAAAGACTCCAGAGAATCCTCCATCCTTGATGGACCCTGTTTGGCAGCACCCTTTCCCACAGCTGCTGAGGTGTCCCCCACCAAAATCCCCTGCTGGGACTTACCCTCAGCAGCCTTGCCTTATAGTTCTGGTGCTCCGCCAGCCACTTCGCTCTCAGAAGAGGAGCTGTCACTAGTGAGTGGATAGGGTTTTCACCTGGGTCTGGAGGCCCTGCCCCTGCTTCTCCTCTCCACAGCATTATTTCCTCCCTCTTCACCAGCTGAGGCAACTGTGGAAAAGTGGACAAAGAACATTGACCGCAGTCAACAGTGAAAATGCATGTGTGGCATACACAACATAAACAGTGCCATTTAGTCAGCACACGTCTTCCAGCAACTGCCACACACACACACACACACATGCCCATGCAATTAGCATGAATACTGACACATGAGTGTAGGCACAATGATGAGTTACAGTCATGACACAAGCACATGTCAACCCAGCTTATTCATCTGTGGCCACAAACACATTGCAAGAAATCATGGCATGGCACAATACCAATGCCAAAGTGACCCAAGTGCAACCCGCAGCCTGGGCCATGCGATATGCGTGCTGCCCATGCCGAAGACAAGTCAGCTTTCTAGCGCAAGCCCTTTGCGGACTAAAAGGAAACAAATCCATTCACGGCCTTTCAGTCCATCCTAAATCACCAGAAGGCACCTGGCAACGTTCAACAAAGGCATTAACGACCATTTATGCACAAACAGCTGATGCCAAACTGCAAGTCATTATTTCTCCTCATATCATCTAAGAGGCACAAACTACGCAGAGCGCAACTCAAGTTCCCTTCGCGAGAATATTTGAGTACAATAAGCTCAGACAGCGAGATAAACCGCAGAATTCTAGTCACATAAATACAAGATGTGGACATACGTGTGTATGTACTAAAAGGGGATCAAGATTGATCAACTACAAAGCAATTGGTGTCCTGAAGATGGCCTTACACTTAGTCTGGTGACCACTGCTGACAAAAGTGGTATATCATAACGGGCCGAAACATATGTCGACTATTTAAGGAAAATCAAATGTTTCTTTCCCATGTCAAAAATGCATATTTAAACTGAAATGTTATGCCTACAAAGATTTATATTCACTTTAGCACTCCCCTGTTAGATGAGATGTATATAGAATGAGTGATATGATTTATATTCACTTTAGAACTCCCCTGTTAGATGAGATGTATGTAGAATGAGTGATATGATTGAGTATCAATTTAAAAATGCTTTTTAAAGATGTTTTACAACTATTAAAGAGACAGAACCTTTGTTACAAGTTGGAGTGATTAGTGCAATTTTTCTCCGCCTGCGACTTCCTAACCAATGACACAGTTAGGTTGCCTTTAACTCTCACGTAAGATCCATACAAGACTAAAAAAGAGGGGTAGTCCATCTGTTTTTCACTTTTCTCCCATGCGATATGCACCTGAGCACATGTCTCACCAACACCATTGCATGTCTCGCATAATCACCTTGTCCGGTCACATAGACATGCAGCGGCGGAAAGGATACAAACAGGACGGCCACAAGGTGACACGCATGGGATCTTGATAGCCATGACCTACAAAGTGGCACACAAGTGTGCGGCAACAATGAGCACAACTGAGAGGCCTGGGGACCCCAACTGCCTTACAGAGCCCCTTTAGCACTTCCCTGTGACACCTACTGGGGTTGGTGTCCAGCCTGGACCTTCAACTGCTGGCCTTTTTCAGCCACTCCTGCTGCATCCAGGCGTGTAGTTACACCTTTTCTCTGGTGCCGTGGTACCAGCATGGAGCAGCCCCTCAAGCTCCTATGCCACATGTCTGTCACACAGGGAGACACCAACCACAGATTACAATGCATGCACAAATTGGGGTCTATGGAGTACGGCCGTAGAAAAATGTGGGAAACCGCTGGGCCAGTTGCGACTTAGGCCATATGGAGGGCCCAGCCCGACCACATGGACAGTTGGGTCTGGCACAAGGTATTGGCTGATGGAACAGGTGGACATATGGTCATGAGGCAGTGCTAGCTAGACATAAGGCCATCATTGAGGGTGTGCACATCAGCCACCAACACTGTGCTGGGGTCTGCAAGTGGCATAACACCATCTGTGAATCGAGCCCCATCAAAATGTCTTCTGAGCGGTGCTGGTAAGATGTCCTCATAATGTCACATGCCCTGTGTCCACTGTTGAATGATGCAATGTTACTATGCACTGTGTGTTTCCCATATCATTTGATGTAACATGCCCTAATATAGCAGTCCACCCAACCTCTAATATGGGTATGTAGCCAGATAGCAGAATCCAAGTTGGTTGGCCTAGAATGAGCATCACACCCACGGGCCTGTCTGTGTGACCACAGTGCCTGTGGATGGCCCAATGCTGCAGGGTGGTGGGTCCTGCTGGTCACACATCCACCAACGGACCAGTTGGATGGGTGGGAGGAAGTGCCTGGGCCCAGCACACACCGCTGGTTTGTGGAGGGGTGGTCTGGCACCCATAGAACTGTTACCGGCCTGGACTACAGTTGGAAACCAAACTCAGTGGAGAAGTGCATGAGCATGGATCACGTGGGCCCACACCCACGGTGTGTTGGACAGACCCTGTGGTCAGCCCACCACCCTTGTACTCTCACATGAGCACTGAGGAACTGCTGGCCTGCTCTGTATTGGCACTGCCTTGAGGGGAGAGACACCCATGTAAGGGGGCACATCCTGAGGGAGTATGCCCTCTAGTCAAAACTGCTGCTACACAGGTGGCATGTACATGCCTGTATCAACTTCCATGGCCCGACAAGCAGTCCAACCCGAAATGAACCAGGTGCACAATATTAACCTGTAGAATGCAGGGAGCCAGACAGACAGGCTACCCTGAGGTTGTGGTGCTTGTCATTAGGGTCATTAAATGGACAGGCAACCTGCTAGGCTGCAAAATTACTCTGCCACTCAGATGCGTCCCGCAGCAGGCAAAGCTTTGTGGGCACATTGCGTGGTGCATGGCCCTGGGGATGTGCGCAACTTGGGTGTGTCAGCGAGTTCCAAGTGGAGGGCAGACAGGACACTTACAGACTGTCAACAGTGGGCCAGAGGAAGGTGACTATGCTTACTTGTAAACTGTGTACTAGGTGATGATAGAGTAGGAGGCAGACCAAAGTATCATGCCTCCTCATGGACACAACAGGCGTACATTCTAGATAGTGGCCCATCTGAACCTCTGGAGCCAGCCAGACTTCTGGACCTAACATACATTCCCAAAGTTGAACATCATATGACCGGGCAGTCCAAAGGATTGTGGTGGGCACATGTGGCCCATGGCCCTGGCCTCCTGGCAAAGACCACACACCCATGGTGCATGTCCCCAGGAGGCACAGCACAGGGGTGAAGTTGTGGACAGTGGGTCCTTTGGTAGGCTAGGCAAGCACTGAATGCCTGGAAGTATAGCTGTTCTAGGTGACCCCCACCCCTGCGGGCAGGCATGGTGTACTGCTGGGAACACCATAGCTGTCACACCACCCTGTTCCATGCATAACCACACAAGCCTGACATGATTTGATTACACACAGCATGGCCATGCGAGTGGGTGGATAGGTCTCACAACACCTGCTTGGGCACCTGTACACCCAATTACACACAGCAACATGCATCTCTGACAGTTGAACTGTAAGCATGCAACACGTACATGCACACATTGCTAAGGTACATGACCCTATGCCATTTTTTCCCAGCCCAAACAAATGGCATGATCACACTTCATCTCTGACAGATAACACTCCAGCCCATGAGAGGTCAGTGCACCAACATGACATTCCCAGACATACATACACATGTGTCAGCCTTAGCTGCTGAGTGTGGATGATGCAACATTAAATTACAAATGCGCACTCCATAGCGGTTTCAAGCATACATGTCCTTCACATGCCCCCAACATCATAATCTGCCATATGGACCTGTCACATCACTTGTTGTCACCAACTCACATCGCATGCATATGAGTGCACCAGTTCACAAAGAACTGACTGTGCACAATCCCTACGTTTGTTCACTTCACAGATGTCTGCTATTACATATGCCCAGCATCAGCAGGAGGCTGCATGCAAGTGTAGATCAATGTAACAAACATGCTGTGTAAAGAAAGGAGTAGCTGCATACCCATGTATGACACACATACACTGTACAGCAATACACTCCATGGGTACTAACCAGCAACATCCAGGCATCTTTGCCAGTCAAGGATCTGGTGTGGATCTCTGGGTAGAACCTCTGGAGGACTCAAAGCTGAAGGGATGTCATCTGATGGCAGCCTGCACAGTGCCCATCAATGGTGGAATTTGCCTCAAGGGCTGCCCTTACCTTATCATGGCCCCGGTGCTTGAGGTTCTCCCAGTGCACCCTCACAGACATCACAAAATAGACTGCCACCCCATCCAAGTTGGAGGCAGCCTTGATATGTCCCCTATTCAAAGACGTCCATCTGTCCCGAGCTACATTGCAAGGTTGAAGAGGGACTCATAATTCATCAGGACCTGATCCACCAGGATGCCAATTTCGGTGGAGGTGTAGTTGGCAGCCCTCTGCCTCACTGCCATGGGGGTGCTGCTCAATGGAGAAGAGGATGATGCAGCAGACATGGCAACCCCTGAAGCAGGCAATCGCTAGCTGGATCCTGACAATGTGCTCTGGCGCTGTTGTGGTGGAATAGAGAGGTGGAAGTCCCAGATGAGGTGGTCACAGGGTCGAGACAGGAAAACCAACAATGGAGGAACAGCTGGTCCTCCAAGGTAGTGCTTGTGGGCAGCAGGAACTCACACACTACCAGGCAGCATTTGGTGAGGTTTGGAGGTAATACAGGGCTGGAGGAGACGACACAGAGGCAGGAGGAAGTTCTGTATCACATCTGAGGCAGCAGATAACAGATAATGGGGCCTTAGCGCGTACGATATGTGGTAGATGCTGCAAGCTGCATGCCCAAACAACCAATTTCAGTGACAGGAAGATTTAAGAGATGTGATGTGCATTACTAGTTGTATGGAAGAAGGTATGAAGACAAAGGATTTACTATTGCTGATATGCATTTGGGGTGCTTCACAAGCCGTTGCCTTCACATTACGCATCATGTAATCTACTTTCTTGATTGGGGTTGCCTATACTGCATCGTGTTCACATTCTTTTAGTTGGCCTGTATTTTTTGGGCTGTGATTTTGTTTGCCTGCACCATGAGTGAGAAGGCTCCAAAATGGAGAGGATGGGGTGAGGACACACATGCCCTAGCCCCATGAGGAGGATGTGGTGAGGACTCACATGTCCCAGCCCCAGGAGGAGGATGTGGTGAGTCTCAGCACACAGGTGACCCTGCACCTGGACAAGGACATGGTCGGAGGCCTACAAGTGGCCCGGCACCACCAAGGGCCACTAGAACTAAAGGAGGAGGAAGAGGCCCCACCCCATGATGAGGCACAAGTGAAGGAGAAGGGGCCAGAGAGGAATAAGTGATTCACTGATCAGGAGCTGAAAACCCTCACAGAATATGTACAGGAACTCCATGTGGACCTATACTCCATGGCTGGCAGCACCTGTACTCCCACTCAGCGAATGCGGATTATGGCAAGAGGTCACAGACTTTATTAATGCTTGTGGTGTGGATATGGGCACTCCTAAATAGGACTGCATGTGTATGGATTACCTCATTTGAAAGAGCCATTAGAGGCTCAGCGGCAAACTGGCATCTGCCCAGGCCACTAGAGGTGGGCCATCAGAATAAGACGAGCGGACTCCTTTTGAACAGGCCTAAAGTATGATCAGCAGTGAGCAGGTGCTTGGTTTGTGGCTCATGGACACCTTTGTTGACACATCTAGTGAGTCTCATTCGTGTGTATCGTATGTGCTGATAATGTTGCATGACATGCTCATATATGTGTTGCAGTTTGCAGTCATCCATGGGCACCGCATGAATGTGACCATGTTCACTTCCATCCCATGACCTGCATTCAAAGAGGTGGTTGCATGGTTTCTGTGCATCGTACATGCTGTTGTCACAGTACACATCACTGTCTGCTGGATCTCAATACTGTCTCTGTACATGTATGTGTGGCAATGGCATGTAACACACAGCTAATTGGACACATTCACAGTGTCATGCATGCTTATAGTCTATTGTGAATGCTAATCATGACTCACACAGAGAGCAGCAATGTGTGAATGGTGTCGCAGTCATCAATGCCCTGGTCTTGGCTGTCAGTGGAGGTGGATGAGCAACAATGTCTGTGCATAGCCACATGAGGCTGTGGTCCAGATGTGGTGAGATGTGGATGGCAAATAGATATTTCAGTTCAGTACATTCCACAAGTGTGACTTGGTCAATTCCATGTCACACTTGGTTAAAATGCATGTGATTGGGACCAACCACATATCAGGTGGGGGAAATGTTGCAATGATGGTTGGGGAGATCATGGCTACACAAATGCTTCCAAGAAATGTTGGGTCAGACCTCCACATGTTGCAACAAGACAAGGTTGGAGAAGAGTAGGGGCTCACTGATGATGCACAGACCTGAATTATTCCTCTGATGGGAAATTACTCTCAATCATGTCCGTGTGTATGCATGTACTCTTATTCCCACAAACCATGCCATATTGCATGCCATGATATGACCTGCCATGATTACACAGGTCACCAAAAGCCATTCTCCTGTGCCGTACAAGCCACAGTATGCTCAGTTACAAAGTGTGATGTATTGTTGGCTGGCCATTTTGTGTCTGTTTTTCACGTAGGCATGTTCTGCCAGGTACCTATACTGCGGAATATTGTTGTCTGTCTTTGTGCAGGTGATGATGCAGCAGATGCAGAGGTGGAGGATGAAGAGGACCACCATTGGAGGCCAGTGTGTTGTACCCCGTGAGGATTCCCCCATGCTGCAGGCACTCCTCCATAGGGTTGCAGACTCTTCTCCTGTTTCTTCAAACTTTTCACATGAAGAATGTGGAGGACCCAATGGGCCTCATTATGATACTGGCAGTAGCCGTGCCGGTAGAACCCGCATGGCTGCCGCCAGTATCATTTTTTTTCCAGCGCCCACGAATGGGCAATTACTTGGTCATTACGCCTGGGCCGGACCCGGTATTTGCCCATTTGCGGGAGCTGAAAAATATTCTTCCCCATTCCCTTTTGAGCCCCATAGGGCTCAATTGGAAGGGGGAGGTGGGATGCACCGGCACCATTCATGAATGGTGCTGGTGCATCTGACAAGGTGTGCTCGCGGGTGCCGCTCTGCCCGCCAAGTCAACTTCTAGTTTGCTGGTCCGGCAGTAACGCCGCTGGTAGCTTACCAGTGCCGTTACTACCGGACCCGCAAACTTGTAATGAGGCCAACTGAGGCACATGGGGGCTTCTCAATGGGCAGTCTGGATGGGGCCATTGAGTCCAAGGAGTTGAGCCAGGAGTCTTGGGTCCATTCAGTGGGAAGCCCTTCATCTATGGGCATTACAGCTGCAAGATCGCCTGTGTTGGAATCCGCAGCAGGGGCTGTTGTCCAACTGTGCGTTGCAGACCTGCAGCGAATGACAGGGGACCTACTGTGAAGGGCCTGGCCCCCACCATCCTACTGCAGTCGGGCTTGCACTAGTGGTGGATGTGTGCATGACCGACAGTCAGAATGGGAGAAGCAGATGCTGTGTGCAACCATCTGACATGGCAAAATCCTACAGGAGATCTCCAGGGACATCCATCGCATCTCCCCTCAGCAGCTGCATGTGATGCACAGCATCTAGCCTCTTAGGACCATCAGCAGAGGCTGATGGACACATTGATGAGGACACTGTATGCTGAGTTGCAGTCCTCAAGGTTCTCCCACAGATTGGGCGTGGAGACATACATCAAAAGTCAGCAGACTGATCTGGCATCTCTGTGGGTTTCTCTGTATAGAGATACAATGGCACAGAAAAAAGACTGCAGCTGGAGATATTGGTATCGGGAACCTGCCATCAACATAACGCTGGGAGCTTGAGGGATTTGCTGCATGATTAGCTGTTGGCTACAAGGTCCCACCTCTGCCTAGAGATGGACGTCTTGAGGCATATGCTCTCCTAGCACTCTGATGTGTCACGAGTTAACACACATGCAGACTCTCAGTAGAAAATTAATTGTGACCTCTTTGCCATTGGGCTACTCATGCACACATCTGTGTCACGAGTGTCCCTATCCAATGAAGACCAGGCTTTGGCACTCTGTGGACAGGATGCACCACCATAACCTGAGTATTCACTACAGGGTGGCAGTCTGAGACCATCCATGCCACTTCTTCGACCTGTGCCCTGATGTCCATGAGTCCATGGAGAGGGAATCATTTTTTTTCTTCTATTGACCTCCCGCTCAAGGCCAATATTATATGTCCGGTCCTAGATAGACACTTTTCTTTTATCTTTTTGTCACCTGCGTAATGTTCCATTGCTGTGTCGAGGCCTTCGTGGGTGGAAGACTGGATATGCATCCATGCACAGTGGCGTCAACTACCATGGTTAAGTGGATTGCAACAGCCTCACACATACACGTGCAGATTTCAATCTACATTGATTTACACATGTGCAGTCTACATGAATGACTCCTTTAGCCAATTGCATCACCAACTGTGCCCTCCATAAGATGTGCCTTGACTTCCTCCAACACTAACTCACAGGCTACCAACATTGCAGAAACCTCACATCAGGCTATGCAGTCTGCCTTGTGATCCCTTCCTTCATTTCCACTTGACTTGGAGGTATCTCTTTCTCTGTCCAGGCTCCAATGACTGCATTGTATTTGACTGTATATTGTGGTTGAATGCATGGGATACCTCATCCCCTGCCCATAGCATATGTTTATCTGTTGTCCCTGCAAGTGTTTCCATTACACCCTTTGACTACCACCCCCTTCCTAAGAGCAGTTTATCCTGGGACTGGGCTCTGATTGAGGGATAAGGGACAGCTGGGGTGTGATGACCTATCCATGAACTGCTAGTTCAAATAGGGGCTGGATGGTTGGGGCAAAGCCTGGAGTGGAGGGTGACACAGCCTTATATTTGTGGGGATTGGAGACCTGGTCTCTTTCTGGGTTGCCTGTCATGATGTGTGCACCATGTGGGTTGGGGGCTGAGAAGCTGAGGAATCCCCTTTAGCAGGTTCTTTTCTTGTCCCTGTCAGCCATTCACCCTCTTCCCCTATTGCCCACCTTCACACCCAACCTGTTCTATGTTTCCATCAGTGTACCATTCAGCCTCTCATCCTCTATGCCCCTGCTTCTTTCTTTTATTTTACTGTCCATGTCTTCTTCTCTTGCACCCTTCTCTCAGGCCTTACCCACTCTGACAGTCCCCTTCTGTCCCCTCATCTCCCCAGCAGCAAATCTCCTTCTTCCTCCACACTCCCTTGCTTGCTCTCTCTCCACTCCCCAGCTGCCGATTCTTCCCTCTGTCTCCTCTTTCCCCAGTCCCTCATGCCCTCGTTACTCCTTCCCATCAGCTCCCCACTCAAACTTTACCTCTTCAGTCCTTGCCATCCTCCCTTGGTGTCCCTTTCCCTCCCCTGAATCTAAGCTACATCCAAGAGTACAGCACAGGTTCCCGGGCAACTTAACAGTAGGTGTGTCAGACTTGTATACCTGCAATCAATGCCCTGCTTTGTGCCCATAGCCCAATGCAGACTAACCACTTTGTTCAGAGTGCCTAACACACTCTGGTGGCAATGTGTTTACTTCACTGCCCATGATTACTCTGTTCCTGAGTTCCGATTGTGTTGTATTCTGTGGTACTCACATTCTCTTATGTAACCTGCCTGCTGTTGCCAGAAGAGGGGCCCAGTCCATCTATGCATACAACTCACCCACATCCGGTTGGTTGGTCCCTGGTCCTGAACTGTGGCTTAGACTGGGGTCCCTCATGCAGGCTTCCTCATTCTGGCATGGATCCCACGTTCATGGATGCAGTTTTAGAAAATGGATTCCACCTGCCTTGGACAGTGCAATGGTATGCCCCCTTGGGTGGGCCCACTTACACGAGGGTCACCCCCCAAAGGCAGAGCAGAGACTGAGCTTCCTGGAAGCTCACTGATGGCCAGTTCAGAGTGGATCGGGTTTGGTTTTGTTTGCCCCAGTGCAGACTCTCTCTGACATGCTATTCAGCCTTCGACACAGAGCATGTATGTCCATCAGTTCAGAACAATTGTTCTGTGGGGTGCCAACCCCCTGTGTCACCACACTGGTGGTGGTGCATGGTGTGACCCCTCCCACATTCAGTTGTGCTTGAGGCCACTCTCTCCCCTTCCACCACCAACCCATTGCCAGCTGGCCTGCTGGTGCATGTGTGGTTGACCTGTCCACCTCAAGTGTTGGGGTTTGCATGGTCTGTTGCTTCTGTCCCTCAGATGTCCCTGAGGGCATGCAGATCAACCCAAGGCAGGTGCAAGGCACCCACATTGCTATGCTCAAGCAGGTGCAGCTACTCTGAGGATCCAGCCAATGGCATATGCTTGTCTCAATGAGTGAGCCATACATGTGTTTGTACGCATGGCTAGTACTGTGACTGTACAAATGGTGCATTGAGTTAGTGATCCCCCATTTGATGGCTGGCTCTGATAAGTTGATGTCTGTGGTGGATGTACAGATCATACATGCCAGCAAAAGCTGACCTCTTGGGATGTGTGCATTAATCTGACCTAAACCAATATGATATATTTAATCTGGTGACTGTAGGCAAACCTGGTTAGTTTGCACCTCCCCATGATGGCAAACATACAGAGACATACACAGTGATGCCTGGCCCGTCAACTTCCTGTTCCTACCATGGTAGTCACAGGTAATGGTAAATCATGTTTCAATTCCAGGGAGTAGGTCTGACAAATAACCACCACATCCAAGAAAGGCAGCAGGCATGCTAATTGGCCACTCACAATTTGGGGAGGTATTGACTTGAATTGATGTCACAGGATTCTTCCGAGTCCCTATGAATGGAATGTATTCAGTTAACATCCTTTAACAGGGAATACATGGAGGACAATTCTGCTGGCAGGAACCATGGTGAGTCCAGGTCCACATTTGTATGTAATAGTTTCTGCACTTGTAATTTCCCATAGTTGGATCTTGTGATCAGGCTGGTGGTCTTGCACAAGGCACATATATGCCTGTCCCAGCCCTGGCTGTCACCATGTGAAGGGCCGTCATGCTGCCACAGAGGACAGTAGGCAGACTTAGAGGGCAGTGCACTGTGAACACTTTTGTTATGTTCCGAAATGGTCTTGTTGGACTCCCAAGTGTGGATGCTGAAAAGGGCTTGGGTCCATCCTGCTATGGTGGACGCTGGTACTGTATCCCCCTAACCTTTCCGGCACAAGCAGGTTCTATTTGACATCTGGATGGATGAAAGTTGTCTGTGATGGTGGATCACTCAGCTCACACATCAATGAGTGAGAATAAGGAAACATCTGTCAAGTCTTAATAAAACTGATTCCAGACTGTCTCTCGCCAACCATTTCCAATCAGAGCACCGACTAGCTGACAAGGTGGATTTAAGATTCATAGGCCTTATGTTAGCCAAAAAAAGGCAAAAGTGGTGGCAACCTCCGTTTGAAACTCTGACAAATGGAATCAAAATTAATCTGTTATTTGCGATCTACCATTCATGGCTCAACAAAGACCATGAAATGCATGTTTTTCTGTGACGCTATTTCTTGCCTGGTCTACTGCTTTGAACAAGTGTACCAATTACTTTTTCATAGTTGCTTCCAACTATATTTTTGCATCAGGATATGATGGGATTTATCCATGGGTTAACATTTGTCACAATGTATCAACGATTTACTGTCTCTGAAATATTGTCATGTTTTCCAACCGTAAGCGTTCATAGGAATTCTGATTAATAGTATAATCCCCCTTTTTGCCCAGAAATTCACCTGATGTACGATTTCACAGAAAAACTGCCACTAGTACCAATTACTCCAACTTGGCTTTTGACTCACACTCACTACTTCACCCTGTTCTTTTCATCTTGTGGGGATCTCACCAAATACATTTACTTCAACCAATTAGATTTCCATCTTTAGTTTCTCTCCCTATCTAATCCAGTTCTTTCTTACCCCTTTAGCCACTCTTGCTCATCTTTCAATATTTTTTAGCCTCATTGTAATCTGTTCAGGCCTATATTTGTTGAACTCATAAACTATCTCAATCATACAAATACATAATCTTCCACAATTACGCTGTCCATTAGGGAACTTTAACATATATCAGGCTCCCAATTTGCTTTTCTCAATTATCATCATCCTTTTTATGTTGTTATCTTTGGCCACCTTAACTCTGTGCTGAGGATTTTGTACGTTGTTTATTGTGTGACGTTGGACGTGTGTCTTGCGTATGACATCATCACGTTATTGTTTACCGGTGATGTTCCATGCATGATGTCATCACGTTTTTGCACATCACTCCCGCAGCTATCCTATGTTTTGACAATGACGCCTTCTCTTAGATGTCGTTTTTTCAGGATTACCCCCACTACTATTTGCCTGCATAAACTGCCATTAGATGTGAGTCCCCCTTTATTCTTTAAGCACCAGTATTGTGCTTTATCCTTTATTTTGAAATCTATTAATACAATGCCAGAATCACTTGTTCTGCATAGCCTAACACCATCTGAATGCCCCTATCTTATACCCCTCTCATACAAGCACAATTTCTGGTTACTTGTGCGAATTGGCACCATCTTTGACCCTTATGAATATGTTTTTGGATACATCCTTATAAACACCAATTCAGGTGAGCCCGAGTTTCCTAAACTCCTATTAGCCTTTCTTCTTTAATGCTGTTAGAATTGTATTCATCCAGTAGAGGATGTAACTCAGTGTTTCAGAGCTGGCTCCTCATTACATTAGTTAATTTAATTAGTCCTGTTAACCCCATCTCTTCTCTCTTCCTCTTCCACTGATCTGTTTCTCTCCACTGACCTAGGAAAATTGTTCTACATATTGTTTTGATGGTTTGTTTCTTGCTTTGCATTTAAGCTTCAGATTTAGTTATATCTTGTTGTTGTCATGTAAAGCGCTTTGGAGTAAAACGCTCTATAAATGTAATAAATACAAATATAAATCTAGTCCTATGCCCTTTGCTCTTTCCATAAAGGCGACCCATAACTGGTATCTGAGATCGAATGCCAATATTTGTACATGTAGGAACGGCATGACTACTCACTCAGTACTTGGGAATAGCAATTCACTCCATCATCACTTGGTGAAATATCTCATCTTCTTACAGCACAAACACAATATTCTTTGTGGTCCTCTCTAATCAGAGTGTCCTTGTGCTTGTTTTTCTTACCCCACCAAGTTTCCTGTTAAATATATATATTAGCCAGATCTAAACTGCTGACAGATTATCCAGAGACCGCATCTACATCCTGTACCATTCTAATTTGACCAACATCAGTATTGTACTGAGATTAGACATTAGGTATGTTCTTTATACTTTGATACTACCTATCTATCGTTTTCTTGACATCACTCACCCAATTTCCCTATCAACATAGATTTGTTCTTTGCTCGCTTCACCTATACATTTTCTGGTCACCAACCCCACTCAATTTCCGGACACTAATATTCAATTACCCCTGAAATTTGAGGCACGAGCCAGCATCTTTCCACTAGGTCATTTTCTCTTCATGCAAGAATCTGTCTGCTGGCACATCCTATATCTCAAACCAATCAACATCCCATGATCACCCTCTTTGGTGTTTTTTTTCCTTGGGCAAATTAGGTGACTCACCATTTCTTTGTACTGAGAATTTGGCTTATGACATATGCACGTTTTTCACGTTTGTATGTATTTTGTGGCATTTTTTCTTTTTCATGTTAAACCTCCAACAAACCCCATTTCAACCCCTCAACTGTGGTATGTTATATTATTCTTTTTTATGACAACTCTACCATGAAATCTTGGATCTGTATCGATGATGATAATCTTCTTTTGGTAATTGTCACATTTTTTTTATGATTTGTCACCATTAACAATTACACGTTATCCTCATTTATTGAGTTGTCATATATTTAAATTGTTCGGTCATGTATGTATTTTGCACCCTATTCACCCTATACATGGTTTTATTTTATTTTGGTTTTGCATCATACAGCCCTGAGAACGACCTACGTGGTCGAAGCACGTGCCGGCTGTTCACTTTCAATATAAAATTGTTTGTGATTTCCTAGCAGCATCTGCCAATTCTGTTACTGATTTGGGCTTTTTAGGGGGATCCCAGTAGAAGTCCTCACGCAGCTGGCCTATTTTGTTTGACCACCATCTGTTACATTTAACTCCAATAGGTGTAAGACTAGCGCATTGGTGCTTTTTGGATGAACCCCTAACAATTATATCACTCACATGTCAATGAAGAATGCAGCTAACTGCAATTTGAATGCAGCTATCTGCAATTTGAATGTGTGATTTGTAGGACAAATTGATCATTGTCACTACAATGTCACCTTGCAGCTACTGAGGCTAGGCCTGTCTGAGGTTCACTTGAACATCAATTGCCCCATGGCCCTCCCCGGTGTTCAACTGGGGCTGTCACAGGGTCCCCAGTACCTTTGGTCTCCTGGCCTCCCAGTTTGACACTTTGTTGGGTCTGGTGAGGCACACCCACAGCATGCACCTGGAGGTGGTGGTGATGGGCTAAACCTACCAACTCACATTCACCTACCCAACAACAGCTGGCTGTGCCACATGTGAATGTCTGTGGTGTTCCACATCTGCCAGCATGGGACAGGTTCAGGATGCAGGCCTCACAACCACATCCATTAATCCCCAGGTGGTGTTTGTTGCAGGTCAGGACAGCACACACTTGACAACTCAAGAGGTACCATCCTGGAGCAACAGCCCAACAGGGCCGGACTCAAGCCCAGTCACCCAAGTTTCTGCTCACCCAGTATGGCCTCAGAACAGATGTGGCGAGACGCTGAATGTGACCATCTCACAGAGCGGTGATAAAGTAACTGACCAGGATTCTCTCAGTAACAGTGCATTGAGAGGGAAAAGCCCAAGACTGCATACACATCCAGAGGCAGGTGCAGGAAATGTGGTATTCAGAAGACAGTCTCCCCAGCATCACTCAGGGGACCGAAGTCCTTCTGTTCAGGGCATACCACATGGATGGTGTTAGGCTGGTACTCTCCAACAGCACAGTGGGATCAGATCAACTCTGAGTCGGGTACTTGGGAATGCAGCACAAAGTGGGTGATTGACTCCATCCAAGGGTGAGTTTGGTTGTGTAATAAAAATGAGTGGCAGATGAAGTGTACTTTGAATAGTGATATGAAGAGGGCATGATTCCATCTAGAGATTAACATGTGGGAGAGTATCCCTACAAAATATCCCCACCAAAAATATTGCCGTACATATGGCCGTTTGTCTCACCATAGGCAATATTTTTGGGGGGGATCATTTGTGGGAGTGGAGGTTGCAGGGGTGTCCCCCGCGCATTTTAAAATAATGCACGGTTACGGGGGTGTCCCTCACAGGGTCCATGGGTCAATATCGCTGCGAAAATATGGCAATATTTTTGTATTGCGATATTTTTGCAGGTATATTAACACACGGAACCGTGGGGAGTTGACAAAGACCACACGGGTACATCGAGTCAAATCAGGACACATTGGGCCTCATTACAACCCAGGCACTAATGGGTTAATGGCGCCGTAAAAGGCTGCGGCGCTGTTAACCTATTAGCGCCTAATTACGAGGTCCCTTTGCGGGACCCGACCTTAACGGCTGGGTTACCAGCCGTTAAAGTAGGGTGCCGCAAAGGGACCTTGGTGCTAAGTACGGTGCCGCAATTTGCGCCACCGTACTTAGCGCCTTCCCCATTCCCATTGAGCCCTATGGGGCAAAAATGGGAATGGGGAAGGGCCCATGGTGAATGGGGAATTACCGCCCGCCAACCTTGGAATGGGGCGGTAATTCCGCCATTCACCATGGCGGACCCCGGCATGGACCATGGTGCTGATAGCACCATGGTTTCGCGCTGGGGTCGTAATGAGGCCCATTATCTCCATTGTGGTTCACTGCAGCTGGCTCCAGGTTGGCTGATAAAGTCATGGGGGGCAGGTGGCTATCCACTCTAATGAAAGGTGTTACAAATCCCTGGCTCCAGTTTCGACATGTCCACGTGGCCAAGGGTGATTGACCACCAGCACACACTCCCCTGGCAACCCTCCCAGCATCTTTCAGGGGTCACCAGGGCAGAGACAGCGGAAAGTGGCCCCAGCTTCTAGTGGGACTGTCAACTGGGGTGGATTGTCCTCAGTGTACCCCGACCACATAGCACAGCTAGACGAGAAGGCTCACAAAGTGTGGCAAGGGTCTTCATTGATTTCGGTTACCCACCCTACTCATCTTGTGAGACAGAACAGTTTGTCCAAGTTGGTGAGCCATACCAAAGCCTGTGGCACTATGTAGGTGATGGCCTGCATACACCAGCTTAATTGTGATCCCATTACATAGTGCATGCCACCATGACCTCTGATCCACTGTGTTGTGGAGGTGTTGCATGCGTGTGTGTGTGACAGGACCTGATACATGGTGCACAATGCCTGGCCAGGGTGATGGTAGACAGTACTGTGGTGGAGGGCCATAGTGGTACTGACATGCTAGTCATTTGTATGACATGGGTATGGGGCCAGATGAACATTCAGGTCATCTAGTGTCTAGTTCCTTCTGACATTTCACTTAGGATAGCTGGCACTCTGATACCCGTGTTTACACTTGTGAGGCAAATGATTACAGTACTTGGAGGCTAACCAACCTCAACCCATTATCATACACAATATGGCTCAGGAGGCAATGGGGCACAGCTGTCATTTGCATGATTATGACTCAATGCATTTAAGTCAGTGTCCCCTCAAAATCCAGCACTGTGAAACCTCAATTGACCAAACAGATGCTTGCCTCTGGACTCAGTTGTGGGCAAAAGCAGACAACCTTTCTCACCGGTCGTGCAACTCATGTTTGTGGGCAATGTGGTGCTTGGTAATTTGTAAACCTGATTATGGGTTATGTATTCGTGACTAGCAGAGCAGCTATCTCGCTGCAATCTGTTAGTAGTTATTCTCTGATAAACAGTGTCATCAAAGGCACTAAGGCAGTGCTGGTGCCACAGGGTTCTCTATCTGTAATCTCCTGCTGCACCACAGTGTTCACAGAAAATTCCCATGCCCCGTGGGTGCTCCTATGGGGATGTGGGATGAGCGTTGAGCACTGTTCTCCCTTTCCCGTAAGCCTAGCAGACCAGATGAGCTTGTCCCAGCCAGCAGCAGAGTGGCGGGATCGAACTCATGGGAGTCTGGGAAGAGACGGTGTGCCATGGTTGCAGAAGGCAGCTTCGGCAACAGACACTGGATGGTGGCCTTAAGGCAGGCACAATATCATGGCCGCACAGCCATGTTTTAATGGGTGAATGTCCCAGGCCATCTAGACATTCAACTCGGCCTAACTCGCCACATGGCCCAGCAGCCAGAACATTTAGCCCAAGACAGACCTGGCACTGCTGTCTAATACATTTGTCTGTAGCCAGGCTCCATCATAGTGGTTGTGAAGTGTCTCACCGTGGGACAGATGTGTGTCATGGGAACTGGACAGGCTCCTACAGGCTCGGACTGTGTCCCCAAAGCAGGTGAAGACCACCAGGCTTGGCCAAAGAGGGAAAGACTAAGGAAGCACAGCCGCTGGAGGCTCGGGTAGGTGCCATGGTCCAGGAGGTGTCCCAGGGAAGTGCTACTGGGGCTGGGCTAGGTGGTCATGGGCACCAGCAGGGATCAAACAATCTCCGCGTCTGCTCATATAGACATGCAGTGTGGGGACTCAAAAAAGGCAGGACTGTTGTCCAGGGCTTTGCCCTCAACAACTTGGAGTTTGACCTCCCAGAGAGGGCTGGGTCTCCAGCCAGCTTCTCTGGTATCATTTGCATTACCACACTGTATGGCACAGGGGGACCCATCTATGCCACAACTGGTTTGGGGATCCAAACCTGACTCCTTTCAGTCACCTAAGAGTAGCAGAGGCCATCACACATCACTTTCGAAAGAAACTTGCCCATCTCTTTGGACCAACTCACCCATGTTCAGCTGCTGTTCACATAGAACCCTTCACCAATTCAGCCTTCAAAGTTGAATCTTTCTAGTTCATCAAGATCTCTACCTGTGGCAGCCTAATATAGGCCTTTGCCCATGTGTCTGTGCACACCACCGTGGCCCCTCCTTACTCATCAATGCTTCACCCCCATAATGCTCAGCACTGAAAATGGCCTAGTATGGGCCTGATACTGGAGCTCCATCCATTTCATGGCCAGTTGATTGAGCAGGTGAGTTGTTACTCACTCCTTTGCAGATTCCATCTTCCCTGGCCACTGTCCTGCTCGCTGTATCAACCAACATCTTTTCTGGAGTCTGATTGGTGTTGCCATTGGTCGCCCATTGGTTGTCATGACGCAGCGCTAAGTTTATCTCGCAGTGTCAGTTTGGTTTCCCAAATGTGGTCCAATGTGTACTTGAATGTGATGCCTGGATCCACACTGGTGAGCCTGCCTTCTTGCCCATTTTGAGTTTGAGAATAGGTTAAGATACTTTGACCTCCATGGCATCTGATAATTGGCTTTACCAGGTGAAAGTGGGATTGAGAGGGAACCATCTACTACATGGTTTGATTAATCATTTTCCCTATATCCAAGTTAGATGACCAATTTGCACATCAGGAAGACTATAGACATCCATAAGTGTTTCCTCTGGCTTTACCCTGCCCAAGCATTGTTCACAATTTTTTGAATCCTATCACACATGCTCATGATCCACTTCCCCGACATAGCGGGGTAAAGAGGCTGGATGTGCAACCGCCACAATGGGATCCCACCTCAGCCAGTGTGTGCAAGAGCTCACCTTCATTTTGCCAAGGGTGTTTGACTCGTTGGTCTGTTTTTGAAGACGGCTCGGTGGATAATTGACATCACCACAGACCCGTGGCCACCCCCACCCAGCACAAAACACAGTCGTGCTGCACTGAGGACAGTACACCCCAATTGACAGTCGCACTTTGACCAGTGGGCCCATTCCACATCACTGACCCAGTGAGCCCCGAAGAAGGGCCGGGATGGTTGATGGAGAAGGGCTCAGCAGCGTTCATTCACCCTTGACCGGTGGACATGGCAAAACTTCTACCAGGGTGCTGTGTCGCTCTCTGCCAGATTGGAGAGCCATTCGACCCCCAAGACCTTACCAGCCGACCCAGAGCCAGTCACAATGCGCCTCCATGGATGCAATGCAACCTGCAGGGGCTGTGTTGGCCCAGGAGGCAATCCCATGAGAGGTAGCAACATTTTGGTCAACCAACCTGCCCGCTGTATTAAATCCTCTGAGTGGACTGCACAGACCAGAGCCATTTACCTCTTGACGGTTTCACTCCCTCTTGTACTCTGACTTCAGGGTTCTTTCCAACTTTCACTTATGGTGCTTGTTGGCTATCGCTCCTGAGTCTGTATTTGGCCTTACACAGGGTTTACCACCCGCTTTGGCCTGTGTTATGGAAGATTCTCTTTACTGCACCTTTCCTTCCATCTTTATGGAACCCCTAAAATCTTTGCTTTTCATTTTGAGTCTGACTTGTACTTTTTGCAGTGCAGTGAAGCCTTAAGCTTCACTACACTAGCCTTTGCTGATATGTTATGGGGAAACTGATATGCCCTTCAGGCTGTCAGTACTGGGAAATATTTTTTCCCTTAGTCGAGTTACAATGTTGCTAGTTTTGGTTACTTTTGTATCACTTGTGGTAACTTTTTATCACTGTGCACAGCAGCTTACATTGCAGTACGATGGGGTGGATTTTTGTTTTGCCCTAAATTAACACTCAGAGGATTTTTGGTTACTCCAGGTGTGCTAAAAAAATGGACTGGTGGCAGCAGTGACTTTTCCCCACTTTTTGGGGAATTTATTTTGAGCTTTACCACATTTACCGTGTATGGCTACTAACTGTGGCTACTGGTCAAACATGACCATGCCACAAGATATTTCACCTGTTCTTTTGCCATTGTGTTATTTAGCCTTCTTCCTGGCCTCAGAGGCTAGGGAAATCCTTATAAGAACTTCCAGTGCCCGAGAAAGCAGGAGCTTTTGGCGGGTTACTGGAGGGCTGTGTGTGTTCGCTGGAAGGATATGGGCTGGGTCAGTCTGACTCCAATCCACATTGTTGTGCCAGTGTGTCTGAGTGGTATGCATGAATGTTCTGCCAGTGTTCCTGATTGCACCACTGCTGGGGTGTGTGTGTGGGCTAGTCCTGCTATTGGCTAGTGGGAGTTTCAGCTCTTGCCTGTCTTTTAGGATAAGAAGACAACCCCTGCACCCATTCTTCAAAGATCCTGGAGAAACCTGAAGGAGCCAAGTAACCTATCCAGCTGTCAGACCTGCGAAGAGACCTGAGACCCGACTGAAGGTGGCCTTCCAACCAACTTCTGCTGCTGTCCTGGAGGAGCCTTGTCTTGCTCTTGATCGTTAGTAGTCCTGTGGAGGTGCTATGATCCTTGGAGTGGAGGGACCATTCATTCCCGATGTCTGCTCGGTGTCCGGCCCAAGGAAGCCTTCGGAAGTGCCCTGGAACCATCCTGTGACAGACCAGCTTTGTTTGTGGGTTACCATCCATCCAACATCACAGTACCCTCAGCTGGCCCTGCAAGACTACCTCCTGCGAAATGTTGGCATCCTAGCACAATGGGGAACCAAGATAGAAGGGAAAGTCTGACCGTGGCTACTGAATCTGTTTGCATCGCAGTGCGCAGTGTGCACTGTCCGAAAACTGCCTACCTGACTCGAGTCCAGCACTGAGAGGGGTGCTGCATCAATGTTTTCTGCATTCTTCACCCGAGAGTCCTTGCACCAGCAAAAGACACCAACCGGAGTGGTGCTCGAACCTGCAGCCCCATAAAATCGAGGACCACAGATTTAAGTGGGAAAAACAATGTAGGCCACCCTTCCTTTGTTCTGGCAAGTCGGCAGATGATTTAGAGTAAGGGGGGTAAGTTACAGAGGTTTACCTACCCCTATACTCCCATTATGAGTCAATGGGCTTTTAATAAACCTTATTTCTAACACTTTTGCCTTTGCCTTTGCCAATGCTTGCTTATGCAATACTTCTGACTGTTGGGGCTGCTTTTCGGCAATAGTCTAACTTGAAGCCTAAGCTCAAGAACCTTTCACTCGACCCCAGAGACCCTACCTGCATGTTTTCCTGCATCCTAAGGTCTGTGAAAGTGTATCCTGAACTATAGGGCACAAGGCTCCAGGCAATTTAGGGCTGGACAATGTTAGCTAGGAATCATCCCTGTGGAACCTTTTGTGCATAATACGTGTCTAACCTTTCCTTTGAAGGAGTATCTGATTTCTATTATGCATTATAACCAAGTGAATGTATATATGTATTTACTGTGATAGTGTTGTGTGATACATCTACTTGCTTGTAGTCATTTTTCTATAGTGTGTTTTGGCCATAATTAAATAACTGTATTTTTATGCATCCTGTCTAAGTATAATTTGTGATGCCCATTGTGTGACCTCATTGTGGACCCTTTACAAGTTCACCACCTCTGAAAAACTTAGCCCAGTCCGCCTGTCACTGCTTCCTTAACTGGTTTGGCTAGAGCTTCCCAGAGTTGTTCCTGTCACAATAGAGGTTGGCCACCAGGCCAGAGTATAAAAAATCAGTCCTAACAGCCTGCATTCCCAAGCAACACACGTCCAAGACAACCCAATCCCAGCGTGCCGCTGGTGCTACCTGCATCACCCTACCGCTGGACTTGGATTCTGTGCTGGGTTCTTCCACCTTCACTTAATCTTTGTGAGGGAAGCTTGGTTAGTCTCCTCTCCTCCACTTGGTACTATGCTTCAATTCAGCGTGTCACCACATCTGATTTAAGGTTTTGGTTGGGGAGAAAAGGCTTAGGCAGCTGGCTTGAGGGCCACAGCTGTTTGATGGGGTTTCCCCTATCCCGGGCCTCTTCTACAGCTGTGTGTGCACTGTCCCAATCAGCACCAAAGAATGCCTGGGGAAGGTTTGGCCATCAGAAAAAGTTGCAAGGCCTGTACTGCGGGGCTGTCCCTCGCAGGCAGACAAGGGATACCACAGGCAGCAACACGTGACATGGCCAGCCAGGGTAGAGGAAGGTGTGTCCGGTTTTTATTTCTTTTGTTTTACTGATTTATTGTATTTGTTGGTAGCGCCCAGACCAAGAGGTATCACAGTGCTAGGAAGGCATTACATAGTGTGTTACAGGATGGTTAGAAACAGTAGGGTTGCCTTTCATCATAGACAGTCGTACACAAACATGGATAGTAGGTTGTAAGAATGACACATATTTGTTCAACAGTAAGGTTTTTACTTTTTCTGCCAAAAGAGTGTTAGAGGTAGGTTCATTTTGGACATGCTGGCGGAGGGTATTCCAGAGACTGGGAGCGATGATGGTTAAGCAGGAGCCCCCAGCTCTCTTTTTGTCAAATCTAGGTATGTGGAGGGCCGGTGTGGTGGAAGAATGGAGATTGCATGTGTTCTGCTTCTTGGTGATGCGGTTCATGAGGTAGGGGGGCAGTGTTGTGTAGGCAGTGGTAGGTGATAGCGAGTTTGAAGTCAATGCAAGCTTTGATGGGGAGCAAATGAGCCTCCTGTCTGATTTCTGAGATGTGATCTCAGCGTTTCATACCCCAAATAGCTCTGACAGTGTTGTTTTATAGCAATTTGAGTATGTTGATGTTTTCGGTGGAGGTCCCTGCTAGGATGGCATTGCAGTAGTACAGTTTGCTTCCTACAATGGCTCTAGCAAGGGTGAGGCAGTGGTTAGGAGTAAGGAATCATCTGGAGAGGTTTATTAGTTTGGTGGAATAGGCTGCTGAGGAAGCAATTGTTTTGACATGTTTTTGCATGCTCAGTTCAGTGTCCAGGTAAACGCCTAGTGTTTTGACATGGGCAGAGACCGGGATGTTGTTGCCATCGATGCAGAAAGAAGAGAAGAGAGGACTGAGGCGTGTGTGGTGGTGTGGGGATCCCACGATAAGGAGCTTAGTTTTTTCATCATTCAGGCAGAGATGATTAGTCGCCATCCAAGTCTGTATGATGCTTAAGACTTGGCCAATGTTGGTGGAATCGAGTTCCTGGTTTCTGGTGATTTTGAGGAGGACTTGTATATCATCGGCAAAATTGGTGTAGCATATGTTAAGGCTGTCTAGGTGGTCAAAAACGGGTTTGGTATACATGCTGTATAAGGTAGGGGAGAGGCAGGATGCTTGTTGGACACCGTAGGAGACAGGTATGGGGTCAGCTGATTCAGGCCCTGCAAATACCTTAGTGGATTGGCCAGATAGGAAGGATTGGATCCATAGGCTGGGGCGAGATGGAAAGTAGAGGTGAGGTGTTTGCAGAGAAGTTCATGATTGACTAGGTCGAAGCCTGCAGAGAGGTCTAGTAGGAGGAGGATTGCATGCTCGCTATTATCCCTAACATGATCAAGCTGGATCTTAGGGTCGAGGAGGGCATGTGATCAAGCTAGATCTTAAGGTCGAGGAGGGAAGATTTTGTACTCTGCTTGGATCTCAAACCTGATTGGCGGTACCTAGCAAATTGTGGTTTTCAAGGTGTAATTGGAGTTACATGTAGGCAGTGCGGTCCAGGACTTTGAGGAGGTAAATTACTGTGGTGATAGGGCGGTAGTTGTGGGGATGGTGGGATCTAGGGTGTGCTTCTTGAGGGTGGGCGTGACCAATGTTTCTTTGATGGCATTTGGAAATTAGTTGGTTTTAAATGATGCATTCATGAAGTTGGCCATAGTAGGACCCAAGGGTCCTGCACACATTTTAACAACATGAGCTTGGCATCTGCCGCCACCACAAATGGATGCTTTCAGGTGCTGGATGATTGTGAGGGCCTCAAGGGGGGAAACAGCAGATAATTGGAACTGGAGAAGATGGGTGACCGTCGTGGAGGTGATGACCAAGGGGGTAGGTGGCAAGGGTGGAAGTAGGGATTTTTTTAGTACAGCTTTGTCCCTTAATTTCTGTGTTTCTGTGTCCAGTGAAGATTGCATGAGTGTGCACCATGTTTTGTTTTTTGAGAAATGGGGGGTTGGGGTTTCAAGCTTTCTAAGCTCTTTGGTGTTAAAACTAGCGTCAGAGATTCACATGTTGGAGATATTGGCTTTGGTAGCGATGATAGCTGTTTTATAAGTGTTAGCCAAGCCCTGGAAGGCTTTTTTGTTGGTGGAGGTAGGGTTCATCCTCCAGAGATGTTCAAGGGCACGTTTCTTTTTTCCGGAGAGAGGCTAGATCATCAGTGTACCAGTTTTGGGGGTTCCTTTTTTCGGGAGGTGTTTTTGAGGGGGGCATGTTCGTCAAGTGCAGTGAGCAAATCATGGTTGTGGGATGCTAGTAAGACTTCGGGGGTGGAATTGTCTGGGGCTGATTTGAGTGTGGCTAGGATGGTAGCAGTCAGAAGCTCAGCTGCAAGCTTGCTGGTATGTCTGCCAGAGATGGGAAGGTGCTCACTGATAGTTGGGGCATTTTTGGCATTAGTGGTAAGGGAGAATAGGATCAGGGAGTGATATGACCAAGGAAGGGGGAGAATGAAAGATATCTGGAGCGGAATGTTGCAGGGGAGAATCCAGTCAAGAGTTCTGCCTTTTTCATGTGTAGGTGAGAGGAACAAATTGACTGAAGTTCATTTCTTCGAGGGTGGCTACTAGGGCAGAGGCCTTTGTAGCCTAGATTGAAATCTCCTAGGAGGAAGAATTTAGTATTGGGCTTGAGGAGTGGAGTGATAAGGAAGGGGATGTCAGTATCTGGGTTGCCAGTGTGGGAGGGTTGGTGGTAGAGGAGGAGTACATTGATGGTGGTCTGGAGGAGGATTCAAGTTTTCCCAGTCGAATTTCAAAGCCTGGTAGCTTCTACAGAGGGGAGGCTCTGACGGGGAAGATGAATTTGTAGATGAAAGCAACTCCACCTCCTAGGCCGTCTTGGCTGTCAACTCATAGGATGGAGTAACCGATGGGAATGGCGAGTGAAAGGAGGGGGCCGGCTGCATCATGTAGCCACGTTTCAGATAATACAAGTAGGTCTAAATTGTTAACTAGTAGGAGGTTGTGGATATCGGGAGCATGGGCGTGGATAGAGCACAAATTGATCAATGTACAGGCAAAGGTGTTTGGAGGGGGGAGCAGGGAGAAGGTAGGCTAGGGGAGGTGGGAGGTATAATGGAAGTATTAGGGGGTGTAATATGTTTTTTTTTTCTGGCTTCTTGGGCCAGTTTTGTGTAAGTTCTTGGAGGGGGGATGTGGGGATTTGGGAGCAAAGTCTGTATAGGTGGACCGAGTTTATGCAGGTTGTTAGGAGTTCCTGTGAGGTAATGTGGCTGGTGGAGAGTTTGGTATCAATTAGGGTGTGTTTGCACTGGGGTCTGGGGAGAGGCCTGACTAAATTGATAGGGCCAAGGATGGGCACATAGGAAATTGTTGAGTTATCTGTGTTTGTGTTAGTGTAGTTGGCTGATATATTAGTGTAGACAGTTGGCAGGACATTGATGTGTGAACTGGTGAGCTGCCTGAGTCTTGCGTTCCTTTCAATAAGGCTTATTGTGGTAGATGGTGGAGGGTGGTATCCTATCAGAGGGGGTGTCTGGGATTTAATTTGCTGGTAGGGGGGCACAGCAAGTTATGCAGGACATGTGGGTTGTGTTTCTGAGGTGTATGAAAGTGAGATGCCGGATTGGTTGAATTGGGTGCTTGTTTGTGTCTGAGGTTGGTGACCATACGGGAGTGCTGCGTGTGTACGGCACTGCCTCTTAGTATTATATTGCAGGCTGATGGCACGGCTGAATAGTGCAGGTGATTCATTAATGGCTTTCCTGTGGAAGTTGTAGGCGAGCAGTTGTGTGCAGAAGTGGGGGAGGTGGGTCTGACGGCTGTTTGAGGCCAGGGTCTCTCTTGAGCAAGTGCGAGACCACGTAGTGGTTGGGAAGAGATGGTTACACTATGCAGCATGGGAGCGAGTCTGATTCCTGCATGGGATGCATGTTGGGGGATGACATGTTGGCTTGGTGGGTCTGTGCATGAGTAAGAGTGTGTGATAGGGCAGTGACTGCTATTTTTATGAGAAGCGCACAGATTATCTGCACTAACACAGGTAAATCATTGAGGTATCACCAGGGTTTCCCTAGTGTGCTGGGCATTAGGAGTTCCTTTGGTGGATTTAGCATGTGTGATGTATACGGCAGGCATTGAGGCTGGTGAGAGAAAGCTGCTAGGGTAAGGTAGTGGGATGAAGGGGCAACAACGGATGTGCTCATTTGTTGAGCATAATGTATGAATGGGAATACACTTTGAGATGTTAGCAGTTTCGTATACTAAAGGTTGAGTGCAATGGATGGTATGTAAGTCAGTAGTGTAAGGGGAATACGAAGCAGGCATGTAAATGTCTTGTGTATAATTTCAGGAGCCGGCAACAATAGCTAATGTGGATTTGGGAGAAGTGCTTGGGAGTGCGAGGGGGGTCATGGTTATGCATTCAGAGTGGACAGAAGGGGGCACAGTAGAATCAATGCTGCAATAGATTCATTTCTCATTGGCAGAGTGTTGTTTCAGCTTGGCGTGAGTGCTCGCACAGGATTTTGGGGATTGTAGTGCAGTGTGCAGGGTTTGCGTGATGCTGGGTTTTGATTCTGGGCGAGGATCGGGAGGCTGTGCAGGTGAGTGGGGTGTGGGACCCTTGCAACGGCATAGCCTTGCTGGGGAGGGTGTACAAATTGTGACTCTGGGCTGTGTTTGCGCTCAAACTCGGGATGTGTGCTGGGGGACCAAGCAATGGTGTTCCAGCCACGCCGCTTTGGCAGATAGTGCTGCAGGCAATCTAGCTCCTGCGTTTGATTTAGTGGCAGCCGAGCAGGGGTCACTAAAAAACAGGGATTCCAGGAAGGGTGCGGATGGAGGCAAGGGTATGGCCAAATGACAAAATAAGCATACACTTGGAGTACTGAACGAGGAATTTGTGACTAGCTTCGGTGACAAATCTGTAACGTCAGGATTACGAGCGATAACTGGAGAAGCTACAGATTATAGATCAGAAGATGTGCTAGTGGTGTTAAATCTAGCATTACTACACAGAGTCAGTGAATGCATAAGTTCAATGGACAATCAGGTATTCCTGGCATACATTTTTGAACGGTGCACAGCTCATTGCTAGGGAAGGACAGTACCTGTTGAGAAGCATGTCTAACTTTGCGGTCAACGCGGCTGAGACCGGCGGATACTGAAGGTAAAGGCCTTGAGTGTGGCATTCAGTGGGGGTTGGCTTCACTTGCTTATGCCGCCGTCACAGCCGCCACCACCCCCAGAGCACATTGGGTGCCTGGCCCTCCCAACCCCACAGGGTTGGGAAATGGGGAGGCCAGGATACTCCAGCACCAAGCCTCAGTACCGGGTCCATGGATCCCGTGACAGTGCTGATCAGGGTCTGACTTTAGAGGGACAAAGGGAACAAGGGTCCTGCCACAACCCCAGCCATGCACCTGGGGAGTGTCTCTGGGGCTATTGACATTCAAACAACCCTCAGACAGGTGGAGCCCCAGGGGCTATGCAGGGCCACAAAGTGCATTCAGCATGTCGATCAATGTGTCTTACAATTAACACTGATTCACACAGCTAGCTGCATTCTTCATCAATGCTCAAGCCGAGTGACCCACCACCAGGAGTCACAGGCACATTTTTTCTCCAGGCACCAGCCCAAACCTGCATGTGCAGGAGGGCTGGGGGGACACAGCACTGCCTTTCCTGCCAATAACCATGCAATCAATAAGTTATAGTGAGGGTCATTGTGTACAAAGGCCAGGGACATAATCAAAACCAGCTTATGTCCTGCACTTAATGGTAATTCCTAGTGCATGTGATATAATTGCAAATCCCAATCCATATCATGAACACAGTTCAGCTGATTACCTGCACCTATGAGCACATTGGCCTGAAGTGAGCAGGTCCAGCTGCATGGGTGCAGAGGGAGACTTGGAGATGGGAGGCTGGTGAATCATTGATTGCAGTTGTTGCATGGCACTCAGCCGGTCACAGGCTACAGTGTAACTGGGTGCACGGATGAGTTACCTGCTCTGACCTTGTGTTTTCCTTTCTTCTGAGGCATTTTGGAGATGGTTGTTGCTATTCAAGGACACAGGGCTGTGGAATGCTGCACCCACACATCAACAGTCTAAGCTGGTTTCAGCACCGACAGAGAAGTGCATTGCTACATGACTGAGGACAGCTGCAGCAGACTCTCAAGGAAAACAGCTGAAGTGAGTTTGACATCTTTCTTGAACTGAACTTGCACTTTTCTCAGTCCGTCTGACTATTTATATGGAGATGTTTTTTATGAGCTGTATTGCTGGCAGGGAATGGAGTATCCACTCCACCGGTATATTAGGGTGAGACACGCCTAGGGAGGCCAGATCAGTCCTCACAAGTGTTTGATCCTGCTTAGATTATATGCTGTGCATTTCTACGTGTGTTCTCCTGTGTGTTTTGGGATGTATGAGTGCACAATTATTGGTGGTGAGCATGTGAAAGTGGTAACAGATTTCATTGATTGTGTGGTATGCTATTGTGTCAGCGAAAAGGATACTGCTGTTTCTACTTGCTACGACTGTGTCAGTGGCTTATGCATTTGATTTGATGGCTATGGACACACACAGTTTGCCTCTCCCAGCCACACATTATCAGGGTGTTGTTATGGGTGAGGTGGATTAGTCCTGATTCATCATTCAAGGGCACTGGGGATGTGACTTCACAGTATGTGTGCCACAGGGGCTGTTATTCAGGTGAAGTATGTTTCCACAACCTGATTGCATGCATCCTGTCCCTGCGCCCCTTGGCCTGACAAGGGGGTGGGTAGTGCATGTGGCTGAGGACAATGTCCCTCCTGCAGCTCTACTGGTATGCCACAATGTTGTGCAGGACACAAGAAGCCACACTGAGCATAGGACTGGGGGCATATAGCAATACCCTGCTAGAGTGGTCAAGGTAGAGGAAGCATGACTTAAGCACCCTGAATGTGCACTCCACTGTGCCCCTAGTGGTTATATGTGCTGTCTTATACCTTACTGCACCTTGGGTGGCAGGATTCCTGAATGGTGAGAGCGGGCAGGCACTGTCCGCTGCAAATGTGGAAATGGTTGTTTTTAGTATTGATTGTCATGGGCTGTTATTCTTTGTGTCATGGGACTGTTTGTATGTGCGTGATAGTTGATATTCACTGATGAGCCAGGTGTTGCCAAAGGTTCCCGATGCGAGAGCCTGGTATAGTAGTGAATGCTATAAATTAAGCTATCATGTGTGCTTACAGGGAAATTTGCATTCATATGCATGATAACGCATTGCAAATGACCTGTGCATTGATTGAATGCCAATGGTTCTGGTTGCAATACATGTGCTCACTTGCTTGGGGGGGCTATAGTGCAACAGGCATACAATCAATGGCCATAATGCAACATATTTTGGCCATAAGAGTTGGTGGCACACCAAACCAACACGTCAGGATGTTAAAGTCACAAAGTTACTAACTCCCTGCAATTAATTTGAACAATATATAAACTGCATGACATGGATTATTTAACAGTTGTGCTGATAATGCAAAACATACTATGTGAGGAATAATTGTATTCTTTAACACTAACATTGCACGCTGACCAGATTAGTTAGACCATCAGGAACATGCAAAAGAAAGTTCTGCTGTAAGTACTTCGGACTAAGGTTATCTTTACTTATTTCCTGACAAAAATAGAATCATAAGAGAACACTGCAGGAGATCAACAATGATAGCACTGAAGAATACAAGAACATGCAAATCCTGAAATATACAAGGTGACTTTAAATCTTTAATCACATCAAGCACTTCTAACAGTAAACTTATGAACAATATATATAGTAAGGTCAATGTGTATTTCTAACAGGCTGTGAAATTTTAACTAGACTTAAAACAAAAAGGATGGAAACGTGAAGAATACACCAGATCTAACCAATGAAGGACCAGAAGGTATTTTTGCAATCCATAAATTCTAGTCACTTCCTAAGCACAATCCGACTGAAGTTGTGAGCATAATAAAGGCACCAATACAGCTGCATGACAACAAAAGAATCAATGTGTTGATACAGTACACCTGACACTGATATTACACTCCAAAATGAAATAGTCACCAACATCCACACATCATCAAATTTGACCAGATTCACCCCCGCCAGCTAAGTTTGCAGACCTGTTGGCATTGCCCTATGCCAATCAATTTTTGACAATGTTGAAAAGGGATCCCTAATGTCTTACAAAAGATCTGTAGATATCAAAACACAACAAAATACTAACATGACTCATGTTTTCTCTTTGTCTGTCTGTCTTATATTGTATTTTTCCTATTATTCTTCCTAATTTTTATGGTTGTGAACTGACCAATTCATGAACCCATTTTCTATTCAATTTAGGTAATTGGCTAATATTTATCAATGTATGTAACTACTGATCCACCAATTGTATTGAGTCGCTATAGCTTGTAAACTTGGAGATTTATTACTTACAAACTGTATTGAAAAAGGCCAACGGGCAACACTTTTTGTCCATAAGAGTTGGCGGCACAACAAACCAACATGCTAGGATGTTAAAGTCACAAAGTTACTAACCCACTGCAATTTGTGATGTATGAAACAAAATTCGCACATAAATTTGAACAATATATAAACCACATGACATGGATTATTCAAGAGTTGCGCTGATAATGGGGGAATCGTCTCACACATTTTTTACTATCAAGCCTAGATTGTTAGCCTTCCCCAGTGATAAGCATCACTCAATACCGATTAGTAGCACACAAAGTACAGAGACTAATTACAGATATAGGGAGGCACTGGCAAGCATAGCCTAACAACCACCAAATCTTACAACGTGTTGAATTACTCTTAGTTTTGGGAATTGGAATTAAAAGATCAGGTCAACATTATGTGGCATCAGTTTATGACCATGTGAAGTATGGATTTGTTTTTACATTTGAATTCTATATTGCAAACTGAGTAAATGTTATTTGCAATGCTGATGTGATATGTAAGTTGTTTGTTTTGTGACCACTGTTTGATATGTTTTCTTGCTAAGCAGGATACTCACTAGAAATGTAACTTGTAGACACATGCATTTGCAATTATGAAGATGTGTTGCTATGTGCGCATGATAGGCTATTTTTGGCATGATAGTATACCCTGCACAACATGGACATCTTTTGAGGGAAGATTTAATTAAAAGTCTGCAGATTCCCTGTTATGTTTCATTTGCTGTACATGAAAAATGCATTTTCTATGGGTACACATGACTGAGAAGTGGTGGAATTAGTAATGGTTACTTTTAATGTAATGAAGCAGTTTAGGAATTTGCAAATATTATCCGAGAGGTACATAGTTTGAATTTGAGATGTGTTGACCCGGAGTAAAAAATAGCTCTTTAGTATCAGGCATAACCAGTTAGGCTGGAACATGCTCTACAAAACCAGGACCTACAACAGGAGCATAGAAAGCAAAGGGCCTGAGTGGGCAAGGCCCATCTAAAATCTGTAAATGTGCACTGAATAGCGATGTATGGGCATTTATAGCCATTAATGCCAGTGAGGTGGGCCAATTACATCAGCTTTAGGTTGCACTTGTTAGGCAATTCTGTCTATAGGTTTGAGCCAGTACATAGTGTGCAGCAATTGTAAGTAAGCACCAGAAGGAAACTCTTTTTCATCCATTTTATACAATCTAGTATGCTCTACATTTCTCTTAAGTGTTTTTTTTTTAATCTTCTTTATAAAAATTCCCAAACATGCACATTTAATGTTGCATAGATAGGTTTGTATGGCACCATTTGCCAAAGGAACTAAAAGTAGCTGCAGGTAGCTGTTGGTTTCAAACTAACCAGGCTCCCCTTTGCTATTGCGAGGAGCTAATTAGCTCCAAGTGTTGGCTATTTCGAACCCTGAAGATATGTTGGTGTTCAATTGCTATCAGTTTCTGCTGGTACAGTGAATGCCAAGGGCATATGGGAATTATTGTTTAGAAGATATGAAAAGGTACAGGTTGCATTGTTTCAGTTTTGCATAATAGTGGTATATTGCAGGAGACATGCTTGAAAATGTGTGTGCAAGAGGAGAAGGCAGCACTGTAAATGGAAATGAAACTCGATGAAGGACGCTTAGCCAATCAGGTGGCTGGAACAGCAGGCAACAATATTCAATCTGTACCTGCTGTTTCCAGCCAGCCGAGGCCCTACTCTGGCTTTCGCCATTCCCTTTCTTTTAGAATGTGGGGAAGCAGCAGGGAGCCTCTCCTAATCATTTATTCTTGACTAGATACTCAATTTGTAAATCTGACATTCTTTCAACCATAAACACAGACACACATGGTCAATATGTCATTCTTGCTCATCTAACATACAAAACAGATGGAATAAAACAAACACTGTCAACTCACCAAATTCACATATGGACAAATGTCTCTTGGGGGGAAAAACATTCATCAGAGTAGGCATGATATACCACACAGATGCCACACACATTCAGGGCAAAAAACTATACATAAAACCATCACGTGGTAAAAATAGTTTTGCTGCTCAAAACCAAAGATTACCTGCAAACCTCCGGAATGCCTACTCAATATTCCTTCAACCAAAATGCATCCATTAAATTATACTTCAAACGCACATTCTTTATTATGTTTCAAATCCCTGTTTCACAAATGGGGATTTGTGGGCAGAATGGAGCACAAATCCGTTTTTCGGCACACAAATTCCTTGAATCAGCCCCATAGTTTCTGCAAAACAATTAGAATATGCCATCAAAAATAAAACGAATTTAACTATGATAAAGAACATGCAGCTACATTTTCCCAAAAAATATTATATCCCGATATAAAATATGGTTTTATTCAATCCTCCTTGGATGTTTTTCCCATGACCCACTAATTAGAATGTAGGTAATACAAAAGCAATGTACTACACATAAATGTTGTACGAAACATGGCACTTGCAATGTAATATCTATGAGTGAAAATTAACCTCGGTTAAGAGAGAGTTAAGGTGATCAAATGCAACACAGCACTTGTCCTGAAATACAGCAATTGCATTTCGAACAAGTCCACCTTAACTGTGTGCCCCCTGTTGCATAGCGCATGACCACAATGATGACACCTCAGATGACACCACTTATACACTTTAAAATAAAAATATGTAACGTCATACAAATGATTTGAATTTCATGTATTAATAAATAATTACAATAATTAATTGCAGGGAAAGTACCTGATTCTGGTAAATCTATTGCAGGTATTTCAAACATAATATAATAAGTATATGTAGTAGTAAAAGAAAATAAGAATAGACAGAATTAGAAACATGTTTAATAGTAGGTGTTATGAAATGAGTCAATGTTCACATTTAAATTTACAATTCTCCTCACTGTAATAACATTGCATGACTAAAGCAATTGCAATGAGTAGATACATTAAGTCATGTGAATGTAATTAGTACATGACTAAATGGGAAGAGGAGTTGGGAATTCCTTTTGATAATTTATCTTGGTATAATATTTGGACCAGGGCAGCAAAGACATCGAATTGTGTCCAACTGAAAAGAAAAGAGCTATAAAATATTATTTCTTTGGTATATCACCCTGGAAACGATTCATGAGATCAACCTGACAGTGCCTCTGTTTGCTTGATGTGTAGTCAGGCTCAAGGCGCATTCTTCCATATATGGTGGTCATGCGTTCTTATTGAAACTTATTGGAAAGAGGTGCATGCCAAGATTATATAGGTGCAGGTCTAAATCAACTTGCATTGAGGAATTTATATAATGATGAGATCCTCCTGGCAGGGGGTCTCCTAAAGAAAGGTCTCAAGTTTTGTCATGTCTCTACTAACATTCTGAGTCACTTTGGTGTTGCTAACCCAATGCCTAAGCCTCACGCTCCCCCCTCAAACAGCTGGCCCAAGCATATCAAACCCCCGTCAAACCAACGGGCACATCATCTTGGAAATGATCCTGATGGAAATTCTTGGATTCTTCCAAATAGGTCTGAGTATGTTGTCCCCGCATATGCCTTAGTTGCCACATCCCAATATATAATGGTTATCCTATTTGTCTCGAGTATTCAATTAATGCCATGTCGGGTCTTTGGAGAGCACCAACATCACTCATGTAGGGGAACATCTAAACTAGACTGCTCTATCACTGCCTATTATTTGCCTCTGTGGCCCATATATTTTACTCTCTAAAGGCCAGGTTAGTTGCACTGCATATAGATAGCTCTCAAAATCTGGTACACCTAGGCCTCCATTTTCTCTTGTGGCTACCATCGTGTGACGAGAAACCATAAGACACTTATTGGCCCAGATAAAATTTAAAACATGAGCATGTAGGTCTTGTATAAACGTTTTAGGGATTAAGATCGGTAGAGACTGCAGAACCTACAACCACTGCAGTAAAAGGGTCGTTTTCACTGCTGCTATCCTACCAAATGACAAAATATCAGTTATTCTCCAACATGCCAAATCATCCTTCAGATTCTTACACAACCTTGGGATATTATGTTGATATACCAAATCTTGCTTTGGAGTGAGGTGGACCCCCACATACTTCAAAGAGTTGGGGGCCCACTGAAAATTAAAGTTTGTCTGAAAAACATTGACTACTCTGGGTAATTCAGACAACTTTTTAATATATGATTTTGTAGAATTTATCTTAAATCCAGATACCATACACGATGATTCCAATAGGGATAATGTATGTGGTAGCATGGTATCACAATCTCACAGAAAAAACAGAAGATCATCTGCATTTAACAATGCTATTTTATAATGAATATGAGCTTTCGCAACTCCATGGATAAGCTTGTGTGATCGTACTCTTTGCGCTAACGGCTCCATTGACAGTGCAAATAGCAATGGAGATAACGGGAATCCCTGGCGACCCCTCCATGTAAAAAGAAAACTGTGTTAGAAAGAGTCCCATTAATATGTTTTTTTGTGGAAGAATAGACAAAGTTAACTAACACTCTTTATATGATGGTGGCTCCAAACCTGAACCCCTGCAACACTTCTCTGAGAAAAAACCTGTTGAACCTGCAAAACACCTTCTCTGTGTTTACCGATAATTATGCCAGAGATTGGTTGTCTTGTCAATTCCCATTCAAAATCAATTGCACTACATGTATTATCTTGAGCCTACACTAACAAATTGGGTACTTGTCCTTATTTATTGTTCACGGCGGATCAGTTTTAAATTGTGAAGCATGTAATACGAGAAAACAAAAGGGTTGGAAAACTGATTACCCCTCTATGTGCCCACGGGTCTGCGGTTGATGACACCTTAATAAAATCTTTAATCGATACCAATTAATCAAAAACAGTTAGGTTCGATACTAACTCTCTCCACCACAAGAAAAATATTAGAAAAAACATTTGGAAACAATGAAAGTTTATTGATGTTCATAACTTAAAGCATAACTTATTTCATAAAAAGGATCTATACAAACACAAATCCAAACAAGGTATTTGTACAAATGAAATACAGTGGGGATAGCTGGTGACCCATATACTGTTATTTCACAGTGTAATAGTTATAACACAGGGCTTAGTACATAGAGAACATGTTATGTATTTCAACAAAAATGTTCTTGACTTTGTGGATCACACCACTGTAAATAACAAAAATTGGTCACCACGATCTATAATAAACTCGGATGGACTACAAATGTTCTCCGGAAAAAGAAAAGGAATCTGACTGGTTGTAGTCTCTTTGATAGTCAACATGTTTCGTCCATGGTGTTAATTAAACACTATCTCTAGTGTTTTTTATACAGACATTTTACGTGGCCTTCTTCAGGATCGAACATTTATCTTTTGTATGGAGAATCAAACCCTTTTACCCCTTGGTTTTCAGCTCATGGGGGAGAGACAAGTAATAAAATAAATTATAAAAAACATTGGGTTTAACCTTATGTTAACCCTTACCGGTTTAAAAAGTGTCATCAATTCAATACTTACATAGGACCCTATGGGCTCGAGCAATGCGGTTATTTGGTGTTTTATTTCACGGTGACCACTTCTACCTTTTCTTCATTTATCCCTGTAATAAAGGGGAGGGGAGATTACGGTTTAACTCCTTCTTCGTTTGGTTCACTATTAATTTACTTAGCAGTTGAGAACTTCTTACCTGGTACATGCTAGTTATTTCTCAGGTGTCCCACGGTTTAAAAGGTATGCTTGCAAGACTTCACAGGAGTTTTTGTATCACTAAATTCCAGTCTGGACAGAGGCATTTCAGAATTAGAAGATTTTTTGTTAGACGGACAAATCTTATTATCTTTTGTCTCATTTCAATTAACTTTACGAAGCAATTTGCAACCATTTCCTTAACTTTGAATCCACTTGGAATAGCATATTTTGAATTAGCATATTCACAAACCACAAAAATAATTAGTGCAGAATGTCTGTGGCATTATTTGTCTATTATTATGTATACATAAATATGCAATGCAACCTACTTGTCACGAATTGTGGTTGTGTGTGAGCAAGCAATGGGAGTGCCGTATTATTTCAATGGGTCTCTGCCGTCGATGCAGATACTTTCATTGTCCCGGATATACACGAGGTGTACTGCTGGTTCCTGTCATGAAAACTAAAAAATCACCTTCATGTGTATGTTTTCAAATACCATAATTACATATTCTCTGGCTGAGTTCTAAACTCTATGTTTTCACATATATAGCCGCATTTTGCCACAAATGAAAATGGAAGGGGCACTAATAATTCCTATCGTGTTTTTATAGAGACCATTCTTTCAGTTTGTTGTTGCGGATTATCCACTTACTTTCACAAGCAGGTTGAAGATCACAGGAAAGCCGTTTTATCAATGAAACGCTGCAAAGTCGACATCTACTTCTTTTTCGTTCGAAAAGCTCAGAGGGGATGACGTATTACTTATTTCCTTTTCAGCGTATCATGTGACAGATCATAATCGTTCACCTGACATCTCTTGCTATTGACAACAATTTTGCGTTATTTTAACTGGATCTGCGCCCTCTGGTGTTAGACCTGCAATAGTGTATTAGTTATGGTGATATTGGCGAAAGCCCATGTTCATAAGGACAGCATCCACTTTCACGCCTGTTTCACAAAATGCATGATGTTGTAGTGTATAAGCCATCTACAGGCTACCCTTTAAAAAAATTCAAAACCATTCAAAGAAAGGGATTCAAGAAAAAAGGGGGACGGGGGGTTCTTGCTTGTTTTCTACATCCTTTGGAAAGATTACACGGCTTAAATGTTTTTTGTCTATTCATTTGAATTTTTCTTCTTACAGTTTGTTTTATTGCCCCACACTTTACATCAAGAGATTCCACTCGATTGCAGAAACTATGCTATTTTTGACCGTGTCTAGAGAATAAATCCACCGTTGTTCACATTTGGACAGGGCCGCGTCATGGTTGTACCTCTCGGGTGGGCATTTACCGTTTGAATTATAAACCATAACATTTCACTATATTTATGTTGGTGTCTTGCAAAATGTGCCTCCAATGGTTTGTTTTCAACTTGTTCTTTTATACATGACCGATGTTCGCAAATCCTCTGTCGTATTTGGCATTTGGTGTTGCCTGCATCGAGTAAATTGCAAGTGCACTTGATGCCGTATAGTGCACATTCTATCAGGCAATTTGTGAAACTGTTCAGTTTCCCGTCTTTACCACTTAGTTCTATTGATTCTATGTGATTTATTTTGAGCCAGACAGCCAGGAATACATCCAGCCTTATCCATATATATAATTCAGTGAAAGAAAACCTTGTTAAAGGGGCGTTATGGTTCGAAGAAAAAACGAAAAAACCCAGAAATTCACAAGTTATGGTAAACTAAGCAACCATAATTCGAACCACCACTGTGCACTGCTAAGACGAACACCCAGGACTTCAAAGATGACATCACAAATATCATTGATCACATCATGACATTGTCATGCATGTATAACCAAAATTGAAAACACTGAAAACCTCAATTTAAACTGATAGGACTTAAGAAATTAACCATTTGATGAACGTCTCACTACTGTGGCCACCATGAGGTCTTCTCAGAAATAAGGGACAGTCTTCTTAAAAACATAGGGTGCACACATGCTTTAGTTTACCTAAAAACACACACATGGTAACTCCTCTGCTACAGGAGCATTTAAAAGCACACTACTGGGCATAGCAGAGTGCGAAGAGCAGTCGCAAAAACGTCCGGGAGCATGAGTTTTTGATGAACACTTGCATAGCTGTCAAGTGCTCCCATATTATGCCCGATAACACAAGCCTGTTCTTGCTTTTGACTCTACATGCTGGAATTTGTAGGCCCATACTTAGCACGGGAAACATGAAACTACAAATCCAAACATGCAACGACAAAAGCCAGCAATGGCTCTTAGTGGCTCACATGGCAGCTATGCACTTGGACATCAAGTAGGGAGTTTGGAAATGCAAGCAAGGCTCAAATGTGCACTGACTGGACAGCAAGATAGGAAAACGACCGTTAAATGTAGTGTGAAGCATATCGGACTGAAACCAATGTTTGGCAGACTAGTTACTGATACAGTGATCAGAAGCATGTGTGTATTTATGCATTGAAACAACTTCCTTTATAGAACAGGAATCCTCTTTCGTCATGTTTGAAAATGCCAGCATAGTCAGTTGTATACAACCTCTTACCAGAAGTCTGCTAAGTAGGCTCACAGTGTGCACCCCCTCAACCGACAACTCGGTGGCATTCCTTTTTAAATGCCTCTGCATTCTAAGACCGGCCCTCCTAATGGAAAACACCACACTTCTTTATATAAACAAATTATTGCCCATTAGTTTATGTGTACTTCCCCCCCAAAAATGTTTAAACACACCATACATACATTAAAAATAATAGAGAAACATACCTTAGAAAACCATCTGCAGCGAATGCATCAAAAATGGATCTATTAAAATAATAGGGCATGGACCTCTAAGCATACATTGATCGATCGTACAAACATTTTCTATGCACCTTACCATACTTTTATTCTTTTTTGCACATGCGAAATCAGGTAGCAGGGCATGGCCATCTTGAGATACGCTTAACGGTTCCTGCATCGCCCAAGGTGAACTGCCCTGGCGACACCAATGCCTATGCCCCGCCCCTGAGTCTAACATCACCAAACCTAGTGATACGCTCCACCTATCTCCAGAACATTACCATACAGGGTAGTAAAACGCACCCAATCATCACCTACGTGATAACATTACTTGACGCACAACCCAGAATATCAACACACATCATCTCACAAAACAGCACGTCCCAATTTTGAATATGAAACCATAATTTTAAAGGAAATACCAAATTGTACAATTGTAAAGTACTTTTATTTCACAATAAATGCTCAGAGAACATCTGGAGACTTACATATGCCAGCAAATAGGTAATTGTTTTCTTCGTTCTCATTACACAAATGTTTATCGTGAGTCGCGCGATATTCCTGTGAAGACTTTGCATGAACTTCTGCTATGCCACCACAAAACATATGAAGTTGTTCCTTATCGCTCGTATGGTGTACGGGCATATGGGCCCATGTCGATTATCCCCAAAAAAGTGTACAATTTGTAAAAGTACTTTTATTTCACAATAAACGCTCCAAGAACATCCAGAGACTTACACATGCAAGCAAATAGGTAATTGTTTTCTTCGTTCTCGATCCACAAATGTTTATCGTGAGTCACGCGTTATTCCTGTGAAGACTTTGCATGAACTTCTGCTAGGCCACCACAAAACATATGAAGTTGCTTCGTATCGCTGGTATCGCCTACGGGCATATGGGGCTGTGTCTATCATCCCAAAAAAGTGTCACTGGAATCCAACCACTGACGTATATCTGTATCTGATGGTTAAAAAAAACATCAGTTGGTATCCGGAATCCATGACAATCGCAGAAACTCAAGATGTAACTGTTTAAAAAAAAGATAACAAAAATGTGTCTCAGTAACCAATCTTATTACAGTTTATCGTTTTAACCATCAATTTGGGCCGCTGTTACAACTATTGATAAACACAGATGTCAAACAATGATAACTCAAACAAAAGAACTTGCAAATTACTCTTCAGTTTGCTGTACACGTTACTGCTACGGCGTATGGTGAGCTCGAAATGGGATGCTAACGCTGACACGGCAATCATAGAGCTAAATAAAACCAAAAAGAACAGATATACAGAATTTTAATTAATTATTAGTGTTCCATTACACATTTGTGAACCTGGGGGAACCCACGACTGCACTACACCCATCACAATGCTGCACTGCCCATATCCCCACGACAAAACAAAACTACACACACAAGTTCTAATTGCGTGTCATTGCAATATATCACACACAACACACAATACAATTTACCCCACCAATATTGTCACCGAATTATAATTTGACTAGTTTGTGTACAAAATTGTCCAAAGTAAAACTTACATAATATTCGCCATTTCAATTGTATCGGCGTAAAACAAGCACTCCGTCCACTTCAACAAATTTTCCTAAAATGAAATTACATGTTCCTTTCTCCAATTTGGGATTGGTGAACATTATCATATTTGAAAGTCTTACATCCCTCCCTTCATGCCTTCCGTTTGCAATCCTCCTTTCGTTTCAAGGTCAAAAAACAATTGAACCTTATATTGTGTACCAATACGTGGGTCTGCTCAGCTAGGAAACACAAATTCTACGGCGCTGACCTTCACTCAGAATGGGAGCAGATTGCGCTCCACAGCACAGAGGTATTACAAATATTTTTGAAAAACCGATGAATTGTTTGCTACCATTCACCAATGCGAGCGACCCACAGTCACGCCACACCACCTGTCAGCTCAGCCCATCTCCAGTTCACACAGCAACTCAAAACCATCATTATACTAAAGTAAAACAGCCAGTAGTGCATTGATTATATCCACTGACAACTACTACGACCGCAGACATGGCGAACACATCAGTGGCACCTGCCACCGCAACAAATACAGTATTTGACCCATCTCCTACTCCCCACCCCGCCAAGCACTTCTGCACACCAACACACTCCTAAAAATTGTGTTTTCCCTCTGTTTGCCACCACGCTATCAGTAAACCTTCAACAAAAACAGCAAAATGACCTCCATCTAAATTAGTGAAAGGCATTCGTGGCAAAGTAGTTTGGTTATGATTATATCTCAAATTAAATGTACACAATCATAAACCACAATCCAAAAATCCAAAATATTTACTTCCACAGGTATCTTATAACCCAGTACTATTACAAACTGTACAATCTTAACTGCATACCCTGCCTAAAACTTCACATACAAACTCTACAAATGAAACAGTAAACAAACGTTTGCGTTCTGCATATTTGATGGGTGTTTGATTCAATGGGTGTGTCATGCTGCGGTGGTTGTGTCCAGGGCGTAGAGTCTTGGGGGCCTGGCCTACAGCCTACAGCCTTCGGCCACGCACCCAAAACTCTATGCCCTGGCCACAACCATCGCAGCATAATACACCTATAATACCAAACATTTTGACTGTGGTATGTGGGCTGCTTATAGGGGATATTGACCGCGGACATGGCAAACACATCAGGGGCACCTGCCACCTAAACAAATACAGTTTTTCACCCATCTCTTACTCCCCAACCCTCCCCAAGCACTTCTGCACACCAACACACTCCCCAAAATTGTATTTTGCCTCTGTTCGCTGCCACGCTGTTGGCGGATCCAAGATGGCGGGCGCATTAAAACAATGTGACGCACCTCACACCTCACCCCAGCCAATCAGAGAACATGTTGCATGTCCACAGACATGATGCAAGCTGATTAGCCATCATTAGATATCACACATTTTCTTGCCTTACATTTTGGCCGTTTATAGAAAAACTACTGGATGAATTTACACGACATTAACAAAAGCACGTTTTTGGGACTAAGCCGCTACTCCTCCCACAATTTTGGTGGAAATCCGTCCAGCGGTTGGAGCTTTCAGCGTGCGCAAAGTTTTTTCCCATTATGTCTATGGGAAAAAAAGAAATTTTGGGACCCCCCATTATAACTTTGCCCCCCCCCCGTACAAACTTCACTAAAATTTGCAAAAAAGATTCAGAGTGGGCCATGTACTTTTTTTTTACAATGTTTGGTGAGCATTCGTCCAGGGGGAGCGAAGTTATAAGCTGCCCAAAAAGTGTTCTTTCTATGGGATTAGCAACTTAACCATAACTACAAAACCACTAACGTGGCTGTGTAATGCCTGGAAGGACATTTGCCAAACTATTGGCCCAAATTTTTGAATAAATCCAGGCATTATAATTTAGAACCTTGATCGGTCTCTATGTTTCATATTTGTCAAATCCTTACCTTGTTTTCCTATTGTAGGGAGTGACAGCTCCTGAGGTTACAAAGCTATTAAAGAGGGTGACCAATTGTGGGATCAATAACCCAGCAAATCTTTTATAGAAGAGGGCAGAGAATCCAGCTGGTCCTGACGTCCTATTGTTAGGAAGCAATTTTATAACTTGGGGGACCTCTTCTGCCCATATTGTGTCTTCTAATTGTCCCATGTGAAATTTAGACATTTTCAGGTGTTGTCCTTTACAAATAAAAGTTTGCTGGTTCATTAGATCTAGGTACTCCTCCTGAAATAGCGCAAAATATTAATGAGTTAGGATATCCATTTTAGCAGTTTTAGCATCATGCGTCTGACCCTCCTCATTTTGGAGTACTCCTAACACGTTTCAGCATGCTGTGTTTTAAGTTTATACGCCAATAACCTGGAGGCCTTATTAAGTGGTAAAGTAAAATTGTTTAGTTTTCAACTTATTGGAAATATCTGAATCCCATGTCAATTTCAACATGGCCCTTGCCATTTGGAATTGCCTTAATAATCTCTGTGATGCCCTCATTTTATATTGAAATTCAAACTCTTGCACCCTGCTCTTGATTTTCAATCTCTGTCCTCTTAACATCCCTTTCTGTGCTCAAACTAGGTTAATAGGTTCCCCTTGTAGAGTTAAAGGCCTCCCATATCATTTCAACTGAGGCATCATCCCTGGTATTCTTTTCAAAGTACAATGAAATCCTCTGCTGTCGAGGAGCAATTCATCTCATCCACCAGGAACTTTATCTTCCAAATCGCTAAACTCCTTGCTATTGTTAACCTCAATCTTCAGTGTGATGGGGGCATGATCCAACACCAATGCAAGTTCAATAGAAGGATTTGAGACCAATGCCAATACCGACTGAGACAAGACAATATAATCCAGCCTAGAGAATTACACAGCCACGGTAGTTGCTTTGTAGTTATGGTTAAGTTGCTAATCTCATAGGAAGAGCACTTTTTGGGTGGCTTATAACTTTGCTCCCTCTGGATGAATCCTCACCAAACTTTGCAAAGAAAGTATATTGGCCACTCTGAATTTTTTCGTATTGTCCGCAGATATGAACGTGTTCGCCGATTGGCTGGGGTGAACCGTGAGGCGATTTACATTGTTTCGATGCGCCTGCCATCTTGAATCCACCAACAGTGCGGCGGCGAACAGAGGCAAAATGTAATGTTGGAGAGTGTGTTGGTGTGCAGGAGTGCTTGGGAGGGTTAAGGAGTAAGATATGGGTCAATATTGTATTTGTTTATTAGGTGGCAGGTGCCCTTGATGTGTTCACCATGCCTGCGGTCGTAGCGGCTGTCTGTGGACAGAATGAATGCACTACTAGCTATTTTACTTAAGTGTGATGTTGGTTTTGGATTGTTAGTAGATGATTGATTGTAATTATTATCCCCTATAAGCAGCCCACATACCAAAGTCAAAATGTTTGGTATTATAGGTGTGTTATGCTGCAGTGGTTGTGGCCAGTGCCTAGAGTCTTGGGTGCATGGCCGAAGGCCATAGGCCATGCACCCAAGACTCTAGGCCCTAGCCACAACCACTGCAGCATACCCATATACCACAGTCAAAATGTTTGGTATTATAGGTGTGTTATGCTGCAGTGGTTGTGGCCAGGGCCTAGAGTCTTGGGTGCATGGCTGAAGGGCGTAGATCGTAGGCCATGCACCCACGACTCTAGGTCCTGGCCACATGCACCACAGCATAACACACACATAGAATCAAACACTCATCAAATATCCACAACACAAAAGTTTGTGTATTTTCATTTGTAGAGTTTGTATATGAAGTTTTGGCTAGGTTATGCAGTTGAGATTGTAGAGTTTGTAACAAGGAGTGTAGTGTTTCTAAATTTATTTTTTGGATACTTACTGGTTGAGTTTTTGTGTTTGTATGCAGTTTTTTCATGACATGGGTAACTGGACCAGACATATTTTTTCGATCTCTGTGATAAAAGGAAAGATCATATGTCAGAGCAGGTAGTTCATAATGAGTTATTGCATTGCATAATAGACATTTCTGTATATTTCTACACTCATATTTAGTACTTTACGAGTACTATAGTTCAAACCAGTATACTGCGCAATTTACTCAGTTTTTGTGTTTGTTTTCTAAATCATTGGGTCTGTGGGGAAAAAAAATCCATGCTGGATTAAAAAAAAACCTTCTATTGTGTGATACAATACATTTCTTACATTTGTTTACTGTTTATGTATTGTTTCTTGCTAATCTTCTATCTTTGGCTTGTTGTAGATTTGTGAGGCAGTTAGATACCTGTTGGAGTATTCTAACTGTATATTTATTGTTTGATTTTAGTAGTATTTGTTTATCTGTTTGTTGAAGATTTTTGAGGTAGTTCGATACTTGTTGGCATATTCTAACTGTGTATTTCTTGTTACATTTTAGTGGTATTTATTTATCTGTTTGCTTGTTGCAGAATCTTGGGGCAGTTAGATACTTGTTGGCATACTCTGTGCACAGTTTTGAAGTTGAAGTTTTGGTTATGTTCATACACAGATTACGTATTAAATTTTGGTTTTAAGAATATTAGGTAAGCGTTTACAAGATTTGCTGGCAATCTCTGCTTTAGAGTACTATCATTATATTTAAACCATCCGCAATTCTTTTTTTATATATGCAATGTAGTGACCTGCATTGGTTGTGGCTCCTGCGTGGTAGATTATACCTATTGTTGTGAAGGTTTGCTTACCAAGTGATACTTGACAATGTGTGAATCCAGTCAGCTTACTGTTGTTTTTGGTACCATCTGCATTGTAACGTAAAAGCATTGCTATAATGTATTTACTATGTGTTTGTATTTGTAAGGTGAAGCAATTATATGAATTGCAAGTAGTACATAATCTGCCATGGTTTGCATTTTGTACAAGTTGCTGAAATGGAATGGATTCACAGTTAGGTATGGATACATACACAAACGTTCATTAGGGACTTCTTCCTGTGCCACATGGTTGCAGAGAGTGCATTAATGTTTCCACATGTATGACATCGGAAAGATTTCATTTATAGGTATGTTTTTATTTTCCAGTACTTGTAGTAAATGCATTAGAAATTCTTGTGGATCTTCTTGTGAGTTTATAGTGAATTTGACAATTCCAGCACAGTAGTCCAATTCTTGTCTTATTCCATGAACACTGTAAGTGTTGTCAGGATTGCTGGTTGCATTTCTATGAAGGACTAACATTTGCAAACACAATTGTTCTGTACTGTGTAAGTAAATGTTCTCAATAATTGGTGGCAATTGGAATATAATATTTATTGCTACTTTTGCGTAGCAATTCACAGCAGTTACATTTGAACATTTGAATGGACCAGATCGTTCTGTGTGGAAGTCATTTGCTTGGAGTTTGTGTTGCTTTTTTTAAAGAAGTAATTGAGTTACTTTGACCACTAGATACTTGTTTGATTGTGGTACTTGATGAAGTATTAGTTTCTTTTTTTTTCTTTGGAGGAATTGTAGCGATATCCTGTATCGTTTCAGTTCGAAGTAGTTTTCTTTTACAACGTTTTGCTTCTTGTGGAACAGGATAGGTTTTTAGATGGGGATGTGGAGTGAATGTAGTTTATTGTATTCTAGAATGCAAGGAATATCAGCATTTACTTTACTTGCATCAAAGTTGATTAGAAATAGCCTGTCAAGTGTATGTAAGCGTGATAGTGCTATTGACAAACTGAATGTTGTTGTCACGTGGGTATGTTTGAAAGCCAACAAATGTACCAAGTGCTCCATTAACTAGTCCTTGCTCCACATCAAGGTTACGTTTAAGCATTACTCTACAGTTTAAAGATAATTTTAATATTTTCTCCAAACCAGCTGTGTTGGAAATAGAGTTGTGGCTTGTTGACACATGGGTAGTGTCATACCATGTATGTCCAGTTTATCTGTGGAGCAGATTTCAATCATTGGTTGCATTTCTTTTTTCAACATTGTTTCATTGAATTTGGAACAGCTTACAAGAGTTGGCATCAAGGACAAACAATTGACATTTTTGTGTGCTAATTGTTGCATCACATCAGTAGCACATGAGTTATGGCCATAGAGTGTATGGATGTGCCTGGTTTTTAATATTGATTGTGCTTCTTGAGATAGTAGACCAACTCTAATACTTTTTAATATGTTGGCGTATGTGAGGTCTGCAGACTGGTGCATGATCTTAGTTAATTCTCTGTATTGGAAATGTTGCCAAAGGTTTATATTTCCTATTCTGCCAAGAGTTTTATGGTACAGTTTGTGCCCTAAGGTTTTAAAAATAGGTTCAGCTTTCACTGGTGTCAATTGAAGAAGATCTCTGAAAACAATAATGTGTTTTCCTCCAAAGAGCTGGTTGTAGTCTGTTTTGAGGACCTCTTGTAATCGGAGGTGAATTAAAGTGAACATTAGGTTGGAGACCATGCTCACCTCATGTATTAG